>NC_090199.1:0-1200000 GCF_033026475.1 Channa argus
CAGGTTAAACCTAAAAAGCTCTTGAAACTAGTCCCATTAGCAACATCCCAGCACTAAACTGACGCCTCCAACCCTAACATGAATGATGAAGAAAACAACAATTATAATAGAAAAACAACAATCATAACAAGAAAAACAATAATAATACTACTACTAATAATAATAATAAAACAATCTGCCCAAAGAATAACTGATGACTTTTATCCAACCCATACCATATAACCACGATGAAACTAAACCCTAAGCCATCTCCTGAAAACACAATAACCTTAATTAAAACCCATCTAAAAACTAATACCAAATATAAAGTCACAAATCTATGGTTTACATAAAGATCCAGGAGCACACAATATCAGGGAACCAGAGTGACAAGCGTCAGCCCGTGCCATGCCTTTGACTCTCTACTCCAAACCGCCCAGTCGACGGACGAAGCGGGGAGAGTCATCGAGATAAATTCATTTCACCTAACCCTAACCCTAACCCCTAACCCTAACCCCCCCCCTAACCCTAACCCCCTAACCCTAACCCTAACCCCCTAACCCCTAACCCTAACCAGTCGAACCTAGTGCCTAACCCTAACCAGACTCTGGAACTATTGCTTAAACTCCAGTTAGCTCTGATGCCGCTAACCCTAATTGTTTCCTAAACCTAACCACTCGAAACCAATGCCTAACCCTAAAGACTCTGAAACTGTTGCCTAAACCCCAACTAGCCCTGATGTCGCTGACCCTAATCGTCCCCTAACCCTAACCTCTCCGTCTTCACGCCTAATCCCAACCAGTTGGAACACACTCGGCGCTGACAGAAACACTGGACGGACAATCCTTCTCCCATCAGAGGCATCCGAACGTCTACCGGCTCAACACACGACTGTCTCAGGACCTCCTCTGTACTGTCTTTTAGGCCAGTCTCAAAACAAGAAAATGATCCAACTCAAAGTCTATCGGATTCCAAAACAACACAGCTGTCTCAGGGCCTCCTGGGGGCTGTGTATAATGTTAATGCCAGCACAAGTTAATATCGTCAACTCCAAGTCTATTTGACTCCAAAACAGCATGGCTGTCTCAGGGCCTCCTGGGGGCTGTGCTTAATGTTAATTTCAACACAAGCTAATGTAGTTGACTAAAAAACAGCACAGCTGTGTCAGGGCCTCCTGGGGGCTGTCTTTAATGTTAATCTCAACCCCAAAAAAAACTATTCAACTCAAAGTCTATCTGAATCCAAAACAACACAGCTGTCTCAGGGCCTCCTGGGGGCTGTCTTTAAACTTAGTTCCAACACAAAAAAATCCCACCAAAAATCGACTCAACTCAACTCAAAGGTAAGTGTCTCTCCATACAGCTGTCTCAGGGTCTCCTGGAGGCTGTCTTACATCTGGAGAGTCTCATCAACGATTGGACAACTGCTCTTCCAACCCCCGTTACTGACCAGCCTGCAAACATCGACTTGAGAACCAGTGAAACTTCATCAAAAACTGCATCGGAGACTTGACCCCTCCCACAAAAAACACATCAAAAAATCTACCAAAAATCAAGGACACAATGTCATCTTCTCATTAGGAAGACAGCACACAGTATCAGGGAACCAGAGTGACAAGCGTCGGCCCGTGCCATGCCTTTGACTCTCTACTCCAAACCGCCCAGTCGACGGACGAAGCGGGGAGAGTCATCGAGATAAATTCATTTCACCTAACCCCCTAACCCTAACCCTAACCCTAACCCTAACCCCTAACCCTAACCCTAACCCTAACCCTAACAGACTGAAACTGATATTAACCTTACCCATCATCCTTCCTAACCCCAACCAGTCCAATTCACTACCTAACCCTAAACCCTCGAAACCATTGACTAACCCCAACCAATCGATAGCTTACTCAACCTTACAATGCCATCACCATCTAACAATACAAAAAACCAAAAAGACCAAGGACAACCAACGACAAATAGCCCTTACCTCCACTTCTTAAACCTAACCAGGTTAAACCTAAAAAGCTCTTGAAACTAGTCCCATTAGCAACATCCCAGCACTAAACTGACGCCTCCAACCCTAACATGAATGATGAAGAAAACAACAATTATAATAGAAAAACAACAATCATAACAAGAAAAACAATAATAATACTACTACTAATAATAATAATAAAACAATCTGCCCAAAGAATAACTGATGACTTTTATCCAACCCATACCATATAACCACGATGAAACTAAACCCTAAGCCATCTCCTGAAAACACAATAACCTTAATTAAAACCCATCTAAAAACTAATACCAAATATAAAGTCACAAATCTATGGTTTACATAAAGATCCAGGAGCACACAATATCAGGGAACCAGAGTGACAAGCGTCAGCCCGTGCCATGCCTTTGACTCTCTACTCCAAACCGCCCAGTCGACGGACGAAGCGGGGAGAGTCATCGAGATAAATTCATTTCACCTAACCCTAACCCTAACCCCTAACCCTAACCCCCCCCCTAACCCTAACCCCCTAACCCTAACCCTAACCCCCTAACCCCTAACCCTAACCAGTCGAACCTAGTGCCTAACCCTAACCAGACTCTGGAACTATTGCTTAAACTCCAGTTAGCTCTGATGCCGCTAACCCTAATTGTTTCCTAAACCTAACCACTCGAAACCAATGCCTAACCCTAAAGACTCTGAAACTGTTGCCTAAACCCCAACTAGCCCTGATGTCGCTGACCCTAATCGTCCCCTAACCCTAACCTCTCCGTCTTCACGCCTAATCCCAACCAGTTGGAACACACTCGGCGCTGACAGAAACACTGGACGGACAATCCTTCTCCCATCAGAGGCATCCGAACGTCTACCGGCTCAACACACGACTGTCTCAGGACCTCCTCTGTACTGTCTTTTAGGCCAGTCTCAAAACAAGAAAATGATCCAACTCAAAGTCTATCGGATTCCAAAACAACACAGCTGTCTCAGGGCCTCCTGGGGGCTGTGTATAATGTTAATGCCAGCACAAGTTAATATCGTCAACTCCAAGTCTATTTGACTCCAAAACAGCATGGCTGTCTCAGGGCCTCCTGGGGGCTGTGCTTAATGTTAATTTCAACACAAGCTAATGTAGTTGACTAAAAAACAGCACAGCTGTGTCAGGGCCTCCTGGGGGCTGTCTTTAATGTTAATCTCAACCCCAAAAAAAACTATTCAACTCAAAGTCTATCTGAATCCAAAACAACACAGCTGTCTCAGGGCCTCCTGGGGGCTGTCTTTAAACTTAGTTCCAACACAAAAAAATCCCACCAAAAATCGACTCAACTCAACTCAAAGGTAAGTGTCTCTCCATACAGCTGTCTCAGGGTCTCCTGGAGGCTGTCTTACATCTGGAGAGTCTCATCAACGATTGGACAACTGCTCTTCCAACCCCCGTTACTGACCAGCCTGCAAACATCGACTTGAGAACCAGTGAAACTTCATCAAAAACTGCATCGGAGACTTGACCCCTCCCACAAAAAACACATCAAAAAATCTACCAAAAATCAAGGACACAATGTCATCTTCTCATTAGGAAGACAGCACACAGTATCAGGGAACCAGAGTGACAAGCGTCGGCCCGTGCCATGCCTTTGACTCTCTACTCCAAACCGCCCAGTCGACGGACGAAGCGGGGAGAGTCATCGAGATAAATTCATTTCACCTAACCCCCTAACCCTAACCCTAACCCTAACCCTAACCCCTAACCCTAACCCTAACCCTAACCCTAACAGACTGAAACTGATATTAACCTTACCCATCATCCTTCCTAACCCCAACCAGTCCAATTCACTACCTAACCCTAAACCCTCGAAACCATTGACTAACCCCAACCAATCGATAGCTTACTCAACCTTACAATGCCATCACCATCTAACAATACAAAAAACCAAAAAGACCAAGGACAACCAACGACAAATAGCCCTTACCTCCACTTCTTAAACCTAACCAGGTTAAACCTAAAAAGCTCTTGAAACTAGTCCCATTAGCAACATCCCAGCACTAAACTGACGCCTCCAACCCTAACATGAATGATGAAGAAAACAACAATTATAATAGAAAAACAACAATCATAACAAGAAAAACAATAATAATACTACTACTAATAATAATAATAAAACAATCTGCCCAAAGAATAACTGATGACTTTTATCCAACCCATACCATATAACCACGATGAAACTAAACCCTAAGCCATCTCCTGAAAACACAATAACCTTAATTAAAACCCATCTAAAAACTAATACCAAATATAAAGTCACAAATCTATGGTTTACATAAAGATCCAGGAGCACACAATATCAGGGAACCAGAGTGACAAGCGTCAGCCCGTGCCATGCCTTTGACTCTCTACTCCAAACCGCCCAGTCGACGGACGAAGCGGGGAGAGTCATCGAGATAAATTCATTTCACCTAACCCTAACCCTAACCCCTAACCCTAACCCCCCCCCTAACCCTAACCCCCTAACCCTAACCCTAACCCCCTAACCCCTAACCCTAACCAGTCGAACCTAGTGCCTAACCCTAACCAGACTCTGGAACTATTGCTTAAACTCCAGTTAGCTCTGATGCCGCTAACCCTAATTGTTTCCTAAACCTAACCACTCGAAACCAATGCCTAACCCTAAAGACTCTGAAACTGTTGCCTAAACCCCAACTAGCCCTGATGTCGCTGACCCTAATCGTCCCCTAACCCTAACCTCTCCGTCTTCACGCCTAATCCCAACCAGTTGGAACACACTCGGCGCTGACAGAAACACTGGACGGACAATCCTTCTCCCATCAGAGGCATCCGAACGTCTACCGGCTCAACACACGACTGTCTCAGGACCTCCTCTGTACTGTCTTTTAGGCCAGTCTCAAAACAAGAAAATGATCCAACTCAAAGTCTATCGGATTCCAAAACAACACAGCTGTCTCAGGGCCTCCTGGGGGCTGTGTATAATGTTAATGCCAGCACAAGTTAATATCGTCAACTCCAAGTCTATTTGACTCCAAAACAGCATGGCTGTCTCAGGGCCTCCTGGGGGCTGTGCTTAATGTTAATTTCAACACAAGCTAATGTAGTTGACTAAAAAACAGCACAGCTGTGTCAGGGCCTCCTGGGGGCTGTCTTTAATGTTAATCTCAACCCCAAAAAAAACTATTCAACTCAAAGTCTATCTGAATCCAAAACAACACAGCTGTCTCAGGGCCTCCTGGGGGCTGTCTTTAAACTTAGTTCCAACACAAAAAAATCCCACCAAAAATCGACTCAACTCAACTCAAAGGTAAGTGTCTCTCCATACAGCTGTCTCAGGGTCTCCTGGAGGCTGTCTTACATCTGGAGAGTCTCATCAACGATTGGACAACTGCTCTTCCAACCCCCGTTACTGACCAGCCTGCAAACATCGACTTGAGAACCAGTGAAACTTCATCAAAAACTGCATCGGAGACTTGACCCCTCCCACAAAAAACACATCAAAAAATCTACCAAAAATCAAGGACACAATGTCATCTTCTCATTAGGAAGACAGCACACAGTATCAGGGAACCAGAGTGACAAGCGTCGGCCCGTGCCATGCCTTTGACTCTCTACTCCAAACCGCCCAGTCGACGGACGAAGCGGGGAGAGTCATCGAGATAAATTCATTTCACCTAACCCCCTAACCCTAACCCTAACCCTAACCCTAACCCCTAACCCTAACCCTAACCCTAACCCTAACAGACTGAAACTGATATTAACCTTACCCATCATCCTTCCTAACCCCAACCAGTCCAATTCACTACCTAACCCTAAACCCTCGAAACCATTGACTAACCCCAACCAATCGATAGCTTACTCAACCTTACAATGCCATCACCATCTAACAATACAAAAAACCAAAAAGACCAAGGACAACCAACGACAAATAGCCCTTACCTCCACTTCTTAAACCTAACCAGGTTAAACCTAAAAAGCTCTTGAAACTAGTCCCATTAGCAACATCCCAGCACTAAACTGACGCCTCCAACCCTAACATGAATGATGAAGAAAACAACAATTATAATAGAAAAACAACAATCATAACAAGAAAAACAATAATAATACTACTACTAATAATAATAATAAAACAATCTGCCCAAAGAATAACTGATGACTTTTATCCAACCCATACCATATAACCACGATGAAACTAAACCCTAAGCCATCTCCTGAAAACACAATAACCTTAATTAAAACCCATCTAAAAACTAATACCAAATATAAAGTCACAAATCTATGGTTTACATAAAGATCCAGGAGCACACAATATCAGGGAACCAGAGTGACAAGCGTCAGCCCGTGCCATGCCTTTGACTCTCTACTCCAAACCGCCCAGTCGACGGACGAAGCGGGGAGAGTCATCGAGATAAATTCATTTCACCTAACCCTAACCCTAACCCCTAACCCTAACCCCCCCCCTAACCCTAACCCCCTAACCCTAACCCTAACCCCCTAACCCCTAACCCTAACCAGTCGAACCTAGTGCCTAACCCTAACCAGACTCTGGAACTATTGCTTAAACTCCAGTTAGCTCTGATGCCGCTAACCCTAATTGTTTCCTAAACCTAACCACTCGAAACCAATGCCTAACCCTAAAGACTCTGAAACTGTTGCCTAAACCCCAACTAGCCCTGATGTCGCTGACCCTAATCGTCCCCTAACCCTAACCTCTCCGTCTTCACGCCTAATCCCAACCAGTTGGAACACACTCGGCGCTGACAGAAACACTGGACGGACAATCCTTCTCCCATCAGAGGCATCCGAACGTCTACCGGCTCAACACACGACTGTCTCAGGACCTCCTCTGTACTGTCTTTTAGGCCAGTCTCAAAACAAGAAAATGATCCAACTCAAAGTCTATCGGATTCCAAAACAACACAGCTGTCTCAGGGCCTCCTGGGGGCTGTGTATAATGTTAATGCCAGCACAAGTTAATATCGTCAACTCCAAGTCTATTTGACTCCAAAACAGCATGGCTGTCTCAGGGCCTCCTGGGGGCTGTGCTTAATGTTAATTTCAACACAAGCTAATGTAGTTGACTAAAAAACAGCACAGCTGTGTCAGGGCCTCCTGGGGGCTGTCTTTAATGTTAATCTCAACCCCAAAAAAAACTATTCAACTCAAAGTCTATCTGAATCCAAAACAACACAGCTGTCTCAGGGCCTCCTGGGGGCTGTCTTTAAACTTAGTTCCAACACAAAAAAATCCCACCAAAAATCGACTCAACTCAACTCAAAGGTAAGTGTCTCTCCATACAGCTGTCTCAGGGTCTCCTGGAGGCTGTCTTACATCTGGAGAGTCTCATCAACGATTGGACAACTGCTCTTCCAACCCCCGTTACTGACCAGCCTGCAAACATCGACTTGAGAACCAGTGAAACTTCATCAAAAACTGCATCGGAGACTTGACCCCTCCCACAAAAAACACATCAAAAAATCTACCAAAAATCAAGGACACAATGTCATCTTCTCATTAGGAAGACAGCACACAGTATCAGGGAACCAGAGTGACAAGCGTCGGCCCGTGCCATGCCTTTGACTCTCTACTCCAAACCGCCCAGTCGACGGACGAAGCGGGGAGAGTCATCGAGATAAATTCATTTCACCTAACCCCCTAACCCTAACCCTAACCCTAACCCTAACCCCTAACCCTAACCCTAACCCTAACCCTAACAGACTGAAACTGATATTAACCTTACCCATCATCCTTCCTAACCCCAACCAGTCCAATTCACTACCTAACCCTAAACCCTCGAAACCATTGACTAACCCCAACCAATCGATAGCTTACTCAACCTTACAATGCCATCACCATCTAACAATACAAAAAACCAAAAAGACCAAGGACAACCAACGACAAATAGCCCTTACCTCCACTTCTTAAACCTAACCAGGTTAAACCTAAAAAGCTCTTGAAACTAGTCCCATTAGCAACATCCCAGCACTAAACTGACGCCTCCAACCCTAACATGAATGATGAAGAAAACAACAATTATAATAGAAAAACAACAATCATAACAAGAAAAACAATAATAATACTACTACTAATAATAATAATAAAACAATCTGCCCAAAGAATAACTGATGACTTTTATCCAACCCATACCATATAACCACGATGAAACTAAACCCTAAGCCATCTCCTGAAAACACAATAACCTTAATTAAAACCCATCTAAAAACTAATACCAAATATAAAGTCACAAATCTATGGTTTACATAAAGATCCAGGAGCACACAATATCAGGGAACCAGAGTGACAAGCGTCAGCCCGTGCCATGCCTTTGACTCTCTACTCCAAACCGCCCAGTCGACGGACGAAGCGGGGAGAGTCATCGAGATAAATTCATTTCACCTAACCCTAACCCTAACCCCTAACCCTAACCCCCCCCCTAACCCTAACCCCCTAACCCTAACCCTAACCCCCTAACCCCTAACCCTAACCAGTCGAACCTAGTGCCTAACCCTAACCAGACTCTGGAACTATTGCTTAAACTCCAGTTAGCTCTGATGCCGCTAACCCTAATTGTTTCCTAAACCTAACCACTCGAAACCAATGCCTAACCCTAAAGACTCTGAAACTGTTGCCTAAACCCCAACTAGCCCTGATGTCGCTGACCCTAATCGTCCCCTAACCCTAACCTCTCCGTCTTCACGCCTAATCCCAACCAGTTGGAACACACTCGGCGCTGACAGAAACACTGGACGGACAATCCTTCTCCCATCAGAGGCATCCGAACGTCTACCGGCTCAACACACGACTGTCTCAGGACCTCCTCTGTACTGTCTTTTAGGCCAGTCTCAAAACAAGAAAATGATCCAACTCAAAGTCTATCGGATTCCAAAACAACACAGCTGTCTCAGGGCCTCCTGGGGGCTGTGTATAATGTTAATGCCAGCACAAGTTAATATCGTCAACTCCAAGTCTATTTGACTCCAAAACAGCATGGCTGTCTCAGGGCCTCCTGGGGGCTGTGCTTAATGTTAATTTCAACACAAGCTAATGTAGTTGACTAAAAAACAGCACAGCTGTGTCAGGGCCTCCTGGGGGCTGTCTTTAATGTTAATCTCAACCCCAAAAAAAACTATTCAACTCAAAGTCTATCTGAATCCAAAACAACACAGCTGTCTCAGGGCCTCCTGGGGGCTGTCTTTAAACTTAGTTCCAACACAAAAAAATCCCACCAAAAATCGACTCAACTCAACTCAAAGGTAAGTGTCTCTCCATACAGCTGTCTCAGGGTCTCCTGGAGGCTGTCTTACATCTGGAGAGTCTCATCAACGATTGGACAACTGCTCTTCCAACCCCCGTTACTGACCAGCCTGCAAACATCGACTTGAGAACCAGTGAAACTTCATCAAAAACTGCATCGGAGACTTGACCCCTCCCACAAAAAACACATCAAAAAATCTACCAAAAATCAAGGACACAATGTCATCTTCTCATTAGGAAGACAGCACACAGTATCAGGGAACCAGAGTGACAAGCGTCGGCCCGTGCCATGCCTTTGACTCTCTACTCCAAACCGCCCAGTCGACGGACGAAGCGGGGAGAGTCATCGAGATAAATTCATTTCACCTAACCCCCTAACCCTAACCCTAACCCTAACCCTAACCCCTAACCCTAACCCTAACCCTAACCCTAACAGACTGAAACTGATATTAACCTTACCCATCATCCTTCCTAACCCCAACCAGTCCAATTCACTACCTAACCCTAAACCCTCGAAACCATTGACTAACCCCAACCAATCGATAGCTTACTCAACCTTACAATGCCATCACCATCTAACAATACAAAAAACCAAAAAGACCAAGGACAACCAACGACAAATAGCCCTTACCTCCACTTCTTAAACCTAACCAGGTTAAACCTAAAAAGCTCTTGAAACTAGTCCCATTAGCAACATCCCAGCACTAAACTGACGCCTCCAACCCTAACATGAATGATGAAGAAAACAACAATTATAATAGAAAAACAACAATCATAACAAGAAAAACAATAATAATACTACTACTAATAATAATAATAAAACAATCTGCCCAAAGAATAACTGATGACTTTTATCCAACCCATACCATATAACCACGATGAAACTAAACCCTAAGCCATCTCCTGAAAACACAATAACCTTAATTAAAACCCATCTAAAAACTAATACCAAATATAAAGTCACAAATCTATGGTTTACATAAAGATCCAGGAGCACACAATATCAGGGAACCAGAGTGACAAGCGTCAGCCCGTGCCATGCCTTTGACTCTCTACTCCAAACCGCCCAGTCGACGGACGAAGCGGGGAGAGTCATCGAGATAAATTCATTTCACCTAACCCTAACCCTAACCCCTAACCCTAACCCCCCCCCTAACCCTAACCCCCTAACCCTAACCCTAACCCCCTAACCCCTAACCCTAACCAGTCGAACCTAGTGCCTAACCCTAACCAGACTCTGGAACTATTGCTTAAACTCCAGTTAGCTCTGATGCCGCTAACCCTAATTGTTTCCTAAACCTAACCACTCGAAACCAATGCCTAACCCTAAAGACTCTGAAACTGTTGCCTAAACCCCAACTAGCCCTGATGTCGCTGACCCTAATCGTCCCCTAACCCTAACCTCTCCGTCTTCACGCCTAATCCCAACCAGTTGGAACACACTCGGCGCTGACAGAAACACTGGACGGACAATCCTTCTCCCATCAGAGGCATCCGAACGTCTACCGGCTCAACACACGACTGTCTCAGGACCTCCTCTGTACTGTCTTTTAGGCCAGTCTCAAAACAAGAAAATGATCCAACTCAAAGTCTATCGGATTCCAAAACAACACAGCTGTCTCAGGGCCTCCTGGGGGCTGTGTATAATGTTAATGCCAGCACAAGTTAATATCGTCAACTCCAAGTCTATTTGACTCCAAAACAGCATGGCTGTCTCAGGGCCTCCTGGGGGCTGTGCTTAATGTTAATTTCAACACAAGCTAATGTAGTTGACTAAAAAACAGCACAGCTGTGTCAGGGCCTCCTGGGGGCTGTCTTTAATGTTAATCTCAACCCCAAAAAAAACTATTCAACTCAAAGTCTATCTGAATCCAAAACAACACAGCTGTCTCAGGGCCTCCTGGGGGCTGTCTTTAAACTTAGTTCCAACACAAAAAAATCCCACCAAAAATCGACTCAACTCAACTCAAAGGTAAGTGTCTCTCCATACAGCTGTCTCAGGGTCTCCTGGAGGCTGTCTTACATCTGGAGAGTCTCATCAACGATTGGACAACTGCTCTTCCAACCCCCGTTACTGACCAGCCTGCAAACATCGACTTGAGAACCAGTGAAACTTCATCAAAAACTGCATCGGAGACTTGACCCCTCCCACAAAAAACACATCAAAAAATCTACCAAAAATCAAGGACACAATGTCATCTTCTCATTAGGAAGACAGCACACAGTATCAGGGAACCAGAGTGACAAGCGTCGGCCCGTGCCATGCCTTTGACTCTCTACTCCAAACCGCCCAGTCGACGGACGAAGCGGGGAGAGTCATCGAGATAAATTCATTTCACCTAACCCCCTAACCCTAACCCTAACCCTAACCCTAACCCCTAACCCTAACCCTAACCCTAACCCTAACAGACTGAAACTGATATTAACCTTACCCATCATCCTTCCTAACCCCAACCAGTCCAATTCACTACCTAACCCTAAACCCTCGAAACCATTGACTAACCCCAACCAATCGATAGCTTACTCAACCTTACAATGCCATCACCATCTAACAATACAAAAAACCAAAAAGACCAAGGACAACCAACGACAAATAGCCCTTACCTCCACTTCTTAAACCTAACCAGGTTAAACCTAAAAAGCTCTTGAAACTAGTCCCATTAGCAACATCCCAGCACTAAACTGACGCCTCCAACCCTAACATGAATGATGAAGAAAACAACAATTATAATAGAAAAACAACAATCATAACAAGAAAAACAATAATAATACTACTACTAATAATAATAATAAAACAATCTGCCCAAAGAATAACTGATGACTTTTATCCAACCCATACCATATAACCACGATGAAACTAAACCCTAAGCCATCTCCTGAAAACACAATAACCTTAATTAAAACCCATCTAAAAACTAATACCAAATATAAAGTCACAAATCTATGGTTTACATAAAGATCCAGGAGCACACAATATCAGGGAACCAGAGTGACAAGCGTCAGCCCGTGCCATGCCTTTGACTCTCTACTCCAAACCGCCCAGTCGACGGACGAAGCGGGGAGAGTCATCGAGATAAATTCATTTCACCTAACCCTAACCCTAACCCCTAACCCTAACCCCCCCCCTAACCCTAACCCCCTAACCCTAACCCTAACCCCCTAACCCCTAACCCTAACCAGTCGAACCTAGTGCCTAACCCTAACCAGACTCTGGAACTATTGCTTAAACTCCAGTTAGCTCTGATGCCGCTAACCCTAATTGTTTCCTAAACCTAACCACTCGAAACCAATGCCTAACCCTAAAGACTCTGAAACTGTTGCCTAAACCCCAACTAGCCCTGATGTCGCTGACCCTAATCGTCCCCTAACCCTAACCTCTCCGTCTTCACGCCTAATCCCAACCAGTTGGAACACACTCGGCGCTGACAGAAACACTGGACGGACAATCCTTCTCCCATCAGAGGCATCCGAACGTCTACCGGCTCAACACACGACTGTCTCAGGACCTCCTCTGTACTGTCTTTTAGGCCAGTCTCAAAACAAGAAAATGATCCAACTCAAAGTCTATCGGATTCCAAAACAACACAGCTGTCTCAGGGCCTCCTGGGGGCTGTGTATAATGTTAATGCCAGCACAAGTTAATATCGTCAACTCCAAGTCTATTTGACTCCAAAACAGCATGGCTGTCTCAGGGCCTCCTGGGGGCTGTGCTTAATGTTAATTTCAACACAAGCTAATGTAGTTGACTAAAAAACAGCACAGCTGTGTCAGGGCCTCCTGGGGGCTGTCTTTAATGTTAATCTCAACCCCAAAAAAAACTATTCAACTCAAAGTCTATCTGAATCCAAAACAACACAGCTGTCTCAGGGCCTCCTGGGGGCTGTCTTTAAACTTAGTTCCAACACAAAAAAATCCCACCAAAAATCGACTCAACTCAACTCAAAGGTAAGTGTCTCTCCATACAGCTGTCTCAGGGTCTCCTGGAGGCTGTCTTACATCTGGAGAGTCTCATCAACGATTGGACAACTGCTCTTCCAACCCCCGTTACTGACCAGCCTGCAAACATCGACTTGAGAACCAGTGAAACTTCATCAAAAACTGCATCGGAGACTTGACCCCTCCCACAAAAAACACATCAAAAAATCTACCAAAAATCAAGGACACAATGTCATCTTCTCATTAGGAAGACAGCACACAGTATCAGGGAACCAGAGTGACAAGCGTCGGCCCGTGCCATGCCTTTGACTCTCTACTCCAAACCGCCCAGTCGACGGACGAAGCGGGGAGAGTCATCGAGATAAATTCATTTCACCTAACCCCGCCTGTGCCCTCGGACAACCGGTTCCCTTGAAAACTAAGTGCTACCTGGTCTTCCACCCTGCACTGCCAACCTCCCTCTTCCCCCTCGGGATGGGAGAGGGAGGTGGGTTTCAGAGCACGCCTATCCCGGCGGGGTTGCGGTCTCAGGTATATTCGTACCTCTGCTTCCTTTCTCTGTCCTACTCTCCTTCGACCTCCCACATGGGAGTGATGAGGGAGGGGGGAGACAGGACACGCCTATCCCGGCGGGGTTTTGGTTCTTGGTATATTCGTACCTCCCAATTCCTTTTCCTGTTCGACCCCACCCCTTGTTTCTCCCTACTCCATTTTTTTTCTCCTCTACAACAGTCGCTACAATTTTTTAGAAAAAATGAATTTCAACAAAGAAATATCTTCAAAAAGTGGGAAATGTTTACTCATCCCCATTAACCATAAGACTAGTAAGGAAATAAATCTCCAAATTATAACACTTAAAACCTAACAAGGATACTAACTTTAAGCTAGCTCATTAACTTATACACTAAGTTACAACTATGGTGAGGGACTCGCCCCCAACCACAATACCATGCCTGGATGGATTTTCTTCCCCTCTGTGACCTCCAACCACTGGAAATGGAAAAAGACACAGGAAGTGGAAAATCTCCGCTAAGACGCGGGTAACGCCCCCTTATTTACATATTTCCAAAATTTCACCTTTTTTACAAAGTTCCCCAAGTCCAATACCCATAATATTGGTATCAAATGACTTGTCTCAACCTCCTCTTTCTATTGATACCACTTTCACCGCTGAAAAAACAACCTAAAAAGATCGTGAATTGACACCATAAGCAAGAATGGTGACCAGGAAAACAGACTACCCCACCAAACGCCTTGGGAAATCACCTCCACACTGGTCCTCAGCGGGCTAAATGGGACTGCAAGGAGCTTCAACAACCTCCAGCATCATCCCTACTCCCAGCTTCAACTCCTGGACTGGTGAGAAGACTTTGTTAAATTTCCCTTTAGCCTAACTTTGGGTAGGCAGACAGGCGTTTAGTGTAGAGGGGAGCCTGGTCGAAGTCGTGGGGGCTTCCAGATTAGCTGGAGGTACGCTCCACCACCAGGAATACTCCTCTGGGTGGTTACCATAGGCTGCGTTGTTAGAATGGGTGTATGGGAGGCCTCGTTTACCAAAGGCTGGGGTAACCTTGCGGTGTTAACAACCGGCCTGAGGTTCACTGGGGCTTCCTTCCTCTAGGGGATGAGGGAAAGGCAGCCACTGCCGATCCTGGTAGTCCTCTGGGGGAAACACTCTGGGCTGGGGATGGGGTTGTTTACCCAGGGGCCTGGAAGGCAGCAGCTCGCTGCGGCTGGTCCTGGTCCCCCTGGGTGCCCCCCTCTTCCCCTAGAATCAGCAGAATGGGCACAGGGAATACCCCATTATTCCCTTGAGAGACCTGGGAAGGCAGCAGCTCGCTGCGGCTGGTCCTGGTCCTCCCTCGGGGGTGCCCTGGGAGGGGGTGGGTGAGCATTGAGGTTGAGCCGGGAAGGCAGCAGCTCGCTGCGGCTGGTCCTGGAGCTCCCTGGATGTTTACTCCACCTCCATTTCACTGAAAGAAAAAGAACAGGAGGAGGAAGAAGAGACCTATCTTCTCGACCTTGCCTAGGCAGATTGGAGTAACCTAACGGTGCCAACAACCAATCTGCAAACCTGAACAAGGAGCAAGAGAGCCACCCTCCACTTGGACAACACACGGAATGCAACGATCCACAGCTTCAGCAACCTTCAGGTCAGATTTTCTGGACAAAATTAATCTTCTGAATGCTTCTCTTTAAGAACTGTTGAACCTATTAAATCCTCCATCCCCTAGTCCAGCTTAGATGACTAGGCCGAGGATGCGCCAGTAAATACAATAACTAGAAGCAAACTTTCAATTTGATGATAATATCGAATTTAAATTGAATAACTTTAATTGGATGCCTAAAGCTAAAAGGTCAAAGGTCAACATCCCAGATTAATAACATAGTTACTTAATCTAAACTAACTACAATAACTAGAAGCAAACCGTCAATATTGAATTTGAGGCATAAAGCTAAAAGGTCAAAGGTCAAATCACAGACACAAACCAACGTTACTTGATCTAAACTAACAACTAATTGACTATGAGACACACCCTGGGACTTGATCAACCCCAGCGGGGCCGCCCTCGGGTGAGGGTGTCTAGTGGTAATGGCCGAAACACCCGATGATCCTGAGGTACACTACTGATGATGTGTCTCCCAAACTAGACTCCCTCCTAAAATGGCTGCCTACTCTAAACTACATTAGCCCCAACCAGTCCATTTTCCTAACCCTAACCAGTCGAAACTAATGCCTAACCCTAACCAGACTCTGGAACTATTGCTCCAACTAGCTTTGATGTCGCTAACCCTAATCGTCCCCTAATCCTAACCAGTCGAAACTAGTGCCTAACCCTAACCAGACTCTGGAACTATTGCTTAAACTCCAGTTAGCTCTGATGCCGCTAACCCTAATTGTTTCCTAACCCTAACCACTCGAAACCAATGCCTAACCCTAAAGACTCTAAAAACTGTTGCCTTAACCCCAACTAGACCTGATGTCGCTGACCCTAATCGTCCCCTAACCCTAACCTCTCCGTCTTCACGCCTAATCCCAACCAGTTGGAACACACTCGGCGCTGACAGAAACACTGGACGGACAATCCTCCTCCCATCAGAGGCATCCGAACGTCTACCAGCTCAACACACGACTGTCTCAGGACCTCCTCTATACTGTCTTTTATGCCAGTCTCAAAACAAGAAAATGATTCAACTCAAAGTCTATATGGTTCCAAAACAACACAGCTGTCTCAGGGCCTCCTGGGGGCTGTGTATAATGTTAATGCCAGCACAAGTTAATGTAGTCAACTCCAAGTCTATTTGACTCCAAAGCAGCATGGCTGTCTCAGGGCCTCCTGGGGGCTGTGCTTAATGTTAATTTCAACACAAGCTAATGTAGTTGACTAAAAAAACAGCACAGCTGTCTCAGTGCCTCCTGGGGGCTGTCTTTAATGTTAATCTCAACCCAAAAAAACTATTCAACTCAAAGTCTATCTGACTCCAAAACAACACAGCTGTCTCAGGGCCTCCTGGGGGCTGTCTTTAAACTTAGTTCCAACACAAAAAAATCCCACCAAAAATCGACTCAACTCAACTCAAAGGTAAGTGTCTCTCCATACAGCTGTCTCAGGGTCTCCTGGAGGCTGTCTTACATCTGGAGAGTCTCATCAACGATTGGACAACTGCTCTTCCAACCCCCGTTACTGACCAGCCTGCAAACATCGACTTGAGAACCAGTGAAACTTCATCAAAAACTGCATCGGAGACTTGACCCCTCCCACAAAAAACACATCAAAAAATCTACCAAAAATCAAGGACACAATGTCATCTTCTCATTAGGAAGACAGCACACAGTATCAGGGAACCAGAGTGACAAGCGTCGGCCCGTGCCATGCCTTTGACTCTCTACTCCAAACCGCCCAGTCGACGGACGAAGCGGGGAGAGTCATCGAGATAAATTCATTTCACCTAACCCCCTAACCCTAACCCTAACCCTAACCCTAACCCCTAACCCTAACCCTAACCCTAACCCTAACAGACTGAAACTGATATTAACCTTACCCATCATCCTTCCTAACCCCAACCAGTCCAATTCACTACCTAACCCTAAACCCTCGAAACCATTGACTAACCCCAACCAATCGATAGCTTACTCAACCTTACAATGCCATCACCATCTAACAATACAAAAAACCAAAAAGACCAAGGACAACCAACGACAAATAGCCCTTACCTCCACTTCTTAAACCTAACCAGGTTAAACCTAAAAAGCTCTTGAAACTAGTCCCATTAGCAACATCCCAGCACTAAACTGACGCCTCCAACCCTAACATGAATGATGAAGAAAACAACAATTATAATAGAAAAACAACAATCATAACAAGAAAAACAATAATAATACTACTACTAATAATAATAATAAAACAATCTGCCCAAAGAATAACTGATGACTTTTATCCAACCCATACCATATAACCACGATGAAACTAAACCCTAAGCCATCTCCTGAAAACACAATAACCTTAATTAAAACCCATCTAAAAACTAATACCAAATATAAAGTCACAAATCTATGGTTTACATAAAGATCCAGGAGCACACAATATCAGGGAACCAGAGTGACAAGCGTCAGCCCGTGCCATGCCTTTGACTCTCTACTCCAAACCGCCCAGTCGACGGACGAAGCGGGGAGAGTCATCGAGATAAATTCATTTCACCTAACCCTAACCCTAACCCCTAACCCTAACCCCCCCCCTAACCCTAACCCCCTAACCCTAACCCTAACCCCCTAACCCCTAACCCTAACCAGTCGAACCTAGTGCCTAACCCTAACCAGACTCTGGAACTATTGCTTAAACTCCAGTTAGCTCTGATGCCGCTAACCCTAATTGTTTCCTAAACCTAACCACTCGAAACCAATGCCTAACCCTAAAGACTCTGAAACTGTTGCCTAAACCCCAACTAGCCCTGATGTCGCTGACCCTAATCGTCCCCTAACCCTAACCTCTCCGTCTTCACGCCTAATCCCAACCAGTTGGAACACACTCGGCGCTGACAGAAACACTGGACGGACAATCCTTCTCCCATCAGAGGCATCCGAACGTCTACCGGCTCAACACACGACTGTCTCAGGACCTCCTCTGTACTGTCTTTTAGGCCAGTCTCAAAACAAGAAAATGATCCAACTCAAAGTCTATCGGATTCCAAAACAACACAGCTGTCTCAGGGCCTCCTGGGGGCTGTGTATAATGTTAATGCCAGCACAAGTTAATATCGTCAACTCCAAGTCTATTTGACTCCAAAACAGCATGGCTGTCTCAGGGCCTCCTGGGGGCTGTGCTTAATGTTAATTTCAACACAAGCTAATGTAGTTGACTAAAAAACAGCACAGCTGTGTCAGGGCCTCCTGGGGGCTGTCTTTAATGTTAATCTCAACCCCAAAAAAAACTATTCAACTCAAAGTCTATCTGAATCCAAAACAACACAGCTGTCTCAGGGCCTCCTGGGGGCTGTCTTTAAACTTAGTTCCAACACAAAAAAATCCCACCAAAAATCGACTCAACTCAACTCAAAGGTAAGTGTCTCTCCATACAGCTGTCTCAGGGTCTCCTGGAGGCTGTCTTACATCTGGAGAGTCTCATCAACGATTGGACAACTGCTCTTCCAACCCCCGTTACTGACCAGCCTGCAAACATCGACTTGAGAACCAGTGAAACTTCATCAAAAACTGCATCGGAGACTTGACCCCTCCCACAAAAAACACATCAAAAAATCTACCAAAAATCAAGGACACAATGTCATCTTCTCATTAGGAAGACAGCACACAGTATCAGGGAACCAGAGTGACAAGCGTCGGCCCGTGCCATGCCTTTGACTCTCTACTCCAAACCGCCCAGTCGACGGACGAAGCGGGGAGAGTCATCGAGATAAATTCATTTCACCTAACCCCGCCTGTGCCCTCGGACAACCGGTTCCCTTGAAAACTAAGTGCTACCTGGTCTTCCACCCTGCACTGCCAACCTCCCTCTTCCCCCTCGGGATGGGAGAGGGAGGTGGGTTTCAGAGCACGCCTATCCCGGCGGGGTTGCGGTCTCAGGTATATTCGTACCTCTGCTTCCTTTCTCTGTCCTACTCTCCTTCGACCTCCCACATGGGAGTGATGAGGGAGGGGGGAGACAGGACACGCCTATCCCGGCGGGGTTTTGGTTCTTGGTATATTCGTACCTCCCAATTCCTTTTCCTGTTCGACCCCACCCCTTGTTTCTCCCTACTCCATTTTTTTTCTCCTCTACAACAGTCGCTACAATTTTTTAGAAAAAATGAATTTCAACAAAGAAATATCTTCAAAAAGTGGGAAATGTTTACTCATCCCCATTAACCATAAGACTAGTAAGGAAATAAATCTCCAAATTATAACACTTAAAACCTAACAAGGATACTAACTTTAAGCTAGCTCATTAACTTATACACTAAGTTACAACTATGGTGAGGGACTCGCCCCCAACCACAATACCATGCCTGGATGGATTTTCTTCCCCTCTGTGACCTCCAACCACTGGAAATGGAAAAAGACACAGGAAGTGGAAAATCTCCGCTAAGACGCGGGTAACGCCCCCTTATTTACATATTTCCAAAATTTCACCTTTTTTACAAAGTTCCCCAAGTCCAATACCCATAATATTGGTATCAAATGACTTGTCTCAACCTCCTCTTTCTATTGATACCACTTTCACCGCTGAAAAAACAACCTAAAAAGATCGTGAATTGACACCATAAGCAAGAATGGTGACCAGGAAAACAGACTACCCCACCAAACGCCTTGGGAAATCACCTCCACACTGGTCCTCAGCGGGCTAAATGGGACTGCAAGGAGCTTCAACAACCTCCAGCATCATCCCTACTCCCAGCTTCAACTCCTGGACTGGTGAGAAGACTTTGTTAAATTTCCCTTTAGCCTAACTTTGGGTAGGCAGACAGGCGTTTAGTGTAGAGGGGAGCCTGGTCGAAGTCGTGGGGGCTTCCAGATTAGCTGGAGGTACGCTCCACCACCAGGAATACTCCTCTGGGTGGTTACCATAGGCTGCGTTGTTAGAATGGGTGTATGGGAGGCCTCGTTTACCAAAGGCTGGGGTAACCTTGCGGTGTTAACAACCGGCCTGAGGTTCACTGGGGCTTCCTTCCTCTAGGGGATGAGGGAAAGGCAGCCACTGCCGATCCTGGTAGTCCTCTGGGGGAAACACTCTGGGCTGGGGATGGGGTTGTTTACCCAGGGGCCTGGAAGGCAGCAGCTCGCTGCGGCTGGTCCTGGTCCCCCTGGGTGCCCCCCTCTTCCCCTAGAATCAGCAGAATGGGCACAGGGAATACCCCATTATTCCCTTGAGAGACCTGGGAAGGCAG
The DNA here is from genome assembly GCF_033026475.1 of Channa argus. Classification (NCBI taxonomy): domain Eukaryota; kingdom Metazoa; phylum Chordata; class Actinopteri; order Anabantiformes; family Channidae; genus Channa; species Channa argus. The sequence continues at coordinate 20,531 of NC_090199.1, forward strand.
CAGCTCGCTGCGGCTGGTCCTGGTCCTCCCTCGGGGGTGCCCTGGGAGGGGGTGGGTGAGCATTGAGGTTGAGCCGGGAAGGCAGCAGCTCGCTGCGGCTGGTCCTGGAGCTCCCTGGATGTTTACTCCACCTCCATTTCACTGAAAGAAAAAGAACAGGAGGAGGAAGAAGAGACCTATCTTCTCGACCTTGCCTAGGCAGATTGGAGTAACCTAACGGTGCCAACAACCAATCTGCAAACCTGAACAAGGAGCAAGAGAGCCACCCTCCACTTGGACAACACACGGAATGCAACGATCCACAGCTTCAGCAACCTTCAGGTCAGATTTTCTGGACAAAATTAATCTTCTGAATGCTTCTCTTTAAGAACTGTTGAACCTATTAAATCCTCCATCCCCTAGTCCAGCTTAGATGACTAGGCCGAGGATGCGCCAGTAAATACAATAACTAGAAGCAAACTTTCAATTTGATGATAATATCGAATTTAAATTGAATAACTTTAATTGGATGCCTAAAGCTAAAAGGTCAAAGGTCAACATCCCAGATTAATAACATAGTTACTTAATCTAAACTAACTACAATAACTAGAAGCAAACCGTCAATATTGAATTTGAGGCATAAAGCTAAAAGGTCAAAGGTCAAATCACAGACACAAACCAACGTTACTTGATCTAAACTAACAACTAATTGACTATGAGACACACCCTGGGACTTGATCAACCCCAGCGGGGCCGCCCTCGGGTGAGGGTGTCTAGTGGTAATGGCCGAAACACCCGATGATCCTGAGGTACACTACTGATGATGTGTCTCCCAAACTAGACTCCCTCCTAAAATGGCTGCCTACTCTAAACTACATTAGCCCCAACCAGTCCATTTTCCTAACCCTAACCAGTCGAAACTAATGCCTAACCCTAACCAGACTCTGGAACTATTGCTCCAACTAGCTTTGATGTCGCTAACCCTAATCGTCCCCTAATCCTAACCAGTCGAAACTAGTGCCTAACCCTAACCAGACTCTGGAACTATTGCTTAAACTCCAGTTAGCTCTGATGCCGCTAACCCTAATTGTTTCCTAACCCTAACCACTCGAAACCAATGCCTAACCCTAAAGACTCTAAAAACTGTTGCCTTAACCCCAACTAGACCTGATGTCGCTGACCCTAATCGTCCCCTAACCCTAACCTCTCCGTCTTCACGCCTAATCCCAACCAGTTGGAACACACTCGGCGCTGACAGAAACACTGGACGGACAATCCTCCTCCCATCAGAGGCATCCGAACGTCTACCAGCTCAACACACGACTGTCTCAGGACCTCCTCTATACTGTCTTTTATGCCAGTCTCAAAACAAGAAAATGATTCAACTCAAAGTCTATATGGTTCCAAAACAACACAGCTGTCTCAGGGCCTCCTGGGGGCTGTGTATAATGTTAATGCCAGCACAAGTTAATGTAGTCAACTCCAAGTCTATTTGACTCCAAAGCAGCATGGCTGTCTCAGGGCCTCCTGGGGGCTGTGCTTAATGTTAATTTCAACACAAGCTAATGTAGTTGACTAAAAAAACAGCACAGCTGTCTCAGTGCCTCCTGGGGGCTGTCTTTAATGTTAATCTCAACCCAAAAAAACTATTCAACTCAAAGTCTATCTGACTCCAAAACAACACAGCTGTCTCAGGGCCTCCTGGGGGCTGTCTTTAAACTTAGCTTCAACACAAAAAATCCCCCAAAAAATCTACTCAACTCAAAGGTAAGTGTCTCTCCATACAGCTGTCTCAGGGTCTCCTGGGGGCTGTCTTAAATCTGAAGAGTCTCATCAACGATTGGACAACTGCTCTTCAAACCCCCGTTACTGACCAGCCTGCAAACATCGACTTGGGAACCAGTGAAACTTCATCAAAAACTGCATCGGAGACTTGACCACTCCCACAAAAAACACATCAAAAAATCTACCAAAAATCAAGGACACAATGTCATCTTCTCATTAGGAAGACAGCACACAGTATCAGGGAACCAGAGTGACAAGCGTCGGCCCGTGCCATGCCTTTGACTCTCTACTCCAAACCGCCCAGTCGACGGACGAAGCGGGGAGAGTCATCGAGATAAATTCATTTCACCTAACCCTAACCCCCCTAACCCTAACCCTAACCCCTAACCCCTAACCCTAACCCTAACCCTAACCTTTGCCCTTACCCTAAGGCCCTAACCCTAACCATCTCGGGGGGGCCATTGCCTAACCCTAACCACCGAGGGGGGCCATTGCCTAACCCTAACCATCTCGGGCAGGCTTTATTATTAATAAATAACAAAGGCTAACATAATAAAAAATAAACAAAGGACACCACACACTTTGGAAATTCAAATTTATTAAAAGGGAAGAACAGAAGGCATAACAGACAAAAAACAGGGAAAATCATGTCAAATCAGATTAAACTGGGAATGTTAATAAAAGGAAGTCCAAAAAGACTCCACCCACTTACCTGTGAAAATAAAGTCCAATAAGACAAACCTGGGAAGAAAAAAGGAAGTCCAAAAAGACTCCACCCACCTACCGTATAAAAGCAGGGACCCAGAGGCACAGAAGTGCAGCTCAGCCTCAACCTGAAGAAGGACAAAAAAAGTCCGAAACGTTGCAACAGAGGCATGAGCATATAACCCAAGCATGCTGAGGCCAAAATGGCCATTTAAATCTAAAATCAATTTTTTGTATGGAATTCCGTGTCCGAACCCTAACTTATAATTGGCCTCAAAGTGTAGTGCAAGTTAATTTAAAAATTGTTTTCAGGGAGGGGGAACCCAAACTTGGGATCAGGGATGTCTGGGGGGAGGGATGCACTCTGGGAATCAGGGACAGTGTCATGGCCTGTGCCACGAACCCTAATTTGGGTCTCTTTTTTTAAATTTGTTCCTAACCCTAACCCTAACCCCTAACCCCTAACCCTAACCCCTAACCCTAACCCCTAACCCTAACCCTAACCCCAAAAAAAACTATTCAACTCAAAGTCTATCTGAATCCAAAACAACACAGCTGTCTCAGGGCCTCCTGGGGGCTGTCTTTAAACTTAGTTCCAACACAAAAAAATCCCACCAAAAATCGACTCAACTCAACTCAAAGGTAAGTGTCTCTCCATACAGCTGTCTCAGGGTCTCCTGGAGGCTGTCTTACATCTGGAGAGTCTCATCAACGATTGGACAACTGCTCTTCCAACCCCCGTTACTGACCAGCCTGCAAACATCGACTTGAGAACCAGTGAAACTTCATCAAAACTGCATCGGAGACTTGACCCCTCCCACAAAAAACACATCAAAAAATCTACCAAAAATCAAGGACACAATGTCATCTTCTCATTAGGAAGACAGCACACAGTATCAGGGAACCAGAGTGACAAGCGTCGGCCCGTGCCATGCCTTTGACTCTCTACTCCAAACCGCCCAGTCGACGGACGAAGCGGGGAGAGTCATCGAGATAAATTCATTTCACCTAACCCCCTAACCCTAACCCTAACCCCCTAACCCTAACCCTCTAACCCTAACCCTAACCCTTTGGATAAAAGTTCCCTAAATGACTAAATGTAACTGTAATTTTAGATTTGAAGTTTTATTGTCTCTAATATTTTCTCTTTTTACATTTTGTAATTTTATTTGTGAAAGTTGCTATATAAATACATTTTACTTATTTAATTTACAAATTTAATTTTCACTGAAAAACAATTAGTTTATTTAAAACGTTGCAATAGACAATTTCCTTTAGATCTGAAAAAGGTCATTTACTGTTATATTGTATTTTTGACAGTTTTTCATTATTTAAGTTAAATAGAATGTGCTACAGAGCTCAAGAACAGAGGACAGAGGTCCACTATTAAAAGAAGCAACGGCATCCCGCAGCACCTTTGACCAAGCATGGTACAGGATGGCTTGTGTTTCTAGCTGAGTGACTGAGTTGTTTAAATAGTCAAACTTGAATAAAATTGAACTATTGTTCAGAAAGAAATAGCTTTGTCTTGTTCCAGTTGCCCTTCACTCACATCAGGTGAACTATAAACAAAGACAAGGCTGTGTAATAATACTGATAACAGAATGGCAGGAAATCGTGATGATGTGTTGATGAGGAAAACAGGAAGTTAATTCACATATAGTGCACTTATGACATAGAGGAAAAGTGTTGTACACTGATGTTAAATTATATAATTTTATGAGCAATAGCCTACAAAAAAATACAACAATGAGACTGCAGATTTAGCTTTTCCATAAAGGGTTAGGGTTAGTACTGAACCTGGGTACATTTAAAGTGTTTTTTTTTTCTTTGCTTCTCAGTTCCTCCTTCTAAATGAGCATGATGGGTTTCAAGGAAAACACATGGAGAGAGAAAATAAGGAAATGATCATTGATCTTCAGAGGAAAATAAGAGCCTGTGGTAGGTGACATAATATGGAAGACTGGAAACACTTCTGGGGCGACTGAGAATCAGGGATCGATTATGGCACCTGGGTCCAAGAATCATCTTCTGTCTGTTTTTTCAATGGCTGAGAGGAGCAACACTAAAAGAGGACAGGTGATATGTGCAGATGAACTTAATATTTATCTGAGCCTTCTGAAAGTGGTCCTGTACCCACAGATCAAGGCTGACACAAATGTAGACCAAGCCTGACTTTGTTTACTTAATCAGATGTAAACCAAGAATATGTATCTGTCAAGCTGGGCCTGGTGGACAATGTAGATTTTGTGTTATCAAATGAAGATTTCTTAGTTAAGTTCTGGAGAGCAAATCTTCCTATGACATCATCAAGATATAGGACAGCCAAAAGTCCAAATTACAGATGTGTAAAGTAACAGCATTTACTCAAGCACAGCTCTGAGTACTCTGACAGAAACAAGCATTAACTCACAATTTTGAGCATATTGTGGTTAAATCAACAGTTCAACGACCATGGACTGAATCAGGTAATCATGTTCCACAGATAACTTAAAAAACATCCATATAACATTATGATGTAAATATCTACTCTTAGGTCAAAGTAAATTTATTCAGGCACCAATTCAGTACGAGAACTCAAATTTTCTTGTATCCCACCGCAAGCACAAATATTTTTTTCTGCCATTTAGTGATATCTGCTTGTGCCAACACCTTTAAGTATCCGTTACATAGAGTCCTTGATTTAACTACACTTAAAGCTTCCCCTCTGCTCAATGTTTCAGTCACAACCTTAATTTAAACTAGTTATAAATTCTGTAATTTTCCCTTGATACGTATCATATAATGCTATTAATTCTTAAAAATTAAATACTTTGTAGGTCTAAGTGAAGCAGTGAAGATAAATGAATGCTGTCTTTTTTTTTTTTATAACACTGACCAGTGTTAATGAGAACTAATAAAGCTGGTGATATTAATACATGTATTACAAAACATTACACTTATTGTTGCTCTAAAGTTTAGTATCTATTATTTCATTCACACAAACTTAGGATTTAAATTACTTATCATTTATTTATTGAAAGAAAATGAACATGTAGGAATTTTTGCTGTAACAAATGTTAAAGCCACTCCATGTCTCATTAACAAAATTTTTATAAACATTATTAATACACACCCCCTGTGAGCTATCAGTCCACACAGGTCTAGGTACAGGTCTCCTTGTACAAATCTTTATTGATTCTTCAGTGCTAACAGGAAGTGAACTAAATTACAAACAAACTGGAAGCTCATTTATTCACACAAAAACCCATGAAACAGGACATCTAAAAGGAAAGAAAAACAGGAGCTAAGGGTCAGTCTGCAACCAGACTTTGAGGTCCAACAAGTGGGAGCAGTCAATCTTCTGCTGAATTCAGGATCTGACGGACATAGATGAACCAGATCACAACTGAACCAGAACCTGCTGACTCATCTTCTGACTGGAGACGCTGAGTGAGATCGACCCACTGATTCAGACCTGAGGAAGACAGGAATATTATGGTTTAAGGTAATGACAGGAGTCAATTTAAGACTAGTATGACAGACCTTGGCACCATTTTCTGTAAGTCACTAAACAGATCCAGGATCAAGTAATTGATTTCAGATGTTCTAAAGTTTAATCAGTTTATCCAGCACTGTCGGGTCTTCAAATCCAGTTTCAGTGGATTACATTCAGATACAATTCTGAATCTGAAGTAGATTAGACAAGATAGATATATTATCTGGGTTTAGGTTAGGTGTGATGATGAAATTGTGTATGACTGTTGAGAATGTCATCGAGTAAAACATCTAATTGTCAGCAATGATTAGTCCACCCCCAAATAAAAAAAAATGTCCTTCAAAGTGGTGCCTGTTCCTCTGAGCCACACTACTCTTAACCACAGTGACTTTACTGCAGGTAAATTTTAAAATGAGACATTAATTGTGAACTGTGAGATCTCATCAGTCATACTGTCAAGATCAATACAGTGCATCTGGAAAGTATTCACAGCGCTTAACTTTTCCATATTTTGATACAGCTTTATTCTAAATATGGATAGAAATCATTATGTTTCTAAAATTTCTACAAACAATACCCCATAATGACAACGAAAAAGAATTTTGTTTGAAATCTTTACTTTAAATTTAATCAAAAAAACAAACCAAAAACAAACATGTACAGGCTTTCCCTTGATTCTGACTAATCTCCCAGCTCCTGCCACTGAAAAACATCACAGCATGATGCTGGCACCACCATCCTTTACTGTAGAGATGTTATTGGCCAGGTGGTGAGCAGTGCCCGGTTTCTTCCAGATATGACACTTTGGATTCAAGCCAAAACGTTTAATCTTTGTTTCATTGGACCACAGAACTTTGGTTCTTGTGGCCTGAGAGTCCTTCAGGTGGGCTGTTGTGTGCCTTTTACTGAAGAGTGTTTTCCAGAGATGGTTGTTGTTCTGTAAGATTTTTCTCCACAGAGAAATGCTGGAGCTCTTTTAGAGTGACCACCGGGTCCTGGTTCACCTCCCTGACTAAGGCCCTTCTCTCTCAATTGCTAGATTTGGCCAGCTGGCCTGCTCTAGGAAGAGTCCTGGTGGTTGCAAACTTATTCGATTTATGGATGGTTGAAGCCACTGTGCTCATTGGGAACTTCAAAGCTAAAGAAATGTTTCTGTACCTTTTCCCAGATCTTTGTCTTCATACAATCTTGTCTCAGAGATCTACAGACAATTCCTTGGACTTCATGGCTTAGTTTATGCTCTGATATGCCCTGTTAACAGTGGAACCTTATATAGACGGATGTATGGTTTCCAAATCATGTCCAATCAACTGAATTTCCCACAGGGGGACTCCAATCAAGTTGTAGAAACATCTCAAGGATGATCAGTTGAAACAGGATGCACCAGACCTCAATTGTGAGTGTTATGAGCGTGTGTGACTGAGTGTGAATGGATGAATAAGAAGCAGTGTAAAGCGATTTGAGTGCCAATAGGTAGGAAAGCGCTATATAAGTGCAGACCATTTACCATTTACTTTCTGGATGCACCGCATGATATTAACTTATTTAGGGTTCTGGATTGTTGCAGCATGTAACAATCTTGCTTTAACTGTGCTTTAACTAGCCTAATCACTACCTTGATTTCAGTGGCTTGCATGATAAGAACAGTTGGATGGACTTCATGATCCATCACCTTTCAAATCTGAGGCCTTCTTGATTAAACTACTTAATCCTGAGGGGAAAAAAGGGCTCCTGATCAGGTGTTAGACACAGAGTGTGTTGCTAAAGCAACTAACTCAACATGACATGACCATCGATGCTTTGATTCGATTTGATTTGCACATACAAAAAAAATTACACCAAAATTTATCCTTATTGAGAAATTCTCCCCCCACTTGTAATTACTGAACTCTTATTGTGAAAGTCTCACCACAGTACCACCCACCTGCTGCGGCCTCTTGACCCAGATCTAGATCTTGTCCTACAAGTGAACAGAAATAGACTGATGTCAAGAGTACAGAAAATAATCACCTCAGCAGTGAGCCATGAGGACATCATCAGCACAGGCTTACCTGGACTTCCTGGGTGTAGCAGACCTGGATCTTCTGGGAGACGCTGAGCGGGAGCGGCGAGTAGAAGACGACCTGGACCTGGTGACATAATCAGCAAATGAGAATGGCACCACCAAAATAAGGGCCCTCACTTTACCTATACAAAGTCTTGCACTCACCTCCTCTCATGGCTCCTGCTGCGGGAGTAACGCCTCCCTCTGGACCTGGAGGGAGACCTGGACCTGAACCCAAATCAGACAGAAGGGGGTGACAGTGAGAGGTGGGCACACCTAAGTTCCAGTAACAAAGTGCTAAGAGATTTAGTCATGCAGACTGAAACTGGACTTAATCTGTAAAAACATTAATGGGTGATGAAATAAACCTTTTGTGCGTCTGCCCTCTTTGGACCAGGTCTAGCAGATCTAGATGATCTAGAAGATTTCGTACTGACACCAAATAGCTTGATTGAGACTTGATAGAAGCGAGGCGGGTTTTTCTAGAAGGGACCGTGGTCCAGCGGGTCTTTTCCTTGTTACACTACTGGGGCCAAATTAACAAGGCAGGGCGCTGGTCTTTCTCTGAGCTTCTAAAACCTTTACGCAGATCAGATCCGCCTCAGCTTGGAGAAAAACCTCATCAGATCTTTTAGGATCTGAATCAGATGATGAAACCAGGGCAGCATTAAAACATCTCACAACAGCAGAGTTAGAGTCACACACAAACACATCTGGATCCTACAGGACTCACAGACCAGGTCCCAGAGCAAGACGGGGTTAATCTACAGCAGACACAGTAAACCCCATCCGACTGGGATGGCCTGTGTTCAAACCAAACGTCCTGTTGGACTCAGGTCTGACAGAGGAACTGTTTTAAATAAAAACTGAGCTGAGCCTCCAGCACATGGCGATACAGAGTTACGGGGGGTCCCAGTCCTCAGTCCAAATTGCACCATAATCCACCAATATCCTGAAGAACAAAGCTCACCCTGTCTTGTCAAAGTCGGGTTAGTGTGTTTATCTCGTAAAACTTTAATCCACTATTGCTGGTAAAAACCACCTTTACAGATCCATAAAGAGCAGCAGCAACCTCACAAACCAGTTCCCTTGTTATACCTAAATTAAAGTTGTACACCTGTAATTTTTTACCACCTATTGCTGGCTTCTATGTAATTACATATGTATTTTACATACATATGTGAAATGTTTTTGATAAGAAAGGTGCAAATAAGAAAATAAATTGGCTAGGCTTCATGTATTTCTTGTCAGTTGTCTTCTAAATGTGTAGATTAACAACTGATCTTAAAGCTTTCCATGTATTGCCTTCTCACTGCCAGTCTATGAAGTATGAGTGCTGCACAGCGACACATCACAAAAAAAATGACACAAGTTCGCGGAAAGATGTAAGGTTAAGGATCCTGCAAAACAAGGAAATATGTACTTCTCTCAGCTTATGCTAGTCACAACTCACCATTATTTCATGGTTTTGTTTTCAAAGTTTGGATAGGATTGTGGAATGTTTATGCATCAAAGATTTCGAAAGATCTTGTTATGCCTCAAAGCAACAAGGAAGGACTGTGGGGAAAGGACTACATTCTGACAAGGGAATACCTCTGAAGAAGTACCCTCTTACTACTAATCCTTCCACCACACACAGCTAAACACGTTAGCACAGACATTTGTATGGGAAGATACTACCAATGTTATTTGCATGTTTTCAATCCAACAAAATATTAAATTAACTGTATTTTTGTCTTTTGCAGACACTGATGATCCCACATAACAAAACTAATAATAAACTGATGTTGGCGCTCCTACTAGAAGCCTTTGCTAAGCAAGGCAAAAAACACCACATGGTCATTAATGTCACCATCTCAAATAGACTCTCAAATTTATTATTCGAGGTAAACCTAATGAATAAAAGGATGAAATTGGAATCATCTTTAATACTAGAAACTAAGTGAGTTGATAGAAACATGTATAAGAAACCAACAAGTATAAAGATTACAAATACAGAATGTAATGCAATGTTTTATTATAAAAAAATGGTTAGATGACAGCTACCTACAACAAACTAAAGAAGATATAATACCTGGTTGATTGCATGATGCTGGACCAGTTTCAGATTGGTATGTGTGGAAACTGCAGGGATGCTTACTAAACCTGGGTGGGTACCAAAAGCCGGGAACAAAGCAAGTAGTCTGCATGTCATTTCACTTTTCAGTGCTCACATTATGGTCTGTGCGATAAGACTAAGACAGCTTAGCCTTAACTGCTATCTTTGCTGCCCTTTTCTTATCAAAATGACAAAGTAAACACATTCTCTACAAAACAATTTGGGGTGGGTGAACCTCAGTTAGTAAGGCAACCGTCCATGCAACACAGGGTCAGAGGTTCGACTCGTTTCCTTAACATTGAACAAATTTGGGAATAGATCATTCAGCAAATTCCCACCATCCACCATTGCGAAAAATAACATTGTGCAGTATTGCCAGACGTTCTCTTCAGACATTCTTCCTATTCCAACTGAAGGATTTTTAGGAGGTGGGACGGACCCTTCCAAATGATGCACACAACCACACAGCAGTGAAAGACGTAGATACACGCCTGTGGACAACCTCTCCCAGGCTGTACACGACGCTCACGGGAGGGCAGGAGCCTTGAGGGAGCCAGGGAGCCAGTCGGGGGAAAACACTCACTAAGTCACTCACACTTAAGGTTGTCCCGGTGATAAGGACAAGTAGTGGCGACGGGGCGTGCCTGCAGTCTGAGTCCCCATGCCGTGAAGAAGGAAAGCAAAAGTGAGACCACCACCATGGAACACGCAATGAAACACCTTGTGCCACAGTACACTGGTCGAGTAAAACACATGCTTTGAAAGATGTGATGAATCTGCGGAGGAAAACCACAACAGACTCTATCCCAGAACTGGACAGGAACGTGTACACAGGTGATATTTGTTTCACCTGTGAAGCTAGAAACCGAACATGATATCTCCCCACTCTCCGGGGGGGGAAGTGCAGTGCCCCTAAAAGATAATTTGATGGATAATTAGAAATATACCGGCAGGATATGAGTCTTTTTTGTGCCATCAATAAAAACGTTGATTGGATGAATTACATGTATTATAACCAACAGCAATTCGCCACACCTCTGATGCTGTAGAACGCCTGGCGGAGCAGCTGGCAGAACAGGATGGCCCTAGACATGCTCCTTGCTGAGAAAGAATGTGTTTGTGATGTTTAGAGGCTCATGTTGTACTGTATTCCTAATAATACTGCACCTAATGGAAGTGTCACCACAGCACTAGAGGCTCTTGGATCCCTCAGGGAGTATTTTGCATGAAACTGTGGTGTAAATACTGGTTGGATCGACTGGATTGACCAGATATGTGGTAAATGGAAACCTGTTATATTGTTATTGCTTACTTCCACACTTGTTGTGCTTGCAATTTTTGCATTTTACAGGTGTTGCCTTATCCCATGTGTAAGAGGTGAGAGAGATGGCACTCATTAATATAACATCTGCAAAGAGTTTAGTTCCTCTTTTATGACCTGATGTTGACCTGTACACAGATTCTAGTGATGCATATCACTATGTGTAAATATTCTATATGATACTTTCTAATCTACGCTTAGCTCTGCAACTCAGTGGTGTCTATGTCAGACGAAAACAGTGCCTGAATTTCCAATACAACATTAAGAGGATGTATATTGAATCTTTATGAATTTGTACATCTGATGATTTCTGTGTGTGTCTTGTGATTGAAATGTAATCAAAAGGAGGGAATTGTGATGGAAAATCAAGTATGATTAAATGATTGCATTTTACTCTTAGCATTTTACCTAATTATAATGGGAACTTGTACTCAATGTACTTTTGAAGGATGTTTAAAATGTAGGTTATAAAACTAATGTGTGATGTATGAAGTTTAGAACTGCATAGGATGGAGACTAGAAAATCTGTCGATGTACTTCTCTCTTGCAACATAATAAAACTCTAAAAGACATCCTGGATGTTGAAGCTTCTTTACTGATTACACTGGAGGTGTCTAAGACCAGATATTGTCATTTTTGACAGCAAGACACTGAATCCCATCTCCCAGTCAGTTAAGCACCTTGCATGGGAGGCACTGCCATCACTTTGAGTGTATGTAAATGGGTGAATGAGAAGCAACATTGTAAAGCGCTTTGAATAAAGGCACTATATAAGCAGCCATTTACTAATTAGTTAAGCATTCATATAACTAAATCATAAATCACTGAACTATCAACTTCATCAGTTGACATGCTTCCATAATGCTGTTGTACATAAGTACTGGTGTAACTCGGCTGATAGCTTTCAACAGAGACTGGCTTCCACAATAATACATACGTAATCACTGATTACGTATGTATTAGCGTTTTCAGATGGGCAAGAGGTGCAAAAACTGGCCAGGACTGTAAGGAGGGGCTATAATGTTGAGTTTAGTTGTTAAAAAAAAAAAAAAAAAAAAAGATTACAGATATTGAAAGCAAAATAGTATTTAGCCAAAACAAATAAAAATTCTTCAAACTTAAAAACATTTTTAAATTGTTGTATAGGATCTATTTTGCTGTTATCATTGTAGTTTCTGACTCTAAAGAGCTTGCTAAATTTACCCAGTCTACTTTACACTGCTGCACACACCACAGGAAGGCACATACATGTGAACTAGGGTTGAACAAAAAAAAAAAAAAAATATATCACTTTCAAATAATATTGCAGTTTAACTGAATTGAATTTCCTGTACCTTCCTACCTTAATACTTGTTCTGTCTTTTACTTGGATATAAGCATCTGCCAAATAATTAAATGTAAATATAATGTAAATGGATGCAAGGAACAGTGTGCCACCCTAGGCAACACCATAAATGAAATAAAAATACTTTTAAATGCGTTATACTTTATATTTTTATTTGGATTGTTATGCACTTCTTCTTCTGTCTTCTGTTTTTTTTTTAAAGTTCTTTATAAATAAAGCTGGCTTGGCTTCCTAAAAAAGCCCCAACAGGCTGTTTTTGTTAATGAATAACAACAGATTTGCTAATGCAACCCCCAAATGCCCTCTTAGGTCAGCTGTGTCAGGAATAGGCTGACAGGGATCTGTGGCCGAATTGTGTAAGATTATAACAAGTTTGGAACAAAACAATGAGTTAATTTAATGTAGTTTATTGTCCGTGCTCTGGAGAACGTTATTGTTGGAGTTAGAGGCCACGTCAGCTGGAACCTTAATGACGACATGTTTGCATGTTGCTGGTTGTTTTTTTTTTCATTTTTTTTTTTAAAAGACACTACTACCATTACATGAGGAAAAAGGGGAAAACCGTGAAAGAGATAAATGGATAATTACTAAGAATAAAATTGTAATAGGAGACAGAGTTAAAAACAGAAAAAAATTGTATAACAATAATAATAATGGTTTAAAGAATGTGTTTGTTTAAGCAATGCTTGAACTGTTTGTGTGTTCACACATGTACGTTTGTGTATGCATGGCCAACACAAAGTAGCAAGCAAGCGCGCACACACACACACACACACACACACACACGCAAATGTCTGCATTAGTCAATTAACATTTTAAGCTGCAGTTTATACCACAACGTTACAAACTATAGCTTTGTTAGCCTAAACAAGCCAATGTAAACTCTAAACAATGTGTTTGGACAAATGCATTCATCAAAATCCAAACATTAATGGTCACACCAATAGACCACATAATTTAATAACTGAAACTCTCTCCCTTTGAATAATTTGTACAGATCTAGACATTTATATTGTATGTCTATATTTAAAATACTTTCCAAAGTTTGAGATGTTTCCTTCTTAATTCCTATTTGTAGAGAGGCTTTTGGTAGTGGGTAGTTTGGCCCTAAATATTCATCTCGAAATAACTCCACAAATGGCAATGCAGTTTTTTCCTTCCTCAAGTTGCAGTGGACATGTCACTGCTCCTACAGAGAGCAGCATTCCACACTGTTCTAGTAACGTAAGAAACAAGAACTGTCATGTTGTCCGAATTTTAGTATCAACTAAGATCTATCAACTAAATGGAATTTCATACCACAAATCAATGCAACCCTTACAGATTGCATGATCAGTTTAAACATATATGAACGCTGGGACTAGGACCAGGACCACAACAAAAACCAGGTGGACTGGACTGGATCATATCCTTTTCATGGTCTTAAAGATTCAGACTCAGTGACGGAGGCTCAGCTTCAGTGAACCAGGTTAAAACTTCATATGATGTCAGCAGATCACGAGATGTGAGAAAAGTGAGTTGTTAATACCTGCTTCTGCGGCTGCGGTGGCTGTAGCGATGACAGTCATAGGCATAGTGACCTTTCTCCCCACATTCGTAGCACTTATCATTGGGGTCAAAGGGTCGACGTGTCGGTGGTCGATCATACCGAGAGCGCCTAGACGTTCCAGTGGACAGCTCGACCCGCACACGGCTGCCACACAGCACCCTACAATACAGTTAGTTAAAAAGCAGTCAATAGCCCGGAAAACAAAAACACGTTCAAATCATTTAAATGTGCGTGAGCTCAGGTGAAAAATATTTAGTGAGTACTGACTTTCCATCTAACCCTCGGACGGCATCGTCGGCATCTCTGGGATCTTCAAACTCCACAAAGGCAAAGCCAGGAGGGTTTCTGGCGATCCACACAGTCCTGAGGGGCCCATAAGACCCAAAGGCCCGCTCCAGCTCACCTTTTCCCGCTCCCATGCCCAGATTCCCCACGTACACCTTTGTCTCTGGGGACACAAACGAGGACCACAATTACAACAGACTTTAATACTACATAACATGAAAACCTGTTCCTAAAATGTAGCTGTTAGTTTCAATCTCGGTTTATTATATTTACATCTTTTTAACAAAAAATACTCTGATCATTTACTTCAGGTGATGAAGTGAAGATAAGATCACAATAGTAATAATTCTCAGTGAGCTTGAATTAAACGGCTGTAACATTATCGAAGTAACGTAACTCAATTACATTACCTTGCTGTTAGCTCGTAGTTACAGCTACAACTGCTAACAGACGCCATTATTGGCACATTACATATAAGCTAAATATCTAAACACCCTCAGAGTCGGTACCAACGAAGGGCACGAACGTTAACTTCTCGGTACCGATAACCTCTACGGTAACGTTAACAGCTGAAAACGAACCCCGGTACCACAGGCGAATGGTGAAAACAATGTTAACTAACGAAGCTAGGCAGGATCCATGCTAACCGCACTGTCCGTCACCGGAAACTCGCAGATCCGATATTAACATATCAAATACAGGGTAAGTTACCTCCTCCATACCGACCGTATCTAGACATCCTCACTACTGGTTCACTGTGCCGCAGGGTCCGCTCTCAATGCGGCTCAGTGCGCGTTAGTTTGGCTGTTTGCTGCGTGACTCGGCGGAAGTCCAGTCATCACCAAAAGACGAGTTCCGCTCACAGTTTCAAAATTAAAGTTGCTTGTTTATTAATTTGGTGGTAAATTAAAAGATTTGAACAGCTCTGACTACACTTTTCTGAGGAAGTTGAAAACGGCTTTGGATACAGGTAACTTTTTTACATCCTGTTTTATCGGGTCAAAGGGATAGCTGGAATGCAACCATCAACATATGCTCTTAACAGCTTATCATTTTCAGGGCGGCTGCTGTGCGAGAGGCGGGGTACAGGTCGTGAGTCTAGCTCAGGTTTTCGTAGATCACAACGGATTACACAGACACACGATTTGTGCTAAAAATGCAGCAGGTGCCAGGTCCAACTACAGGGAAAGTTTCATATTCTGCCCCCTAAAGCCTGTGGTCAGCAGCAGCATTCTGCACACATCCAAGCGTTGATAATGTGCCGTGGACAGAGCTCAGTGTTGTCACACTCGACCAGCCATCGCGTACTTTGATTAAATTGTGTCCAAATGATACCAGGCGGCTACAAAACAGCGATACACAACTTGATGTCGTTATTCCAGACCACAGATTAGGTGATACTACATGAGAGATTTGAAGACTGAGAAAGCATTGGGTTGATGTATGCTACTAATAAACACTTGAGTTATGCATATGCATTTTACATTTAAATTTAGTAATTTAGCCGACGCTTTTATCCGAAACGAGTTACCAGTGTACAGCGTACACAAGTTTCCGGTTTTTTGTTTGGGAGTGAGTTTGCTGAGCGTGCAGAGTTTGGTAGCTACCATCGAGGGTTGAATAGTTTTGCTTGGTGTCTTCTGTGCGGTGCTGGGACCACCAGACGTCGTTCGTTGGCAGACCATAGGATTGTAGACCTGAATGAGGGAGTTTAGGTAAGCAGGAGCTGTTGAGGTGATCACCCTGTGGGCAAAAGACAGAGCTTTGAACCTGATGCGAGCAGCTACAGGAAACCAGTGTAGAGATCTGAAGAGTGGTGTGACATGAGTCCTTTTTGGCTGATTAAAAATGTGGCGTGCTCCCGCATTTTGGATCATCTGCAAGGGTTTGATTGTGGTCATGCCGAGGCATTTTGTTCCCTTGCTTTCCTCCCCAAGTCCGAATGGTTGTCTGTCTGTATTTGTCTCTCCGTGTTGGCCCAGAGACAGACTGGAGAGCTGTCAAGGGTGGACCCCCTCCAAACATAATAAGAGGTTACAGATGATGGATGAAGTTATGCACAGTTCTTTTCCCCACCTTTGAGGTATCTGCTTAAAAAAAAAAAATCACTACGCGGATAAAGGTTCTGGGGCTGCTGGTGAATGAGAGGCTGGAATTGAGCTGCACGCAGGTGATCACAAACTCTTCTCTTGGAGGTAAGAAAAGTGGCAGTGCGTTGTAAAAACGTGTTCCTGACGTCAGAATAAGAAAAAAATAAATAAGTGAAGTAGCAAATGATTTGGAGCTTCCGAGGCGGCAATTAAGGCGAAGGTTAAGGGAAATCTAATTCAACCCTAAGTTACAAAGCTACCTTTCTCTGTTTTTTTCACCTGTTATTGTTACGAATGGGTGTTCGACATTCTACAAACAATCTCAATACTATCTTAAACCTGTTCACAAATTTGTATTGTAGTAATTATAGATTATTGTCGGTCCTTATACCTGCATCTTCTATGAAATGAGGGGGACTAAGACCAAAGGAAAAGAAACAAGTGAGGATGCAATCAGTTACAGATTCACTGGGTGCTCAGGAGCTTGGGCCCCCACACGGAGTTGACATGGTGAACATAAAACGTATCCAATAGTCTGCAATGTCCTGTGTTCCCACCACTCAGTTGTTTAGATAAAAAATTGTCCACTACCCCCACAGTTGGTAGTTTTCAAGAGCCCCCACTGGGAGAACTGGGATATAACATATGGCGTATTAGATTGAGTCGCTACCTTCTTATGATAGTTTCCTAGCCTGCAGGGGGCAGAAGCGGTTTACATTAAAGCGGAAGTGCGGCGGAACCATTGTGTCGGTGCAACGTTTCCTCCGGAGGGTTTAAAGCTCGTTAAGCCGTCAGAGAACTCCATCGGTTGTATTTGTGTTCATTATTTCTTTATAGTGCATTACTAAGTAGGGGCCGTGATGCAGCGCGGTTGGCCTCTATTAGGTCCGCTGCGGTGGTTCCGTTACGTCAACAAGAAGGTGAAGGTGAAGGCGAGAAAAGACGAAGAGGTCCGCGGCTGGCTGTTCACTGTGGACCCGGTATCTGCCAGGTGAGTGATGTAGCGTGTTGCTGCTGTTAAGGTAAAAAAAAACTTCAAAAGTAAAAAGAATGGTAAGGTAAAACTTGATCAGATCTGTAACTATAAATTCAAATGTGCTATGATCTTCAGAGGATTATTTTTATACTGACAAAGTTTTATTCGTTGTATTTTGCGTACATTTACTTTGGTAAAACTGTAAAACGGTATTCCCTGCTAAGTATTTGTAAACAGTGGTACTGCTGTGTGACCCTTTGTGTCGCTTTGCTCCTATCCAGTATGGTCCTGGTGGACTTTAGGGAGAATGGAGGGGTACTGGTGCAGGTGGTGATGGGTCACGCTGTGGAGGAGGTGCAGGTCCTACAGGAGGCCGACAGGAGGACTGCAGACCACCTCCAGACCATGTTCTTGCCACCAAGGACCTGTATCCTGGAGCCTGAGGAACTAAACAGGAGAAAGGGGAGCATCCGTAGGTGGCTAGAGAAGAACTGGGTTCCTGTGGAAGAAGATGGGGATGAGCTAAAGGTGGCAGGGGTCCTGACCATCAGAGCGCCATATAGAGCTGAGGACTGCTGCAGCTCCAACGAGATTATTCTGGACCGCATCCAGAGACTGGTTCAGACTAGAACAGATCATCCTAAACTGCTCCCAGAAACAGATCCAGAATCAGCCAATTTTTCCTTGACCACATCCAGAGACTAAGCCATATGGATCCCTAAGTTCAAACAAGGACTAAGAACTTGTTAAATCAGTTAATCAGAATGCAACAACAATTTTCCATTTTGTCAATTAAATGTCACAGGGGGTGAAGCTTCGCCCACTAATCCGTTGAAGTAATCACTGAAAAATAAACCCCTTCAAAATAAGTCTTGGTGGCTTCAATTTGATATAATTCTGAAACTGGATCAAAATGTTTTTTCCCTAAATTTATGATTAGGTTACTGAGAGAAAAACTGGACTTATTGAGGTATTGATCAATTGGAGTTCTTTTTTTGAATATTTGACTTAAATGAAGTGTGGTAGTTTAGTAAATTAAGAATGAACAGATTTTGTTTAGGCTGAAATCAGATTTAAACTGAGTCACATAAGGTTATTTTATACAGAGCCTTAACAATTGTGTCACTGGGTAAAACACTGAACCCAAAGTTTCCAGAACTGTTGAATTTCTCTCCCTGACATCTGCTGCCACTTGGCTTCCTAGGGTTACCCTGTTGGTCAACATCAGCACCGGTTAACTAAGGTTTGCTCTGCACTTTCCCCACTCACACTTACTGTCACCCCCCCCAAAAAAAATCAGAACCTTATATTTTCATTTCAGTATTTACAGCCCAGTGTTATCAATAAAAGCATTCGCCTAGTATCAGGCTGTTTAGCTCTGAGTCATGCAGGTTAGACACAGGACCAATTGGACAGATGGCCAGTCAACCTCTATATAGAGTGGACATACTCAGTTGGTAAAAAAAATAAATAAATAAATAAAAAGACAGTTTTACAGTTGTGGTCCAGCTCAGTGGTACAAACTTCTTTATTCCCTTGCTTTTTAAAGAATCAACACGTTTCATTAACAATCAAACAGGTCTACCAGAACCACCACAGTACCTCTGTGGTTCTGGTCCAGTACCTGAAGGCTTCAAACACACCTCAGACCTCCGATCCACTTCAGTCTGAGGACTGTATTACCCACAATCCTCTTCGTGAGTTCCAGTCAGGTATGATCAGTTCTCCACAATCAGTCGAGCACATGATCAGTTTTATTTTGTAGGTCTGGATCAGATCCGAACATTCTGATCGGTCAATCATATTTAAAATCCACCATCCTTTTGGTTCTGATCCAATCAACTGTAATGTTACTTGTGTAGCCCCGCCTTCTCTATAGGCTTTCCCATCAGCTGCAACTCCCTCCCACTTCCAGGAAGTCCAGCCTTTCCAATCACAGTGCAGGGGGCATGTCCAGCAGGGGGGGATGACTCAGAGACTCCCTCTTGTAGGTCTTTGGAGGGAGTTTGGGGACACCATGTCGGGGAGGTACAGGGGGGCCGTCCAGGGGGAGGAGGGGGAGTGGTGGGGAGGTAAGGGGCATCTTTCTGGAACTGGGGGTGGGACTGGGAGTGACAGGGGGCAGGGATGGAAGAGTTGGTGAGGAGGAGGAGGCGGGAATGGGGGCGGAGCTGATGGTAGGGGAGGAGGTGGTGGTAGAAGGGAAGAAGGCCTGAGGCAGCAGGTCATAACGGGGGCGGCCCTGAGGGGGGGGGAGGAGGTGAAGAGGAGAGCTAAGGGGCTCCCGAGGAGGCAGAGAGGGAGGGCTGTCAGGGGGAGATGATGATGACAATGACGAAGAATAACGAGGGGGGAGCAGCTTACAGGTGGGCTGACGAGGAGGCACTGCGGGGGGGCTGTCCAACTTTGACACCATCTGATGGGGAAATAGAAAGTCAGGGGAGGACAACACAAAACTCTAGTCTGACTCAGGTTTTCTGTCCTGTTTTAGTTTTGTTTCTTGCTGCACTGTCCTTTTGTTTGTACTCTATACCATACAATTGATTAAAGAACAAGAAAAAAAAACACTATACACTGATGTATGGAAGGAAGAAAGAAAGTGTAGTTCATAGCTTAAAAACAATGGTAGTACAACATTTGTTCTGACATTTGCTTTGGTTTGGTTTGGTTTTGTCTTTTGCCTTATTTTAGGTCTGTATTTTGCTGCATTTTTGAATTTGTTTTTTTGCCACATTTGCCAACATTTTAGTTCAGCCTTTATAAGGTAAATGTCAGCACTTGTACAGCACTTTTTAACCTTATTGATACCCTAACTGCTTTACACTGGTTCTCCTTTACACTCTCACACACACGCCAACAATGGGGCGGCTGCTATGTAGCAGACCTGCACTCACACGGAGCAACTAACTTGGCATTCATTGTTTTGCTCAAGGACAGTTAAGAGGATGCAGAGGACAGAGTTAGATGGAGGAACATCATTCACTGTGACTCCTGAAACGAGGAGCCAGGAATCGAGCCAACCACCCTGGAATCGGTGCGTGACTGCTGTACCTCCTTAGCCACCCTTTAACTTATTTTAGGTCTGTCATTTGTCATATTCTACTTTTAAGTCTAGGCTTAAAACCTTCCTTTTTAATAAAGCATATAGTTAGTTATAGTTATGCTGCCATAGGCTTAGACTGCTGGGGGACCCACCCCCCAATGCACTGAGCTCCTTTCCTCCTCTTGACCATCTCTCCTCTCACCCCGCAATTGTCACCACTGTATGTCATTAACTCTGTGTGTTTTCTCCCGTAGTTGTCTTTGTCCTCCTCTGTCCCCATCTCTCTGTCCCTTTCTGCAGGTGTCCCCCGGCTTTGAAGCTGTGTGTCTTCCAGCGTGCAGCTACTGGTCCTACCAATCTGCCCGATGTTTTGTTGTTGCTTTTTGCTGCTCTGTTCTTTTCTCTCTCCCCTTTCCACTCACCCCAACCGGTCGAGGCAGATGGCCGTCCACCCTGAGCCTGGTTCTGCTTGAGGTTTCTTCCGTTAAAGGGAGTTTTTCCTCTCCACTGTTGCCTATGGCTTGCTCCAGGGGGAATTGTTGGGTTCTCTTTATATATCTTTATAATCTTGACTTTATTCTGTAAATAAGTGCCCTGAGATGACTTTGTTGTGAATTGGCGCTATATAAATAAAGTTGAATTGAATTGAATATTATAATCCTATCTTTAGTCCATTATAGTCATGTCTTCAGTCAGTGCCCCAGCTCTTGGACACTGTCGTATTTAGAGGTTAAACACATTGAATGAAGTGCCAGGTATACAATTGTTTTTGTATTATTTACCTTGGAGGGCGAGGATTCAGCAGGAGCTGAATCTGGTCGTCTGCGTGGAGGAACAGGAGGAGGAACAGGAGCATCCTCTAAAGCTCGACTGAAACTTACCATGGAGGAAACCGAGGATGACCCTGAGACAGGATGCAGAGATTAGAACAACAAACAGGAAATAATGCACTGATGCCCAACCACCCTTTACCTCCTAACCTGAACCACCACAAGAATTTCCAATCCCCAACCCACACCCGATTCTAATCTGAATCCAGGACACACAGAGCCGACTGCCAGCTTGCGTCAGGCTGTCGATAAGCATTTGTTAGCCTATGCGGTGTGTCTTGCACCATCAGCACTAGTCAAACCTGTGGCGGATGCTTTTTTTTGGGCCATTCAACATAGGTGGGTGCCAGTAAAAGTGTTCCGTTCCAAAACCATTCAGTGTTTATGAAGAGACATGGTATTAACAACATCGGTACAGTATGAGTAAGGGTGGTGTGAAAATCCTAAGCCAACGCTGCTTTGTTTGTACATATGTAGTCCCAGTTTTCCACTTTCTCTTCTTTTAATGCAAGTGCAGAACGAACAGTGCAGCATGCTTGTTGGCTCTTGTCTTCTCAATTTGTTCAAGCACCACTTGTAGGACTAGAGAAGGACTAGTGCTGAAACATTGGAACACATTGCCAAGACTAGGCTGACAGATGCCCCCCGACACTGGTGTGTCATGGCCCTAAAACCAAACAGACAGCTGAAGGTGTGAGTAACACAGACAATGAGGGCCATACAATAAACTCGCACAAACAGATTTGCTCTTAACTGCCACATACGAGCGATTTACAAGAATGTGTGTCATTTACCAATTTTTTCAAATTTCCTCAAACAAAATTCACCAATGGTCAGGACCTATCATATGCGTGACAGACAACTCATCCCCACAGGGGGCAACACATTTGTTTAAGTTCAAAATTGTGACGACCTTATCTGAGCGTATTTGGAATTTCAATAAGATACACAAATTAATTTAATTAAATGCACAGCACTAGGTAGATCAAACTTCATACTCATTTAACATTCTGTTCACCATATTATCATCCTGGCGTGCCAATGTAATGAGAGGCATTTTAGATTATATGATTTTATTTTAGTTTTTTTCCTGTAGTTAAAATTCCCTCCTATTGCTACTGAGCACGGTCTCTCATTGACTCTGGGTTTGAATGTAGGTCACTGCTAAATCTAATAACTACTTTAGATGGAGTGTTCTTCACTCTAATATCTTGAATGCATCGGGTTTAGTTCAAGGAGTGCTTTGCATTAGAAAGATGTTTTTTCACATGTAACTGTTTGCAGCCCGAACTGTTCCCTATTTATTTCGATCACAGTACAATGCAACTTTGAAATGTAAAATTAGTATTTCCTAATTGATTCTTTGTATTCTTTTACTTCCATTAGTTGAATGTTAAACTTCTTTTTAGATGATTTCTGACAGCAGACTAGAAGCTCTGCTGTGTGAAATTTTTCTTCTTGCTCAACACTTTTGTGAGTATAAAAAAAAAAACAAACAAGTGTAATAAGCAGCCTTATATAGGAATTGTAGTGGGCGGCTGTAGCTCAGTTGGTAAGGGCAGTCGTCCACTGACCACAAGGTGAGTGGTTTGATCCCCGGCCCTGGCTATATGTCGAAGTGTCTCTGGGCAAGACACTGAAACCCTAACAGCCCATTCCCCTCCTCAGCTGTGCAGTGCCGGTCCATGCCCAGTAGAAATTAGGGAGGGTTGCGTCAATAAAACTGTGCCAAATCAACATGCGGACAATGATCCGCTGTGGCGACCCTGAACTCATGGGATAAGCCGAAAGGACAAAAAATAAATAAAAATAAAAATATATATAGGAATTGTAGTGATGCTGAAAGAGATACTGATCAAATCTCATGAATGCAAAGCTCCTCCTGAACAGGTGTCACTTTTCACCCTGAAATGACCAATTTAGAGATATAAGTCAAGAAAACAAGAAGTTTCTTGATTGAAGCCCAGTGTCCTTGTAACAATGGTATAAAACTTAAACTAGTCCTCACAAAGATCGCTATACCCACTCACACACCCATTAAAGTAAGGAGACCTGGAGGAATCTGGTAAATGGACAGGACAGCATCAGTCTGTGGTCAGGCACATCAGAACTGTCTGAAGTAAACAGAGCGTCCACTTTATTAGGTGCACCTCAGGATGTTCAGATATATTCAGAATATTGAGTGCCTCATAGTTACAGGAAGAACTACAACACATAGTCCAAAACAACATCATATAATAAAGTGACTACATGGTTTAGGTTCACCCTCACTATGGCCAATTGATTCACAAACTCAGCTATCACCTGAGTGTTACCCATGGAGATGGTCTTTATAAAAACATTGTGGTAGGATGTGGTGTGAGACAGAGAGGGATTGATTAGTCCTGATGTCAGATCAGGTCTCTGACAGAAACATCATTCCATCTCTGCAGTGACAGGCACAGGTGAGCCAGACAGGTGAGTGTGAGGTACGGCAGATGTACAAAGAGACAGGGGGGTCATACTAACGTGGACCGTGAGGCAGAGAGACCACAGCAAAGATACTGTCGCAGGCTGCAGAATGAAGAGGAGAAACACCATGAGAGCAGAAAAAGGGGGAACAATTTTTACACTGTCAGTTCAAAGTTGGATTATTGTAGTGTTTTTCTTACATTTTTAAAAAAAGATCTTAAGTCGGTTACTTCACGCAATCCCATCATGCATCAGTGTACATAATTGGTAGTCATTCCAGGTCCTCAAGGGCTGCAGTAGGGCAAGTATAGTTTAAAAACAGAGTTACAGCCCTCAAGGACCTTGTATAAGTGCAAAGGCACTAGATTTTATTCCTGTAGCGATTCTTAAGATCACAGTTACAGCTGTCAGACAAACTCACCCACAACCACAAGACTAACACATGGCTACTTGTTCTAAATCCAGAAAGTTATTTAACACTTTTCTCATGTCCGGATGTGCTAGAATTCTCATACACTCATCTAGCTATTGAAAACAAATGACCACCTCTGCTGCACAAAAACTTAATTTTTAATCTTTTTCTCAGGAATAAACATTATGGTGTCATCAGTCACCAGTTGTAAACTGTACTATGGATGTAACCAAAATATTGGCTCCCCTTACACACCAGATCGTATTTTTTAACATTAACAGAGTGTGAGGATTCTGGAGTCTCCAAATTTAGTACACTTTACTATGTGGGGATTTTTATTATGTATCAGCAGTATGTTTGCGTGTGTGCATGAGGTGACACACAAAAGCTACAGTGCTGTAACTGAAAATTACTGTGGTGTCATTAACCCATCGAAAAACTAGTGGTGAAACAAGTTACAAGATCTCTGGAGCTGTCTTGGTATACAAGATCTAAACCTTGTATGGAGGGGTGGGGGTAAACCGCTGCATTTTTAATTGGGTCTTGAGGCGGTGCAGGAAACTGAAACTGTGAACAGAATTATTGAGTGTAAAATGAGCAAAAGCTCAATAATGCGGATTCACGGTGTTATATGTAATGGTAAACATGTGTATTACTAGGATCCAACAGCTTTGTAACAAAAAAAAAAAAAACTGCATTCTGCTGGTTGAACCCCCTTTCAGAAATGCACAGCTTTCCACATCTGATGGCAACTGAACATGCCAGCTTCATGTCTGAATGACCAACCTGTAGGGCTGTGCAAGTAATCAAATTTTAATTTTAATTACACTTACTGTTTCCAATCATCATGAAAATGAAATATGTGTTTTATATTTATAACAGCAAATTGACACTAGTCAATGGTCTGGGTTTGGACCCAAAGAGGCATTTATCTAGACTGCAAAGTATTTCAGGTTAAGGATTATTTTGAGAGTCTTTTGAGGGTCACAGTGAAGCCACCTTGGCAGAAATGTATGGATGCTTCTCTTGTTGCATTTTATCCAGTCAGTCAGGAATTCATTGCAAGCATTCATTAATTTACTGCCATGAAACTACAGATCAGGTCATCAGTCTGTTATCGTTTTTAGTTAAATGCAGGGAGCAGATGTCAAACCGTACTTATTTGCAATTCATACATTTTCCTAAAGTATATGCTTTAAATATTCAGAATCTTATCTTTTAGAATCTGTGTAGTAAGAGGTTTACCAGGCTAAAAACTACCTGATCCTATTGTTCTTATTAATGAAAGTGTTAAAATGCCGACTCTTTGTGATCAGTAGATTAGTTTTCCATATAGGTTCTTGGTTAGGTTTTATCCAAAACTAAATTGATTAAAACTAAAACAGAAACTAAAATAATTTTGCATGTGTGCTACATATCATGCACGTACGGGGGCCCTTTGCATCATGGTTGTGGGCATGTATGTCTAAATGATGCTGTACGGAACATTAACATAAAAGTTAAAAACCCGTTGTTTTAACAAAGTTAATGAAGGGAACAATGTTACAGGTCCCAGGTCTGAAAATATCTATTTTTTTTTTGTTAACAAATTTAGTGTAACAATAAAAAGAGGGGCAGCTGTAAGAGGGGTGCAGACCCACCCAACAACACTTAGTCTTGATCGGATGTCTGATCAGCTGAAAACAGGAGTATTACTGTGAGCTCGGTGACTGCTTGATGAGCAGGGTTAGTGTGAGCCCTGAGAGGTGGGGATGTTAGAGCACTCCATGTCCCACATTTGTCCAAGATGTCAAAGTAAACCAAGTGTGAGAATCAGGTCTTACTGGAGTGGAAAGGGCTGCTGGGGCCCTGCGGTGAGTCGAACACGCTGCCTACATCAGTGGAGCTGGAGGCGGCGGAAGCGGGGGGTGGAGTCAGGGGAGTGCGGGGAGAGTTAGGAGCAGACGCGGCCCCCCCCTCAGCCTCATTGTCAGGGATGCGGCTGTAGCTTATCTTCCTGGGCTCGTTCTGTAGCGGTGTAGGATGCCGCATTGTGCCAGGCCTTGCTGAGGTGGGACGGATTCCTGGAGACTTCAGAGGACAGGTGTACTTCTTTGCCTAGAGGATGGGGTGGCAAGGGTTTTAGACTGACTCATAAATAATCAAAACCTGCTGAACATGACCAAAACAGATGCCAGATCAACAAGAACAACAGAACTCAGACTGAATAGCTTCTACCTTTAAACAATCATCAGATTTAATATAACCCATTAATGTGTTAGCAAACAGCTGCCTGCAACAGAAATGAGCGGAGAGTTCAACAGGCTTCTATTGTCTCCTTTGAATTAAACATTTTCATTTCATTATTTGGCAGATGCATGTATCCAGAGTGAGGGACACACACAAGAAGCAACTTGGGGATCAAGTTGCTTTTTGCCCTAACCCTAACCCTAACCCACATGTGGATGGAAAAGATGGGAACTGAACCCCCAACCATGCAGTTGTTGGACAAACTGTTAACCTCCCGAGCCACAGCAGCCCCACAACTATCATTTACATGTTTAGATATAACTATCCGACTTAGAGGTGTTAAATAATGCTGTTATTACATTGATTCTGTCTGTCAGTGGTGATACTTACAAATCGAGGTAATGACCGAGCATTTCGAGGTTCAATCTCCAGAGACTTGTTAAATAGATGATCTGCAAAGTCCTTCTCTGACATGTCCTCCATCGGGTTTAGGTTCTCAAAGAACTTCTGCTCAACAAAATCAAAAAGAAAAAAAAAAAAAGGTGTGAGCTGCTGCACCTTGGGGATGAACAGGAAGTGAGCTTGTGGTCAGACTGACCCTGATGTCGTTCTCCACTCTCAGACAGTATGGTTGGTTCTGGTACTGTTGGATCTCGCCTGTGATCTCTGCCACTTTCCGTCTCTTACTGAAATTGATCAGATCTTTGCCGTGTCTGCGTAGGAAGTCGGGGTTTCCCTCCTCTGTCTTCAGAATGTTGGTCAGGTAGATACCTGTCAGACGGGTGATAATTTAAACCTCACAGGTGACCGGTTTGTCTTTTGAATTTTACTTTTATAAACACCTGACAGGGTTTTGTGTATTACCGAAGAAGGGGACGCAGGGGGGGTTGATTGAACGCAGTTTGGCTAAATACTTCTTGTAGTGATCTTCACTCAGCTCATGAGCTTCCTCCAGGATTTTTCTCTGTCGACTTGGAATTTGCTGAAAACCAAACAATGGTTATAAAATGTTTAAGAAGATTTTACACAAGCAGTTGCCACTACATCTACAGGCAGAATCCAATGCTAAAGTATCTTGAAGTGTGATGTTGGCAGCTGGATGATGGCTCAAAAAATCTCTATGCTCTAAATCTCTCTGCTCTAACTGACTCCCATTTAAAAAACACATAAATAGTCTCAGTCTCTTAAGTCAGGATGAATGAAAGTTGAGATTTTGTTCTTTTCAGTACCTCAAAAGTGTGGTCCAGTCTGTAAACCGGAGAGGAGTTCATGCCGCTGACAACCTCCAGAACTCCATTAAAATTGTTGAGTTCCTGAAAAACCTGCAGGATCTCAATGATCCGAGAAACTACAGCCACTCGCTCCTCAAGGTTCTCAGTTTCCACAATACACCTGCAGACAAAACACACCTCACTGCAGCTGCTGCACAGGTGGCTCCACCTCCTTGAGGGGGTTGACATTGACATTTGGAGAACCACAAAAAGTTTAAAACCAATAGATGCAATCTAGGTGTAGATGGTGATGGTTTAAAGTGAGCTGGAGCTCTGTTGACATCTTTGGTGATGTCAGAATGAGGTCTTACTTTTCGAACCACAGGGTGAGGTTGGTCGTGTGTCGGATCATTCTCAGTAGGTTGGGGGAGTGTATCTCTTTGTCATCTTTGGTCCAGACACTGCCAACCAGCTCTGACGGCTGTACTGCCCTGCAGAGGATCAGAGAAGTGCGTGAAAAGGTCAGACAGGTGTGTGAATAATGTATGAGAGGTTATATAGGTGTGACCATTCAGACAGGTCTGTACCTGTAAAAGTCAGACTCGAGTAGGGTGAGTTGGCGTGCAATCTCGATGGGGTGAAGTGTCATGAGATCAAACTGCTCCATGTTTCCTGGTTTACAGATGTGCCACTCGATTGGAGGAGGAGAGTTCTGGAAGGTGATGCTGTGACTAGGCACACTCACTTGCACCTGCTTCTTCCTCTGGATGATTTTTGTGATTGACTCTACCCACTTCCTCATTGCCTTACCTGAAATGTGTGAAATTATCTACTGGTAAGAGTCTTCAGGTGCATAACTGATATCAGATGCAGCTGAATGTGTTTAGACAGATATGTATATCTGACTGAAGATACCCAAAAGGGCTTTCAGATGGGTCTGTACTTCTCAGTGACAATAACTGACTGGCAATCGGATGTATACAATTGCATACCTCTGAATGATGACAATTGATAGGTGTTCAAACTGGTACAGTTGCGTACCTCTGACAGACAATAACCGATGGGTGTTCAGACAGGTACAGGTGCGTACCTCTGACTGAGGCGATGAACTCCTCCAGTTGTCTAAGCAGGTCAGCGTCCCTCTCAAAGTCGTAGAAGTGATGCTCCACCCAGTGTCGACACACATTCAACACTCTGCAAGAGGAGGAAGTTACACCTAAAGGATTTTATCAGTGTCTGTTTCTGTTAAACTCAACAACTAAAAAAAGAAATCAACATTTCATAATATCTCTCATGATACCAGTTATACCCAGGATTCTTTCAATGATTTTGAGAAAAAAAAAAAGTAAAATAAAGTGTCAACTATAACACTTTATTTATATAACGCGCTCTAACCATAATAACCATAATATGTGATGGTCTGGAAACGCACAACGGTGATGATTCTGGAGATGGTCTGAACTGACAGAATGACAAAAAAATGTTAACAAACCTAAAATGACTTTCCACAATGCTTCTGGGAAATTGTTCTGTGGTCTGATGAATCTAAAAATTAACTGTTTTCAGCACTATGTGCAGCATACAAAAGAACCACACACCAACAGTAAAGTAGAATGAGCATCAGGATTTGAGCCTTCGCTTTCACAATGTCAGACTCAAGGAAAGTTTGACATTGTGCAAGTAAAAAACTTTTTTCCCCCCCACTTTTCAACAGCACTGCGAGTGTGAATCTGTTCAGTCAAGACACAATATATTATTTGTTACTCTCCCCCTGGTCAATGAGCTGCAGTGTCTGCACCCCTTTACCAGGTGTCCCTCTCTACCTGAGTTGGACTGGTTGAACAAACTCTTTGCGGAAACGTTTGAGTTCAGCGCTGAGAGGCTGTTCTCCTCCTTCCATCTGATCAACATCACTTGGTTTTGGCTCTGGGATCTCAAACCTGAAAGAGCAAAAATAACAAGAGTCAGCATAGCCACTCCGAGCAGTGAGCAGCTACACAGTCCCACACACAGTAAATTGTGATGCACTGTGTACAGAGTTGGTAGAAGTACACAAACTCAGTCCTCAAAAAAGCAAGTATTGAAAATATAAAATTCTCCACTATGAGTACCACTTCAAATCTTTTACTCAAGTAAAAGTTCTAAGCAGATGATCTACATTTTAAATAAAATTCAAGTACACAGTAAAAGTAAAACTACTTCACTAATAAATTCACTATTTTAAACAATACAGATAATAGTAAATAGCCCAACATGTATTGAGTTGACATGAGTAATTTATAAAAAAAAACCAAATAAAATAAAATAAAAAAGGATAATAGATCATTGTGGGCAAAAGTGGAGCTATTTTTATAAAAAAACAAAAACAAAGCAAAAAACTATCACATTTCGATATTAAAATCACCAGGTGATATTAATGTTGTGGCTAATCAGTGTATATAGACTTGTCTCCATCAGATCAGAAAAAGTGAAGAGGTACAGAGAATGGGAGGTAGAGCCTTTAGCTATCAAGCTCCTCTCTTGTGGAACCAGCTCCCAGTTCAGATTCGGGAAGCAGACACCCTCTCTACATTTAAGTCTAGGCTTAAAACCTTCCTTTTTAATAAAGCATATAGTTAGTTATAGTTATGCTGCCATAGGCTTAGACTGCTGGGGGACCCACCCCCCAATGCACTGAGCTCCTTTCCTCCTCTTGACAATCTCTCCTCTCCTCTCATCCAGCAATTGTCACCACTGTATGTCATTAACTCTGTGTTCTCTCCCGTAGTTGTCTTTGTCCTCCTCTGTCCCCCTCTCTCTGTCCCTTTCTGCAGGTGTCCCCCGGCTTTGAAGCTGTGTGTCTTCCAGCGTGAAGCTACTGATCCTACCAATCTGCCCGATGTTTTGTTGTTGCTTTTGTTGCTCTGTTCTTTTCTCTCTCCCCTTTCCACTCACCCCAACCGGTCGAGGCAGATGGCCGTCCACCCTGAGCCTGGTTCTGCTTGAGGTTTCTTCCGTTAAAGGGAGTTTTTCCTCTCCACTGTTGCCTATGGCTTGCTCCAGGGGGAATTGTTGGGTTCTCTTTATATATCTTTATAATCTTGACTTTATTCTGTAAAGTGCCCTGAGATGACTTTGTTGTGAATTGGCGCTATATAAATAAAGTTTAATTGAATTGAATTGAAATTGAATTGAAAAAATTGAATAGAAGACTGACATTTGGAGAAATCATTGGATTTTGGAGAGTTTCCTTTATATTGGTGATATGTTAGTTTTCTGGTTCTTTGTTCATGTTTTTAAATGTATTTTATAGTCTGGCTTCAACACAAGAAAAACATTATGTCAAGTGACATTTTGATTCAGTGATTTTTTGGCTAAATCACTCTAAAAAAATTTTTATCAATTAACTGAATCAATACTAAGTAATCTGTTCAAACATCATCACCATGGTTCTAGTTTACTGAGAGGTTTTTATATTTTCACCTGTACGGCATGTGGGAGTGTTCTGATTGGTGAGTGATTGGTGATATCAGACAGGTGAGCTTACCTCTCCATAAGCAAGTCCAGCAGCTCCTGAGGTTTACAGAAAGACCTGTAGGTGGTCAGAAATGTCCGGACAAAATTCGGATCTGAAAGTGAACAGCAGACAAGATTAACTTTGTCCAAACACATGTTCATAGTTTAAAGGTTTTAGCCTCCGGCAGAGAATAGAACCTGAACCAGTTTTGCTCAGACCAAAATCAGAGACTGAAGACTGAAGTTGTTTTCTGTGCAGTAATCGTCTTGATTACTGCAAGGCTTTGTTAATGGGGTTCCCGGTATGCATAGTAAAACCCTTGCGGATGATCCAAAATGCGGCATCAGGCCTCATTTTTAAATCAGCCAAAAGTGACTCATATACCATTCTTTAGATCTTCGCTTTGGATAAACGCGTCTGCTAAATGACTAAATGTCTAAGAAGTTTATTTAACCTATAGTTGTTCACCTTTGGACAGATCATGTAGCACGGCAGTTGAAGTGTAATGATTTCAAATTTCACTTGTGTGTGAAGTCAAAACTTACCTGCGTACATGTGGAAGGTGAGCCTCTCAATTAGTTTCAGGACTGTCCCTGCTTTGATGATGGGTATCCCGGACTTGGACTGGACGTTCTCCTCGAACACAACATTCTCCTCTGAGTCCGGCTCTGAGAACCGATATACCTCGGCCCCCGGCAACCTCATCTGCTCATCCTTTTCCTCCTGCAGCATGGCTGAGTCCAGCATGCGCTCCAGCGTGCTGCGGTACTGCAACGAGATCAGCGCTGCCATCCAGCCATTTTTCTCCTCAGCAGACTTGGCAGCAAACACCACACTGTTCCCATCCTTCAGGATGATCTCAAAGGCATGCCGGTACTCTCCTTCCTTGTCGTCCTTGTCATTAATTTGGACTTTCCTCATGAAGAACTTTTCTTTTAGACGGTACTCCGCAGTAGAGCCAGCGCCAGGGAGCCGTGGCGGGCCGTGATTGGACTTGCAGCAAATCATAAGCCCGTCAAACAAGAAGATGTGACGTTCGTGTTTGGCACCCACACGGGTCAGCGTGCCCTCCATTATGAACTCATTGCAGCACTGACCTATGTCCTTCCCCTCCCAACCATCAATGTTCTTCTGGATCTCGTTCATCTTCTTGATGGCCAGGTGCTTCCCCTTCATCTGCTGGCTGTAGAACCGACACGCCGACTCGCTGCAGACCACAGAGGAAAGACGAGAAGAGTTATAAGCTTGAGGGGATTGGTATTCATGTTTTACCTAAGATTTGTTCTAAAGTTGTTTACAATCTAAACCATTTTTTCTTCCATTACGCCCCTGAACTTCAGCCTGTGACTAAACAGCTGTTAAAATCCAGAGACCGGTTGCAGAGTCTGCTACAAGCTTTATTCCAGCATCAGGTTTTCAGTTTTATGTTGAACCATCAGCAGCGAGAATGGGGGGGGGGGAAATGGAAAAAAAAAAAAAAACACACACACAACAGGAAAAACTGGTTTATACAGGAAACAAAGACTAGATAGCAGTAGAGGGCCATCGATGTACTTTTCTGCCCTGGGTTTAACCTATCAAGACTAAAAAAAGGCTCCGATCAGTTAACTGAGGCTTGTATTGATTAATTTTCGAAGGCTTCTTAAGATTCTAGGTATTAAATTTCAGGATTAGTACAGTAGTTACTAAAGTACAGGACTACTTGGGAGCATTAACACATCTGGACTTCAGCAGCTTCTCCTGCAGCAGCCTTACTGCTTACAGACCTGATCTACTGAACTGGAACTAAGGTTAAACCTAAAACTGAAGTACTAAGATCAGCTTCATACCTAAGAGCAGCTACAGCATCAGCTCTCCCTTCTTAACCCAGAGGACTGAACACTGCTCAGCTAGGTTCAGTTTAAAAGGTAACACTTTACAATAGGGTAGATTAAATAGCATTAGTCAGAATAAAGAGAGGGAGTGGCATTGGCGAGAACAAATACCTAAATCAGAGAAATCAAATAGTCTTTTCTGATCATTACACTGTGGTTACATTCTAAGACACAATGAAACATGGTCACACCTCCACAAAACCCTGCAGGAAAAACTTTATATGAGCACAACTGAAGTGCGCATTTTTCTTCTCTGCTCCTCTGTGGCCTCTTTTTTTCTGCAGGTGTGAGAACGAGCAGAACCTGAAGCTGGATGCATGTAAGGTTTAATATGCAGAGCATTGACATTAGGTCTGACAATATGATTTTGTGCTGTTAAACAACTCCACACATAAAAGGAAAGTAAAGTATATTGATGGGCGGTTCCAGTTTTTTGGCCTCAATTTCAAATACAAAAAAAGTGTTAAAATAATTTTTACTATAATTCAGAAAAGCAGTATTTATGAAAATAGCACAGTTTAACTTTGTCTTTCATAACTGGCACGCATATCCTGTTGTATGTGTCATCAGCATAAACAGCCTGTTAGAACAACGTCCCAGAGGGTTTGCACTTGACACAGAGGGGATCATATAATTTCTACGTAAGAAATACATCTTTAATAACATTCCTTTTGTTTTACTTGACCATCACATTGAATTTACCAGCCTAAGGTGCGGCATAACAAATAAAATACCCCAAATTTGTTTGTGCATGCACGCAAAATCTCTATTACCCTCCTACTACCGTCCCTGAAAAATATTCTAGGGGAAACACTGTAAGGTATTAACTTATACATTGCTTAACACCTTTAAATGCTTACAAACATTTAGTGCAACATTAAGGAATAAGTAACTGCTAAAAAAGTGCATTACATAACATTATTTCAAGGTGTACATGCTAATAAAAGTCCTTTGTAATATGATTAAATAGTTTATTTAGATTTACATGAATGTAATAAGGTTCACAGATGTGTGTATGCTTGGTTTCATTATCTCCATTTACATCACATCGCATCAGTGATTTATTTACCAGGTCAGCTTACACACAAAGGAACTTACAGCATTACCTCTATTCTAATTCCAAGAGGATGGAAAAGGATTTTTAATCATCCATGCATAAGCCATTTTACTAAATGGAAAGTTGCAGTACCACAAAAATTTTTTTTTTTTTTTTTTTACTGAAACCTAATAAAACTTGAAAAATACCTACCAATGAAATAAGTAAGAAATGTTTTTTGTTACTTCTAGTCTGTTGTTTAACTTGCCGATGTCACTTCCTTTTTATTAAGATGACAAAGAAACCATGCCTCATATGCCTCAAATTACATACGATGTGAATCCATTTCCACTGGCTTCATTGGAGAAGACCAAGTTGTGTGCGGATGCAATCACCACTGATAAGTATTATTTTTAGTTTAGTTGGTTTATTTTCTGTCCAACTTGATCCTCTGATACTTAGGCAACAGAAAACTCATGAGGTCAAGGCAGCTGCAGTTTTTGAAGCCAGTTGCAGTTGTTCTACCGGTGTAGTAACTGTAAATCCTAAGGGAACAATGAGAATTGCCTGGGTCTTACTTGACCTAACAGCTGATTGGCTCAGGGGTTGGGTCATGAACATTATGTTTTATAGACCTATAGAAGTTTCCTCTTTTGTTAAGTGTAAAACATTGTAATTTTATTAGTTGGTTTGGTAAAATCAAAAGGATGTTAAAAGTGTTACATTTTTGAAAAAAAAAATTTTTTTCTGTGATGTGACATATGTTTTTTTTATATGTAGAACAAATCATCGTAATAGCAGATGGTTATGATGAATTGATTTTAATCGCAATCTTTCACTAATGTTTAATATCTATGTTATTAAATTCACAAAGAGCATTAATAAATGGTTAAAAAGTTAAAAAGAAATGCTATTTTTAATCCAATTATTAGGTGTTACTTGAGGAGTTTAGGGATGTGCATAAACTCAAATAATTTTTTGAAAGATTTATTTTTACATCATATAAACTAACATCAACACACTTTATCTCTATGCGCTACACACAGAGCACATGGCCAGGTAAGAGATACATAAGCAGCAGACTCAGCTAAACAAAACAAAGTGTTGCCTTATTTTGCTCAGTTGGACAAGAAAACGGAATGCTATCTTTCATGAGTGTACCAGCAAGATCAACGTCACGATTATTTGAATAACTGACTTTAAATGCTGTGATTATTTAGCCTCAAAAAAGTTAATTCTAATGCCCATTCCTAGAACATGTACAATAAGACTCAAAGTGCATTAATAAATTGTTAACTCTAATCAAGTAATGCTTATTAATTGTTCTGTTACATTTATAAAGGGTTACCTGAAGAATACATGTTACAAAGGTAATTAATAAAATGGGTAATTATGGTTAAGTAATGCATTTATTAAATGTTAAGGAATAACTCTATGCAACAAAGATTATAAAGAGCATTACTAAATGCTTATACATGATAGATAGATGGAGAAAGAGATAGAAAGAGAGCAAAACCTCTACATGAGGACACCTTTGAATATGTCCACTGATCTCAGCTTTTACCACAAAGATGTAAGTGTGCTGATGGCCAAGTAAGTAAAAATTAATTACCCATCAACATTTATTAAAACTGTTGTTTTAATTAAGTGGCTTAGCTGTGAACATTATTATGTACATGTTAATTCACATCAAACTTTTGATTAAATAGTAACACAAGACCGGATTATTATATAAACCATTAATAAAAGGTAAAGCAGTTTGTTGCTTATTAACGTATCGTTACATATTGCTTAATAGCTGCGTTTTAAACCAGTAAGTAATGTATAAGTCGATACCTTCGTAACCATAAAAGCTATTAGAAAATGATCAGTTGTTGCTGTAGTTAACTTAGTTCATGCTTGTTATTGCACTGGGTAATCCTAGTCTACCCTTATTGTAAAGTGTTAACAGCTCAAAACATACACACAATCTGTAAGACTGGATCACTTCCCTCTATAAATAAATCAACAAGTGTAGTTTGTTCAACTTGATTATGTTCTCACATTTCAACAGAAACAAACATTGAACTAGAACACACAAACACAGCTCTTTTACTTCAGTAATAAACACCATAAACTCCATAATGAACAAGTTACCTACGTTTTCATATCCACCTGCCCTTCATCCCCTGTTGTTCGTCTTCTCCTTCAGTTTTATATAAAGCAGCAGCAGTTATTTTTTTTCTACTCCAAGTTAGTTTCTGACAGAGAACAATAAGCAGCAGTAGCAGCACCGCCCAGATCCTAACGCTCCAATCTACCCCCCCCCCCCCCCCCCAGTCTATTTTAGTCCTGGGGGAAGCAGGGAGGATGGGAGGGGTCCAGTGTTTGTCTGTTTTTGTGGCTGTTGAGGCTTTCTACCATCTCAGTGAGGACTTGTGGACACTGCTTCTGTCTAACCAGTGACTACAACAGCTCTGTGTCAGACCCTAGACAGAAAAGTTCTCCATAAACATGACCCTGTCTCTCAAAGAAACTGAAAACCATAAATGCATGGTTGTTCTCACTAGACTCACTGCAGGGTCCTGGGTACATTTTAGTTTTTCAAGGCAAAATCCTTTCAGATCTTTACAAACTGCTGATCTAGGACTGAACAATGTAGAAAAATAATTTTATTAAGTGTTTTTAGTGCTGTACTGTGCTTGCAATTTAACATGATTTTTTTCAAAAGTCCTACATCTACTGTATTATTAGGTGCAAATAAACTATAACTCTTAACACCCAGCATTGCACAGAGTACCATAAACTACTCCTTCATGCTTGTAATGCATATTGCAAGCCTGTGCAGTTAGAAAAATTGCCTATACAATTTAATTCATTCCACCATACTAGTATTAACTTCTGGTATTAGTTTCCTTTTATATTTTTATTTGTTACCAACTCTCTCCATTGATCAATCTTTAACTGAAGTGATGCACTCACACCATTCAGCCACAGATGCCTGTCAGCTGATACCCATCCCACCTGACCCAAGCAGCATTTGGAGGTTGCATTAGCAGATGTGTATTTACTCCTAAACTTGTCAAACACAGCCCTGAGAGGCTTTTTTTAAATGCTGTAGAGTTTTGTAGCGTGTAAACTTGTTTAATTACTTCAGCACCGGTACTGCTGGGCACCCTCTAATTTGAATCCAAAATATATAATTAAGACTACTGATGTAACTTTAATCTCTTGCTTAGTGTGGTGGCATGCCTGTTGACATTTTAACTACATTTATTAGTACTGCAGTTAAACTTATGAGTTCTAAACTTTCTTAATCCACTCTCACTTACTTCCTCTGCAGGCAGGGATGGCAGATCTCTGCCCTTAAATCCTTTGTGAGTGCTTCTCTTATTATTATAGCATAAAAGAAAACGAAAATCTAAACATAGCTTTGCAATTTCGAAACTTTGTTTAATTGCAATTTGACTTGAAATGTATAA
This sequence comes from Channa argus, assembly GCF_033026475.1. Taxonomy (NCBI): domain Eukaryota; kingdom Metazoa; phylum Chordata; class Actinopteri; order Anabantiformes; family Channidae; genus Channa; species Channa argus. Next base: position 58,229 of record NC_090199.1, read on the forward strand.
ATTGTTAAGCCCTATTCTGATACCAGGACAGGGTTCAGGGAATGTCTTCACAACAATGGAAGAACTAAAAAATTAATATGATTTCATTGTTTGTTCCTCCAGGTCCCCAGAATATTGAAGACCAGAAAACCTGTAGAACCAAACCTGGTGGAAGACTTAGACCTGATGGAGGAAATAGATCTAGATGTTTTTGAATGCAGATAATTCTTTTTGTTTTATTTGTTTGTAAGCAGATGGAACTGCAATCTACTGTTGTCTATACATGTGTTATCAGGTGTACCCAGATGTGAGCAGGTGTGGACAGATGTGTACAGATGTAGGAAGATACCTAAGCCTTCTCTTGGCAAGGCTCCTGGAGCAGATCCTCTCCATGCTGCTCTGCAAATTGAGCAGAGCTGTGATGGCCTGTTTCAAACACTCTTTATCCTCCTCATCCTCACTCTTCTCCTCCAGTTGCTACGAAAACAAAACAGAAAGGGTGAGATGGTCATGTGACTGCTGTACACCTGTACTTTCTTTAACAGACTGAAGTTTACTGTTAACATATGGAGAAAACTATCACACCAGGGACCGGTAAAAAGCCGTTGCTACACAGAAAATTGCAGGACCAACTGTGTACCAGAGCCAACCATGGCCCAAATACAGTTCTGATTTACACATCCAACCAGTTATTGGATCATGTAGACAGACATATAGTCTGAACTGGTCTGTGCTGCTCCTCCAGAGTCCAGGATAAAGCTCCGCACCCTGCCCCCTCTCATCTCACAATAATCTGCAGAACATGACTGAAAGTATTTCAAGGATTTAACCTCTGCTGGGATTAAGTAGCTTACAGCTGCTTGGTGCAAAGTCCTAGATCAGAGCTGGGCCCACAGAATATGGGTCTGACACTGGGAAACCAGGGTGGTGCTCAGTCGGGCAGACTGGTCTATAGACTGGACTGAAGCATGCAATGAGGTTAACGGAAATCTCCGGGTAAGAAATGATGAGGTTGCACATTTAGTGTGAACTCTTATTTAAAGGTTAAAAGGTCTCTGTACTGTTCTACCGCGGGCACTGATCTGAGAATGATGAGGTTGCACATTTAGTGTGAACTCTTATTTAAAGGTTAAAAGGTCTCTGTACTGTTCTACCACGGGCACTGATCTAGAGTACTGGTTATGGTCTAAAGCTGGATGTTGTAATGAGGTGGCAGTGCAAGTGTTGCACAGCTGTGGTAACGTTGTGCTACAGGTACAGGACAGGTAACGTACAGTATGTAGAACAGGTAATGTACAGGTATGGTACAGGTAATTTTGACGTGATGTACAAGTAATGTAGAACTGTGATACAGGTGCAGCAGTCTCACCTTGAGGATCTCAAACAGGTGCAGACAGTGGTAAACAGGAGTCAGCAGCAGTCTGGGTAGAACGTACTGAACAGCTTCTTTAAAACCTTCGCAGATGGACTGGAGACACAGAAACAGCTTCTTCACCTCTTCACCATCATCATCCTCACCAGTACCATTTTCTCTACCAGGTGTGTACCATGATCTGTATGCTCCTTAAAAATACTCTATGACACAGATTTACTTTATGTCTCTAAACACCACAAACATTATCCTCAGCTGGTGTTTTACTGCTGAATGTTATTAGGCTTGTTCAAAATGAACTGCACCTCACCTGAAAAAAATGACAACAGCAGCGTCAGCAGCAAGGTCAGTGATAATAAGCTGTCGTCAAAATGAACAGTTTCCATATTAAATAAAATATCACCAAATAATTATTAAGTTATGAAGATGTGAACATAATCTTTAACTGTTCAATCTTGTATGTGACAAAGACATTAAAAATTACATTTTATGGATTTCATATATGTGCAAATGTTAATCTAAGAATTTTCACATGCCATTTACCAAAACATTTTTATTTCATATGCTACAGAACTAGATTCTTAGCACAACACTGTGTGAGAACCATCTGTAATAGTCAGACTCTAGAAGGTATTTTTTTATTCTGTTTACTGATTAAACCTTTATAGTGAAAAAACTAATGAAATCTAATAATTCACATTAAACAAGAGCGAGAACTTTGTCTATAAAACATCATGTTGTTGACCTGAACAAAACATTAGGATATGATGGCAAACACCTGCCTCTAACCTGATTTTAACAGCTGACAAGTTCAGCAGTATGCGTAGAGCAAATGTGGGGCCTGAGTCCGATAGCTGCAGTTGCCTTGATCCCACAGTAATACCGTTGCTTACATATGTGTAGTGTCAGAGCAAGAAGGAATAAAGTCTGACAGAAATATAACTGACGTGTAACTGTGCACTGATCACCAGTGATTTACAGACTTGTAGGTTTAACTTGTCGCAGATTCAGATTTTTTTTGTTTGTGAATTGTTCAGCTCTCTCCTTACTGCTCTGATGTCACAGTCAGGGGGCACAGCTTACCTGCAGGTGGAAAGAAGCTCCAGGTTTGGACACCTGACTCAGGAAGTGTTCATGGAAACCAGAGCGCAGAATATCCTGACCATACGTCTCATAGGGGTCAAAAGCAAGCTCCTGTCAATCAAAATCGCACATCAGAGATAATCAGCACAGGTACAAGAGTACACCGGCACAAGTACTCAGAGATACATGTCTACAGACCTCAGCCAGGTCCTCAAAGCAGCTTCCCACCAGAGGATGAGGGCTGCCTTCATCTGTCATCTCCACCGTGTCCTCAATCAAGCCCAACAACTTTACAGTCACCTCATGGATATCGACAATCCGACTGAAAATACTATCTACGTCCTGAACAACCAGAGACAAATTAATGAGACGTATTAGGCAGATTGATCAAAGTGATCAGACAACTGAAATTCTTCAGATAGGGTTTGCCTGGTACACACATGCTGAGAGAACAGCATGGGGCTGGAGGTGAAGGGCTCTCTGAAGACCTTGATGATTAGATTAAGCTGTCTCAGGTACTGTCGACCGTCAGACATGAAGCTCCTCACTAGCTCATAATAAGTCTGCTCCTCATTTGCTGACGGCTCCTCATCCATTAAAGGAAACCCACCGATGTCCTCCTCGTCCTGGTGGAACATGTCCATCAGCACCTGCACACAGAGAGACAGAGTGAGACTGACAAGAAAGGTGACAGAGACAGGAATACTGACAATGCATTATAGTGTTTGTGTTACACTGTGTTGATAAAGTCATTAGGTATGGTTGTTGCACGCTCACTGGATACATTTAGTGCACTCTTGCCGGATACATTTTCATTTAGTCATTCTGCATTTATTTATCCAAAGTGACTTACAAGTGAGGTAGAAAGCAAGTAAAAATTCAAAGTCAACAAGAAGACATTAAAGCAAAGTTTTACGAGAGAAAAAAAAAAATCTGTTTCATGGGACACAAATGGTAGGGCAGGTAGGACAGATCGTGCAGAATTCAATAGCTCATTCCACCATTGTAGGACGGCTGAGCGGAAGAGTTTTGCTTTGGATTTTTTGCGACAACCAGCTGCTATTCTTTGACAGTGCAGTGGGCATAAGGGATTGCAGACCTGAATGAGTGTATACAGGTAAGAAGGTGCTGTTGAGTTGACCACTCTGCAGGCAAGAGTCAGAGCTTTTATACTAATGCGGGCAGCTACTGTAAGCCTGTGCAGAGATTGGAACAGTGATATGATGTGTCCTTTTTGGCTGATGCGTGCTCCTATATTTTGAATCACCTGGAGGGGTTTAAGTGTGCATGCTGGTCACTGCTTAAAAAAGGAAGGATATGTTCAATGCGCTCTTGCTGGATTTGATCACTGCGCAGTGTAGTGTATACTAGCGTGTGTATATCTTGTGAGCACACTGGCCACAATGATGTCTTTTGTAAGATGTAATGCACAGGTTTCTGTGTACTGCTGCAGGCATTACTGAGTATGATTGTGTGTATACCTTATCAGCACACATGGCCACGGTGATGTCCTGCTGTGAGATCTCATAGTGTCGAATGTTCCTGACATAGTTTCCAGCAAGTTTCAAGATGTCAGCAGAGATGTATTCCAACACCGCCACCATGTACACTGACACTTGGTGGTCAATTTTATAACCAAGCACCTCCTGCAACACAGGGCATTTTGGGAAGGAGTGAGTGTGAGGATGTTCATTTTTAATTATGCAGTGAGAGAGTGATATAGTGATGATGCACGGGTGATCTTATTGATGATGTTGATTGTAAAAAAATAAATAAATAATTAAATAAATTGTATTTGATTCAAAGGAAAAGTTATATATTTATACAAAACAAAATTGATGTCAAGGCACTTCAATTGATAAGGTTAAGAACTTTTGTTCTTAATGTGACACACAGTCTAAACTAATGTTATCTACTAATGTAAATAACAAACACTTATTGCTCCTGTTTTTTTATTTTAGTGCAGACTATTCATTGCTGCTACCCAGACAATAGAAGGCAGTAGGAAGAACATCCGCACCAGAGCAAGGGAAAGAAGAAGAAGAAAGAAGAAAACACTTTGGCTGGAGGTTTTTTCAAACATTGCCGTCCACTTTTGCAAGACAACATACCTAAAGAGATGTGACTTGGAGGTGGATATTGCAAATATGCATTTGGTTTGTTTGCCTTCACCTGTTTTGTTGAAATTGAAGAGTTGAGCCTAAGGCAATACGATACATAATTTCAGCATTGTCAATTCGATGTACGCATGCACATTCCCACCCCAGGACACGCAATATCCAATTAGACAAATTATTGGCACTATATGTAATTGTTTTAGAAATGATAAGGATGACGTTGATCAAAAACAGTTATATTGTATTGTAATGTATTAAACTACTTTATTTCCCCTTTCAAAACCAAATTAAAGTAGTCACAGAGCTCATTGCTTATGTGTTAGATGCACTGAAATCATTTGCATAGCCAGTGTTGGGCATGCGTTACAAAAGCGCTGTTCATTGGAAAATTTAAAGTGTCGCGGCAAATACATGTTTATTTTACGTATGTCCCTAATGTCTCTAGTCAGTCACTAGCTCCCCCTAATCCTTCTTCCTTATTAAAGGATTCAAGGACTCTAAACAGCTTTGGTCAGTTGACACACACAGACACACTTATGTAGACAGGCCCTCCTGACAAACAGCTGTACGGCGTAGTGGATATGTAGGTTGTTGTTTTGAACCAATAAGCAGATCCTAAGTTTAGTTTTTGATACGGGTAGCCAGGACTGTGCATTTTTTTGATAAGTTCTAATTTGGAACCAAGTTTCAATTCCAAACCCTAGCCTTTATCCATTGATGGTGATGACGCTGTGATCTTTGAGTGATACCTTCAGCAATGGGTGGATCTTGTCAACAGGCAGAGCCAGTGGGTTCCTTCTCTTCCTCTTCTCAATGGCAGCCTGAGCATCAGCAATGGCCCACTTATCAATTGGGTGAGGAAAACTCTTTTGTACTCGTTCCTGTAGAGAGGAGGTTGAAGACAGGTGAGGACGAGAACCACACTCATCTGGACTCAACATCTGGTCTGGTTATAGATCTTTCAGAATTTTTTTTGCTTTGAAGATACAAGTGTTGTTGATCACACTGCAGGACCGACCTGTCCTATGTTTTAATAGAGAACTAACTGAGGTCTGAACCTTAGGACAATTTATTTACAGGACAACAACATAACCTGTTTGCAGCTGACATGGTTTAGAATGGGGGTCACCAACCTTTTTGAAACTGAGAGCTACTTCTTGGGTACCGATTAATGTGAAGGGGAACCACTTTGATCAATTTACCGTTAATTATATGTTATTATTAATAATTAATTAAATTAAGGATATTCATCTATGTGAAGACACGGATCATGTTAATGATTTCTCACAATAACTATCAAATGTGATTTAAAAAAATATAGCAACAAAAAAATTAGATGCAGCTCATTGGTAAGTGGTGCTACGGTGAACTATTTTTACAACAGGCCCGCGGGCTACTCATGTGGTCCTTGAGGGCTACCTGGTGCCCACGGGCACCATGTTGGTGACCCTTGGTTTAGAATGTGAATTCCGTCTTTGTGTTTCCACAGTGTAGAGCTGTGGAGGAGAGTAACACAAAGAGGGAGTTTCTCACTGACGGTGTTGGTTACAGTGAATCTACGTGTGTTTATTCGATTTGGATGAAGACTGTCTGCTGCTTGTTGTGGGCTGTAACAGCAGGATTCTAAACCCTCTACACTTGTCGAGTGTAACGTTAATGTTTGGGAGGTCTTACTGGTCTTACTGGACTAGTTTTAACCTGCAAGTACTCTTATAAAAACAAAAATACGCAATTAATAAAAGAAAGGTTTAGATTCAAGGACTTAAATTCAGTTTAAATATGTTTTTTCATTCTCAGCTCACTCTGAATTATTAGTGGGGAGGAAACCCCAATCCCCCTACCTGTCTGACAGGTGTGTAACACAGGGATAGTGGACATCAACACAGCGACCACAGAGATGGCAGATTCAGTGTCAGGGTCATTGTCAGACAGGTAGGGGACAACTCTATGAGGGGTTGTTTCCTGCAGGTGTTTGTCTCAGTGTGATCATCTGACTCAACACATCACCAAACAGGAACACAGTACAGAGTGTGTGGGGGGGGGGGGGGGGGGGGGGGTCAGAGGTCAGAAGGGGATTTTACCCGAGAGCACCTCGTTATGTCACTGCAACCTCCATCAGCTGGGAACAAAAAGCAAATTGACCAATCACTCATCAGCCTCACAGTGATGTATGTCATCAGGTTTCATCACAGGTAAAATTAAAAAAAAAAATGTCAGTGTGTACTGTTTAAGTTATTTTATTTAAATTGAAATTAAATTAATCTTATTTGAACTAAAGTCAAAATTGAGAGTGATTTACGGATAAAATTTTTTCAGGATTGAAAAAAAATTAGAAATTTTGTTTATACATGTCTGTGCTGATAAAAACAGTTAAAATTTGTTTGTTTTTTTCTGTCTGTAGTAGTGATGTGTAACCAGTTAGGTAGAACCACTGGGACCTGTGACGACCTAGTTGAATTCTTGCTTCCTGGCAGCTTTAGACTTGGTTAAGGGTGGAATGAGGAAAATGTTACAGCTGCAAAGATAAATGTGTTGTTTCAAAATACTTAAGAAAAGAGGAATATCTTATCTGCACTAACTGACGGACACAAAACACGTATGAGGTTTTTATCTGATGATGTTTAAACTAAAATACACATTTCTGCTGTCTGCTCTTGGTCATTTAAATTTTTTTTTATCTGAGTTGCAGCAGCAGTTATATTAAAACTGAACTCAGTCTGTGATCACCTTGATTCTAACCAGTTCCCTCCTTCACCTTTAGAAGTTGGTCATCCTGTGACTCAGTAAAGTCTCAGTCTAGTTGTGTGTCTGTGACTCACCTCCACATCCTGCACGGTCCGGGGCTGAGCCTGACACAACATGCTGAGAAGAAGCAGAATCAGCTCCTCGATGTACTCTAGTGCTTCCTGCTGAGATACCAGGTTTGGGTGTACCTGGTTCAGTACCTGCAATGAGACCAGAGTTTAGATCAAGATTGGTCACCTGCTGCAGGGTCTGCAGAGGTTCAGTCTCTTATCCACAAAATCATGTCTCCTTACTGACAAGACCTGCGGGGCCCAGATCATCAGGACCAGAATATGGATCTGTCAGTCTGACCCAGCACAGTCTGAGTCTGTGCTGCCACCAGGTGGAGAAGAGCAGCAGGTGCAGCTTCTCCCTGCAAACGTGACAGTGTTTACAGTACCCCATATATTGTATTGTATTGTATTGTATTGTATGTATGTATGTATGTATGTATGTATGTGTATATATATATATATAATATAATATAATATAATATAATATAATATATATATATATATATATATATATATATATATATATATATATATATATATATATATATATATAGAGTGCACTACAAAGCATACATTTTATATTACTGTGCAACTACTAGTGATTATCGCATTTTATATATTAGTATATTCTGCAGGGAGGGAACCAGCAGGCCATGTACCTAGTGTATATTTTATTGAATATTTTGAGTAATACTGTTTAGAAGTACCTTCTTCAGTGATGGATCCAGCAGGGCATGTAGATTGTGTGTATTATTTTGAATATCTTAGGTAGTACTGAATATAAGTATCTTCTCCTGGGAGGGAACGAGCAGGGCATGTACATTGTGTGTATTATTTTGACTATCTTAAGTAGTACTGAATATAAGTATCTTCTCATGGGAGGGAACCAGCAGGGCATGTACATAGTGTGTATTATTTTGAATATCTTAAGTAGTACTAAATATAAGTATCTTCTCCTGGGACAGCAGGGCATGTACATAGTGTGTATTATTTTGAATATCTTAGGTAGTACTGAATATAAGTATCTTCTCCTGGGAGGGAACCAGCAGGCCATGTACATAGTATTTATTATTTTGAATGTCTTGAATAGTACTGTATAGAAGTACCTTCTCTAGGGAGGGAACGAGCAGGCCGCGCCACTTCGTAGCGTTGTCCTCGCTGAAGAAGTCGTACTGCAGAGGGATCGCCTGCATGGCTGCAAAGTCTGCGGGGTCCGAGCGCCGCAGCAGTACTGAAACCACGGGACCCCGGTTTACATAAACGTTGTGCGGCTATGTCCGGGTCCAGTGTGGACGGGCCGTTCCTCCGGAGCAGCCGCAGTCACTACGACCATCCTCGGCCGCGACACGGAGAGCTAGCTGTGTCCAGATATTTCACAGCTGCCTGTGAGCTGCGCAGCTGGCGGCCAACTATAGGGTGTAGTTCCGTTTACCGAGCCGCCGGCACAGTGGCTGTAAACAGGTCCATAAGAACGTTAGCGGGGCAGCGTGAAACGCTGGTGTCAGCCTGTTAGCTTATAGCCTAACAGCTAACGTTAGCCTCCGGCCGGTCACAGCTGCAGTAGACTATGTCAGCGGACGCACGATGAGGGTTACCTGGGTTAATGGTGTGATTCAGCGGCCTGACGGTGCTCTCCGTTCCGCTGACAACATTTTAAATGACACACCGACGCTCCGGTGGGGCGGCTCTAGTACTTTCACCGCGATCCTCCGACTCTGCTGTCTGTGCTCTCTAAGATAGCAGCTCACGTCCCGGCCTCCTGACAGGCGGACAGTCTCCGAGAAAACAGCCGGTAACGGTGAACGGCCGTCGGTTGTTGTTTCTCCGGTGTAGCGGTTGCGCATGCGCAATAGGCAGGTCCTGACGTATACGGGCGGGTTTCCGGAGTTGGTGTAGCTTTAGTAGTCTGCGCGTGGCAAAATGACGTCAGCTGCCCCGGGGTACATTGGCGGTACTTCAACTTATATAGCTAACACATTAAACATAATATTATATAGTCTTGTGTAACTGTCTGACAGGAACAATTTGGATCTGTGGGTCATTAATAAGGTTTTAATTTGTTACCAAAACAAGAGTTTCTTCCTAACTGTTGTTGTCACTTTATAACTAATTTTACAACACATAAAGTCATTTATATTATCTTCAGATCAGAGAATATGTCAGATTTAAAACTCAAAATTTTGACATTCATTGTTATCAAATCTCCAACAATAACTTAGCGGCAGACTTTACTTCCATGCAGAAAATGGAAATACTCAAAGTGGAAATACCTCAAAATCGTATAGTTACTTTCCACCACAGGCTGTTTGGATTGACATGCAGTAGATAATTGTTATTAATAGTGTGTTCAGGCATCTTTATCTGAACCCAGCTGCAGGTTTCCTGTTGGTTCATGATCATGAAGTTTATGTAACTGTAGTTTCCATGAAATCACACTGACTGTAGTTCTCTGCAGGTCAACTGACAAGGTGTCAGTCTCAACAAACAGCTGATAAAATTAGAAATGTGTTGAGCTGCTGCTTTTACTGTGTACTGTGTCAATACAAATCTGTCAAATGGTGCTGTATGACTGTTGGACTTGCAGCAAGACAACCACTCCAAACACACTAATGGTTCTACCAAACAATGTTTAAAGCAAAAGAAATGTAATGTTTTGAATAGCTGAGTCAAAGTCCTGACCATAATTATGTTTGTGTTGTTTATTTACAGCTGGACATTAGGAAGCCGACAGAAGACTTTCAGTACTCAGCAGAGGGCAGAAGGGGATTCAAGGGGAGTATCACACTGTATGTCGCCAGAATGTAGATGGTGGGGTATTATGAGCAGCTTTTAAAGGGTACATCAGAGGGGTTATCAGAGTATTAGGGGTATAAAGGTATTACAGTAAAAGCCTTCTGAGGGTACTGGGGTAAGGGATGGGTTTGTAGGGGTATTAAATGGTACAAGAGCTGTTTAAGAAAGTACATGAGATGTATTAGAGAGTAAAAGAGAAAAGTAGGGGTAATTAGATAGTTCAAGAGGGCTTTCCAATAGGTTTGGCACAATATCAAGGGTTTTTTATAGAATATTAGATGGCTTCATAACTTCCTGGCATTGCAGTGTACACGAAGGGTATCACAGGGTTTTCCATTTATTTAAGAAGGTTTATACAGTACTGAAGAACGTCTGAGAGTAAAGAGGGCTGGGATGAGGTATCGAAGGTACAAGATGGTTTTAGCTATTACATGTGCGATATAATAGGGTTAAGTGGGTATATCCAATAATAGGGAGTATAATGAGGTATCAGAGTGTATCAAAAGGTATAGAAGAAGTATGGAGACACTTAGAGGTCACTAGACATACCTGAAGGTTTAACTGGTATGATGTGGTATGAGGACAAGGTGGGGTATCAGCAGAGATCAGAGAGCATTAGAGGATCTACGAGGGTACTAGGAGAATATAAGATGTGGGGGGTATCAGATATCAGAAGGATACATGTGATCAGAAACACCTGATCCTGATTATCTGCTCAACATGAATTCTGACACACCCTGAAAAAACAGTCACTGCCTATCAGTTTGTACTGAGGAAAAGACAGTTAGGGTGAGGGTATCAGAGGACATCACAAATACTTTAGAGGATATCAGGGGATATTAGAGGATATTCTGTCTTCTCCAGTATCTGAGGCTGAGCTGAAGACGAAAAAAGAAGAGAACAAGGAGAAAGTTCACTCCTAAATTCAACAAATAACAAAGCACCAAGCAGCTGTTAAATAAGACATCAGTTTATACACCTGATCATCTGCTCTCTTTCCTGGATCACTCTTCATGAGTTCAAATCTGATCTCAGACCAGTCGACTGAATCAGTTCCCTCGTTTGATGAACTAAGAGAGTATGGTTAAGTCTGGTCCAGATCCAGGTCTGTTAGAAAAGTTCCATAAGTCCTCAAACAAACATGATGTGGTTCATTCTGCTCGGGTCGAGTCAAATTCTTCATGGTTTAATGTTTGCAGTCAAAAACACTTTTATATACAGGTTCACATTTGATTTATGAACCCTGTGATCCAAACCTGCCATCAACACTAAGACACAGCTGGGCACCTGGGCACAGACTTGTCCTAGACACCTGCTTCACAACATGACTTTCTTACAACTTTCTCTGGCATTATAGTGTCTGTATTGGAACTAAATTCCCCATGTACGTTCATCAGCAGCAACACTGTAGTTTTACAGTATTTTTACCAAGGCCTATGAGTATAATAATAGAAGTTTCAATGGTTTGTTGCTTTGCTATAAAGATGTTTTTAGCAATAAAGTTATTTACATCCAGTCTTCCTATTTGACGATTCATCAGGTTGTTGAGTCTTATTAGAGTTGTGTGGACATGCTGACTATCCTTCCTCCTTTGAATGTCTGTTTGAGGGCTCAGATGTGGTTTTACAAGTCATTTTAGAACCAGGTTTAGGTTTCGGGTACTAGTGTGCGTAAGGGTACTCACAACTACAAAAAGACCATCAAATGTGTGTGATGCTGCAGCAAAGAATTTGTTTGTTTGTTTCAATCTGAATATGGACATCACTGCAATGCTAGGGTTTAGAGGGTTAATGGTTTAGAAATTGGTTTCGGGATTTAGGTGTGGAGGGATTTAGGATTTCAGGCATCAGCTGGCCGGTGGACCTGGATCTATAAGCTCTACACTGTGCCTGGATCACTGCTGCAGCTGATCTCAGAAAACCAACTGAATCAAGCATTTTCTGATTCACAACAAAATGAATCTGGTATTGTTCTTTTGCTCAGATATAAGAAAACATCAGACATTAGTTTGGACTCTGAGAAAACTGATATGGTCCTGGTCTTGTTCTGCAAAGAACCTTATATCAGGTCAGAATACCTGGTCATTTGAAACTTTGAGACTCTGACACAATGGAACCATGTGTTAAAACCACTAAAAGTCATTGAACACATTTTACAAACAGCTGTTGTAGTCCTGCAGCTCCACCTGGAGTCTGCACCACTCTCAAACCAGAACCAGCTCCGTATAATATGCTCCTTTTGGTCTGGTTCAGACAGGCTTAGACCGAGGATTCACGGGCTGTTTTGGATCGCAGAGCTCCGGCTCGGCTCAGGAAGGGGAAGGTGGTCCCAAGGCAGCCAGATGCTACAGTCAGACCTAGACTGGCCCATGCGCAGCAGATAGACCATCCATAACCGTGGTCCACGTCAGCTGGCAGCCCGTAGATGAAGGGGGGGTTCCTGGACAAGTCGTAGGTCACACTGGCTGCGTAGGTGCACAGAGAGATGGTGCAGAAGATCCCTGGGGAAAGATCAGAAACCATAGACCAAGTCAGCACCTGGTACCAAGATCTGACAGCAGGTTGTGGGATTCTGAGGAATGAGCAGTTTCTGGATCTTTTTTATATCTGGTTGTTTCTTTGCATGGTAGAGTTTTACCCTACATTAGTGGATGCAAAGCTTTTCAGAAAGAATCATGTCTGTATTTTGTTCAGTAAAAATCTTTAGTTTTTTTAAAGAGCTCAGTACAAATTTTGAACTCGTCCCCCTTGCTGAATGATGTAAATTAAGGCTGTGAGCAGCAGGGGGTGACACTGTCTCAAGGGAGTTACCTGCCATGAGGAAGAGCAGCCCGGATACATGCTGCGTCAAACTCTCCTCCCAGAAGAATCCAACTGAGGCAACAATGCTGCCACAGAGCAGGACGGCCGCCGCCATGCCCAGGAAGCCAGCTGTGATCCTTCGCAGGTCTGAGCCAGATAGATACACACAATACACATAAGATATTGTTTACTAATCATGTATACTGTAATATATAAAAAAATACTATTTCATATGTAAAAAAAATCTGAATATTTAAGAGTATAAAAGTACAGACTTAAAATATGAATATTATACAGGAGCACATAGTACCTCTATGAAGTACACAAACTGAATACTCAAACTTATTAATTTACATTTACATTTAGTCATTTAGCAGACGCTTTTATCCAAAGCGACTTACAAGTATTCAGAAATTTAAAGTAAAAATAATATGACATGAGAAAACTTCAATGAAGTACAATTACCTCAAACTTTTATTCAACCAGTGTACTTGAAATTAACATACTTGCTTCCTATCACTGTATATGAACAGACTGTGTTAAACGAGGAAACACAGAAAGCGTTGCTGTGGTAACTGCCTCTGGCTCACCCCACCACTGATACATGAAATGGTCATGGCAGATTTCTATGGTAACTGGTGACGAGCAACGAAGAAGACGGCTGACAGCCAGATAGCTTGGTTATTATAGAGCCAGTCTAATGTTTTTATAAAACTGACAATAATCAGTATTTAACAGCAGAGACGTCATAAACTGCAAAATAATTAGAAAAAATGTTTGCTGGTACTGTTGCATCTCAAGAGGAGTTTCTTCTTCTGTGGTTTGGAGACAGTTCAGCATCAAATCAGATGTGAATCAAACATAATAGATTTTGGTCAGAAACTGAAGCATCATGAGGAGGAGATGATGCAGACACTGGAGCATCTACAGGACTGAACTGCTTTCGTAGATAACCAGTGGTTCTGCCTTTGATAGAAGGAGAAACCACAAGAACCAGCTGAGAGAAATGATACTGATTAAAACCTGGCTACAACATTCAGGTCCAGGTTTTCAGTTAGATTTTTTACTCTGCATATGTGCGTGTGTGTGTGTGCCTGTGTGTGTGTCTGTGTGTCTGTGTGTGTGTGTGTGACTGACGGAGCAGGTGCCATTCGTCCTGCTGGATGGTCCTGGTCAGGTTCAGGGGGATGTTCCTCAGTCTGATTGGCTGAGAGAAGTGATATTTTACAGCTGTGCAGCGATCTGCAATACCTGCAAAAGAAGGGTGAGACAGACAGGTGTAAAGGACATACCTGCTGTGAAGGGGCAACAATAAATACAACTGTGTAACAGAAGTCTGACACTGAACCGTGACAAACTAAACCTGGTGGTTCCAGGTGTATGATGACCTTTGAAGATGCCATAGTGATGTCATCAGTTGTGGTTTGTTTTCTACACAATGACACCTTGGTACCAGGTCCTGACAGTACGTGAAAAAAATAAGGACCTGGTTTGGATCTGGTTTGAACTTGTCCCTGACATCCGGATTCAGACAGGTGTAAACCCAATTCACAGACTGCTCATAGAACGAGAATATGTGTTTTTGGGTCGATGAATCGGATCTGATCTTGACTCAGCTCTGGTCTGATGCAGCCTAATGAAAGGCTTAATGTGATTTGTACCTCAGCTCATCTCAGACCTCAGGCTCCCAGCTCGGCAGCTGGCCACACTGTGCCAAGACCTGCAGAGACCAGTCCAGCCCAGTCTGAGGTCACTCCAAAAGACCAAACTGAAACCAGTTTAACCATCAGTCAGAGACACACTGAACCTTAGTCTTAGACCGATCAAACAACAAACTGCGAATCTTCAAATTATTTCTACTGTTGCTGTAGTTTAATAGTACTGCATTGAAAAGCAGTAGTACAATATAAAACTTACAGAAGAGATAATGATGATTGGTCATCGGATTGCAACATGGACAATTTCAGGTGTTTGAAGCTTCCCTAATACTTCCAGATCTACAAAACTTTATTACAGTATCATAACCCATAATGTAGTACTTACAAAATTCAGTGACATCTAATTAGCATTATTGTTATTATTATTAATTATTATTCTTAGTTAGGGACTCTAAAACTATGCACCAATACCTGTACAGTACCCATACATTATAATTATTTTGAAGGAGCCACCAAAGTGGTGAGATGATGAACTGTGTTGACTGTGAGCATAAATTTAGTTGAAAATATTTTGTTTCGTTGAAAATATCAGATGAACTGTTGAGTAGTTACGTTTTTATTCATAGAGCCTGTTGTAGTTGCTCAAAGGTATTTGGACTGCAGGCTGCTCAAATATTCCAGGTGTGTGTTATGGCCGAGGATGGAACCCAGCAACTGGTGATCTCGCTGGATCTGGACCCTCCAGTGTTCAATGTCCACTTACTTATGGATCTCAGTGTAGTCAAGTAAAATGTATTATGGGTAAGTAAGGCTCCACCAGCAGTGTCACTGTAAACACTGTACAGGTGTGCAAATACAGTATACATTATGTAAGAAATGAGCAGTACCAGTATAAATGTATACATGCAGAGACTGACCCCGGTCAATGAGCTTGTCGATGTCCGGGTCCAGGCTCTTGAAGTAGCACTTCCTCCAGAGGCCGGAGTGTGTGGAGAACAGCGGCCTGCCGCACTCGGTCTCCAAAATGCCCATCCCCAGGATGGCCCGCCAGTTCTCCAGCAGCTCCTCCTCTCTGCTGCCCACATGTACGGGCTTCATCAGCGCCACGTCCCGCTGCCGCGCCCCGCCGCTGCCCGTGTCCACTAGCGGCAGGTGGTAAATGGGCATCTCCCTGTTCTTCTGGTCATTGGAGTCAGATCCGTGTCGGTCGCAGTTGTCCTTGTGTCTCCGGGTATCGGTCTCGTACCAGTGGTCGGTGGAGATGGCGGTGACCAGCAGCAGCAGGGACAGCACGCTGAGCGCCAGGCTCACCGCGGACACCGTCACCGTCACCGGCTGCGCTCTCTCCATGTTGGGACCATGGACCGAGCCACTCCCGGTCCCGGAGCAGGTCCCGGATCTGCCGTTCGCTCGGTTCCCGCAGCTGTTTCCGTTACTGAGCATCTTCTGCTGCCATCCTCGCCTCCATCAGCCGTTCACCGTTTGCCCTCGAGAGCGCGTTGTCATGCCGACTGACAGAACGAGCGACGTCAAGGTAAGAACAGGTACAAGCACCGGAAGCTTACTGAGTCTTCAAAATAATTCATTGCTGCAGAATAGGAAGTTTTAATGAAAAGAGTAACGCATTGATTTGCAGACATGTTCTTTAAACACAAATTCAGCATTTTAAACACATGTTCAGCATCTTGCAGGATTCCTTAAGTTTGAAGTTAGTAAATATAGTTTGGTGGACATGAAGACTGTTTTTAAACATCTCTGCTGAAACACATATTTTGAACAGAAAAGATAGAATACGCTTCTGAACCAAAGTGAAGATGTTCTTCTTTCACACCATCAGTAAAGTTAAAAACAAACACTTTTGGTTCATTACATGTCTCAGCTTTACAACAATAAGTATTATTTTCATCTTATTATACAGGGACTGACAGGAATTACACATACAATTAACACATGATGATCACATAACTGGCGCATGGACATGAGGGACAAATGATGGACAAACATTTGAGATAGTGGACACATGGTGAATACACGGCTTGCACATAAGGGACACATGATAGACACTATGGAAACACGATGAACGTGGTGGACAAATGATAAACACAGTTTAAACACATGATGGACACATGAGGACACACAAAGAAGATATGATAAACCCATGATAGGAACGCGATGAATGGCTGAAGTGCACATAATGAACATAGTGGACACATGATGAGTGTGACTGAAACACAATAAACCAAGCTGGACATAGTAGTCTGATGGAAAGATGATGAACACCTGATGAACATAGGGGACACATGATTAACATTATCAACATGAAATAAACACACAATGGACGTGGTGAACTGATTGACACATGAAGAACACATCACTGATGATGATGATGGACATGAAGAATATGTGATGGATACAGGATACATAATTGCCACACGATGAACCCACGATGGACACATGAAGGACACATGATGGTCATCCAGGCCAATCAGTTGTAGTCTTTTCCGGGCCTGGAAAATCCTTGGAAGTGATCCTGAAAAAGAAAAAATCGGTTTCTAAAGAGTGACAGTTTCCTGTGATCTGGTCTACGGAGTCTACCATCATTGTCATGGAAACAATAAGACCAAGCAATGGTCAATAATTTGTGATGATGTGGTGTATTTACAGTTACAGTTATACTAATCATGTTTAAGTGAGATAAAAATATTTAATTTGTTGTAGTTTGAGGACATCACTTAGTCTTATTTTGAAACATGAGACAGGAAGTTCTGAAATGAGGTCCCTGCAGACTGGATGGGCATGCATGCTTACAGTTAAAATCTCCAGGATTTGTTGTCACTGACTTGATAAAACTATAGCTGAGGGCAGTGGTGGTTCCAGGCCACACTGGTGATCTAAAGCTTAAATCTGTGGGAGCGGTTAGAAGGACTGAAATCAGATCATTGTTGGTAAAATGTTAATGTGAACTGCAGCAGTTTGTTCAGTAATAAATCTGATGAGCTAAAGGTCTGACAGCTGATACTTGATGCTTTTTTAATGGTGAAGCTGACCATCCTGTTCCCAGTTAGTGAAAGACAGACTGTGAGACTGACATTCCCAGCTTGTTAAATAGATCCAGGAGTGAATGTTGTACCAAAGGTTTGTGCTAACAAAAAGTTGAAGTTTTAATTTAAATCTATGCTAAATCTATGAGAGAAAAAGGAAACGAACAACAAAAAGCCACAACAAAACATTGGGCAGGTTGGTAAGACCAGTAGCTGCACACTGGAAAACACACAGCTCCAAAGCTGCAGAAAGGGACTGAGGAGACAGAGAGAGGGGGACAGAGAGAGAAGAGGACAAGGGGGGGGGGCAGAGAGAGGGGGGGACAGAGAGGGTGGACAGAGAGGTAGAAGAACAACAGGACAAAGTAGATAGAAAGTTGATGTCACGCAGTGGTGACATAAAAGTTTGGGGAGACAAGCTGGTTCTGACTGAGCAACTCTTTATTAAAAAGAAGGTTTCAAGCCTGGTCCCAAAGGTAGAGAGGGTGTCTGTCTCCTGAATCTAAACTGTTCTAATAGAACTCTGATGATTAAGCTGCAATCCAAAAGTTCATGACACTGGTTTAATAACTTCTACTAAAGGTAGAGGATTGTGATCGTCATAAAGGCATTTTTAAATTAATAAAATGTATGTCATGCCTTTCAAACTTCATACAGTGATACTGGGGTTAGATCTTAAATCAAATATAGGGTAACAGTAGAACACTACAGAGGTAGCACACAGGTTATATGCTAATCCTAACTATGATGATGTGACAATGGTATTGTCTGAAAACTGAAGCTCTGTTTCCCAGCTGTCAAAGACATAGCCTGCTAATAACCATGCCTCATAGAGTCTTTTAACCATTCTGACACAAATACAACTTGTTCACTGGACAGTAATAAGAGTTTTAACCAGTTTCTATTGTAGTGCGACTTTTGCCAGCAGCGCCATCTGCAGGTCGCAAAATGTACATGAAGCTTTAGTGTTATTTTAATAGGAAAAATGAACGAGATGATGACATTAACCATATTGTAGAGGACACTGGTAAAAAAAAATCAATTCATAGACATGGGTGTAGACTGAGGATTTCATGATGAGTCTATGAGGATTCATAAAATACCTTTAGAGCTTAGTGAGGGTTTGCAGGTTTAGAAATGTGTTGAATGTTTTTCTCTGCTACTTAAGTGCAAGATGATCTAATTAGCTGAAGCTAAAGGTTATTCTGGACATCTTTATCCTTAAGGAGGGACCAGGGAGAATTTAAGGGGCAGAAATGGTAAATTACCACTTTTATCCAAAGCACTTTACAATGTTGATACCTAAATTGATCACCTGACCCAGCAGGAGGAACTTGGGGTTCAGTGTCTTACCCATGGACATTTCGACATATAGCTGGGAGCGGGGAGCAAACCACTGACCCTCTGGTTTGTGGACGACAGTCTTACCAACTGAACTACTTGCCAAATGCTTAATCCTTTCAACTTTGCTAGATACTGTTTCATGTATTGTAAATATGCAATGAAATCAGATGCCTTGAAATTGATGTTCCCATCGATTATTTTTCATCCACCTCCACGTGACATCCTGAGTTCTATTTGAGCCGCTGAAATGAGTTTCCTCCGTAGGATCATTGGGAATCGAGCATGGGACTTTTTCCCTTGGCTTATCTAAGGCTCGGCCCCTTATGGGCCCCTCAAGGAAGATTAATAACAACTTCTGGCATCAAGTCGGCCGTTACCAGTAATATTTTATACTTACTAATATTGCACAGCTGAGGTGGCTGTAGCTCAGTTGGTAAGGGAGTTGTCCACGGACCGACCACAGGGTCAGTGGTTCGATGGTTTCTCTGGGCAAGACACTGAATCCCTAACAGCCCATTTCCATCCCCAGCTGTGAAGTGCCAGTCCAAGCCTGGTAGAAATTTGGGAGAGTTGCGTAAGAAAGCGCATCTGGCGTAAAAACTGTGCCAAATCAAGATGCGGACAATGATCTGCTGTGGTGACCCTGAACTCACGGGATAACCCAAAAGGACTAAAAAACAAAAACAAAACTAATGATGCACAGCTCAAGCTTCATGAGGCTGGTGTTCTAACACAGTTTGCTATCTATGGACCTGTGCTTCAATGGCCTTTGAGGTTAGGCTCAGGGTATGGGCTGGAGTTACACCCTCACAGTGCCAGGGTAGCAGACCTTGACAAGGTATTAGAATTTGACAGAACACTGGTACAAAGTCAGACAAAAAAAGACAACAAAAGCTGAACTTTAAACACGTATTCTGGGCCCATTTGTAGTAAAGTCTGAGTGTTAAGGGTTTCAGTAGAATCACGTTTCTGCGATAATGGTCTTGCAGAGTTGGATTATTTCTGTGGTGAAAACTCATGCAGGGTCTGACTGTTGCATAAATCTGTGGTTCAATTACATTTATTTACCAGAGGGGAACAATGTATCAACTGTGATCCAGGAAGCTCTAGAATAATAATATCAAATGTTTTTTTTATTTATTGGTGTGTACAGTTATTTATTTGATGACTATTATATTTTGTTTTGTTTAATATTTTTTCTTTTGAGTTTTATTTATATTTATTATCCTACTTTGATTAGGATGAGAATTTATCTGTTTTAATGAGAACTTGTTTTTGACAAGTTCTAATGAATAATGATTATTATAATAATATTATATTGGTGTATTTTCGGGTTTGGAGTAGATATCCATTTACAAGCTGAATCAGTACACAGAATTATAATCAAATAGAATCTTATTTCTTTATCTACTTTCCCGTTGCCCCTGAACGCATCTCCAGCCAGTCGCTAAGTGGTACTGTGCGCATGCTTCGTGCTGGCGGAAGCCATGTTAAAGCTGTATTGACAGTCTGGGTCTAGTCTTTTAGTTTGGGTGGGTGCAATTCTGGATCCGATAAGATGAGCTGTTTTGCGTACATGTCCCGCAGAAACCCGCAGGAGGACTTTCAGCTGATCCAACGCGTGGGTAGTGGAACGTACGGTGACGTCTACAAGGTACGAACGTCGACATCACAGTTAGCTTACCAACAGTTCCTTAGGTGTGTTTATCTCGTCATTAGACGTCAGGTAGAGGTGTGTGTGAGACTTGAGAGACCACATCCAGCTGGTGTATATACTAAGAAAATACACACGTTCACTTCTACTATTATCACCACTTATGCTATTTTATAGTATTTTTAGCAGTAGGAACACTACCACTTTTATACATGTACATAAGTACATGGTCATACAAATACTCAACCACTACACATGTAGTGTTCATGCTGCAGGTGGACGCATGCTAAATTTCTCACTACATGTCCTGTCACCCAAACACAAATTAACACTGTATTGGTCACATTCCTCCTCACTATTAACTCGTGTGAGCCAACGTGAGTTTTCTCTAGGTTTGTTCTACTTTATTCTATATTCACTTTGTCTTCAAAGGTTAGGTACATTAAGAAGTCTATGTATTAGTGTACTTATGACATCATCTATTACATCATATAGTTTCCTTTAAGATGGTTGCCTTTGACGTTACTAACCAGATGTCATGAAATTTGGTTCGGCACTGTTTAGAGCAGGGGTCTCAAAATCAATTTACCTGGGGGCCACAGGAGGCAGAGTCTGGGTGAGGCTGGGCCACATCAGGTATTCCAAAAAAAAAAGTTTTGTTAAATCTAATCTTCTCAAACGTCATTACTAACTGTTCTTTAACTTCCATGGGTTCTTCTGAACGTGAACATGAAGGGTCTTCTGAACACGGCTTCTCTTGCCTACTTCTTGCTGCCAGAGACTTGGTAGCGCTTCCTCTCACATAGCTGAGCCACATTTGGCTTGAGGAAGGAAGCAGTTGAGACCCTCCGTATGGCTTGAAGATGATAGTCAGTAAGTCTGGACCTGTACTTGGACTTACTGAAGTTCAAGTTAGAGAAAAACCTTTTGCACAAATATGGTGAGTGAATGAAGACAGAGGTTCACTTCTTTTCTCTGATTCAAGTGAACTACAAGCACACACACAAAATTATGGTGCACATTAGGTATGGTAGAAAGTACCAGGATAGCGAGCGCAATAAAAGCTACTGGGCTGTTCATTGTCAGCTGGGACAGTGGGACACAATTATTTATTTCTTAAATACAAACAATGGGATGCAGCCACGGAGGCGTTATTTACTGGCTTTTATTTTCTATAATAACCCCATGGATTCAGCGGTACGTCCAAGCCAACACTGATGTTATGTTGACAATATAACCGAGGCGGGTAAGAATACGATGAGGTTCCAGCCTGACTCCGAAGTGGGACGGCGGGTGGGAGCTGGCTGAATGGTCCCATTGAAGGTCCACTCCCCTCTGTGACATTGTCAATGGAACATCGGTGTTGGTTGTTAACGCCGGTAACATTGACTTCGTCCAGCTCGATGTAAAACATGCTCATTTCAAACACCGTAAGAAGTAGTAATTCTATGATGGTTATGTGACGTTACACGTGCGCCTCCATAGCTGTGCAAAGTTTGACTGCCTGTATCAAGCGCAGCCGATGGCCTACCCCCCAGAGCCATATACTCCACTGTGATTGGTAGGTTCGTTCAGCTCCAGCTTGCACAAAAAAGGAACCTTCCACACACAACGTGGTGAGAGCATGAGAGCTATTCGTATAAAACTCGCAGGCCCTCAACGTTTTCTGTGTAAATGCTTTATCAGCTCAATTGTGGAACGTGGAATTCAATAAATGTTTGGTGTTTTGTAATACAATGATCTCTAGAGTAGATAATTGCTCAAACGTGGTTCCATTGGGTAAGAAATTCTAGAGGTGTTCCTTCAAGAGCTTGAAACATCTGATCCTGATGTGAAAAGAAATGTCCAAGTAAATGTTTTTGCAGCTGAAGAAAGCCCAGACACAATGCAAAGGTTGACAGAATACTGCTCATCATGGACACACCTTAAAAGGGCTGTAGCATAGTTACTCAGATTGAAAGATACACTTCTAACTCTGTCCAGAAAGAGAAAGGAGCTATTGTAAAGTACACTATATAGCCAAAAGTATTCGCTCACCTGCCTTTAGACCCATATGAACTTTAGTGACATCTCATTCTTAATCCAAAGGGTTTAATACGATGTCGGCCCACTTTTTGCAGCTATAGCAGCTTCAATTCTTCTGGGAAGGCTTTCCACGAGGTTTAGGAGTGTGCTTATGAAATACATAATATACAGTGCTCGCAGTCTTTGCTCTAATTCATCCCAAAGGTGTTCTATCGGGTTGAAGTCAGGACTCTGTGCAGGCCAGTCAAGTTCTTCCACACCAAACTCACTCATCCATGTCTGTATGGACCTTGCTTTGTGCACCTGAATTCATTTATTTGGATGGGTGAGCAAATACTTTTGGCAATATAGTGTATTTCCCAAAATGAAAAGAATGAAGATAAACAATGTCTTCAGCTTCAAAGAAGAATGCTACAAACTACAAAACAACTATAAAACAACTCTTGTTAAGAGAAACCTAACTGTGGATGAACTGTGGAGGAAGCAGAATTGGAAATAATTTATCATTGCCAGCGCAATAATTTTCAGGAGGAAATATCTGCTCTGCTAAAGGGAGAACCTGTGAAATGTTACATACATAAACATAAACATAAACATAATCCAGTGCTTCAAGATGGAATTCTCCATGTGGGTGGTAGGCTCAGCAGAGCTGCAATGCCTAAGGAATCCAAACACACTGCCATTCTGGCTAAAGATCGAGTGTCACCGCTCATACTTCAGGAAATCCAATAAAGGACAGGCCATGGTGGTTTCAGCAATGTTTTGTGTACTTTATGTCAAAAGTACTGTGTTCTAAATTCGAACTTAGCATCAGTGCAGAACCTGTCAAAGATTACATGGATCAACTGAGTGGCAACAAATGACAGACCCCCCCAAAGAGTTTTACCTGATAAACCACCATTAATTAGAACAGGTGTTGATTGCTTTGGTTCTTCTAATACTGATTAAGGATGAACAATGCAAAAGATATGGCGTCATATTTACATTTCTGGCTACCCAAGTTGTCCACATAGAGGGGGCAGCATCATTGGACATGGACTTGTTTATTTACATTTAATCCTTTAGCAGACTTTTATCTAAAGCGACTTACAGGTGAGGTACAAGGCAAAGCAAAAATCTAAGTCAAGGAGAAAAACATCCCAGCAAAGTCCTATCAGAAAAGTGTTTACATTTCACGAGATGCAAGTGCAAGAAAGGAATTTTTACTTATTTATTTATTTATGTATTTAAATGCATAGTAAGATCCGGAAGAGAATTGCTGAGTTTGGTAGCTCGTTCCACCATCGTTGGATCATTGCGCTGAAGGGTTTTGCTTGGTGTCTTCTGTGGTGCTGGGAACCACCAGACGTCAATGTGTGATGAGACAGTGGAGTCGTCCAGTGGAAAGGACAGGAAGAGCTGTGTATCATCAGCATAGCAGTGATAGGAAAGGCCATGCGAGTTGATGATAGAAACCAGGGATGTGGTGTAGACAGAAAAAAGAAGAGGACCAAGAACTGTACACTGCGGCACACTGGTAGGGAGGCTATGAGAGTGAGAAACATGCCCCCGCCAGGATACCTTGAAGGATCGTCCCGATAGGCAGGACTGAAGCCAGGCTAGAGCTTATCCGAGGTGATGTGGACAAGAGGATCTGATGGTTCACAGTGTCAAAGGCTAAGGATAGTAGGATTAAGACAGAAGACTGACTTGTGGCTTTTGCAGCTTGAAGATATTCCACGACAGTCAGGAGTGCAGTTTCTGTGGAGTTACCCCACTTGAAACCAGACTGGTTGACATAGAGGAAGTTATTCTTTGAAAGAAAGTCTGAGAGTTGATTGGAGACTGCTTGTTCCATTGTCCTGGCCAGAAATGGAAGAAGGTAGATAGGTCAGTAATTCTTTGCAACAGCGCGATCAAGAGAAGGCTTCTTGAGGAGTGGGGTAACCTGGGCCTTCTTGAATGAGGTCAGAAAAGTGGCTGTTGTGAGAGATGTGTTGATGATTTGTGTAATAGCTGGCATTAGTGCGTGTGCAACTGCTTAAAGGACAGTGGAAGGGATCGGATCCAGAGTGCAGGTGCTCGGATGGTTACAGAGGAGGAGGGTGGATACGTTGCCCGCAGTCAGAGTTGAAAATGATGAGAGCAATGCATTGCTGTAGTATATCATCATCTGGAGGAGAGAACTGTGAGCTGATAGCTGCCACCTTATTTATTTATGCTTTTCTATGCTTCATTGCAAGAAGAGAACAGGTTTTGGAAATACTTTCAGACAATGGAACAAACTTTGTTGGGCGAGCGAGAGCTCAAAAAGACTCTAGAAGAATGGAACATGTCCAAAAAAGAAAATATGCTGGTCCAACATGGCATCAAGTGGATGTTTAATCCTCCATCTGGCTCTCACCACGGATGAGTATGGGAGCATTTAATTTTTTCCATCAGGAAAATATTTGGTACTACACTGAAAGATGAATGTTTGGATAAAGAGGGTCTGCAGACATTACTTTTTGATGCTGAAGCCATCATAAACAGTTGGCCAATAACTGCACTGTCCAATGATCCAAATGACTTGGAGGCATTGATGTCAAATCACCTTCTTCTCTTAAAACCCAACCATCTATGCCTCCAGGAATGATCCAGAAAGAGGAGCTCTATGCCTGCCATAGATGGAGAGAAGTACAGAATATGGCAGCTTATGCCTAAGCTCCAAAGACTGTAAAAATTGACACATGCAAACCACAGTTTTCTTCCTGGGACATTGTGTTGATTGTTGATGATGTGGGGAAAAACATCCACACAATAAAAGATAAACATGGTGAAGTCCGCCAATGTCAAGTGTTGGTGACCTCTGACACCAGAAGAACGAGGACTATAAGAGACTGATCATAATGTCTAAGTTATAGCATAGTTTTTTGATGTAAGTTTATAAGTAATTTAGTAATTGTTCCTAATATTGAAGAACAATTAGGGCATAGGAATGTATGAGCCTGTGTGTGTGTGTGTTTGTGTCGCAGCACTACGTGACAGTGCAGGGGAGAGAAACAAAAGACGCATGAAGCTGATCCACAACACTTACACAATTTTAAGAATCCATGGGGGAAACTGACTTATTTAGACTTCTATCTTCCGATTTCGGAAACCAGCTTTCCTGTAAACATGACACTTAGGAAATCAACTTTTTCGAGAGAGCCAACTGTTGGTTACTGGTTAAGAGCTACCAAACTGCACACTCAGCAAACTCACTGCCAATATACGAAAAAACTGCTAAAAAAAAAAACTCTTCCGCACCTTCCCATGCACTTAAATCTATTAAAAAAACGTTTTTTTCTTCCCTTTCTTGCACTTACATTTCATGAAACCTAAACACTTCCTTTTATAGGACTTTGCTTTAATGTTTTCTCCTTGACTTAGATTTTTGCTTGCCTTGTACCTCACTTGAAAGTCGCTTTGGATAAAAGTGTCTGCCAAATGTCTAATGTATTAAAAGGATGCCTTCACTCATTTGAACTTCTTTCTAGTTTGGGTAGTACATGCACATAAATGCCATTAAACTATGCTTCGACTTCGCTATATAAAAATATCAGATGACATCACTTGGAGGAATCTTCAGTTCAAATTATGTCATCTTGTTGCTCATACTATGCAGTTTATAATCATGATCAACCTGCTTTTCCAGATCTATCCTAGATGACGACATTTGAACCCTTAATGATGAAAAACTCCTGGGTGGTGTCATCTGGAGGAGTCTTCAACTAAAGGGAGAGAAATATAACATAGAGAAGTCGAGAGGGAAGTTTAAAAACATTTATGTACATTTACATCCTAAAATAAAGCCATAGAAAGCAAGTTGAAAATCGGTAAAGTCACCCTTTAAATCCATGTAAACATGGTCAGAGTTTTACCTTATTATAATGGGAAGTTTGTGAACAAAGTGGTGTGAAGAACAGGGGCTGGCATGTCTCTGGTTTTATTTAGTTAACAGTGTTTACCTGTGCTTAAGTAACCGAGTTACTTGAAGATCAGTAAACAATGTTTATATGCAACTGGTTACTCGAAATCTGCATATTAGACAGAATACATATGTGTAAATGAGAGGGACCCAAGTGGAACAGTGAGGTTACGGGGAGCAGAAGGTGCAGGACTTAGGGTTAATGGTTTAGAGTAATGGAGAGTGTGGAAAAGATTTCAAGAGGCATTTGCAAGCAGGTTGGAATGGGTGGAGAAAAGTCAGAATGAAAGGAAAGGTGATCAAGAAGGTGGTTAGACCAGCGATGTCGTTCAGCGTAGAGACAGTGGCACTGATGAAAGAACAGAAGGCAGAGGTGGAGGTAGCAGAGCTTAAGATGTTGAGGTTTTCTTTGAGAATGAAGAGGATGGGCAGGATCAGGAATGAGGACATCAGAGGGACAGCTCATGTTAGATGTTTTGAAAATAAAGTCAGAGAGGCCAGATTGAGGTGCTTTGGACATGTTCAGAGGAGAGACTGTGAATATATGGGTAGAAGGATGCTGAGGTTGGATCTGCCAGGCAGGAGGTCTAGAGGAGGATCAAAGAGGAGATTTATGGATTTAGTGAGAGAGGACATGAAGTTAGTTGATGTGAGCGAAGAGGATGCAGAAGACAGGGTTAGATGCAGGCACATGATTCACTGTGACGACCCCTGAAAGGGTACAGCCGAAAGGAAAAGAAGTAGAATAAGAATGGAAAACCACATATTGTTTCACAGCAGAATAATATTTTTTTCTTAACCACTTATTTTGGAAGCATGGCTCACAAATTTTAAGTTTATAGTTACAGAACTTGTTTTTTTCTTCTTTTTTTTTTGCCATGTTCATGTTGCTGCAGGGTCAAGGGAGAGGAAAAGAGAAACAGACACACAGCTTTTGTAGACTTCTGTCAGACCCTTTGTGTTGATTAGTCCACCTATAGTCTGCTGGAGAAAGCCAATTAGAAACCTAATTACACATATGCATGGCAAAGAAATTGGTGTTCTCTGGTAGCTATCTACCTGGGGAAATCAGGTTTCCATTATCGGAATTTTGGAAAAATTTTAACATGTAGCCAGTAGGATCGTGAGAAGAACCACTAACCCTGTGGTTTGTGAGAACTGTTCTAATAATTGAGCTACAGCCCCTCAAAGAAATCAGCTTTCCAGAGAAAGCCAACTGTTATCTGGTCACTTGGATCCATGTAAATGCATATGATTGTCTAAATCTGCTGTTGCCACCATTTCTCTAGCTTGGTGACTACCAAAGCTAGCACATGCAGGTGTCTCTAAGGAGAAGGAGACAGATAACATTTTCTGTCGTAACTCCAGAGACCTGCTGTTGGTGCTGTTTGAGTGACAGCATTGGAAGATCTAATCTAAATTTCGGCATGATTGAGCAGGGTCTGCAGCGTTTTGTAGATGGAGGTGACTGTAAATCTCCAGACTCGTCCTTGATCTTCTGATTGTGTTATTAGATGAGGTTTGTGATGTTGCTGTGGTTATGAAGGCAATTAAGTATAAAAATCTCAACGTGATGACAGAAAACCACAACGTTGGTGCATCAACTTTATCAATAATTCAGCAGCTGCAGCAGCATCTCTGCAGGGTTCTGCTTCGTGTAATACTACCACCCAAGAGCCTCCTACATTTACTGTGAATTTTTTGTCAGCTGCTCTGTCCCACAAGCAGGTGACTGATGACTAGCAATGACAAGGTGATGAAGAGCAGATGATGAGCATATTGTGTACTCAGATTTATTGTTATTTCCACCCATAACTGACTTGCCCGGGGTCTTGGCCCTCAGGCTCCACATCTGAAGACGACTGTAAAGTGGGTGATGTTTGAGAGTGATCTGAAAGTTGATAAATAGATCAACTCAGTTGGGAACTCCAGCTTTCTCCAGCTGACGTCTTTAAATGGTGACTTCACCAATTTTCAACTTGCTTGCTATGGCTCCTGGTTTAAATATACATTAATGCTTTTAAACATGCCATTGACTTCTCTGTATTCAAATATTTATCTGCTTCTAGCTGGAGGTGGCTGTAGCTCAGTTGGTAAGGCAGTTGACCATGGACCACAGGGTTAGTGGTTCAATCCCCGCTCCTGGCTACATGCCAAAGTGTCCTTGGGCAACATACTGAACCCCGTAGTTGCTCCCGGTGGGTCAGGTGAGCACCTTACATGGCAGCCACCACCACCATTGTGTGAATGGGCGAATGGGAATCAACATTGTAAAGCGCTTTGGATAAAAAGTGCTATATAAGTGACCATTTATCATTTACCAGTTAGTGTTAGTAAGTTTAATGGCATTTATGTACATGTAATACCCAAATTAGAACCAAAAGAAGCAAGTTCAAAATCTGTGAAGGCGTTCTTTAATTAAAGAAAAGCCATTACTTTCTGATGATGATCATTAAATAACAATTCATGCTTCTTCTACCGCAGTACATTGTACTCTGATTTCAATCAGTCTTCCCTGTCTATTCTCAGGTGGGTCAAAATGCTGCTGCTCATCTCTTGACAAATACAGGAAAATTCCACCTTTATAACTATGGTTCTGGTCTGTCTTCACTGGCTTCCAGTTTGCTTTCAAATTGATTTTAAGTTGTTAATTTTTGTTTTTAATCCTTTAAATGGACTGGCACCACCCTACCTAAGTGAATTACTGCAGTGGGACAAACCAGCAGATTCCCTTTAAAATCATCAACTCATTCTCTATTAGAATAGCCAAGGCCCACATACAAACAATGGGCTGATGGTGAAGTAAGGAGCAGGTTATCCCTGAATGTCAGATCAGTGTGACATGCTAGATAAATGAAAATAATTTCATTTGATTCCTGTTGGTTGTTATGTTGTCTTTGTTCAGTTTCATAACCCTCCAGTCCAGCCGCTGATGGACCAAGTCTGCTTCTGGTTTTAGGTCTAGTCAGTGTCAAGTGACAGGAAGTTACAGCAGTCTGTCTTGTCTGTCTTTGTGTTTATGTTGAATTTTAATGCTTATTTAAGCAGGACGGTGCCTGTGGGGGACCGGGTGCTAACAACATCTTTATACAATCAGAGTTATTTCAGAGCCGGGGGAGGGGCTTTGGGGGCAGCTGTTTCTTTATCTTAACCTCTAAAAATGAAACTGAGCAGCTCACTCCAGTTTCGTACAAGTTAATCAGTGATTCACTGGTTGATGCCTGGCTGGGACATTTCCCACGATCCTCTGCTCTGTGGCATCTCACACACACACACACACCCATCACAGGTTTATCGATCGTCGTCCGAAGCTCCATCAGTTCGTATCGACCCACAGGAAGGATACTGGTGCATCACCTTCAATGTGGTCTAGGGGGAGGGGGGCTCAGAGAAGGGGGAAGGTGGGGCAGTTGGGGGGCTTTATCATAAGCTGTGTTTTAATTAACACCCAGTCAGAGCTGCAGGATGTATGTGGTGAGGTATAAATTTCAGCAGGGATGAAATGCTGAAGCTGCGAGATGAAGGAGGTCAGGGCAGAGGACGGGAATAGATCAGTGGCAGCTTGTCCTCCTTCAGGTCCTCTTGTCCCCAACACACTGCCCCTCCGGTCCTGAAGAGTCAAACAGGACATTTCACTGTGTAGAGGTTCGAAAGCCATCTTCTGTTGATTCTAACCACAGGGTCAGGGGTCTGTTGGGGCTTTTTTAAGGTTCTGTCAGGATTGTGTTATTACCTGACAAAATGTTAACTAACAATAGTGTCTCACTCCAGTACACACTTTTAATTAGGGCTAATAGTGACCACAGTCAAACACACAGACACTGATCATTATGATATTGAATCAAGGTGTGTATTGGATTTCCTTAAGCATGTGTGTGTGAAGCTACAGTTTTGTCCATAGGAAGTGTAATCATATCTGTCCAGTTTTTGTCAAAGTCTTCTAACATTAAATAAGCTGCAGAGGTTTCTTCATCTGAAATCTAAAATAACATGTATTTGTTTATAGTTATCTGGTCTTTTTTTTTCATTTAAAAAGATTTAGAACAGGTTTTTGTGTAAGCTTTTAGCTTCGAGTCTCTCCTGCACACATTTTTGTTATAATTAATTATTGAGAGTATAAAGTTAAAACATTTAAAATTGTATATATTTAAGCATTTTTGTGTACACAATTGATAGTTTATCATTAGAGGATTCTTTGCTGTTGAAATAAAACACTTTTTTGAAATGTTTACTCCGATTAATCACATTCAACCTGAATAACTGTAGAAAATCATAAAAGAATTTTGTCTTTCATTTGAGCCAAACAAAACAAAAAATGATTATCAGCACTTTGTGGAGCTTTTTCACAATAAGTGTGTTGATCCAACTGATCAGTAAAATCAGTTTCATGTTACTCAACCACTCTAGGTGATACAGATATTTTTATGGTGTGATGTGGTCATTTTGTTTCAAAATATTGTCAGGTTTTGCAGTCTCAGTGATAAGTTGATAACAATTTTATTGATCAGTTCTGATACAAACCGCACCATGTTGAGCCAACACACTTTTCCCCAAGGACACATTAAATGATTCATGTTGAAGCTTGTGGATGAATGTGTGGCAGCTAATGCTGCAGAATGTTTGAATCCTGATGGTGAAAACTCTTTCTCTGCCAGGTGAGGAGTGTCAGCACTGGAGAACTGGCTGCCATCAAAGTCATCAAACTGGAGCCTGGTGAGAATCAACTCTGCATCATAACTGCACCAGTTCATGAGATCAAAGTAAACCATTGCACCATCTTTAACCAGTCCCCTGCCCCATCAACATCTATAACCAATTCTTTTAAACATTTTTATTTCACTGCATTATTTTACAGCATTTTTTTAATGTATCCCTGTGTCATTTCAAATTCTTCTAGAATTCATAATCATTTTGCTGCAGCATTACTTGTTTGCGACATAGTTTTTTTAATGTCAACTGGATGAAACTTTTCAATAAAAAGATGTGTTTTAAGATGGACTGAAGATAAAGCTTGTCACTGATTGTATTGATTGGGGCTGTTGTCTCTGCTGACTCAGCGTCCATCCCTGAACTGCAGGAAGATAAAAATAGATTAGTTGATATCGATCAGTGCAGAATTGAACAAGTCTGATCACCAGAAATCACTGTCAAAAACTGCAGAGTTTGAAACCATAAGGAAAAGTTAGCAACAACAGAA
Organism: Channa argus; assembly: GCF_033026475.1. Classification (NCBI taxonomy): domain Eukaryota; kingdom Metazoa; phylum Chordata; class Actinopteri; order Anabantiformes; family Channidae; genus Channa; species Channa argus. The sequence goes on from NC_090199.1 coordinate 90,019, forward strand.
CTGAATTATGAAATCATCATCATCAAAAGTCAGAGGAGACAGGAAGTCACTTTATATGCACAATTCAATTGGTTTCCACTTTCTCCTCTAGCTGGATGAGCTTAGTGAGCTGTGGTTTGTGGATATTGGGTCTCAGACATCTGGAATAAAAACTGATGGTCACTTCTCTCACTTCTGAAGAAAAAATTATATATATAGTGATGACATTTTTTTAGAGTGACACCTCTCCTACCGCACAGCCTCGATTTTAATGAGATAACTTACATAAATCCACCATATTTATTCTGATCAGCTTTAATGAGGCCTGATGCAGCACAAACACTCTTTGTTTTGCCCCCTTTCTTTCTGGGCTCTGACATGATAAACATGTTTGTCTGGAGACACTATAACAGGAACTCTGATTGTGAATACTGAGCAGGATTTTACCTGCTGAACAGGTGCTGAACATTCACTGCACAATGCCATGGCTCTGCAGCTTCACCAACACGTGAGACTTTAAACTCAGGAGTTTTACTGAATCTGATTCTGGTTCATTTCTCTTCATGCTAGTGTGGGCTTCTGCCAGTTCCTCCCACGGTCCAAAGACATGCATGTTAAGTTCATTGGTGACTCTGGTGCAGGAAGGTAGAGCAGTCATCCACCATTCTCGCAGTTGTTGGTTCGATCCCCAACTCGTCCAGTCACATTTCGAAGTGTCCTTGAGCAAGACACTGAACTCCAAATTAGTTGCTCCCGGTGAGTGTTAGCCAGCTGCATAACAGCTCCCCCATTGGTGTGTGAGGGTTTGTATGATTGTGAGTGTGAATGGGTGAATAAGAAGCAGTGTAAAACACTTTGAGTGCCAGTAGGTAGAAAAGCGCTAAGTGCAGACCATTTACCATTTAAATTGCCCATAAGTGTGAATGGTTGAATGTCTGTATATGTCTCTCTGTGTTGTGCCCTGGCATAAACGAGACCAGTGCAGGGTGGACCCTGCCTCCCGGACAGCTGGAATAGGCTACAGCCCTCCTGCGACCGTGAAGGATAAGTGGTTATAGATGGAGGGAGGGGGTCATCCAAAGTATGGATGATTCATTCAATGTACAAGTGAGGTACAAACCAGCAAACAATCTAATTTAAGGAGACATCATTGCAGCTATAGGAAGAATCGTGAGAAGTAAAATTGAAAGAATAGCCTTTTGTAATAGATTAGGTGCATAGTAAGTGAATGAAGAGTTCTGTCTTCAACTTCTTGAATATTGGGATTGAGGCTGAGTCCTGAGTGTAGCTTGTTCCACTATCGTGGGACCATCAAGCTATGTGTATGTTTATAGGAGTCTGTGCTTTATACATCACAACTGTGGTGTCAGAGAGATGCTGAACACACTGACTGTAAATGGAAAGCTCCCTACCTTTCCACAGTTGTCAGTTATTACAATATCCAGAGAAGCCATGTGGAGAAGATCTGGTCTGATTAAAAAGCTTTAACAGGAAACCAGGAAGAGCAGAGGAGAGTTTAAATGTCTGTTGGATACATTTAAATCTCAGATGAGTTTTGGATCAGTCTGAATCATGGGGTTACGGGGTTCCAGATGGTGTTAGTTTAACATTTAGTTCCTTCTCAGATATGTTTTGTTTCATCAGACTCCTGGTGAAGTCGATAAAACTTTTCTGTGGTGAAATAAACTCTACACGCATCTGGTTGTGTGTGTGTAGGGGAGGACTTTGCTGTGGTGCAGCAGGAGATTCAGATGATGAAGGACTGTAAACACTCCAACATTGTGGCGTACTACGGCAGCTACCTTCGGTAACTGTTACCATGACCGCAGCATCAGGACCACAGGACAGACAGCAGACAGACACATCTCAATGACAATGCGTGTGTGTTTGTGTGTGTGTGCAGTAGGGAGACATTGTGGATCTGTATGGAGTTCTGTGGAGGAGGATCCCTGCAGGACATTTACCACAGTAAGATACTCTCTTTTTGATAGTTTGCTGTGTCCTTCCCGTAAGTAGTGCAGTTGATGTTCATTTATCAAGTAATTATTTCCTTTAAGGATCCAAAATCTGTTTCAATGTAAAAATTCAAGCTCAGATGGTTCATATGAAAAGACACAATCACATAATTGACAGTTATTATATATAACAATATTATTGTGTGAGTAGTAGTAAAGTATTTACAAAAGCAGGTGTCAGCACTAAAGTGTCCTCTCAGTTATCTGCCCAGGTGTTCCTCCCACCACCCCTTTCAGCCTGTAGGCTAACCCCCTCACTGATGTAACATCTTGTCAGCATTGACTGAACACTGACCTCGGTAGAGAGGCGTGTGTCTTTAAAACTTTAAAAGTCTCCATCGGCACCCGGCTGTCCCTGTTGCCGTGACAACGCCCACGCTGCCTTCATCTCTGCTTGTTATTGCCTACATTTGTTCAGCTGGGTTCTCGATAATGAGACACGTTGGTTTTTAGCCCTCATTAAATCTCTGTGTCAAGGGCACAAGCACAAGCATGGCTCCACCACAGAGAGAGGTGGAGGAAGCAGACAGGCCGGCCCCCTGCAGACAGATAACGATTTAAACTGCTTTAAGGTCTGAAGCTGCAGTCTAAAACAGGAGCAAGTTTATAATATTTGGTAAAGTCAGGGACATGAAGGAAGTGTGTGGACAAACTAAGACCTTCAGGATTTTAAACAATGACCCTATTGAAAACACTGGGTTATGAATTTCAGCTTTAAGACCTGGGATGTGACACAATGTTAGACCCTGATTTTATATTGTGTCACAGGAAGTTCAGTTTCTTAAAAGCTGCTAAAAACACAAATACTGAACAATGATTTCTGTGTTATTAGTTAATAAACCACATTGAACCACAAAAACTGGGATTTTCAGTTCTAACGTAGAGAAGTTTTGAGTTCGGTTTTCTTTGGTTGTGAACTGTGTTGCTTCATCTCTCAGTAACTGGGCCACTGACTGAATCACAGATCGCCTATGTCCTGCGAGAAACTCTGCAGGTAATGACCAATAAGATTCTCTGACTCAGCATCTCTGTTCAATCAGATTCCTTGTAGTAAGGTGCAGCTGTTTGTCCTGCAGGGTCTGTTCTACCTGCACAGTAAAGGAAAGATGCACAGAGACATCAAGGTGAGCTGCCTCACATGTTCATGTCTCCCAGGACACATCCAACACCAGATTTAAATTTATCGGTAATCAGGCATTCTCTAAAACAGATGTAGAGGTTAGGTGTTATTCATTTTGAGCTCTGTTGTGTCCACAGGGAGCCAACATCCTGCTGACTGATAACGGATACGTTAAACTTGGTGAGTCGCCTCTCTGTTGATGTCACCTGATCAGACTCGGGGAGCATGGAGGTGAAATTTCTGAATTTTAAAATATAAAATATGGCGTGAAACAAGAAATAAATAAATAAATAAAGAGTGGGTTCTCTATTTAGTGGCTGTAGTTCACCTTCCTCAGTGATGGTTTTAGCCCTTTTACCACCACTCACTAATTTTAGGATTCACCAGTTTCACCAGTTTATTACTGTCAGCCTCAGAAAATACCCTAAAGGACATTGTAACTGATCTTTGACCTTTTTCTGTGTGTGTGTGCGCGTGTGTGTCTGTGTTTGTCGGCAGCGGACTTTGGTGTGTCAGCTCAAATCACCATGACCATCGCAAAGAGGAAGTCCTTTATTGGGACTCCGTACTGGTACTACCTTCCTCCTCCTCTTCCTCTCATAAGTTGTCTCCATAGTAACATGAATGCAAGCAGCCTGCCGCTTTGTGATGAGAAGGGGATGGAGATTTTCTTCTCTTGTTTTATATCATTCTGTTTTGAATGACAGGTGTTCAAGTTCTGGGATTTGTTGACTGAGCTCAGGCGTGTGCTTCATTGCAGGATGGCTCCTGAGGTGGCAGCAGTTGAGAGGAAGGGTGGCTACAACCAGCTGTGTGACATCTGGGCTGTTGGCGTCACCGCCATTGAACTGGCAGAGCTGCAGCCACCCATGTTTGAGCTCCATCCCATGAGGTGTGTGTTATGTTGCTTAATCTGTGTCAGTGTGTATTTGTGTGTGTTAGTGTTAATTAAAAAATTGTTAAAATTGCTCATTCAGATGATTATTTAATTCTCTCTCTCAGAGCTTTGCTGCTGATGACCAAAAGTAACTTTCAGCCTCCCAAACTAAAAGACAAGTTGAAGTGGTAAGTATCCATCTCTCTATTAGTATCTATCTCAGCATAGAAACAGTGATGCAACATTTATGTCTCCAATCAAGAAGCTGTTTAATTATTCACATTACCCAGCCAGGTGCTGTTAATGCTAATAAAGAGATAGAAAATTCTTTTTGAACATCAGCTGGAGCTGAAGATGTCAGAGCAGTGATGTGAGTAGCCTGATTTTACACCGACTGGAGCTTTACATCCCAGTGCACTAAAGCTGTAAGTCACTGCACATCGCAGCTGTGATGCAATGGGCTTGTAAATGCTGACTGTAACTGTACAACACCGCAAAAACAAAAAAGCATTACAGTAGAAGTAAATCACAGCTAGTCACCACTGCAACTAAGGCTATATGCCATATTGATAAAGTAAAACATCCCTAGAAAGGACTTTCTATTTTACATACTGGAATTATTTTATATATTAATATTAACAATAATAAAAAGGGAATTACCAGACATGGTGAATGCTTTTTGGGCTATGAACGCGACTAAATCATAGGTGGCCTATACTGTGTACTGTCCCTGAATGCAACAGTGCAGTCTGGGTAGACGGAGTGTTTTACTTTTGTTTACTGTGAAGCCTGTGCACAAAAAAAAGTGACAGAGAGAGGAGCTGAGATGTCTGGCATTTCTGTATCTGAGCTAACATGATTTTTCTCTGATTCTATTATGTCTTTACGTGCTGTAGCAACTATATTCAAGGTATTGGTTAGAAAAGCCAACACATGTGCCAGGTAACAGCTGGCATTATTGATGCAACTCAGCAGAACTGCAGCTGCCATTTGGATGACAGAAGAGAGAATAATAATCTGAATTTAAAAACAAAAATTCTTATTATAATAATTGGATATATCGCCCAGCTCATACTAGAGCAGTTGATTGGTTCAGTGAATCGGCAATTTGTTTTTTCTCTGCAGGAGTGGAAACTTTCATGAATTTGTGAAAATTGCTCTGACCAAGAACCCAAAGAAACGACCTGCTGCCGATAAACTGCTGCAGGTAAATGGATTTCTACATGTTGATGATGACAGACATTTTATATTCACATCAAGCACCGAGCCACAGTCACAGCTGTGAGGTTCAGGATAAAACCAATGGGTGTCAGTGATAGTGGACTTCCTCCTGCAGTGTTTCCCCAAGAAAAGTTTTCAAGCTCAGATGCAAAAGGATGATAGATTGTGCAGCACTGGAGGCCTTAATAAAAGCCCTCTAGGATGTTCATCTTCTAACCTGCTGTTTATGCAGATGGCATATACAACAGAATAATAAATAAAAAAATTTACATTCAACTTTATTCATTTAGAACCAATTCACAACAAAGTAATCTCAAGGCACTTTACATAACAAAGTCCAGCATATACAAAAATGTAGAGGCAAGCCAACAAATCCCCCTTGACCAAGCCCTAGGCAACAGTGGAGAGGAAAAACTTCCTTTAATGGGAGAAACCTCCAGCAGAACCTGGCTCAGGGTGGACAGCCATCTGCCTTGACCGGTTGGGGTGAGTGGAGAGAAAAAAGAAAAGAGCAACAAAAAGCAACAAGGAAACATCGGGCAGGTTGGTAAGACCAGTAGCGGCAAACTAGAAAACACACAGCTCCAAGACCGAGGACACCTGCAGAAAGGGATAGAGAGAGGGAGAGGCACAACAACAAGGAGAGAGCAGACACAAAGCTAATAGCATGCGGCAGCGACACATAAATGTATAGAGAGAAAAAAGAGGAGAGGAGCTTATTACACTTGGGGGGGTCCCCAACAGTCTAAACCCATAGCATCTCAACTCGGATCTAGTTCAGGTTAACTGTGCAGCTTTATCAAAAAGGAAGGTTTTAAGCCTAGTCTTAAAATAGCCAGGGTGTCTGCCCCCCGAATCTGGATTGGGAGCTGGTTCCACAGGAGAGGGCTAAAGGCTCCGCCTCCCATTCTACTTCTGGAAACTCTGGGAACCACAAGTAGGCCTGTATTCTGGGATCGAAGTTGTCTAATCGGACGATACGTTACTATAAGGGCTTTTAAAGAGGATGGAGCTTGACGATAAAGAGCTTTGTATGTAAGGCGGAGGGTTTTGAATCCTATTCTAGATTTTATATGGAGCCAATGGAGAGAAGCTAGTGAAAGCCTTATTTTGTCACTGTTCCGTAGGTGGAAGAAGGCTGTTCTAGAGATTTGTTTTATATGTGAAGTGAAAGACAACTCCTGGTCAAATGTAACGCCAATTCCTCACAGCAGCACTGGAGGCCAAAGTTATGCCATTTAAAGTAACTATATTGTTAGACAGCATATTTCTTATATTTTTAGGCCCAAATAGAATAATTTGAGTTTTGTCTGAATTTAGTATTCCTAATAATGTGAGGATTACATCGAAGACAATTCATATCGGTGCTGATTTAATAAATATTGCTAATCAAAAACCTGGATATTAATAATAATAATAATAATAATAATGTATAAAAATAATTAACATTTCTATTTAAAACATGGTTTTAAAAAGGAACTTACCATTGGTGGTCTGATAAAACATTCAATCTCAATCATCCCATCAATATTAATTTTTGCTTATTTGTGGACTTTTAACAGCACAAAATCATATTCTCAGACCTAATGTTACTGCTCTGCATTGTAAACTTTACATGAATTTAGTTTCAGGTCTGTGCATCTGTCTAATCACACACTCACACTCACACACAGACACACACACACACACACACACACACACACACACACACACACACTCTAGCAGAGCAAAGGCTGGTTTATGTATTGACTTATGAAGTTCTTATTTCCTCCCAGCACCCATTTGTCTCTCAGCCCCTTAGCCGGACTCTGGCCATTGAACTCCTGGATAAAGTCAATAACCCAGACCCGACAACATACCAGGACCCCCTGGATCACCTGGAAGAAGATGAGACTGATGCAGAGGTAAGGAAAGGACTGAGATGTCTGGAGATTTGTGGTTGTTCTCCATTGATGAAGTCACTGCAGTTCAGCTGTGACCATGTTGTTCAGTTTACAGTCAGCAGTTATTTGTTCTTTAAGCTCTAAGCTCTATGGGGGAGAACTTGAGAAATATCTTTAAAATTTAGAATAAATTTACATATTCATAATAAGTCAATTAGCACTCACTTTTATCCAAAGCAACTTACATGTGATGTACAAGGCAAGCAAAAAATCTAAGTCAAGGAGAAAACATCAAAACCAAGCATCAGAGAAGTTTACATTTAATGACATGCAAGTGCAAGAAGAAGCAGAAAAGAATTTTTAAAATAGATTTGACCATCATAGGAAGTGCATAGGAAGGTGCGAAAGGGTTCTGTTTTAGCTCTTTCTTGAGTATTTGGAGTGACTTTGCTGAGCTTGCAGAGTTTGCTAGCTCGTTCCACCACCATGGGATCACTGAGCTGAAGAGTTTTGCTTGATGTCTTCTGTGTGGTGCTGGGACCAAAAGACATTGGTTCATTGGCAGCGCAATGGATGGGAGGGATTGTTGACGTGAATAGGGGAGTTGAGGTAAGCAGGAGCTGTTGAGATGATCACCCTGTATGTAAGAGACAGAGCTTTGAACTTGATGTGGACAGTTACAGGAAGCCAGTGTAGAGATCTGAAGTGTGGTATGACACGAGTCCTTTTTGGCTGAATAAAAAATAAGACGTGCTGCCGCATTTTGGATCATGTGCAAGGGTTTGATTGTGCATACTGGTAACCCCATTAACAAAGCGTTGCAGTAATCAAGACGAGATATGACCAGCCCCTGTACAATGAGTTGTGTTGTATATTCTGTGAGGTAGGGTCTGATCTTTCTGATGTTGTAGAGGGCAAATCTGCGTGCCCTAGAGACTGAGGAGATGTGATCCTTAAAGCTCAATTGGACGTCGATGATGACCCCCAGATTTCTGGCTGACTTAGTGGGGACAATCACTGCAGATCCAATGTTGATGCTGATGTTGTGTTGTGTCGAAGGCTGGGAAGACAAGAACTTCGATCTTGGAGAGGTTGAGCGGAAGATCTCTCTCTCTCTCTCCAAGCAGAGATGTTGGAGAGACAGGCAAAAATGCATGATGAGAGAGTGGAGTCATCCAGTGGAAAGGACAGGGAGAGCTGTGTGTCATCAGCATAGCAGTGATAGGAAAGGCCATGTGAGCAGATGATAGAACCCAGAGATCTGGTATAGATAGAAAAGAAGAGAACCAAGAACTGAACTCTGCGGCACACCAGTAGAGAGACTATGAGAGTGAGAAACATGCCCCTGCCAGGATACCTTGAAGGTTCATCCCGATAGGTAAGACCGAAGCCAGCTGGAACGGATCCAGAGATGCCAAAGTCAGAGAGTGTGGACAAGAGCATCTGATGATTCACAGTGTCAAAGATTGCAGATAGGTTGAGTAGGGTTAAGACCTGTGGCTTTTGCAGCTCAAAGAGATTTCACAACTGTCAGGAGTGCCATTTCTGTGGAGTGACAAAGCTTGAAGCCAGACGGACTGAAATTGAAGAGGTTGTTCTAGGAAACAAAGTCTGATAGTTGATTTAAGACTGCTTGTTCCATGGTCTTTGTCAGAAATGGAGGAAGAGAGATGGGTCTGTAATTCTCCACAAGGGAGGGGTCAAGAGAAGACTTTTCATAAGCAGTGGGGTAATCTGGGCCTCCCTGACTGAGGTCGGAAAACTGCCTGTTGTGAGAGATGTGTTGATGATTTCTGAAATAGCTGGCATTGTGCGGGTGAAACTGCTTGAAGAAAAGTGGAAGGGATTGTATCCAGAGAGCAGGTGGTTGGATGGTTAGAGAAGAGCAGGGTGAATATGTCATCCTCAGTCAGAGTTGAAAATTAGTAGAGCAATGCAGTGTTGGAAGAAGTTAGCAGGATGTCATCATCTGGAGGAGAGAACTGTGAGCTGATGGCTGCCACCTTATTAGCAAAGAAGCCTGCAAAGTTGTCGGCAGTGAGAGAGGTGGAGGTGGGCAGATCAGTGCTTTGGAAATGGAGAAAAGTGTTCTCGTGTCCATGGTGTTGCTAAGCTTCTTCTGGTAGTATTCAGTCTTTCCCCTGGTGATACTGTGAGAAATAGATACAAGCAGGCCCAGATACTCTGCAAGAGCAGAGGGAATCTTGGATTTGTGCCACATCCTCTCAGCACTCCTGAGCGTGGTGCGTTGCTCAAGGATTCAGTCGGCAAGCCACAGAGTGGAAGCTGAGGGACAAGTAATAATAATAATAATAATTCATGGGTCTAAGAGACATTCCAGACACAATGAGTGTATTCCAGAGGCTGTCTGTGGCTGCAACTGTATCGAGGGTGGAGAGATCTTGTGGTGGGGGCAGAGACCAGTGAAGAGAACTGCTCCGGGTTGAGAGTCCAGACATTATGGCCGAATGCCAACTGTGTGGTAGGAGAATGTGAAGGTCTAGGGATGAAGACTGTGAGCTGAATGAAGAAGTGATCTGATAAATGCAGAAGAGTGACAAATATGTTGTCTTTGGTGCACTTCCAGGTGAAAATGAGGTCCAGGTTGTTGCCAGTTCAATTTATCTTTGATTGAACAAGAAAACCTGTAGATGTCATTCCTCTGGTGCTGCAATCTGCCTCTTTGCAGTAGTTAATGTTTTAAAATGGTCCGGATCTCTGCAGCAAAGAAAGAGATGTCCTGGCTTTCAGTCTAAAAACAGTGGGATCCCTCATTTGACTTCACAAAGTGACATACCTGTGAATATGCCCTAACGATGGCTCAATTGTAGGATTTTAAGATGCGAAGTTTTGCATGAACATCTGTAAATTTGTGAGTTATTTTTTATTCTTACAGACCAATAGTTTTTATATAAAGTAAGTGGTCTGGTGAGGTTTGGTATCAAGAGAAACTAGGTACCCTACGTGAAGCAGAACATTTGCACTCATAATTATTCAATCCCCATTGAAATGAGGTGTTTAAGCAAAATTTTGTTTTAGCTTTTTACAATTAACAAATTAAACAAAAACAACTTAAATAAGCTCAACGCGACTAAAGTGTCTCCTTCAAAGACAACCCAAAAGCCAATGTTTATTAACTACTGCAGTCTCCAAATTATTCCACTCCTTCATTAAAAGCATTTTTAATAGTTAGGAGAGAACACCCTTTAGTAGCATGACCGGCTGCAGATGTGATGCACATTCAGACAGCAGCTTCTGGCAGAATTGCAGAGGAAGCCAATTCCTTCACTAATAATTGCTGCATTGGCCTTCTTTTAATCCTGCCTGAGGTTTTGTATCTGGTTCAAGTCAGGTGACTGTGACGGCCACTCTGGAATCTTCCAGATTCCAGAGAGTTTGTAACCAAGCCTTGTAGGAAGGTCTAATGACACCCAAGCCTTATCTTCCTCACAGACGGCCTGAAACTTTCTTCTAAGATGTCCTGATACTTCAATGAATCCGTCTTGTGTTCCACACGCTGTAGGTTTCCACTGCAGAAGCCCCAAATCATCACCGAGCCACCAGCAGGCTTTACTGTAGATGGGGGTTTTCAGTGTATGCTTCATTCCTCTTCCTCCAGACATAGCAGTTGATCTAAAGGCCCCAAAAGTTCCAGTTTTTTTATTATTAAACAGAACAGAATTCCAAAATGCTTATTTCTATGATTATGAGCATAATAAACTTGACATTTTTTGGTGTTTTTTGTCAGTAGTGATGTCAGTAGTGATGCGTTGGAGTTCTGACATGGAAACCTTCAGTGTTTAGTCTTAATGTGCAAACTGAAACCTCAGTGCCTGTTTCCACCAAATCTTGCTGCAGATGTTTTGCAGTCACTCAACGTTTTTTCTCCATCTGCCTTCTCAGAAATCTGGTTGCAGCCTTTAATAGTTTCCTTTTTCTGCCACATCGAGCGTAGTCACTGTTCCTTTTAATTGAACTATGTTGCAACAGTGTCTCTAGGAACATTCAGTGTCTTAGCTGTCTTTCTGTATCCTTTTTCATTTTTGTGAAAGGCAACGATCTTGGTTAACTTGGTCATATTTCCAACATACAATCAAACATGACACTCAACAAACCCTGAGCTAATTGGTAAATGGTCTGTGCTTGGTCTGCTTATCTACCTGTTGGCACTCAAAGTTCTTTACACTGCTGGTCATTCACCCATTGGCACTCACAATCACACACTAAGTTTAGGTTCAGTATGTTGTTCATTGAGACTTTGGCATGTGACTGAAGGAGCTGGGGATCAAACCAATAACCCCAAGATTGGTGGACAACTGCTCTACCTCCTGTGCCACAGTCCCCCAAAACTGATGGACTGCTGCTGTTTCTACTGGTTTTGTTTCATGGGTGGATTTGTTGTTGGAGTTTGGCTTGTATCTGGTTTGCAGTTTGCTTAAATTTTAAAGTTAGATTCTTAACCTGCTCAGTACTAAAACATAATTCCACACTTGCTGTGAGAAGTAACCACTGTGTCTAATATAACACAGAACCCCCACCCCACCACTACCATATTTTCATGTTTGAGACACATGAAACTGTGAGTCCTCCTGCAGTGCAGCACAATATTCCTTTAATCTGATGAAACTCTGGTGAAAGTCTGCTGATCATGATTCAGCTCAGACAAATTTCGCACAACTGTAGGTCGTCTCTCTGCTGAAAGAAAAAAGAAAAATCGGAATCCAGACTGAAATCACCCATTAAAACCTTAAAGATAGGAAGTGGTCACAGGTCAGTTTTTGCATTTTGACCTTGACCTGCTCTCTACCCCTGGCTGAGATCGTTTAGACTCCATTTTGTTTCTGCAGCTGTCAGTTTATCTTTCTGTCTGCTGCTTAATATGGAGTGTCCTCAGCTGAGGGGAAAAGGACACTGCTGAATAAATAACTCCACAACTCAAAACATTCAACACGCTACAAATACACTCTCTTAAAGCCAATACTCTAGATAAATACTGTTTCATAAAATTACTTTTTAAACATACAGTTTAACAGAAAAAACAATTTCATGCAGAGCTTGGAAAAATAATGTTTACATTCAGTATTTGTCATTAAAAAATTTCTCAGCTTCAAATTTTAAGGAACAGACCATCTGAATTTGAGTTGGTACTGTTGTCTGTCTGTTTGTCTACAGGTCATCTCTGTCCCTCAGAGGATCCCCTCTGGAAACACCAGAGGAGAAAAAACTCTCTCTGAAATCACCTGTGAGTATGTTTATGTTTTATTGCTGCTGTTGATGATGATGATTATGAAGCTGTGTGGTGATTGTGTATTTTTCTTTCAGTTGATCAAATGAAGTTTGATCCTCCTCTGAGGAAGGAAACTCAAGCTCATCATGAAGAGGTTCAAACTCCAATAATGCCCTGCAGTATTAACAAAAACAATACACAACAGAAAATCCAGTGGTAGTACTTAGTAATGGCACTGTTTGCAATTTCCTGGTTTTCTACATAAATTGATCATGAAATGTGATATGGTTTTCACCAAAGTCACAAATATCTACAAACAAAGTATTTCTATGCTGATAAAACCCGAGCAGTTGTCCTCTGTCATATTTTAATCATCTTCATCATCATCTTACATAAAACATACAAGGTGATGGTGGAAAAAGCAGAGATGGCAGTAACACGTGTGCAAATTCCAAGTCAGAACCTTCAAGTCACAAGCAAGTCCAAGGTCACTTGGTGAGACTCAAGCAAGTCACCAGTCAGGAATTATGAACTTCTGATGATCCACCCCAGTTTTTATATTAAATCTGTTAGATGATGATGGTTAAAAGAGTTAGGTTGTATTTTCAATATAACTAGTGTTCCTCAGCTTGCCTACACCTTTAAAATCTTACTAATCTATGACATTGACAACACCACATCCAGGTGTCAGTCTGCAGATGTCACGTCACATGACAGGTTGGAAAAATGTGAGTATCAAAGATAAAAGCAATTTGCTGAGACCCAGTGAGTAAATTACTATTATAATGAAATATTACTATGAATAGTAATATTTATTATGTAATACAAAGGTCAATATCTTTAACAGCTTTTAACGTGGTGATGGGCCGAGTGACCAGCATCACTTGAGCTTCACTTGAAAACTAAAAGCGAGTGTAGATTTAATTATACACCTGTAGACTCTACATTTAATGATTTGGTAATGTTATGATATAAAACTAAATATTTTAGCAGCTACTGTTTTCAGTATATGCTATATTTATATATATCAGAGAAAACAGCACAATAATTTTAAACATAAAAGGGTAAATGGTCAGCACATATATAGTGTTTAGCGCTTTTCTACCTATTGGCACTCAAAGCGCTTTACACTGCTTCTCATTCACCCATTCCGCTCCCAATCTCACACACTCACACACAGATGGCAGCAGGTGCTATGCGGGTGTTGTTTAACTTGTCCTTAACTAAAAACGAAATAGAAACCGCCCAAGAAATAAACTGAGTGTTAATGTTCTTTTCATAAGCAGCAACAGCTTTGGGGGGCTATGCCTTCGAATTTAGAGGTCTCTAAAACCTACAATACAGAGTTGTTGAAATGCATGTAATGATGTAAACGGTTACCTGCTGTAGCAGTGTGGCCACTCTGCAAAGAAGAGGGTGACCAGCCACTGTGACCCTGGCTGATGCAGTAAGGCATGAAGCTAAACATCCCGATGCAGAATGGTTCTGGAAACGCAAAAGGTGCCAGTTTGGAGTGGCCCAGCCAGAGCCAAAACCTCATCCTAACAACCCATTCACACTGATATACTCAACAAGAGCAACTAAGTTGGGGTTCAGTGTCTTACTCAAGGATACTTTGACAGGTGACGGGAGGAACCAGGAATCAAACCAACAACCCTGGGGTTGGTGGATGACCGCTCTACCTCCTGCGCTACAATCCTTTTGTATGGTTAATGGATGTGTTCGATAAAGGAATAAATAATCATGAGTGTTTTTGTTTTATCAGCTTAGAAATACTGTGTTTGATATTTGTGCCTTATGAAGATCATATTACAGTTACTGACCAATTTATGCAGAAAACCAGGAAATTGCAAACATTCCTATTATTTCCATAATCTTATTGCTTATAACTAAAATAATCTGAAAAGGGAGTAATGAGAAATTTAACCCATCGCTTAAACTGTGTGTTTACAGTTGGACACTGATTGGTTCCTGGACTGTGAGGAGGAGCTGTACTATACTGCAAAATCACACCTGGTACTTATCTTATGGCATATCTGCCAATGGAATAAACATATCAGTCAGTTCACATTGATATACAAAAGCTAAATAACCAGTGGCTAAAAAGAAGGCTAATTTTCAGTTCTTAAAGACACATCAATTTCTTGGGTTCATACATAAATGTTTCCTGTTCACCATCTGTCATTCATCCTACTGTCAGTATTTTCCCTGGATGATGTCACCTCCTGCTCTCCTATAACTGGTCTATTTAATTAGTTTCAAATCATGTTTCCACATAAACATTGTTATCTTAAGACTACTACTAACAACTGATAAAATGTTTGACATGCAGCGATGTAGAGAAGTCTGAGACGGCATTAGAAACACGATCACAGAGATGGTGTAAACCATTGAGACCGCAGTAGAATGAGCAGAGACAGAAATATAGCACAGTAGAGATGAAGCTGAGTGCTGTGGTCCTTGGCAGTCTCATAGTTACTAAGTCAGCACCAGAGCGGAGTAATAAGCTCCCCCCCCCTCCCCCCCCCCCCCCCCCCCCCCCGCATCTACTGCAGGAGCTCCAGATGGAGGATGAAGAAGCTGCAGGATCTGGGTCCATCCTGAGTGGAAGCAGGTAAGTTCACCTATAAACATGACAATAGGAGTCCACCTGTCACTTAGTAGACACTTTAACTTACAATTAAGAAACACACACCAGGAACAACTTGCCAGTGACACTTAAAATGTTCATAGACAACCCCTCTATCACCTGAGCATCAAACACTATGCCAACATGTGAAAGCATGTTCATGTAGACAGAGCCATCTAAACTGAAGCAGGGAACACAAATGTGTAAATCCACCCTGTTTATTACTGTTGGTCTGCTAAATGTAACAACACACTCAGAATTCAGCCAGGAAGGTCCCGGTCCTGTTGACCTGAAAAACATATTAGGTGTAGGACGCCTCATCTTTGCAGTTATTTTACTGGTTTGGTGTTTGTGATCATGAAGATGTATCGTCTCTGTAGGTTTGAGCAATGACTGTTTCCGAATGATGTAAATATAAACAAAGTGTGCGAGAATAGAGCTGCAGTGTGTTTCTCTCCTCCATCAGTGTTAGAGTGTCGACCTCAGCTCTGTCTGAATAATTCATCAATCCTCTCAGGAGGGGGTGGAAGAGCTGGAGCTGGGGTTGGGGGGGGGCACAGAGGAGCTGATGAAAATTTAAAGATGCTGCATCTGAGCACTTTGGAATATTTGCTAACGAGGAAGAAAATCCAGAGCTGGGTGGTTTTAAATGGACACTGACATTTCCACTGACTGTCCTTAACTTAGGTCATTGATATCTACAGTCTGAAGTGAGTCTGACCTCTGACCGCCTCAGTGAGTCAAGTTGGTTCACAAACATCAAAATAAACAGAGAAAGAGTACAGGTGAGTCACGGGTAACATGCTGCAGCTTTTGTGTTTAATAGCTGTAGGAGCAGGTTGTGCTGAGGCAGCAGAACAGCTAATGCACCTGCTTCCTGAGCTAATGTGTTAACTTCACAGAAAAAGAAACATTAAAAGTCCAGTGCAGCGTCTCCATTTTCTGCACTGAAACTCCTTCCTGAAAACAGTCCTGCAGCCAGAGGAAGCCTCTCCAAACTGCTCCTTCTCCTTCTCTTTAAAAATGAATGAAGATCCTGATGTTAAAAATTGTCAATAATGTAGTGTCAGTTAAACAGTGACTGTAAAATAAATTTTAAAACAAAATTAAGTTGAAAGGTGGATCACCTAATCAGCCAGTTAATCAGGTGGTCAGAAGCAGTTGCTCCTCGACAGTCACTCCGATTAGATATTTTAATTTCTAGGGATCAGGAGACTTGCCTGGATGAAGATGCCTCTGGTGAGGTTGATGATGTCTGTGTGGAAGGCGGTAATGAAAGCATACAATCAGGAGTGTCTGCTGCAGGTCACCATGAGGATGAAATGCAGTGAGTATGACACAGGTGTTACAGGTGTATAGTCTTCAGTTTGGTTTAGTCTGGTTCACTGACAGGAAGTCCCTGTTTTCCTTTCTGTTTCTTTCAGAGTAATGGATTCAACGCTGAGACCAGACGCTAGTCATAAACCTCCTCCCCTTCAGGTGTGACCCCCTCACCTGTCTTGAATCAATCCAACTGGAACTGAACCATTTCCAACAAACCTCTCATATCTCTGTCGCTCCATCAGGATGGACCCCCGCTATCTGAAGACAGAGACCAGGGTGCCATTGAGTGTGATCCTCTGTCAGAAAGCCTGGTACGCTCTGCCACCCAGGGCCCCCCAAGACCTCCACCCCCCAAACTGCACTCCCATAGACTCAGCAGCCTAGGTAAGTTCTTATTCGTACCTCTCAGGCCTGAGGACACAGGATCACACCATAATGTGACTCAGAACTAGCTCTTAGTTACGGTACTATATGCACTGAGCTCCTCCCCACTCTCCTCCCTGCATTTATGTGTCACCACTGCATGACATTACCTTTGTATCTTTCTCCTCCTGTAGTTGTCTGTCTCCCTCTCTCTGTCCCTTTCTGCAGGTGTCCCCGGCTTTGGAGCTGTGTGTTTTCCAGTGTGCAGCTACTGGTCCTAACAACCTGCCCAGTATTTTATTTGCTGTTTCCTGTTGCTTCTCTTTTCTTTTGTCTCTCCACTTTCTACTCACCCCAACTGGTCAAGGCAGATGGCCACCCACCTGCTGGTTTCTGCTAGTTCTGCTGGAGGTTTCCTCCGTTAAAAGGAGTTTTTCCTCTCCACTGTTGCCTGTGGTTTGTTCAAGGGAGATTTGTTGAGTTTTCTCTATATATTTGAGTAGTCCTGACTTCATTACGTTAAGTGCCATAAGATGACTTGTGAAATGCTTTATAAATAGTGAGTTTACATTTCTGAATCCTCAGGTTTTCAGGGGAACACCTGATCTCCTGACTGTTTATACACCTGATACTTTCTGAGAGAAAATATTATGGAACTTATGGCACACAGGATCCCACATGTCTCTGTGATACAATTTTCTCTCTCACCTTGTAGGTAGCAGCTCGTCCTCCTTTGATGGACAGTCTGCAGCACCTCCTGCTGTCCACCATGGGAAGGACAAGACAGATCTTCCTGTAAGACAAAATGAAGTCAATGTTGATTCTTGGTTCAGCATAAAATCAGTCTTAGTAATAAATCTAATGGGCAACAGGAATCAGTGGATTCTACTGAGCAACCCAGCCAATAAAACATTTATCTCAGAATTTAGAGAGATAAAACCTCTACACTGAACAGTAAACCAGTTTAAAATAGTTTTAATATTTGGTAAAAGAAACATTTACATTTACATTTAGTCATTCAGCAGACGCTTTTATCCAAAGCGACTTACAAGTGAGGTACAAGGCAAGCAAAATAAGTCAAGGGGAAAACATCAAAGCAAAGTCCTATCAGAAAAGTTGTCATTGCAAAAATGACCATATCTGGTCTTAGACACCTCAAATGTAATTAGTAAAGAAGCTTCAACATCCAGGATGTCTTTTAGGGTTTTATTATCTTGCAAGAGAGAAGTATATCGACAGAGTTCAGTTCTCTATCCTATGCAGTTATAAACTTCATACATCACACATTAGTTTTATAACTTTCTGTTGCTGGGCAGAACATTCTCCACCCTCAAACTACTGCCCCCAGCCCTTTTCTCCTTTTAGGGAAACCGTTTCCCTTTTCAGGTCTTTGATAAGCATCTGTGAGCATGGAGTGACTTTGGCTCAGTACAGTGTGGGATGGTCTGCTGTTAGACAATAACTGACCTTGGAGCAGTTCTGCAAACACTTCAAGACAAAACATATATATGAGACAAAGTTTGAACATTCTTCAAAAGTACACTGAGTACAAGTTGCTATTATAACTAGGTAAAATGCTAAGGATTAAATGTAATCATCATTTAATAATACTTTATTTTCCATCACAGAAGTGTTAACATTTCATGAGATGCAAGTGTGACAAAGAGCAGATATAGATTTAAGTGCATAGTAAGATGCGGAAGAGTTCTGTTTTCAGCAGTTTTTTTCTAATATTGGGAGAGAGTCTGCTGAGCGTGCAGCGTTTGGTAGCTCGCTCGTTTGGTGTGACATGGTTCCTTTTTGGCTGATTAAAAATGAGACTAGCTGCTGCATTTTGGATCATCTGCAAGGGTTTGATTGTGGATACCAGTAACCCCATTAACAAAGCGTTGCAGTAATCCAGACGAGATATGACTAGCGCCTGTACAATGAGTCGGGTTGTATATTCTGTGATGAAGGGTCTGATCTTCCTGAAACAGTAAAAACTGTACAGATTCTTCAGTGGATTGTGTGTCAGTATTATTTAATCACTTTCTTATTGTTTATTTTTTTACAGAAACCCATTAGTAATGGACTGCCCCCCACTCCTAAAGTCCAGGTAAGTCTTTATCCAGATCCAGTTTTTTCCCAGTAACATTTTTATTAAATATACAAAAATAAAAACAGTAGAAATGTCAAAACAAAGTCAGAGTGATAGGAAAAATCCAGAGTTTAAGGTGAATTTTGTTAAATCTGCATTCTGGAATACCCCCCAGGTCTTTGTACATGGATCACATGGTCCTTCAGGCTATAATGAGGAATTCTTCACTGACATTCTGTAGTGAATATTTACGTTTTATTACATGAGATATTGATTGATGTAAAGGAAAACAGCTTCTGCATCTCTACAGGGTTTTAGTCAGATTTCATCTGATGGTAAACATTTGGATAAGAACAGATGATGATAGTGAGACTGTGGTGCAAAGATGGTGACAGTTATTTTATTGTGTTTGTGAAGCATTTCTTGTTTCGACATGGTCATTTCTAAAACCGTGGCAATGAGCTGCAAGTAATCCATGTTGTTCCCCTTGTCTCTGTCAGATGGGAGCTTGTTTCTCCAAGGTGTTTAATGGCTGTCCTCTGAAGATTCACTCTGCTGCCTCCTGGATAGACCCCCACACCAGAGGTACCTACCTGTTGACTGCTGACCCCTATCCTGTGTGACTTCTCTGAAGCCCCTTTCAGACATGCATTCTCCTGACTTTGTCTAGAGGGGTGTATGTGTGAACACAAATGTCAGAGTGAAACACCCCAGACTTTATTCTTCGAGCCCCTAGTACAATGTCCGTATTATATGTGTGAGCCCGTGTGTGCACCACATGGCTCTGTATTGATTTGTCAGGAGGATTAAAAGCGACCAAATGGGCATGTTGTTGATGTTTCTATCTCTTATTGCTGTTAAACTTAAGTGATAGAACTTCTTTTTATTAGGTGCATGGCTAAGATGTGCTGTAAACAAACACTATATCCCACAGAATAAGTTTATCATGTTTTGTTGCGAGTGGAGATTACCAAGTAAGGATGCTTCCCACTCGGACGATCTCCCGCTATGTGTTACATGTTTGAAATGCAACAGATTTTTCCTGACATGTCCCAAGTTACTTGGTTACTTGTAACTCAGTTTTCACTGGATTTCCCAATCAAAAGCCAAAAAGAGCCGAGGTTCGGTGTGGGCTCTGTTACAATGAGGAAATCAGCCAAAACACTACAACCAATCCAGCACAAACATGAATACTGAGTGAATCTGAAACAATCTCAAGATTCTGGACCAGGAAAAGAAAAACTAGTTCTGATTATGAAGTTCTTTATAACTTTTTGTGACTTCCCAGACCAGTACCTGGTGTTTGGAGCTGAAGAGGGGATCTACACCCTGAACCTAAATGAGCTGCACGAGAATTGCATGGAGCAGGTGAGACCAGGTTTCAGGCTCGGAAAACTGTGCAGTTGAAAGTACTGCAGTTCAGTCACTGTTTAATTCTGGTCTAAGATGCAGGTTCAGGATGTTTCCTCTGATCTCAGGTGTGTGTGTGCAGCTGTTTTCCCGCAGGTGTACCTGGGTGTATGTGATGAACAACACTCTAATCTCCATCTCAGGTGAGTCACTTATTGTACAGCACTACTCAATAATTTTATTAAAAACTCGATCGGGATCTAATTCTGATGGAAGTGGAACGGGCCAAACTAAAATTTTAAAAAAAGCAGCTGTAGGGAAAAAAGGAAACTGGACGCAACTGCAGACCTCTGGTTTATTGTAAATGTTAATCAAGAGAAGGGGAGAGGTCAGAGAGAGGCAGGGTTGATGGATAAGTATGCAGGTGGAGAATTGTGGACACCTGGTGGATCACTTTAATCGTACATGTGTGTTCTCTGACCCTGAATCTTGTTTGCAGGTAAAACCTCTCAGCTGTACTGCCACAACTTGACTAGTCTGTTCGATCACGCTCGACAGAAACAGAAACTGTCGACTCATCGTCTGCCTGACCGCATCCTCCCCTGGTGAGTACTCACCCCCATTTTGTTTTTACTTGGAAACAACTTTGTAATAATAAAGTAATAAAAAATATGATCAACAAATGTTTGTCTGTTTTCCAGGAAGTTCTCCATCTCTAATAAGATTCCCGACACCAAAGGCTGTCTGAAATGCTGCGTGGGTGAGTCATCAACACAACACAGTCTAGTCTGTTAGCGGTCCTCTCTGGAATGAAGACGACCTGTCTCACCTTAGGTCTCGGTGGTTTTTATTGTATCAGTTTGTATCTGTGGTAGTTAAACCCCCGTTTTCCTTCCCTTCACAGTGAGAAACCCTTACACAGGTCATAAGTACCTGGGCGGAGCCTTCCAAACAGGTATGGTCCTGCTGGAGTGGGTCGAGCCAATGCAGAAGTTCATGTTGGTGAAGGTAAGAGATAAAACATCTGTCAAAGTCCTAGTAAAGGTGTATGATCAGGATCCTTCTGGAGACCTTTCTGGAATACATGATACCAGAGAAGACCAGGCCGCACAAATTACATGTCCCTGAACCAAACTGACATAGGTTAGATGTTAACCCGAGTCAGAACTAACAGACGCCTTTTGGCCCTTAAGCAGATTTTTTCAATGTTAAAAACATCTTGCTTGTTCAGCTCCCCCTGCATATGGACATGCTACCCTTTTCTGTGATCATTGCGAAGGTTAAGACTGTCATGTTCTGGCCCAGGGAAAACCTATTACCTGTCTGCTTTCACCAGAATGTAGATTTCCAACCTCCATGTCCTCTGGAGGTCTTTGAGTTGCTGGTTGTCCTGGAGCAGCCATACCCTCTGATCTGTGTAGGCCTCAGCAGAGGAACCGCACTAAACCAGCCAGTCAGATTCCAGACCCTTGACCCCAACTCCTCTTGCCCTGCCCCACCTGACACAGGTACCCCCCTCCCTTGTGTAAACCTCCTTTGTATCCTACCCTGAGCTGGTGTCTGAACTGTGTCTGAACTGGGCTGTGTTCCATCCTTGCAGAAAACCCTCAGAACTGTGTGATCCATGTCACTCAGCTGGAGAGAGATACCGTCCTGGTCTGTCTGGACCGTAAGTTCCTAAAACCTCAATTGTTTTCCATTTGATGTAAACAAAGTGGAAATCTGATCTGAGCTTTGTTCTTCCTGCAGGTTGTATCAAGATCGTAAACCTTCAGGGAAAGCTAAAGTCCAGCAAAAAGCTTTTAGCTGAGCTCACCTTTAACTTCCAGATCAAGGCGATCGGTAAACCAGATTAAATCTAGTGTAAACTACAAACCCTCTTAAACCCCTGAACCTGTGTACATGTGTGCTGATCTGTCTGTCTCTCAGTGTGTTTGCAGGACAGTGTTCTGGCCTTCTGGAGACATGGCATGCAGGGGCGGAGCTTCAGGTCTAACGAGGTAATTATCATCCAATCCACTGGGCAGGACTGTGCCAACCTTACTGCCGTTACACAAAAGCTCATTTTTTCTCTTCAGGTGACTCAGGAGATCAGTGACACCAGCAGGATGTTTCGACTGCTGGGCTCTGACAGGTGAGACTCGTCTGTGTTAGTGTTCACCCATCCATTATCTCACCTGTCTGACTCCTCACCTGTCTCTGCAGGGTGGTGGTTCTGGAGAGCAGAGCAACAGATAACCCAACTGAACACAGTAACCTGTACATCCTGGCTGGACATGAAAACAGCTACTGAGACCGCAAAGACGTTGGGACCGAACCAGAATGAAACCAGGACCAAAATAATTTAAGCCACAGCCAAACCAGCATTAAGAACCAGAACAGTTTAGAACAGTCTAGAACCAGAATCTGTTTTGCTGCCTTATTGTCACATTTGTATTGAAACGGAATAGTTCTGTTCTAACACTCAGTACTAAAATACAAGTGTTAATATTCGAGAACCACAGCCTCAGTGACCAATCCGGACGGGAGTCCTGTTTTTTGAGGACCGGAATCCATTTCTTGACCAATGCTAACTTTCTGTCACAAACATCTGATGCAGAGGAAAACTAAGGTTTTCTAAAATTTAGTCGTCTCCAGTTTAGAGGTTCAGAACAAGCTTACGAGTAGAAGTAGAATCAAAAACTTTCTTGTAATTAATATATATCATGACACATAAATAGAAGCAGCTTTTTAAAAATAGGATGTTAACTAATTTTAATGCAAACTTAGTTACATAAAAAAAACTTTAGAATCCTTCAAAATAGAATGTCTGTTTTCCACTAAATTCATTAATTCGTCCGTTGTCTTTCACCTTGGATAAGGGTTTTAAGTTCCTGCTCAAATGTTTGTACTCACGTGTTTTTATATGAAATAGTGCAGCCAATGGTAATGAAATAAATGTAAAACATTTTTAACGCCTGTAATGTTTTGACACTTTTAACGCTGGTTCTGTTACGATGACCTGTTGCTTGTCTGTTCCAAACGTGACAGTGTGAATGACTCTGTCTGACAGAGTATGAGGGAAGCTCCTCCATGCACACAAAGGACCAGTGAGTGAGAGTGACTGATTTCTAGACCCTTTTTTAAATCTCAACCAGTTATTAATATCAGGATTATTTTTCTTTTTAAGTAGATAAAAAAAGGGACATGTATGTAACTGTATTGTTGTAGATTAATTTTAAATCCGCTGTCAGTTTATTAGGTACACCAAATAAGTACCATTTTTCCACTTCTATGTCAATAAGAGTATTCAAAATTCTGGGTAGATAAAACATGATTAATTTGCGAATAATCACAAATAACTGCAGACAGTTATTTGACAGACAAAAACTAGCCCTAAAATGAAACTTGTATATAATAGAATCAACACTCTTTTTAACAATGTATACAGCTACAAAAACTTTATCTTTTGGAGCAATAAGTCTGGAATGAATTCAACACAATGTTATTAAGTATTTAAATTCTGTGATGAAACAACTTGCAGAGAATACATTCTGGGTTTAGACTGATTTCCAGGCTCGAGGCAGAATGGTGAGCGGTGAGCACCAGTTTTATTAATAAAAAGTCCCTGATAATTACATTTATCACTATTCATGCATCATCAGTTACTGCTGGACTGAGTGTGTCAGAGTTTAACTTGAATATTGAAGCTGGTTTTAGATTTTATATGTTAAATCTTTTCTACACTATCATGTAAATATTTTGAAATAAAAGCTTTTTTATTCTGATTTAGTTTTTACATTAAACTTCTCTTACATTTGTTTATCTTATATTAATCCTAACCTGTAATTGTTAGAGGAATAATTAATTGTTTACAGCAGACATCTGTCCTTAGAGACATTTACAGGAACATTGTGTCCTCGGAGCAGCTCTGCAGACCAGTTTTCTCCAACATCACTGTGACCATCATAAAACAATGTCTGAGCTGTGATTAACACTAAAACATCCACCATACCTGATCAGTTCTACATATTCCATGTATAAACAAATACAGTACCTTATCACACATGTACACAGAAATAAGTATATCTTAGTTTGATGGAGGACGGAGTTTTTCACGTGTGGACACTTTATGATCTTTATGACTGAAATAGCCTTATCTTGCTTGGAGTTTTATTAACATTAACACACTTCCAGTATCAGTGATTAGGACCCAGTCTGAATTTAATCAGTCTGGGAGACCACATTCTCTTCTAAGTTTTCTTCCTATATGCTGCAGCTCTGTATCAAAACATGCAGAGCGTTTGATCTAATCTCTCACTCATTTTGTAAGACCTGAAGAACTCGGATCAGGTTCAGAATAAGGAGCAACAGAATCTTTTCCCTCTTATTTTGAAAGGTTTGGAGGGTGCATTCCACCGGAAGCAGAGAAGAAGCACCATAACAGTGTCATAAACGTTGTAGAATCACCTGGCAGACAGGTGCGACCTGAACCCGGTAAGGCGCACACGCGGACAAACAAATAGGTGACAGTTCTTACCCGAGCTGGAGCCGGTATGTAGACCCGTGTTAAAAGAACTAACCAGGCTAACCGCGCTAGCTCTCGGTGTTGTGCTAAGTGCAGCCAATCACACTATGTTAAACTAAATCCGGTCCAATTTCGGTCCCTGCGGTTTCTGGACCAGGTGCTTCTTTGTCCACATCTCTCTGTTTAAACTGAGCCTAACTAAAGCAAATCGGTGGCCTATTTCTTTTTGTTTGGATCAGGTCCCCCCGTGACCTACTTTCTCAGTCCGACTCGAATCGGTGCACGGGACGAAAACGGGTTATTAATGTCTGTGGATTCCTGATTCTTGACGAAGTTTAAGTTCAGATGAAAGTCGTTAAACAACTAGTAAAAATATTTTCATTTTTATTTCATTTATTTCGTTGTTCCAGGATCACATCCGGTTTATAAAATAAGAGCCGAACAGAATTTCAAATTAAAAGAATCTGATCCCCGACGTCCGGGCTGTACATGAAAGTATTTGTGATTGGAGACTCTCCTCATCACCACATCAGCTATTTGCTTTGTTTATAATCAGTTAGTGTTTTGTTGTGAATTTTTAGTGGTTACTTAACCACAGGTTCTGACAAATGGCTAAAAGTAAAACTCAAAACAGCTGATGACCATCATCATGACAATGATTTTTTCGTTAATTGAGATCAACTAATGTTCTTATCTGTTGATTAGCTGATTTACTTTGACTGCTGGAGGATGTTGGAGTTTCCTGTTTACCTGTCCTGTTTTGTCTTGTTTTTTCATTTCCTGTTACAGTATTAACCAGTAATCAATAACCCAGTTGGCTCATCTCTTCCAATCATGGCTCTGATCTCTCTCGAAGACCTTGAGGGATTGGACGAGGAACAGCTAGACGCTGAAATCACTGACAACCCAGAGCCAATGGAGGAAGACGACAGACTGCTGAGTCACTGGCAGGCAGTCGCCAGTACCCACCAGGTTTCGGTGCCTCCAGGTGAGGGGGGTATCACCAGGTGTTGGTAAACCTATTTTTACATTTTAAGCATATTTTATTTATTTTAACACAATTATTGACTGTAGGGGTGTGAAATGATTTGATATGTATGTCGATATGTGGGCCGCAATTTAATACAAAAACAATTTAGCTACATGTCCTTCTGTTTAAACATTATTATATTATAATATTTATATTTTTATATTAAATTATATAAAGAGTTTGCGTCATACTTGGGGTGGCAGTGGTTTAAGAGGTAGAGCAGAGTTGGCTGCAATCCCCACCTCCTCCTCCCCCATTCTATCTGAACCCTATTTTGCTCCCGGTAGGTCAGGTCAGCATCTTGTCTCAGAGTGAACAGTAAATCTGTTTATAACTCTTTTGATTTCTATAAAAACTAACGGTTTCCTGTTTGTGATGCAGAAATGGGTGGCCCCATACAGGAAATGACCCGTAACAGCCAGCAGAGGGAGCCACTCCCCTTCGTGTCCATCTCCCGTCATGAGAAGGTAAGGACCTCAGACAATACTGGTCTATCGTTACCTTTTTGGATTACGTGTTGTATATGTGCACATCAAATTATGGTTCAGTGCTACTTGAAGAAATCTGACAAATGGATTGGTACAGAACATGGAGAAATCAGAGCACAAACCTGGATTTTGTTGAGGTCATGAGACACACGGTATAAACAGTAGCTAGGGCTGTGGAATATGTCAAATGGGTGGGTATAGAGAATTATGAGTTACTTCATATTACGCTTCATTTATTTTGTTACTGGAAAAAGGGGATGATTTGTAAGAGGCAGCTTTCTTCTACATGACAGATGTAGCAGCATAGTGACGCACACACACAGGCATGGAAGGTAAATGAACACAAGTAGTTTGTGTTTTGAAGTATTTATATAACCAAATGTGACTTATTTTAACTTGTTACTCAGTACATGACTTTACCTCCTGAATCAGTGAACCCAATCAAAGTTTAGGACAACTTTAAACTATTCCAGATATTTGTAATGCTTTTCTTGCACAACAAAGGCTTTACTGATAACTGGATCTTCAAGAATTCAATAATGTAAATGAATTTCAACTCGAAATGCAGATCTTTCTCTCTTGGAGAAAAAAATTACGGAGCCTACTACTGTGTCCATTCCTACCTTCTCATGAAAAATTATGGAGCTAAAATTAAAGCCACAAAAATATTGTGTACAGTTTGTGCTGCACCAAAAATATGCCCACCAATTGATGGCCTATAAAATTCTGAATCTAACACAACTACTGTGGGGAGCTTTTAGTCTATTGCTTGTTTCCACAGACGTGTAAAACAAAACAAGGTGTAAAACGTCTTATCCTGATCCAGACATGACACAAACCTTGTCCTGTAGATGGAGGGAGGGTCTGTGCCCACCTGAGGGAGAAATCAGTATGTACAGGTGGGTGAGGTGTTTCTTTCCCACAGATGGGGGAAGTCCTGTATGAAGAGCGAGTGTACCCGGCCGGACACTGGGCCTGTGTGACCAGAGGAGAAGATCTATATGAACAGAGCATTTCAATGGGCTTTATGAAACTGATGCGCTTCATCTGTAAAGAGAACTCTGCAGGTGACATTCCGCCCACTACACACTTAAAACAACATTGACAAAAGATCATAAACACTACTGTAATGGGATCCAGGGGTAGACATTATTGATCAAGATGTACTGATCGTGTACCCTGCAATAATGGGGACACATTGATTGTTTATAGGCAGATACCTTGGGATGACAGTGCCGGTTATCAGTAACATCCACATGATGGAGGATGGAAGCACGTTTGAGAAAGATGTCCAGACTATGTTCTTTCTGCCTGCTGAGTTCCAGTCCAGCCCCCCCCAACCCTTTGATGCCGAAATCACAATCGTCTACAGAGAGCCCATTAGAGTGGTCACCAGGTCTGCCCTTCATCTTCTTCATCATCAATATGTTTGCTCCAGACTGAATTTAAACTTGCTTTTCATGTGTATTTATCATTTAGATAAATGTACAAATGTTGAACTTTGATGTTGGCTTGTGTCACTGGCTCTCTGCTCTGCAATTTGCTGCAGCCCATTTTTTGGGACAACCACCGAGGAGACTGTGGGTCGTCAGATTGCTCTACTGTGGGAGATCATCGGTGACAGCGACGAGCTGCGCAGAGATGACTACATGGTGGCTGTGTATGAGAACCCAGGTGTTCCCCGTCGCAGGAATGAGATCTGGTTCATCAGACGTAGCCTGTAGATGCCATCCCATCATCCTCATGTCAGACTGGCCAATCACAGCAGGTTTATGTTCGTCAGCTTCTCTCTGATTGGTCTGTTTCTGTGTAATATGGTTTAACTGGTGTTGGTTTCCATGGACATCGATCACGTTCAGGGTGTGGAATGAAACTAAACTCTGTTTAGGTCATGTTCAGATGCGTTGATTATCCGAGCTGCTCAGTTTGTTCACAACATTGCTCAGTTAAGCTAGCACTTTCCATTTGTTTCCAGTGTTTATGCTAAACTAAGCTAACCAGACAGAGTGGCATTAGACATGAAGTTTGGTGGAATGAAAGGAACAGTTTATTAGGAACCCTTGTCTGTAATAAATCCTCACTTCTGTTTAACACAGGTCATCACAAACTACAGTTGAACAAGCTGTCTCTGAAACAGTCGACAAATCACTTGTTTTCTTCCAGGATGTTTTTATGATGTGTTGGTCCAGCAAAGACAAAACAACATAATTGTGCATCAAACTGTAAGACCAGACCGAAATGTGGTAGACATGGCTCCACATTGAGTGATTTTTTTTTTTTTTTTTGTACTTTAACATGCACAAAACGCATATATTAGATAAATAAATTGACACTGTAGTATTGTGAAATGTGGATTGGTTTAGCAGTCCCGTTGGCCTGTTACAATACAGCAGCAGAATTTTGGATTTAACCTAAATGGACGCTTGTATAGCGCTTTTCTCCAAAGCGTGTTACGTGTTTACAGTAACGTTCAGCACATAAAACACAGGTAACAACAAGTCAAAAAACACACTCACCTGAATGATTTCTCCTGAAGAAAATATAATTTCACCCATTGAATGACTGTGAGCCTTTTCTAAATCCTCAGACCAACAGAAAAGCAGGGTTTCTGAGATGTAAACAGCAGGTCTGACCTTTGAGCGTCAATTCAGACCTAGACACCTGAAAACAGGAAATGACTAGAAGGAAGCAAGCTAAACAAAAAATTAAGGAAGGAGTGAGGAATTAATTTGGCTGCAAAGGTTTAAGGGATCAGACTGGAACGTGGAAAGTGAAGAGAGAAAAGAAAAAGAGCAACAACAAAACATTTTAGAAGACATCCCTAAACATTCAGTAGTCTAAAAACGTTTGTTGGTCCAGCAACTCAAACCTAAAAATACAGATAGTGTTCTCTGTGTAGTACACAGCATATAGTATTATCTGTGTGCAGGTGAGCATATTACACAGGACAGAGTACTTTCTATAAGATAAGAAAATATTTTTTCCCCATATTCTAAAGTTTGTTTTTACTTAGCCTTTTCACCCATTGTGAATTTTAAGTTTCTGTAATTATATTAAAAAAAAATTGTAAATGGATTCAGAAATTTAACAATTCAGATAATAAATATTTAATTTAAATAAATTATTTTCATGAAATGAAACTAAGCAGCTGACAATCTGATAAATTGATGTTTCAGATGAAACCACAGTTTGTTTTTATCACAGGGATGGAAGGAGC
Source organism: Channa argus (assembly GCF_033026475.1). Lineage (NCBI taxonomy): Eukaryota > Metazoa > Chordata > Actinopteri > Anabantiformes > Channidae > Channa > Channa argus. Next base: position 119,328 of record NC_090199.1, read on the forward strand.
CAGTTTTGTTTTGTGTGAAATGAGCTTTTAAAAGCAAAGACAAAAGGGACAGTTTCACAGTTTTCAAGCAGTTCTTATGTGTAAATCTCCATCTCACTTCACTGTTGAAGAGTTTCTAACCAAAATCATTGACTTTATCCTCGTTCATCAGAAACATGAGGAAACACGTCCACGTGGACCTTGGTGTCAGACTGACAATAAGTTTGTGAAGTTGTACTTTAACCTGCAGCTCTGACAGGTTTAATTTTGTTTCTACAAAGACACATGTTGGGGTTGAATATTAAATATGTGTCTTATTTGGTTCAGTATAAACATGTTGAAGGTTTTAATCCCTGCTTATTCATACTTTCTGAGTTCACATGTTCATATCCATGACAGAAATTTCATCTCCTTAGTCTGCTAAGTCCAAAATGGAATTTCTGCGCACAGGTGCAGGTCAGAAATTTGGGTTTGCATCCCCAGTGCACAAACTGCAAATGTGCCAGAAAAGTAACACAGCCACTCAATTCATATATCAAAGGTATGTAATGTTTATTTTTGACACTATTGATGTTAAGCACCTAGGGGTTTTTTTTCTATTGCTGCTCTGTGTATCCCCAGTTATAGTATTGTAGCATGAGTTGAAGTGCAGGCGTGTCCCCTATCCATGTCTGACAGGGGTATGTGGAAAGCATAATCCGGACCTTTGAAACACTCTGTATTTGTGGTGATGTTTTAAAAAAATGACCAAACAGCAAGTCTGTGATTATTGGTGCCTGGTATTAATTGATGTGATTAATTTTTGTGTTTTCCCTTCTGTCTTAGATATTACAATCGAAAGTGGCCAGTTACATTTTACCCGCACAAATACCATTAGGTCCTGTAAGTTGTTTTTTTTTTTTTAATGATTTGTTGTTGATCAAAGGCATTAACATGATTTTAGTTTTTCTTCATTGGTTCCATGGATGCTTATTAGAACTGAAAATACTAACAGAAATGTTCATCTTGAAATAAGTGAAATTGTCAGACTGTACTTAAATGTCATCACACTATCATGTCTGTGAATGTAATTATACAAATAAATACACATCCCCTGTTGACTGTTTTGTGTTAAGCAGTAGCATTTAGGGGTGACAGTGGCTCAGGAGGAAGATTGGTCATCCACCAATCCCCAAGATGCTGGTTCAATCCCCAGCTCCTATGGTCACATGTTAATGTCTCCTTGAGCATAACACTAAGATAAGGTACTAAGATATTACAGGTTACTGTAAGTACAGCTTTGAGGTACTTGTAACATACTTTGAAAAAATGCATCTAACTAATGACTAAACAAAATACAATATTAAACATCAGTTCTCTTTTGTTTTTTTTTTGGACTCCAACATTGGCTGCCATCTCAAAAAGTTATCACTTTCACAAAAAGTCCTTCATAAACCTTCATTAATTCATATAAATTGTTGACATAACTCAGGAACTAAAGCTATTTTCCAGGGTCACTCAAAAATAAAGACATGCCCAAAGTGACTGAACCAAACTTTTATTTACAAAATCAAATTTGCAACTTGTCACTTTCACCTTAACAGGTAAGTGAATGAAACTAAAATGTGAAACTATTAAAAACAAGACAGTAAATAAGTTCGGGGGGGGGCGGCGGCGGCTCTGAAGTGATGTCATTCTTATGAGATCAGATGAGGTCAGCCACTGTACAAAGAGGAAAGAAACATCAGTTCTCAGTTATTCCCTGATAACTCAACAGTTTGGATGATAAAACACAAAAGTTGTTTAGAAAGGTTCATCTTAAAACTTTACGCCAGCTATTTCCCCCTTATGCTTCTTCTACAAAACAGTGTTTATTTCTGTACCAACTAGAGCTGTACGACTTAGTTTGTGTCATTGCAATATCCACATTGCATGACGTGCAATGTGAAGTACATTTAATTAAACACGTTATGTCATTTGTTCTGTTTAATACAAATTAAAAACACACCAAGAAAAATCTGTCTAGTAAAACAATTTTATGGGTTGTTTGATACACGTGAAGGCTCTGTGTCCAAAGCAAAACTAAAGAGTTACTTTATCAACAGTACTTTAACGGTGAGTTAAATTGATTAAACTAATTATGTCCCCTTTAAAAATCAATTCAGAAGAGCAGTCACAGTGCTCACCCAAACATAACTACAATATATTTCATACCACAATGTAAAGGGCTCTAGAAAAAGTTTTTTTAAAAATCAGTTTTTTTGAATATTGTGTAGCCCCACTACTAACCAGAATATGGTGACACTGATGGTTAAATAAAACAAAGCCACATGTCTGTCTTCCACATGAATTCTGGGTTTATACTCTACTCTTTGGAAATACCCTTAATCTAATTCTAATTGTTGCTATGTAATGTAGCTGTAATGGTAAGTTTGGAAAAAAATGTCCTCCGTAGCAAGAGTGGCTCTGTGATTAGCTGGCTCATACCGTTCATTGGCATCTCGTCGATCTGGGTGGAGTAGTACTGTTCAATGTCTCGGAGGATCCTGATGTCATCATTCTTCACAAAGTTTATGGCCACACCTTTACGCCCATAACGTCCGGATCGACCAATTCTGGAGCAGAAAGTGGGAGGTTACATTTTCTTTACACCTTCCGTTTGCTTTCTCTAGGTAAATTTTTAGAACAGCGACACAGTAAAAACATCTCCCTCTGTAACAGGACTGTTCTCTTTGCTGTATACCTGTGAATATACAGCTCTCTGTTGTTGGGCAGGTCGTAGTTGATGATGAGAGAGACCTGAGGAACGTCCAAACCACGAGCCCAGACATCAGTGGAGATCAACACACGACTGGAAACAGAGTATAAATTACATTGATACAACTGTTATCCAAGACGTGTTTTTGATCTAGTTATTTTGGACATGGGGAGAGCAAGGGGTAGTCTGTGTGCATTAGCCTCCTGTATGTTGTCCTGGTCCTGCAAAAAACTAGGTCGAAACTGAAGAGGTGATATTAATGCAAAAGGTTAAATACTAAGGATCTTGTAAAAATGAATAAATTGCATTTAAAACAGAGACCCTGTCAACTTTGATTCAGATGATTCTGAACATCTGCGGTAGGAATAAGCTCACAAGTTGGACCACCCCATATATCATGTCATCAGCTCCTGGTCTGTGTTACCTAGCTCCTGATCTGAATTCCTTCATGATGGACTCCCTCTCTTTCTGTGGCATGTCTCCATGCATTGATGACACTGTGAAGTTGGCCTCCCTCATCTTCTCTGTCAGCCAGTCCACCTGAAACACCACAGACAAAATTAGCAGACAAAAATATCTACCATAAAGCTTTGCTGCTGCAGTCTGCACTGAGCTAACAGGACCCAGAGATGCTTTTAGACGGGTCTAGGGGTGTCACGAATTAATTTTCATGGTCAAATCTGATTCATCAAGTCTTCCTTATCAATGACTGATGTCAATGTTGTTTTTGCTGACTGATCCGTTTTCATTTGTGACCTTTGTTCATTTTTTCCAAACACCAGAAGTTTTGTTTTTGTTTTTCTGCTCTCAATAAATAGCTACAAAGAAAGATGATTTACATACACCGCTTCAACAGTACGAATTTTTTTTCTATGACAAATTCTTCATTACAAAAACAGTGACCCTATTAACCAAGGTAGCAGTGTGTTCGCCGATTCCGCACTTCCTTTAAATACGGCCAATACCTGTGCATGCATGACATTTAAGGTAGAATTAGAGATTCCAAAGATTCCACTTGACTGTGATTATCCTTTACATTAAAAGTCAGAGTTAAAGTAAGTGTGTGTGTCTGACCTTCCTCTTGGTGTTGCAGAAGATGACAGCCTGAGTGATGGTCAGGGTGTCGTACAGGTCACACAAAGTGTCAAACTTCCACTCTTCTCTCTCCACGGCCACAAAGAACTGTTTGATCCCCTCCAGAGTCAACTCATCACTGACATACAGTAAAGTATAATTCATTATTAGCTTTAGAACTGAAAATAAAAACTGTGCAGGTTGTTTTTACTCTGTTATTTAGATGCAAAACAGCTGGATTTAAAAAAATTTGAAAGTTGTTTAGTAAATTCTTTACTTTATTAAATTATTTAAATTAAAAATTTTCAATATTAAATTTCTTTATTCAATTTAAAGACATTCAAAAAGTTAAGCTAATTTTCTACATTACACTTAAAGTGAATATTTCAAGCTTTTCTGTTTTAATTTCAATGGTTACAGTTTACAGCTCATGAAAATAAAAATCCAGTATCTCAAAATATTAGAATATTCCATTTTGAATTTGAGTAAATTACTGTCGTTACAGGATAAATACTGGGTATCTCCCTGTCTAGTTCAGCATACACAACCACAAGTATGTCGAAGATTTCTGACTTGAGAATTGTCAAGAACATTATTGACAAACTCCACTAGGAAGACAAGGGTTGGCTGTTGGCAGAGTGCTGTAATGAAGCATATTCATAAAAAATTGACTGGAGGAGATAAGCGTGGTAGAAAAAGGTACACGAGTAACAGAGATGACCGCTGCCGATTCAAGAACTTGGGTCAGCTTTAAAAGGAGCCGAGTGATGCTAGAGTCAGTGCATCAAGAGCCACCACACTGCTAAATGACTAAATGTAAATGCACACACAAGCTTCAGGCTACAACTGATACATCAAGCCACTGCTGAACCAGAGACCAGAATCATGTTACCTGGTCCAACAGAAAATTTGGAGAGGCACAGAATCAGAGTTGCTAGAAATGAACATACTTTTCAGAAATTGGGCACTTATATCTTTTATGAGAATTTTATGAGCTGTAATGCTTAAAATTATAACAATAAGCCTTAATTATTTCACTTGACATTTAATGAATCTAAAATGCATGAGTTGCACTTTATAAATTACAAAGATTTCGCAACTTTTCCTGCACTAACCGTTTGACCAAGATGCGTATGGGATCTGTCATGAACTTGTTGGTCATCTCTAGGATCTCGTGCGGCAACGTGGCACTGATCAGAACCACCTGTGTAGCTGGAGGCAGGTAACGGTACACGTCATAGATCTGCTCCTTAAAACCTGAACACAGGAGAAGAGAAAACTGCGATGATGATGATCTGACTGTCTTGAAATTGAGTTCACTTTTGTGTATGAAATTGTAACAGAACAGGTTTAATGAGAAACATCCTATCCTTTCAGATTAAAACACTAGTAAATTAATTAAAACAGTAGTTTGTGGTTAAAGCTAACTGCTGTGCACCAAACCTCATTCAGTGTTTACCGCATTTTACATAAAAAATCTGCTCTGTGATGTACAGAAACTCCATATCAGTTAAAATGTTTGTTTCAAGGTTTACCTCATCACATGCTTAATCTCACCTTTGTTAAGCATCTCATCAGCTTCATCCAGAACCAGCATCTTAATAGCTCTGGTCCTCAGACTCCTCCGGCGAATCATATCTGCAGAAAAACAAACAAAAGACAGCTTCCTATTAAGTGCTGTGGTCAGGCAATGACCCATCAGAATCCAGATCAGAGACATTTACTCGTTGTCTTTTAGGAACACATTTTAAATAATGAACCAGAGATTTAAGTTGACTCACCGAATACCCGTCCAGGTGTGCCAGCCACCACATGCTGCCCATAGTCCAGCTTCCTGATATCCTCGCCCACATTGGTCCCCCCAATGCAGGCGTGACACTGCACATTCATGTAGTCTCCCAGAGCCAGCAGCACCTAATGAACAGAGAACCAGTCAGGGATCAGGTCACCTAATTTATTTATAATTTCTCTTATGTGATTTGCTGGGGATGATGGGGTTAGCAGTGCTACCTTCTGAATTTGTCCGGCCAGCTCTCTAGTTGGAGCAAGGATCAGAGCCTGGGTCTCCCTCACCTGCAGACAGGAGAAACACTACAGTGATACAGTGATCCTAAAATGGATCATCAAATTATCTGGTTTCGTAAGCACTGACCTGGATGTCAAGACACTGCAGCACTGACACACAGAAGGTGGCTGTTTTTCCTGTTCCAGACTGAGACCTGCACAGACCAGAGACCAACTGTTAGAGCAAACATGATCATTACAGGAACAAGCATAATTCTGAGGTCAGTGTGCAAAGATATTTTCATGACACTAATAAATCCTTATGAAATGAAAGATCTTACTGAGCAATAACATCTCTGCCTTTGATGATCTGTTTAATGGCTCTCTGCTGGATCGCAGATGGCTTCTCAAAACCTGCAACATTGAAACGGTTACAATAAACATCTGGTTCCAGCAGCTAGACTGGTTTGTCCTACACAAAGTATGTCTTCGTCTCCTCTGCTCTCAGGGACAAGGTTATATAAGACAATGGTTCTCAACCTTGGTACTGAAGGTGCCCTCTCCTGCTTGATCACCTAATTATCCCTACATGGACTACTGACTACCTTATCAGGTGTGTTCAGCTAGTCAGAAGCTGGGAGATACCAATTCCTTTTGTCTTCCCCAACTCCTCCATTATCTAAGAGGGTATCTTCAATATAATGAACAGACCTGAATCCTGTTCTTAGTACGTAGCTTCCCAGATGCACGATTAAATGAATGCTGGATGTTTATTTATTAATTTATTAATCTATCCATCCATCCGCATTATCAACAGATTTTCCATTGGCTTGGTAGTTAAGATAAAAATACAGGGAGAGAAGCTAGGATTTTTTTTATTCAGAGCAAGTACACAAGCAACAAGATCCTGGGAACAGCTGAATGTAAAAACACACAAATATTCTGCAAACTGGTGGCTGGGCAATCCTCCCAAAAAGTAAATTTTTTAAATATTCATTGTTAAGAAGGTAGAGACGGATCTGGCAATTTACATTAAATAAGAAATTCCTTATAAACAGTTTATTATTCAGTGTAATGAACTGAAAGGCGAGATGGCTAAGTTGTTACACCCCTGGTGATGGGGTATTTACAATGTTATTGTCACTCTAAAAGCAATGAGACACTGATCAAACATCTGTAACTAACAACCTTTCAACAGCAGTAATTGCTTTACCTGAAAAAGCTGTTTTCCTTTGTTTTCCACTATACTAAACTTAACATGTTTAAGTTTTGAACTAATTACATCTGAACAAATTATATCCTGGAACTTTAGAAACTGCGACATAAATGTCATAAATTTCTTACTTTTTTAAATGACAACCCAAATATTTGACAATAACAGAAACAACTATCTACTTTTGATGCCACTTAAAAATAATGTATTGCGCTATGTATTAACTAAAGTGTTTAACATCAGCCTGGTTAAATATACTTCACTCCACCTCAATGGCTGGAAAATAACACAAATAACCTGATGTACATAAAATCAACTCTTGAGTCAGAAATCTTTTCATTACTCAAAATATGAATTGAAACTCCTTTCACACGTTTGTACATTTAACGTGTTTAAGCTTTTCTCTGGCGTTTTTCAGCTTGTTAAAAACGACTGTGTTACTTTTCCTCTTCTCCTGTAAACACGGCCGATTTCACATTTCGTTTAACCTGAATAAGTTAATTTAAAACTTAGAATCAAACCAAATGTGCAGATTTTCAAAGGAATAAAAGAGGCTGCACTTAGCATCATAACAGCGTGACCAGAGCCCAGTGAATAAAATCCTTAATTATCACCAACTCATATAACTGGGCATGTTTACTAAGGTTTGCTATAATGCTATAAATACAGAGAAAAGCACTGACCAGACGTTGCGCAAAAATTCGCAAGAATCCACAGTAACACTTGCGTTAGCACAGTCCAGCTAATGCTAAAGCTAAAGGAACCGTGGATGAGCTTTAAGTTTCTCTTAAAGCAGCACATATATAATAACAGTAACTGATTTACCATAATAAACGTGTGTGCTTACACCAGTCAAAATGTTTAATTTATTTAATATGACCTAGCAAACACCACTGATGAACGGCTAACGTTAGCATCTTCAGCTAACTCCCTCCTATGAGGCCGCTTAAATCGCCGGCCTACCGTAAGCGTAGATGCCGCGAAGCAGGTCCTCCCGCAGTCCCATGGTGTCGAAGGTGGGGGTTACGTCCACCTCCTCGCTGGTCTCAAACTCTATCTTGGTCATGTCCTCCTCCTTCAGAATCCTCTTCCTGCCCTGAACACCGGCAGCAGCCATCGTCGTATCAACGTTTCTCTCGAAATACACCGAGAATCTGGTTAAAAGGTTTGCTTTTCGCTGCGTTGGCGAGCTAAATGCTTTCTGCTAACACGGGGTAAGAAAGAGCGCCGCACGGGTCGCGCTAATGACGCTTACAACAAGCGACGTAGTACTTTACGTCACAGGCACGAGAAGGGTTCGAAACACTAGCTTTGGTTGGAATGGGGGACCAAACAGATAGACACATGGGAGCAACCGTAACATGGTCTGTGATGTTTGTCGGCATTCTTCTCCATACATCACTTGGAGCCTTCAAACCTTCAAACATCAAACCTTAATATGAACAACTGAACACCAGAAACACAGCAAGCAAATCAAATAAATAAAGGCCAAAGTCTTGACATTAATACCTGCCTTCTTTCAGATAATGGTTAACAGGAGCAGCTGAAGATTCGGCTCTGCCCGATGGGAGTCGGCTCTTTTCATTCAATACAAAGAATCACTCTTCAATGCAATCAATAATTCAATGCAACCAAAAGAGGGCACAAACCATTGTCTTCTTGTGCCAATCCCAAGTCTGGATAAATGTAGAGGGTTGTGTCAGGAAAGGCATCCCACATAAAACACATGCCAAATTAAACATGCAAATCATGACTTCCACACCGGATCGGTCCGGGTCAACAACGACCCCCCCCCCCCCGATGCTGTTGACCTACAGTGTGACGGTGGAAATTGGGATACTGCTGGTCGAAAGGAGAAGAAGATGCAGAGGTTAGGGTTAGATGAAGGCAGATGATATGCTGTGGTTAACCCTGAAAATAAACAGCCAAAAGGAAAAGAAGAAGATAGGGCACATAAGTATTCAGACTATATACAAATTTTCACTGATGGGGCAAAGGACCCACTAACAGAAACAACAGGATTTTCAGTAGTGGTTTCTAGATACTAAGTGGGAATTAACAAAATAATTTAAAACTGAGTGTATTTACTACTATTTACTACTACTCAGCAGTGTTGTGGGCATTACATAAACCAAAATACTCAAACTATCAGGACTCAAAATTATTCAGTAAAAGGGGTAAAGCCATTAATCATCAGGACTTGATGTATGAAATATAGTTCACCAATCAGCAATAGTAAACCAAAGGAAAGAGTCATATTCACGTGTGTGCACACACACAGCTCCTGATGTAATCAAAGAAGACCCCTAACTGTTGGTGCTGAGTTTATGTTCAATTATTTTTCTGGTCTGCAACATGAACCTTTTTGAGATATGAACTCTGAATATTGTCTGTAGAATGAGGCCTGGACGTTAGCTTGAGTTGTTTCACACATGGAACACACAGCAGGGCATTGTCAGAGTCAGATTTGTTCTCAGGTTGATTTGATTGGACGGTTTTGCCTGGCCAGAGCATACAGGAGCAGGTTGATAGAAAAGTATGCTACAGAGAACTGTCTTTTGTTTACAAAGAAGCTGTAACAGTTGCCAAATTAAACTTTATTAACATGCCCACTGGCTCCCTTTAAATCCTCCTGACAGTTCACGGTAGAGCAGCGTGCTCTATCCATGCTGACACACACATTACTCAGACTATGTTCTTCTTTCTTTTCCTTTCGGCTGTTCCCTTTCAGGGGTCACCACAGTGAATCATGTGCCTCCATCTAACCTTGTCCTCTGCATCCTCTTCTCTCACACCAACTAACTTCATGTCCTCCCTCACTACATCCATAAATCTCCTCTTTGGTCTTCCTCTAGACCTCCTGCCTGGCAGCTCCAACCTTCTACCGATATATTCACAGTTTCTCCTCTGAACATGTCCAAACCACCTCAATCTGGCCTCTCTGACTTTATTTCCAAAACATCTAACATGAGCTGTCCCTCTGATGTCCTCATTCCTGATTCTGTCCATCCTCATCACTCCCAACGTGAACCTCAACATCTTAAGCTCTGCTACCTCCAGCTCTGCCTCAAGTCTTTTTTTCAGTGCCACTGTCTCTAAGCCGAACAACATCACTGGTCTCACCACCGTCTTGAACATCTTTCCTTTCATTCTTGCTTATACTCTTTTATCACACAACACAACTGACACTTTTCTCCACCTGTTCCAACCTGCTTGCACTCGCCTATTCACCTCTTTTCCACACTCTCCATTGCTCTGAACCATTGACCCTAAGTACTTAAAGACCTGCACCTTCTTCACCTCTGCTCCCTGTAACCTCACCGTTCCACCTGGGTCCCTCTCATTGACACACATGTATTCTGTCTTGCTGTGGCTAAGCTTCATTCCTCTGTTTTCCAGAGCAGACCTCCAACTCTCTAGATTTTCTTCCACCTGCTCCCTGCTCTCACTACAAATCACAATGTCATCTGCAAACATCATAGTCCATGGAGATTCCTGTCTAACTTCATCTGTCACTACAGTGATGTAGGACTACAGTCCTACATTCTTAGCTTTCCTCTTCTCTCCCTGCCTACGAACACACCTTCCTCCTCTCCTTCTTCGTCTTTGACCAACAGTAGTCCAATTTCCACCGGTACCCTGTAGGTCAACAGCACCGGTGGTGGTCGTTGTTAACCCGGGCCCCAACCAATCTGGTATGGAAGTCATTGTCACAATACGCATGTTTAATTTGGCATGTGTTTTACGTCAGATGCCCTTCCTAACACAACCTTCTGCATTTATTCAGACTTGGGACTGGCACAAGAAGACACTGGCTTGTGCCCCCTTGCAGTTCCATTCTTACTCAGACTATGTTATGGGAACCTAAGTCTGGATCTGGGCTGTCTGACTTGGATATTTGCGTTCTCACATGCATTTCCTCCGCGTAAAGTCCGGAGAAATTCAGGGTTCCAGTGCATGTATAAAAACAGCTTTAGTTAAATGTTGCAATAATGCTTTGTTTACTAAAGATGTATCACGTCTTCTTCATAAACATGATCAGGCATGGGGCAAAGCCAGAAAACTTTTTTAATTAACATTTTATAGCTTCTGGATTTTTATTTATATCTCTTAACCTTACATCTGAATTTCAACTCTGCAGGTGTGGGTCAAGATCATTTATGACAATCCTTTATTTTTAGTCCAATAATGGTCTCTGAGGTGCAAAGCAATCTCAAGCTCCTGGACATAACAAAATCCACTGGTCCTGATAAACTGGAGCCCTTCTTTTTAAAGTTTGCAGCAGACATTATCTTTTCTCCTTTAAAATACATTTTTAATCTTTGTTTAACTACTAATATAATTCCTAATATTTGGAAGTCAGCATATGTTCTTCCTACAATCCTACATAATTCTAGGCCCATCTCTAAATTATGTTTTAGCTAAGATACTGTAAAGGAGTTTTTTTACTTTTTATTATGTGCTATCCAATGTACAATCTGGTTTTAGAAAAAAAGCTTAGTACAATATCTGCAACTCTTAAAGTTGTCAATTTAATGTATGGACAAGAAGCAGCATCATGCAGCCCTTTTACTGACCTTTCTAAAGCATTCGACACAGTAGACCACACAGTGCAAAGGCTTTCTGGAGGTGGACTATTGAAAAAAGCTGTTAGCTGGTTTGATAATTATCTTTCTGATGGAACCCAGTGTGTTGTAAAGGGCTATAATTCAACTCAGAGTGATTAAGGGTGTGCCCCAAGGATCCGTTTTAATTAACAACATTGAACAAAGTGTGTTGAATGCAAAATTTCATTTCTATGCTGACAACAATCCCATATACTGCATAGGACCATCACCAGACCAGGCACTCTCCCAACTACAACAAGCTTTTAACTCTGTTCAGCAAAACGTTTATCATTTAAAACTTGTATTAAATCCTGTTAAGACAAAAGTTATGCTTTTCTCAGACACAAAATCAAAATCAAAATCAAAGAATCTGCCTTCTATTGTCACTTTACAGGGAACACAGAGTAAATATGTTTCTAACTAGAAATACCTTGAAATTTTAATTGATGAACTCTTTCCTTTTCCTTACATATTCAAGTGTTGGTGAAAAGGTTAAAACCCAAACTGGGTTTTTATTGTAGAATTAAGTTTTGTCTTTATTTTAAAGCTAAAAAGAGACTAGTTGTTACCTTGCTACCTTTCTGTCTGTATTAGACTATAGTGATGTTTTGTACCTACATGCACTGCATACTGTTTACCACTGTGCTCTGAGATTTATTACTAATTCAAAAGCTCTTACACATCACTGTCTGCTGAATGAATGAGTTGGTTGGTCCTCCCTGTCTCTGTGCAAATTGGTCACTGGCATATTTTGATTTATGAGGCAATTTTAGGTCTGCTCCTCCAGTATCTTTTATGCTATGTCAAACAGAAGATTTCAGGAGTTCAAAGTGTCAGGTCTCAGGGACTTTTTTTGCTGTCAGCCCAGAGACTAAGAAGCAAACAGAAAAAGGCTTTAAGTTTTTCTGCACCTTGTTCGTGAAATAAGTTGCAATCAAAGCTAAAACTTAAACATATTCAATGAAAACAATTTGTTGAGAGATTGTTAACTGTCTTGGAAGAAAAGTCATCTGGATGTAGATGTTTTACCTACCAAGCATTTACAGTTTTATGAGTTCAGTCAAATTATCAACCGCTGGTATGCTTGCTTTAAAGTTTTTGTACTTAATGGTTGAAATTTTGTTTTATTGTATGTCAAAACTAGTTGATTGTGTTGCTGCCTGTATTGAGCAATCTTGAAAAAGAGATTTTTAATCTCAATGAGGTTTTTCCTGGTAAAATAAATTGTCCATTTCACAGCTTTCATAAAAACAAATACTAAAACACAGGAAGTGTTGTTCAAAACTAATGTCCCCAAAAACTGATCACAGGCCAGTCAGTACTCCAGGTCTGAACATCACTCGGACACTGTTTTCTTTCAAAAAGTCTTTTTATTGATTGTTTCAGAGGAAACAACCTGCATCTAAAAACAATAATTGATGCTTGTACGTGAACAAACAAAAACACAGCTGAGGTCTGACCCCTTTCAGAGGTCAAATGGCAGAGGCTGCGGTCCGGTCAGTTTGTGATGCCGAGAAAAATCAGCCAAACAAGAGAAGCATCTTTGACTTCGTGGTCAAAAAGTCTAAAACATCTGTATAAAATAAAGTCCTCAGGTCTGACGTACTCCTGCAGAATGAAGCTGAACCTGGATCAGATTCTCAGAGTCTCTGTTTTATTCGTTTATTATTGGATACTTGAAGTCTTCAAGTTGCACATTGATTCTCACATGTTTGAGTGTCCTTAAATGGTGCAATAGCCAGATTCATGAACCAGTTAATCAACAGCTGTTTGCTGTCTGTACCTCATGATCAATCCATGTCACAGTTAATGACAGACATAATGAATCTGTTGTATCGACGTGTCTCTAACCCTAACCCTTTATAAAAGGTTCACTCAGGAATCCACCATTTTGAACTTAATGTAAACTTGCTTTAATCTGCATCAGCACAGTAAAAGACAGAAAAACTAGAAAATCTTTGAATCTGATTCTCCCCGTACAGAAACAAACTAAAACTGATGTCATTTATATAGTGACCAAAAGAAACAGGAACGTGAATATAAATGATTGATAGCATTTAAGGTGAACTGTCCCTTTAATATATTTGGCACTTTTTTTAAATCTCAGAGTTAAACTAAAACACAAAAAGATACTGAGAGTAAAAAGAGGGACATTCACAAGACAAATACTGATTAACACACAGGTGAGTGACATAATCACTACACCTGGATGTCAGCCTGATGACATCAGTAGGCATCATGGCCAAAAATTTATATTTTTACTTTATGCTCATGTACTTATTCCCACAGTTTACATTATTTATACTTCTTATTTTCTATTTTGCTTAAATATAAACGTATAATATTGCAGCCTGTTGTTAAAATCCTAAATGTTCCTTACATCACATGACATAAATGTATTAATTTGACTCCATGAGTTCATCTTCCAACATTGTCCATTGTGATTTTTACATGATAATCAAAAATAAACATGTTAACAGGACAACTGACAGAGGAAATGAGAAAGAAAAATGACAGTCAGTCATCTTTTGATTGGTGCACATCCAGACTGACAACCTGCAGCTCCGTCAGGTTGCTGCTGCTGCTGCTCGGCTGACTGATCACCATCTGCACATACACAAAACAGCTGTGTGAGGCAACAGTGTCTGTAGTGTCAGAAGTATTAGTACTGTAGAGTTCTCAGTGTGGTTGTACCGGGTGGATTTGGACAGCAGACACCGGGATCTGACCAGCAACTGGAGGAAGCGAGGCGAGGATGACCTGCGGGACAGCACCTGACACAACAAACACAAGCTTTTCGGTTACCAACAAAAAAGATTAACACAAAACTGGACGCCAACTGTAAAACCGTAATGTCGTGCACTAATAAAGTAACATTGTTAACACAGTGCACTGTCTATAAGAAGAGAAGACCTAAGCACACAGCTGACAACTGAGTGTCGCACTTTTCCTTGTCCAGTAAGCAGCAGGAACACCAATGTTACAAACACCCTGACTCTAGCAGTAGAGTGAGTCACTTCTTTGCTTTAGATAAAGAGGATACTTACTTCAAATCCACACAATTAATAATTGAAGTCTGATTGAGAGATAGTGATCCTGAACAGTTTCCCTATAATGAAGACTACATCCAAGTAACTCAACATTTATTCCAAGTCCAAGAAATACATGATGTCAGAGAAATGCTTTGGACTAATTTATTTGACAGGTTTGAGCACCCTGTTTCAGTGTCCACAGTTGTTGGCATAGGTAAAAACAAGCTTAATTTAGACAACGACTAATGTTATCCATTACTGAGTAACGAGCACTATTAATGACTGGCCGATTATATAACCACTGTATTGACTTGTGGCAATTATTATTATTGCTTTTATAATAATACATTTATATATCAAAAAACTATAGTCGTACCTGGGTCATGTGACTGGGCGTGACCTGTTGGGGGAAAGGTGTTGAGGACTGTGAGGCTGCCATCACCCAGTGAGGGTGCTGATGCCGTGTACATCACTGTGGGACCACCAGGGTACATCATGTGACTCGCTACTGAGGAAGACGAGGAGGAAGAAGAAGAGACAATGGAGGCCGACAGACTTGCTGCAAAAAAGAGAGAGGAAAAACTGATGACTTTCGAATTTAAGACCCACAGGCCTCTTCAGCATAATGTCACATACTACAGCAACTTCACATCGATGGCAACTTCTGACTGCAGCTGTTCTCAGATCAGACGGAAGCTTTAAATATGCTATGGAAGTGTGACTCACATTTTAAAAGTTTTTAAAATACAGATGTTAGTAAGTCAATATGGTTTCATGCCTACTAAGAGAATGACAGATGCAGTATTTGCTTTGAGGAGGCTGATGAAGAAATACAGAGAAGGTCATAGGGAGTTGCATTGTGTCTTCATAGATTTAGAGAAAGCATATGAAATGGTGCCGGGAGAGGAGCTGTGTTATTGTATGAGGAAGTCTGGAGTGGCAGAGAAGTATGTTACTGTGGTGCAGGACATGTATGAGAGCTGTAAGACCGTGGTGAGGTGTGCTGTAGGTGTGACAGAGGAGTTCAAGGTGGAGGTGGGTCTGCATCAAGGATCGGCTCTAAGTCCCTTCTTGTTTGCTCTGGTTAAGGACAGGCTGACTGATAAAGTTAGACAGGAATTTCCATGGACTATGATGTTTGGAGATGATATTGTGATCTGTAGTGACAACACGTGGAGGAAAATCTAGAGAAGCGGAGGGCTGCCCTGGGAAAAAAAGAGGAATGAAGCTTAGCCGCTGTAAGACAGAATGAAGTCACAGGGAGCAGAGGTGAAGAAGGTGCAGCGATGTTGTTCAGCTTAGAGACAGTGGCACTGAAGAAGACACAGGAAGCAGAGCTGGAGGTAGCAGAGCCTAAGATGTTGAGTTTCTCTTTGGGAGTGATGAGGATGGACAGGATCACGAATGAGGACATCAGAGGGACAGCTCATGTTAGATGTTTTGGAGATAAAGTCAGAGAGACCAGATTGAAGTGGTTTGAATATGTTCAGAGAAGAGACTGAATTTATCGTTAGAAGGATGCTGAGGTTGGAGCTGCCAGGCAGGAGGTCTAGAGGAAGACAAAAGAGGAGATTTACGGATGTAGTGAGAGAGGACATGAAGTTAGTTGGTGTGAGAGAAGAGGATGCAGAGGATAAGGTTAGATGCAGGCACATGATTTGCTGTCGTGACCCCTGAAAGGCAAAAGCTGAAAGGAAAAGAAGAAAGAATTTTAGTAAGTCATACAGAGTATGTTGTTCTTGCATTAATAACAGCAACCCCTCACAGAGGATCCTCCCACAAGAAATAAAAAAAAGAAAAAAAGAAAACTGACCTGCAGAACAAAACAAAAACAAAATTTTCAGGCTGTTTGTGTCTGAAATAAAGTATTTTACTACAACAATAAACATACACAACAAAAAAGTAAAAGAAACATCATTACCATTTTCCTGTTGCCTACTGCTTTTGTCCACAACGTGTGATTGTTTTCCCCTAGGCACCCAACCAGTGTCCAAACCCACTTGGCCAATATAGCTGATTCTGAAGCAGGGAATGGAGGAGGTAGGGTTTTTTATTACCTGTGGAGGAAGCAGGGGGGTGGATATCTGAGCTGCTCTGATTAATGGAGGCCTGCTGACTGCTGGGCTGAACGTGGATGGTCTGCAGCTGCTGAGATACTCCACCTCCTGTTGAACACAAAAAAGAAGCTTCTTTTTAAGTTTTAATTTTCAAAGCAGATCTACTTGCTTCTGTCTCCAGGTCTTTATGTGTAAGAAATTTATGTTATTATCTTTTTGGAAGGAGGCAGAGAGGAGGTGGTTGGATCAAGGTTTCCTCAGATAATTGATTCCATCATCAACTAGGAGTTGGGCTAAGTCTGTTGGAAAACTGTTAAGTTTAAATTTAGGTTTTGTTCCAAAGCTTTAAAAAGGTTGAGCATAATAGACACACCTTTGTGAGGTAACTCACTGACATAATGCCCCATCATCCCATAACCCTAACTGGAAACAGGTTTGGACTTCTAATGTAGCTCAAACCGGTCCTCACAGACACAGTCGAACATACACTTTCTCTCAGGCATGCAGGGGGTGTGGCAGCGTGCTGACCTGACAGTGACATGGTTGTGGGGAGGCGGAGCAGCGTGGTTGGCTGTGTGGACGAAGCGTGCAGTGTGGCAGCGGGCCCGGGGGCCACAGACCCTTGGATGGCCAGAGGTTGGCCCTGCAGATGTCTGATGGGGATGGTGTGTGTGCCGGGGGGCAGAGAGGCACCTGTGGACAGGTATAGGGTGAGGGGTGGCAGATACAAGTTAAAAAGTACCAAAGCAGCTAAGAGTTTACACTGCAGGGACTGGTGAATATGGATAACTGCTGCTTGCTTACGCATCACTTCTATCATATCTATACCCCACTACTCTATTTTATCTAAATAATCCAACCATCATCCCAAAAGACTCCCCCTCCTCTCCGATGTGTCTGAACTAATCCGATCATTTATTGATTATTGACTGATGCCCAGTGTGACTGAGCATCAACTGAAGACGACTCCGATAAAGCTGCAGGAAGAGACAGTTAACACATTACAATAATAGACATAAGCGGGTGACAGTGACAGGCGAAAGAAAGCCATGCCTGCCTCCTACCCGGCATCAAGGTGAAGCCTCCAGCAAGAACCACGCCTTCAGGTGTCTTGAGTACAGTTCCATTGGTGGAGGAGGAAGGTGGCTGCCAGGAGGGGGTGCTGGTCTGCACCTGCATGGAGACTGAGGAAGAAGAAGAGGATGAGGAGGAAGGTGTGGGCTGTGTGGAGCCGGGCAGGCTAGATGTGGTGAAAGTTGGTTTGATCAGATCCTGCAGGGAACACAAACAGGAAGGTTCAGAATCCATGTGGAAGCACTTGGAGCCTCATTTGAGAGCCCGAACAACATGAGAAAATAATCAAACCAAGATTTAATATGCCATTTATGTCATTGTTCATTTTCTTCCGTTTTATTTACTGTGGGCAAGTAACTACCTATGTCAGACATACATGGAGATGTTAAGAAAAGTTGTAAAGTATATTGAAGATCATGCATACTAATTTAATTTGTCTTAATTCCAGTTTTTACAAACATGAGTGAATGAGAAGCTGCATCAGAGTTCTTCCTTTCATCACGTTCTTGGGGTGGAATGTGCAGCATTGCAGGTGGAACAGCAGATTACTAAAGGTGAGTTTAACTTAAAGTTAGACAGTCTTGACCTCATTTGTCCTCGATACCTTACCATTTGTTTTCTTTGTTACCTTGGAAACCTCAGAAGAGCCATCAGCCTCGGACACTTGGTAGGTGAGGTCAGTCTCCTCGAAGCCCGTGGCACTCATCCTCTGGTCCGAGGAGGGGTCGGAGCGGGGTGGTGAGTCCGGAGAGTTGAGGCAGGTCTGGATCAGAGCCTTGCCTGTCTCTGAGGTGATCATGGGCTGCAGCTTCCTGGTGGCGAAGGTGTAGACGTGACCCGTCTCACTGGCAACAAGCAGCAGCACCTGGGTCCCCGTCAGCGTGGACAGCTCATATGCCTGTTGGGGGTGGGGGATGCATTTATCAATTTCACATTTCCTTTTGATGCATGTAAAAAGCTCATTAAGCGCCAGTTCAGGCTAAAATGGTGAATCTTTTCCAAATTGCATCCATAATGATTTATTTCAACAAAACACCTTACAAAAGTCCAAACAGATAAAACATCAGTGTTTGGGGCTTTACATCCTCACCCTACCGTTTTATTTATTTAAAAATAATAGTAACACTGTGGTTCTTTTTATTTATTCTACAGATTGTAGACTGTCTCCTAACTAAAGACAATGATTAATATTACTGAGAAGTGAAGGAGGTAAATCCGGTTTATTGTTTCATTAAACTTTGATGTTTTCCACATTAAGCTACAGAAGTTTACCGTTATCAGATGCTTACACCTACACTCTACACACACGAGGAAAAACTTTAGGTTATGTGTCTTACTCAAGAAGTAATGCGGGATAAACCACTGACCATATGACCACCCGCTTCCTCTACTGATCCACCGATGTTAAACCTGAAAATTAACCTTAGTTTCACTTAATCTGTCCTATATATGTTTTTAAAGGTGAGAAAAATAAATATTACATTTTTCAAACTTTCTAGCTTTCGGAGCTGTAAAATGAATAATTTTTACTCTCGAGTTATGTTGAGTACTTAAGGAGCAGGATCCCCTGTGAGCTCTGATACCTATCGGGTGTGTTTCTCCCGACTTACCTTCTTCATGATCCCGGTCTTTCGCTTGCTGAACGTGGTGTAGCGCCTCAGTTTGTTGTCTATGAACTCCATCTTGATCTTTACTCTTCCCCTGGTTTTCTTACCAGGTTTGGCCCCGGGCACACCTGGGCTGACGCTGCTGTAACCTCCGCTCAAGCCTCCGGAGGTAGTCGTTGACTGGTGGCCGAGCTCCCTCTCTCTCCTCTCGCGCTTCACCCCTCTCCTGTCACCGCCTGAGCCCGCGGTGTCCTCGTCATCCCCGGAGTCCGAGTCCTGGTCGGAGCCGCTGTAAACCACCTCGGTGCTGTATTCTCGGTTCTCAAATTGGCCTCCGTCAGTCCCGGAGACGGCGTTCGGTCCCGGTCCGCTCGTGTTCACTGAGAGGCTGCTCAGCCCGGTTCCGTTACCCGCCCGCGCGCCTCCGGTTCTGGTCCCCATTCCGGCGCCGTTCCCCGCCAGCATCCCCCTTCCTGGACCTGGATACTCCCTGCCCTGGCGGGCCAAATCTCCTGTGCTGGCGGTGTAAACACAACCGTCAAGCAGCGCTCAAAGCTCTGGTCCGGGCACTGCTAGCTAAGAGTAACGCTAGCCACACGGCTAACTGAGCTAAACAGCTAGCGGTTACTAGCAACAAGTCCAGCTATCTGTCCATCATGAAACTCTGTAAATCAGGGAGAGCTAAGAGCGAGCCGCCGGATGATACCAAAGGTCAAATCCAAAAATATTGTCTCCATTAAAAATAATGAATCTTATTCAAAAATTGGAGAATAAAGTTAAAAAGAGGAGTTTTTCTACAGTAATCAGTCAGGCCCGGCCCCCGGATCACTCCGCATCACATAAGGAAATGACGAACAGCACTTGGTCATATCCAGCCACTCTAGACTATAGCTCTGCAGACTGTGTAACACTCCCGTTTTACAATGTTATTTATTTTAATAGAATTGTCACATCAACGTGTTCTACATAATTTTGTGTTTTTAAAAGTGTGGAGGTATTGGAGGTAGTGCGCAATGATACTACGTTCTTTGGGATTCTCAGAGGAACTACTTTCCTACATATAAAGAGGCACGTTTCCTTTTATGGCGCAGCCGCTCCTTATTTGGTCAACGACCCGCTCCCTGCAGGACTACACACAGAGAACTACAAACACGTGCAGACCATCTGGATTGTGGATTTGATGGCTGTTCATTTGGCCGTGAACTACAGGGTCAGTGGTTTGATTCCCGTTACCCCCTGGCTACATGCTAAAGTGAACCCTACATTGCCCCTAGTGTCTGCTACTTATTTGTAACGCTTTGCTAAAAAACTTTTGAATGTCATTAAATATATTAATATTTTTTTTTAATTGTATTTGTTGTAAAGATAAAAAACAAAAAAAGATTCTCTTATTATTTTAGTACTTAATAATACTAATGAAATAGGGTTGGTTTTAGAACTAAGTGACTATTCTGATCCATGTGAAGTTAAAAGCTACATTTAGTTTTTAGATTTCTGCCAGGTCTTTGACAGTTAAATATGGTTTTATATTTCATGCCTTAGAGAAATTGGTTTTGGCCCCTATTTTTCACTGCCATCCAAACTACGTATCACAATGTCAATTGCTCAGTTAACCTGAATTCAGGCTTGAAGTAGATTAAACTGTAGTAGAATTAGGCAGGGCTGCCAAATATCCCCATGGGTTTTCTAGCCAGCTCTTTAGACCATATCCTAACCGCTGACAGGAGAAGACACCTGATAAACTAGGACACCTGTTATTAACTTAGAAGAGCAGACGTCCGCTAACTGCAGCATCAGTGTTTTAGGCCCACATTCACTTTAACACTGTGTGTGTTGTTGACCCACTGAAGTTACTCAGGTGTGTGCTCATTACTTGTAAATGGTTTTGGATCAAAGTGTCTGCTAAAGGAGTGATTGTATTAAACAGAAGCAGGAGTCTCACTCCTCTCAGCTCACACATAGTTTTTCATACTGTTTTTTTTTTAAAGTGTTATTCCATGCCAAATTTTCCTCTTACTAAATTATGTACTGCCATGATGTCATAATCATAATCAAAAATCTCAGTATTCATTTACTTTTTTCAAATAATTCATTGAGCCATTAGTTAATAGAGAAACTGACTTAATGAGATAACTGCTACTGTCATATAAATGTCCAGCAGAAAGTACAATATTTAACTTTATGTATTTCAAATATAGTGGAGTAAACAAATGTAAATAAATAAATGTGTAGTTACCTAGAGTATTTAGGCAAATGTACTCAATTACTTTGAAGCACAGTTGGTGCAGAATCAAATGTGAATCTGAAACACAACAATGAGACTGAAAGTTGTATTCACAGCAGCTGTTCTGGTTATTTGTAGATAGACCACAGGAGGGCATCACAGCACAAGCAGACACTGAACCAGCTTGAACTAGAAACATCCAAACAGGCCTGTTTCCACTCTGAACTGGATTCTGTACATAACCTATTACAGTAAAACACGTTTGTACTTCTGTGAAATCCTCTCAGAATACTTAAAGTACTCCTACAGGGTTGAGTTTTGGGGGGGATCTGGTTTCTTCTAAAGAGTTTTCAAAGACGGTAAAGGACCACATGGATCCTGTAAGAACTCCGGTGACCTCTCCTGGGATTCCTGTAAAGCCTCTGTGGGACTTCCAAACCCTTTCAATGTTGCCTGGAGTCTTGTAGAAAGTGTTAATATGCAGAAACAACAACTGCTGTTACTGAATACACACATAGTGTTGTGCTGTTGCCTGGATACAGAGACAGAAACAGGATTCAGCTGTTTGGACTGTTTCTACTCCAACTCAGAAATGTTGTCGCCCTGAGCTGTGTCTTGCAGGCAGACATTGCTACTTCAGGATGAAATGAACTTTGGCACCAGTGTTTTAATATGTGACAAGTTCAGGTCCGAACTTGTTTGATTTTCTCAGATCTGTGGGAACAGGTGTTAGTGGAACTCAGGAATCATATCAGACTGAGAGCAGCTGACACGTCCAAACACGCACAGAACCATGTACACACATTCTTTGTTTTTGCAATGTGGAATGATGCTAATTATCCAGACAGCATTACTAATATCTTGCCACAGGGGATTGTGTGGTCTGCACATTGATGTGACACAGATTTTTACACTGGATGCCTTTCCTGAGCAGCGCTGGGCTGTAACACACTGCAAAATATTCACATTATTCTGATTTTGTCAGAACTAAAAGTGCTAAAAACATTATTGTAATACAACAATTGTTCGCAGGTACTGGTAAGATTGTTTTCACTGCGACAACACAACTTCAAACCTTCAAACAATATAAAGCTCATAGAGATACATTCCAAACAAAGATGTGGATGGCTGTAGCCCTTCAATGGTTAAACAACCAAAACTGGATTTTAACATTAGCAGCAGCTACGACAAACAGCAAAGAAATAGTAAAGCTTGGCGCTGCAAATTTGACGGATGAAATGTTTTCACCTCCATCTCTTAGACCCCCACCCTTTTAAAAAAATAAATAGTTTTGACATCGAGTAATATGTAAATATTTTTCATTTTGAATAGAGTAACAAGTAAAAAAACCTCAGCAACTGGAATTGGACAGTTTGGAGATTCAGTGTTTTACCCATGGAAACTTCAACACATGGCTGGGGGCACTGGGCTATGAACCGCTGACTCTGCACTCAGGATATACACTGATCAGCCACAACATTGTAACCACCAGATAATAAATTTCAAAAGAACCATCTAATTCTGCCTGGGGGCACCATCTGTTTTCTTACAGAGGCTGTGCCCCCCTTAGCCCCTCTTTTGGCCCACTCCTGTAAAAAGAGACTCATGAAAATTTAAAAACAGAAATCCCAGTCAGAGATAATATTATTGATTTCATAAGTAAAAACTAAACAAAAGGGGGACCAGACGAAACAAAATAATTTCTCAATATCTCTAATACATCTGAGTAACTGTAATTAGTTTATAATATAATGTTTTCGACCCATTGCAGACAGGACACTGACCCTAAATGATTTAGTTTGTTTTGAATTTGTTGTAAAACAAATCTCTAGAACAGCCTTCTTCCCCCTACAGAACAAAATGCTAAAATTAGGAGCATCATATCTCAAAGTGATGCCGAAAAACTAGTCCATGCATTTCTTACTTCTAGGTTGGACTACTGTAATTCCATACTTTCAGGATGCCCCAGTAACTCCCTAAAGAGCTTGCAATTAATCCAAAATGATGCAGCAAGAGTGCAAGAGAGGAATTAGCAAGAGAGGTCATAGTTCACCTTCACTAGCTTCTCTCCATTGGCTTCCCATTAAATTTAGAATAGAATTTAAAATTCGGGAAGCAGACACCCTCTCTACTTCTAAGTCTAGGCTTAAAACCTTCCTCTATGATAAAGCTTATACTTAGTTATAGTTATGCTGCTATAGGCTTAACTATACAACTGCTGGGGGACCACACCCCAATGCACTGAGCCCCTTTCCTCCTCTTGTCCCTCTCTCCGTTCCTCTCACCCCACATTTGTCACTACTGTATGACATTAACTTTCTGTGTTTCCTCCCATAGTTGTCTTTCTCCTTCTCTGTCTCCCTCTCTCTGTTCCTTCCTGCAGGTGGAGGTTTCTTCTATTAAAGGGAGTTTTTCCTCTCAACTGTTGTCTAGGGCTTGCTCAAGGGGGAATTGTTGGGTTCTCTCTATACATCTTTATAGTTTTGACTTTATTCTGTAAAGTGCCTTGAGATGACTTTGTTATGAATTGGCCCTATATAAATAAAGTTGAATTGAATTAATGTGAATTAACAGAGGACAAAAAGCATCAAACTGAACCCTTTTCAGCTCCATAGCTGTGAATACTCTCTTCATCAAACCGCATGTGTTGGTTTTCCAGTGTTTGTTCTCCTTCGCTTCCTAAAATCCCAATAAAACATGTCAGACTCTGATGACAGTGAAGATTATGGACCATCTCCAGCTCTGAGTCTGTTTCCTGACTAAACTCATTTTTTTCCGGTAAAGAAGCAGAAAAGTGCAGCTGGCACTAGAGAAGAAGTGAGCTGCTGAATGACGTCTTCATGCCAACATGAGCAGAGACGCCAGAGAACCGAGAAAACAGAGTCAGAGTTTCCTGCTTTTAGTTACACAACAAACAGACTCTGAGTTCTGCAGAGTTCAGGCAGGACTTACACAGATACACAGTCTTAATGTTGTGGCTGATCAATGTGCATCACTTTTGATAGCTAAAGCCCCCCCCATTTCTGCAGAGAAAATGCAGCAGAAGTGGAGAGGAGATGCTGCTACTCTGTGTGTGGGCTGATATGGAAAGTTTACTTATTTCTTTCTCTTGTCTGAATCATTCTTCATGTCATAAACATTAAACCTTAAAGACAAAAACACGTTGGAAATAAGAGTCTGAAACCTGATCTGGATTTTACATCTGTGCTCTGATACAAGTCAGAAGTTTACTTTTTCTACACGTTTAATATCAAAGGCAAACATAACAGTTCCTCTGTCAAATGAAAAGTCCACTAGTTGCTGGAAACAGATCTCAGTGAAGGAGTAAAAGTTTCTAGAAGGTGTATGGACCCACAACAATGGTGAGTCGCAGCAAAGAACTGGAGCGATAACTGAGAGCCGAGTTCTGCGTCACCATCTCCAGGTCCAGGACGTGTTCTCTGGGTCCAATCAGAGGACGGGCCATCACCAGCATGGCACTGACATTACTGGATCTCTGCAACAACAAGAGCAACAACTAGATCATCAAACATCTGAGAATAATTCATTAATGACATAAGATCTGAGACTGGAAGAAAATGTTAAAATCAGAAATAAGATGAGATATAACAAAAATGTGTTTCAATGTCATGAATGAGATGAGATTAAACTACATTCAGTCTATTTGGATTAAACTGACATGAAAATGGGTTAAATGTGATGAGTCAGTTAGAAAAGAGATAAGATTAAACAGAAATAAAAGAAATAGATGAAAACAAGTGTGCTCAGCCCAGAGAATCAGACATTATCAGACATGAGCTGTACCCTGAGGAAGAACTGTCCGTCCTCATTGCCGGCCTTGATCCTGAAGGTGTTGTGCATGTTAGGGAAGACGCTGGTGGCCTGGATCCGGAAAATGTCGGCCGGCACTGAGCGCTCCGAGGTGATGCTCATGTACTTGTAGACGATGGAGGGAGGGAGTCCTCTGCACGTGCTCAGAGACTGGCAGCTGCAGCGGCTGTGATACAGAGACGACAAGTGAACTCACTGCATTGTTCAAGCTATTAGGAACATGGTGACAACCAGCTATAAACCAGAGCTAGATTCTCCAGTGGTGGTAGCACTTGGTTGCTTTGTGGCTGCTATGGTGTTACCTTGGTTTTAGGGAGAGGTTGCTACAATGTACCAGGTTATTCCGGTGGTGTCAGTGAGTGGTTCTTTGAGGTGGCTATGGCTTTCCTGATGGTTAGTAACTAATGCTGGGTTTTCCAGTTTGTTTCTATGGTATTAATACTAATGATAACATGCGGTTGCTATGGTTTTACCTGTGGCTGGATGGCTGTCAACAATGAAAAATTAATATAGTTGCTATGGTGTTCCTAAGAGTTACTAGGTGGTATCAGGTGTTTTCTCAGCTTTTTGGCTGCTATAACGATATTAAAGTAAAGAACTTGACCATCGCCTTTGTAAAAAATTATCTTCAGCTTTACCATGTCGTTAAACAAAAACAAGTGAAACTGAGGCAAATAAACCTGAACCACTTCTACCTGATGACCTGCAATCATCCTCTTCTCTCCTCTGAAACTAAACCATGCCTTAAACCGTCACAATCCTTTGTCTTGGATTCTCACCCCTCGCTGGTCTGTATGTAGGGCACCTGGCAGGGGTTTCTGGGATAGCAGCGGTAACCTCCAAAGTAGTTCCAACACATCTGGTCCTCAGGACAGTTTGATCCAGTTTCACACTCATTGATGTCTGGGACCAGAAAGAGAACAAAGAAGATCACTGCAGGTTCCCTATCAAGTCACATGTACTTTGTATGTAGAAAAGAGTGGTACTTTAGTGATACAGTATTTAAACCTGTAAGCTGAAGTGTGTCTGTGTGTGTGTGTGTGTGTGTGTGTGTGTGTGTGTGTGTGTGTGTGTGTGTGTGTGTGTGTGTGTGTGTGTGTGTGTGTGTGTGTGTGTTTGATGTGATCAGTGTTTCTGTGTGGCAGTGGGGGAAGGCAGGTACCTTGGCACATGCGTGTTCCCTGCAGCTGGTACCCTTCAGGACACATGCAGCTGTAGGAGCCGGGCTGGTTCACACACTGCCACTGACACATGTAGGAAGACAGCTGGCACTCGTCCACATCTGACAGACAGCAGAGACAAATAAAGTTCCTGAGCTGTATCCAGTTCAGTCTGGTTTATGAAACTGAGGGGAACAGGCTCAGCTCTTATCAAATAAATGTGTAAGTGTGTGAATGTAAGGACCGTGACAGTTGAGCTGGTCTGCAGTCAGCTCATAGCCCTGGTCACACTGACAGAGGAAGGACCCTGGCAGGTTGTAGCACTGATGCTGACAGGGGCTGCTGGGAACACACTCGTTCACATCTGGAACAAACACCCAGTTTCTACAGTCAGTCCACATTAAAGTCAATCCACCTCAACAATCAATAATCGGTACAAATCAGTCCACAGCTAAGGTGAATTTATGGTTTCCATTCACACACATTCTACAATCTACAAACCAGAATGGTGACCTCTGACAGCAAGAGAAAGAGTAGGAAGAACAGCAGCAGAAGAAGAAGCAGAGATCCTTTGCTGTATTTGACTGAAAAACAGTCAGCTGAACTATGACAGTGTTCAGGATGTTGAAACTACCATTACAAATCCACAGAGCATGAAACCAGTTTACTGGTCTGTGGTCTGAGCAGATGCAGCATCTTGTTGACATAGGGTGCAGAGAGGAGTTTGGAGGTTACAGGAACACATTGGATAGGACAGAACAACTGTTTAAAATACCAACAAAACCAACATATTGTTTCCAGGTAGGTGAAATACACAACTCTCAGTTAGTGTTCAGTAGTAGCGTTGCTGTAGGAGAAGCTAGATTGTTAGTTTCAGCTGAGTGTGTTTTCTGTAAAAATGGTTAGTTCAATGGAAATTAACCAGAAGTCTAAAAATGCGCCTCAGGTTATG
Organism: Channa argus; assembly: GCF_033026475.1. Taxonomy (NCBI): domain Eukaryota; kingdom Metazoa; phylum Chordata; class Actinopteri; order Anabantiformes; family Channidae; genus Channa; species Channa argus. The sequence goes on from NC_090199.1 coordinate 146,879, forward strand.
TCTATGTAGCACAAGCGATTAGTAGTTGCCTTGGAGTTGCAGTAGTGAACTCACCTCTGCAGAAGTTGTACTCGTCTCCAGTGAATCCAACTGGACACTGGACAGAGATTGGCCTGCCTTGGTTGCCAGCCTGGTTGCTAGTAATCTGGTAATTGCTGCGGTGATTGGGTCCAGCAGGTAAGGGGATGAGGTGTGGAGGGGGGGCACGAGTTGTGGTGGTGGGTTCCTGGTCTCCGTTACTGATGAAGATCTGGGCATTCTGTGGCAGACAGAAGTATCCTCCGTAGTGGTTGATGCAACTCATCCCTCCTTTACAGGCGTCTGGCAATGTGTCGCACTCGTTGATGTCTGAGAAATGTAGTCTGACAACATTAAACAGGAAACAGAGAAACTACAGAGGAGGAAATATTCTTCCTGCCACTGTTTTCTCTTTTCTTTTTAAAGTATGTTTAGAAGAGGATAATAAACTTAAGAATTAGTTTTGACTGAAAAGACTGAGATTTTGAGACAGTTTAAAACGTTTCTATTGTCGATGTTTTTGATCAAAAACCATTGATCAGTCATTAAAGCTGTTCCGTGTCTGTGGTCTCAGGAATAGAGAACAAAGTAATCTTCTCACCTTTACACTCCTGCTCCTCCAGGCTGAACTCGTAGCCCTCTGTACACTGTCGGACAATATCAGGTTAGTGATCAGATGGTACTGACAGTACCATGCTGTGATAATACTGCAAACACAGAGTTCACCACAACAAATGTAAAGCTTTTCCTAGTAAGCACCCAGAGTCACCATGGCAACCCCCTCATACTCCCTGGCAACACCTGGATGGATCAAGAACTATTTGTCCAGACTCTGACTTTCTGTGTCTGCTCTACTTAATGACTTCTAAAAAACTCCTGTCTCTGTCTTTTGTCTCTGTAGCGTCTCATCAGTGATACAAACCTTGACCTGATGTCTCCTCATTATAGAGTGTTTACACTGCATATCTGGTCCTGACAGTTCAGTTCACTGGTTCACTGTGAGCTACTGGTGAATCTTTCTGTGTTGGTAAGTTGGTGTTTGTGTTCTTACCAAGTACGTGATGGGTTCGTCCCCCTGCTGAGCTGAAACTGTGACCATCAAAACCCAGAGGAGGAGGAAACTATGCAGCATCTTCATTCTGACATACACCAACAAACACTGAGCTGAATGCACTTAGGATCAGATAATCAATAATCAATCAGTTACACGTGCTGTGTTGGACTACTTCATGTAAAGCTAAAATACACAGAAACGTGGTGGGAACGCATGATATGAATTATGGAAATACTTCATCGTTATGTTCTCACTGGTTTTCTCCCAATTTGTCCACAAACACACAGATACCCACAAGTACACAAATTACTTATTAGATTCTACATCATCAGAAGAGTTTCCTTATAATCAGCTACAACATTATTGATCAATAACGCATAATCTCAGGATTTTACTTCTGGCACTTTAACTACATTTGGACGCCACTTTAGTAACTACTCCATTACTTCAGTCCTGCAGTTTTCCGCTCAGCTGTTTGTTCCTGATCAGTTTCTGCACATTTTACCTGCGACAGACTCTGCGTGAAGTCTGAACCGGGATCCACTGTCAGAGCAGGAAACCGGACTCATTGCTGTCCACCAAAGACCTGATTTTCTCTGATCTACAGCCTCGGTCTCACTCAGGTGATCCTGCTCCACAAAAACAACGAGTGACGTCAAAGCAAGGACTTACCTGGACTCTTCGGTGTCGCTGTCTGAGCTCTAGCTGTTTTTGATCCGGAGGAGCCGCGCAGGAGTCTCTGTTATCAGGCAGCCCGCCCGAGCGATGCGGTGCCGCCCCCTGCCGCTCACTGCTGCCTTGGATGGGGGGTGGCGGGCAGCTTCAGGTTCCGGACCCAAGTACAAATACAAGTACAACTTGTACTTGGAATAATTTCTTTACGTATAATCTTATCCTCCCACCGTTCAAACACTGAATTTGTTACTGCTTTTATCAGTTTACAGATGATAAATCAAATACTTGTTATTATTATTATTATTATACCACTGATTCTTCTGTGAAATTTATGCTGTCGAAATGAGTTGAACACAAAGATTTTATGTCATTCTTTCACTGAAATGTAAAAAAACAAATACCAAAACACAGAGATTATTTATCTGCATTGTTCCCACGTGTGAAAACATTTTAAAATAAGTTCATTAAAACAATAACATGAGTTTATATTAGGACTTTCCTCTATACTTAGGGTTACCTGTCATTTCCAGTGTAAATTGGAATTAAAAATGGTCAAACAAAAACAGCCTTTCTTAGAAACCCATCAGTCTATACTTATTTTGAAAAGGGAAAGTTATTCTCTAAGATTTAGCCAAGAATTATAGATTTCTTTAAAAGTTGTACAGACTCCTCACTGCTCCTGAATTAGCTGCATTTAAACTCAGGTCGGCTGGTCTCTTGGGCAGAGTTACCAAGAAAAAACTACTAAGGTTTTAAAATACAGAGGAAAATTATGCATTGGGAAAAGGTGCACAAACTGTGGACTTTAGATGACTGAAATAAAATCTTATGGACTGAAGAGTCAAAGTTTGAGGGCTTTTAATTCAAGCAAAGACCATGTGTCAGACACAGAGCTCATGAAAAGATGATAGATGCCTGCCTAACACCATCAGTGACACATGGAGGTGGAAACATGAGAGTGGGTGATCTGCATCACGCAAAAGATGTCCTCAATCGGCATGAATGGCAGTCCATACTAAAGAGGCATGTTAGTCCCTCTGGGCAATGACCGATTGAGGATAAATTCATATTTTTAAATTCATATGCTGGAATAGTCTCAGTGATGGCTTAAATGGCTTAAAATATCAAATATTTCATGGCACCAGCTTCTTACATACTTTATTAATCTCAAAGGTAAATTTGTTATTATTAATAAATCAGAAAGATAATAATGTATAATGATGCAGTCTGATACATAAACCTTAAATACTTTAAATATATTTTACTGATTTATTTTACTGCAGTTACATTTTCAGTGCAGGAGAAGTAGTAGTAAAAAGTACAAAAAAGTTGCCAAAGTAAAATATCTGAGTACAAACACTTGCACATAGAGCCTGAACCCATGCAAATATCCTAGATAGCAACAGCAAGACGTCTCACTCGGATCCTGATTCAGTAAACACAGTCAGAGTTGTCTGTGCGTGACAGGAGGTCTTACTCTGACCAGGTTGGATGTGAGCAGCAGAGCAAAAGCCTTTTTTAAAAATGCTGCAATTTTCACTCTGTTGAAGGATTTACTAAAGAGCTAAGCACTGACGCGGAGGAAACAAAACAGACGATGGTCAGAATGTACTCCTCAACATGTAGTAAAGTCGTAGTAGTACTACAAGTACCACTACATGTTTTTTCATCGAAGTTTGCGACTCCCTCAGAGGGAGCAGTGAATCTTCCTCCTCCTCCTCAGCTGACGCACTTAGTAATCTGTGGGGTTAGAGGTCAAACCGACAGCAGAGGATTAGTCAGAGACTGACTCTGGATCAGTTATTAACAAACACAGTCCAGCTCATTAAGCAGCTACATCCCAATCAGTAATTCTCTTTTTCCCAACATGAAGAACTTCCAGCTGCAGCTGTTTGAGCCTGAATGAACATCTCAAGCTTCTACCACTCTGTGAATTCAATGGCAAAGTCTAAAAAATAAATATAAGGAGTACTACTACAGAACTTTTCTATCCCAAAGTATTTTACAGTTACTGCAGTGGCTATCTGTCATAAATTGAAACTCCATCTCAAAACAAATATATTTCAAGAGGCTACTGATGGTGGGAACTGTACTGTATGCAGTTGCTCTGGTGAGAAACCACAGGTCTTCCACAATGCCTGCTGGTGCTATACCTGGTCCTTCGTACCTATGAACCTAGGGTTCCCCCTGCACTGCCCAATTAACAAAAATAACCCTAAACAGTCCGAACACCTAAAAGAGAGATATACCAACAAAACAATAAAAAACTAAATAAATCTAAATTAAGCAAAATCTGCAACAATTAAACACAACAAATGCTAAAAATTAGGAAAAACAAAGTCACAAAATAGGCCACACAAGTGCTCCTCATTCAAACACACAAACACACAGGCACACACACAAACCAATGACAGGAGCAGCCATACAAATTACAAAGTGCTGGTTGGACCTGCCTGATCAGTAAATTTCACTGAACCACAATATTTCCCTTCTAAAATGCAGTAAAATACGAAGTAACATAACATGTAAATAGTAAAGCACAAATACCTCATTGCAGTACTTGGAGTAAATGTACTGTAGTAAATGTACTCTGCCCACTTTGAATTTGTTTATCTGCAGAGAGTTTATTGCATGAAAGTGAATCACCCAATCACAGACCAGCTGGGTAACCTCTGACCCCCTCTCACCTGAGTTCTGAACTGAGGCAGTCTTCTGGCTGCTGCACCAGGATCAGGTTCTATATTTACCCCAGATTATCAGACATCCTGCTCCTTAGAGCTGCAGCTCCTCACATTCTCTGCTCATCATGTCGTTCAGCACCAGCTCTGCAGCTGGAAGCCCCCCATGGAGGAACCACAGCTTCATTCTGAGGGGCAGGGACCCCCCACTGTCTGACCAGGGAGAGACCATCATCGGTGCCTACCTGCTGCTGCTAGGTGGGTACACCAAACTAATACTAGAAATGACCAGACAGTCGACAGTTATACTAGACAATGCTGCTGATTTTGTTAGAAATTCAAAAGGCATTTATTGCTTATTGAAAGAAAGTGCACACATTATTTCAAAAAGGAGGGTGTGAGGAAGCATTTGCTCTGTTAGAATACTGGTGATTATTAGTAGGATTAAAGAAAGTGGATTTCACTTGTTTACAGAGAAATGGGTAGCTGAAATGTGGATCGTACAGTTTAATAATGACAGATTTTAGTAGTGAAAATTATGTGAAATGGGAAAAAGATCTGTCTGTATCCAGCTGTAGTGTTTTACTGTTTCATTACTGAAGAACATGGTCGGGTCTGTCAGCTTCGTTAAAGGAAATAGAAAACAAAATGCATGGTCGAGCACACACACTGAACAATGCTGATGCTGTGTATGACTGGGCCTTCTTTATTCTGTAAAGTGCCTTGATATGACTTTTTCATGAAGTGGCACTACAAAAATAAAGTTGAATTGAATTAAATTGAACCTGTGGTTCTGTCTCAGGTTGGCTGTCCTGGTTTGGAAACAGTATCGTCCTCTTCATCCTATACAGACAGAGATCCTCACTGCTGCCCACCGACTATCTGACCTTTAACCTGGCTGTCTCTGATGCCAGCATCTCAGTGTTTGGATACTCCAGAGGCATCATTGAGATATTCAACATCTTCCAGGGCAGCGACTACATCATATCCTCCATCTGGACCTGCCAGGTACTAAACACCAGAAATAAACAGGAGCCCGGGAGAAGAGGCACACCTATACAACACGTCGTGATGAACTCACCTGAACCATTTTATGTCCTCCAGGTGGACGGTTTCTTCACGCTGGTGTTTGGTCTGAGCAGCATCAACACGCTGACAGTGATCAGCATCACTCGCTACATCAAAGGATGTCACCCAAGCAGAGGTCCGAGTCCAGACCCTAAAAACTACTGTTGGTTTATCCAATAGGAGCCACACACAGTCACAGCTTTTGTTTTTAGATTGGGGCGACTGTGGCACAGTAAGGTAGAGCGGTCGTCCACCAATCCAGTTGTTGGTTTGATCCCCGGCTCCTCTGGTCACGTGTCGAAGTGTCCTTGAGCAAGACACTGAACCCCAACTTAGTTGCTCCCGGTGAGTGTTGGCCAGCTGCATAGCAGCTCCCCCATTGGTGTTTGATTGAATGGTGTGAATGGTTGAATAAGAAGCAGTGTATCAACAGCAATATTTCTGACTTCCTACAATTCACCAAAAAGACAAAATGAAGCAGAAAGAGAGCTTAAACATCTAAAGTTCAGACTGGATCAAAATGAGCCAGTTGACAGAAAAACAGGGGCTAACTGTGGTTGACAAAAGCTGGTAATGTTCAGTTTTTTTTACAGAGTGTTTTGAAAACTCCTCATTTAAACAACAAACCAGTTTGTGTTTTTCAGCTCGTCACATCAGCAGGGCCAGTGTGTCTGTGTGTCTGCTGCTGATCTGGATAACAGCTGGATTCTGGTCTGGAGCTCCACTGCTGGGCTGGGGGAGCTACACAGGTAGGCAACCAACAAAATAAGGTTTTGTTTGAAACTACTTTGCTGAACAACTGTGGCACAGGAAGGTAGAGCGGTTGTCCACCAATGTCACAGTTGTTTGTTCAACTCCGGTCACATGTTGAAGTGTCTTTGAGCAAGACACTGAACCCCAACTTAGTTGCTCCCGATGAGTGTTGACCATCGGTGTGTGAGTGTGTGTGTGTGATTGTGAGTGTGAATAGGTGAATAAGAAGAAGTGTAAAGTGCTTTGAGTGACAATAGGTAGAAAAGTGCTATATATGTGCAGACCATTTACCATTACCATTTAACAACTTTACTTCTGAACCCTTTCTCGTCCCCTGCCTACAGATCGTGGTTATGGGACCTGTGAGATCGACTGGGCAAAAGCGAACTACTCAAGCGTCTACAGATCCTACATCATCTCAATCTTAATCTTCTGCTTCTTCATTCCTGTGCTTATCATGCTCTTCTGCTACGTGTCCATCATCAACACGGTGAAGAGAGGCAATGCTCTGTCAGCAGAGGGCGATCTGACCGACCGCCAGAGGAAACTTGAGAGAGATGTCACCATAGTGAGTCTGTACAGAGTCCACATTAATACTGCAGACTGTCCTCACCTCAAAATCCAGTCTTGTTGAGATGAAGTTCAGCAGTATGTAATCAAATTCAGATTCTTTTTGTCTCATCTAGGTTTCCATAGTGATCTGTACAGCCTTCATCCTTGCCTGGTCTCCGTATGCTGTTGTGTCCATGTGGTCTGCCTGTGGCTTCCATGTCCCAAATCTCACCAGCATCTTCACTCGCCTCTTTGCCAAGTCTGCCAGTTTCTACAACCCCCTTATCTACTTCGGACTCAGCTCGAAGTTCCGTAAAGATGTAGCAATCCTGCTTCCCTGTGCCCGCGATGCTAAAGACACCGTCAGGTTGAAGCGCTTTAAGCCGAAGGCCGATGCTCATGGGCGCCTCGCTGTAGGTGGTGGAACGAGACTCAAAGTTCCTCTGATCCGGGCTGAAAAGAAGTACTCACCTGACAACCAGCCCAATCCAGCCCCCAGTCTTGACCGTGGGATTGGAAGCCCACCTGGCACACCACTGCCTCCCAACAAGGAGGTGTTCTACATCAATGTGCCCTATGAGACTGGCTCTGATTTTGAATGTGAGAGACTGTGATGGACCCACCAAACCTAGAGAAAGACCAGCTGCTGGTCTGAGTCAGGCAGGCATTAACAGATAGCGATGACATTCTAGAATCATGACTATGGTTGGGACTTGGGCAACTGTAACAAAACCTGAATTTTGGTTCTGCTTATCGGTTCCAAACAAAGGCAACAAGCATCTGTCTGCCAGGAGGACCAGTCTACATGACAACGTTGCACATCAATGTAACAACATGCTCATATATAAGTTGGCAATAATAAACAAATCTGCACCAATGAGGAAGAGGAGATAGATATTTTGGTAAAAATTAAAACCTTTTTCAATTTTTTTTTACATTTGGGATTTTAACAGGGAATCAATAGGAACCAGAATGAATAAGCAGAATTCAAACAATACCCAACCCAAATCATGGCACCCAAAGTAGAAAACAGTAAAATGTCACTTAGTGTCTGTACATGTAGAACAGGTTTCTGGTTGAGGGTCCTGGAAGTTTACCATGTTAACTCTCTTGTTAAAGCACATAGTGTAGAATGTAGTTTCATGGCTGTTACACAGTCATACAGTCCAGAATGTGGGAATATTAAATGAAAACTTCCAGGTACAACATGAATTACAGTGATTTATTAGTATGCCACATTTTTGTACTTTCCAAATCCTACTGATGTAACTGAAACCATTAATAAAACTGGGAAACTGATCAATAGATTAGTCACTTCAAATGATTGTACATATTCTACAGATGTTCTGATCCAGATTGTTGTCCAGATCCTAACCAAGTTATTTAGTATTAGGAACATGCTGATACAAAATCTGGTCTTATGTTTACCAAATCAGCCCAACATTACCTCATAATTGTGTGTGATTCTGAACTCATTCATAAATGTTAGTAATTGTATGATATAATAATGTTGATGGAAGGCAAAAGGCAAGACAAACAGTGCACAGTTAATATGGTTTTCCAGTGGTTTATCCTGAGAACAGTAAAACGTGCATTTTAGTGATTTGATGACTTTTGCAAGGTGGAGGATCATATGAAGACTCTCTCCCAATGAGACGAACATTGGTTTTGGAGATCGACAACCAGAGATGCGAGGAAATGACCAGCACTTTAGAAAACAGTCAGGAGCAATGAAGCAAAGAATAAACACGCTGGCAAAGTTGTAGGCAGGGAGAGAGGTGGATGGCAGAGGTGGGCAGTGATTTGAAAGTAGAGGACAGCTTTCTGCTGTTCGTGGCGTTGCTGAGCTTCCCCTGGTAGTATTCAGTCTTTGCCCTGGTGACACTGTGAAAAAAAGATCCAAGCAGATCCTGACACTCAGACACTGCTGAGCGTGGTGCTTGTTCACAGATCCAGTCTGTGAGGCACGGATTAGAAGCTGAGGGACAAGTGGGTCTAGAAGACATGAAGCAGAGACTATCCAGAAACAACGAAAGTGTATTGCAGAGGCTGTCCATGGCTGCATCTACATCGAGGATGGATCCAGGTTTCTGCAAGTGCAAGCAGGTGAACAGCTGACTGTGTAGCAAAAACTGAAGTGAAGTCAGCCTTGTTCACTGCAGACTGGCAGTTCAACAGGGCAATAGAAAAAGAGGCTGGTAACAAGGTGGTTCGGGTGAGGGTGCGCAGGTGGGAAATATGTCATCTTTTAGTAGGACTTGTGTGTGTGACTTTGTGTGTCTTTGTTAGTTCAAAGTTGTGAACACTTGGTGATTACTAAGCTGAAACTACCACCAATAACAGACCAAATATCCACTTCACCAGAAGAGCAAAGCTTTCTACCTACAGTTCTTAACACTATTAAAAACAGACTAAATCGGCAGAAATGACAGAAACTCAGCTACCTCTGAAACCAAAAAATAAATTTCAAACAGCACTTGTTCAGTTTATCTCCTGTCCTAGTTTGGTGCTTGTCCTAGCTTACCAAGTGAAAATCTGAGTTTTAAATGGTCACTCCACTTAAAATACCGCCCCCTCGTTGAAACCAAACTAAATGTCCCAAACCCACGATGCTGAGATTCAGTGAATGTGGTGCTGATGGTGTGGAGGTGGATCAGTTTGTCAGATGAGACTCTATAAGATAGAGAAGCAGCAGGCAGCCCAGACACACTGCTACTCTGTTAGAGACAGAGGAGGAGACAATGGATGTTTGTCTCTCATTGTAAATGGTAAATACCCACTTTTAATGCGCTTTTATCCAAAGCGCTTTGAAATGTTCCTTCTCATTCACCCATTCAAACATACAAATATTCACACATACTGACACACTGATGGTGGTGGCTGCCATGCAAGGTGCTCACCTGACCCACCGTGAGCAACTTGGGGTTCAGTGTCTTGCCCAACAACACTTCGACAAATAGCCAGGACGGTGAATCAAACACTGACCATGTGGTCCATGAACGACTGCCTTACCAACTGAGCTACAGACACCCATGTGTATTACTTTGACAGAAGGATTAACTTGTATCAGAGCAGCTCAGACTCCCCAACTGATATTAGCCCCAAACCTGCAGTCAACATTGAATCCTCTCCTTCTGACTCCTCTGTAACTCACTGATATATGAACTCCTCTGCTCCACTCCACCTCCCATTAACAGTGACAAGTCAGACACAACAGCTGAGGACAAACAAAATTTTTCTCTGGCGAATCAGGACAGAGCTGCTAGTCATTTTCCACATGGGTGATAGTGCCATTTGTTTAGACAGTTTGAGGTTTCTGTTCACAGTGTTGTTATGGACTGCACGTTCACAGAAATCTGAGGGAGACAACAAGCAGCACGTTAAAAGTGTGAGAGAAAAAAATTCATTCAAATGCAAAATGCCTGTTTATGGTGACCAAATGCTACATTTGCACCTCAGCAGACCTTCTGTCTGCACTGTCTATAGACCAGAGCTTCATCAGGAAGCTGTCCCGGCAGGGAATACATGGGAGATGAGTAGTCTCAGATACTTGCTAATTGGATTCCTGACCACTGCGTGTATGTTCTGTAAGGTTGATTTGCATCGACCCATTCGTTTGTGCTTTTATGTAAATACAGCTGCTGAGCTGAGTGGTTGAAAGACACCATAACTTATAAAACCCTGTCAATCTGATTGACCCGCTCATGAGTGTAGTTCTGTTCTGCTCTGCATGTTTCTGTGTTTAGCTGATTAAACTCATCATAACCACGACTGTGAGCTGCCTTTTGCCTCCTTAACTTGCCTTACATTTTTTTCCACGACAAAAAGCATGTCCTTTATGTTTGTCAGTAGAAATACACTGAGGTACACTGTAAATATAAGTATATTTCAAATAGTCTAAAACATATCTTTCTTCCTTTAATATCCATGTAGAAAATAACAGAAGCAGGTGTCTTCAATCAGTGGTCTAGCCACTCTATTGAGCTGCACAGGCTGTTTTTCTGAGCAGGGGGTAGACACTTACACCATGTTTCAACCACTGCTCTCCAACATGATCCAACCTGGAGGATGAAACAAAGTCACAATAAGTCCTAAAGAACAGAGCACTAATTATTCTACTAAGCAGAAGTACTCTTACTGTGGTGAAACTGTCCTTAAGTACAAGGAAAATAACGTGTGAAAACTCCACTCAAATAAAATGACCCTCTTTAAAAAGGAATTTAAGTAAATGTTAGTTTTTACACGCTTAGCACACTTCACTGTACTGTACTGTAAAATATTATACAGTAGGCTACTGGTCGGCACTGTCTTAGGTTTTGTGTCCTGTCCTGTGTTACCTTGTGTTGTCTGTCTACACTGTTTGTCTTTACTCTTTTTCGTCTGCACTGTTTGCACTAGGTTGCACTCGATGCACTTTACATAGCTTGTGTTGTTTTGTAGCACCTTGGTTCTTGTAGGAACGTTATCTTGTTTCTACTGTGGCGCCCTCCGTGGCAGACGTGTTTGCTCGCTCCGCGCTCGAATGTCGGCTTTTCCTTCTTTTGTGTGTTTCTTGTTTTTTCTGCGGTGCGCAAATGCCATGCACTGCTAACATACAACCGACAGGCATTACTGGACATCGCCAACTCACAACACACTGACTTTGCTAGTTTTATTCCGCTGGAGCTGCAACTCATTGTTCGCTCCCAGAGTCACCACCGTAACCCCCCAGGAGACCATGAAGCACCGGGCTCGAGTGAGTTAGCTGACCCCAGGAAAGCGCTTCGGAGACGGCGACGCAAGCGAGGCAAGAGGGGAGGGCTCCATGCTAGGGTAAAAGCTCGTGCTAGCCGACCACCGCTACCGAGTCTCCTGCTAGCGAATGTGCGGTCCCTGGAAAACAAACTCCGCACTGATTTTCACCGAGACCTGGCTCTCAAGACAAAGTCCCAGAGGACGCCATTCAGCTACAGACTTACTCTGTTCACCGAGGCGATCGAACGGCCGCGTCCGGTAAGGCTAAAGGGGGAGGTGTGTGTGTGTGTTTGTCAACAACTCGTGGTGTGGAGATATACAGACGGTGGATGAACAATGTTCGCCAGATGTGGAGTTTCTACTGCTGAAGTGCCGTCCTTATTATCTACCGAGGGAATTTACTGCTGTGTTTTTGGCCGCTGTTTACATCCCCCCGTGAGCTAACTCCACCGCAGCACTCAGCAAACTCCATGACGTCATCAGCGCGTTAGAAACTGCTCATCCTGACGCTGTTTTTATTGTTGCTGGCGACTTCAACCAGTGTAGTTTACGGACTGTATTCCCCAAATACCACCAGCATGTGGACATTCCCACCCGTGATAAGAACACTCTGGACCATGTTTACAGCAACATACCTGGTGCATACAGGGCTGCACCCCGCCCCCACTTCGGACACTCAGACCACATCTCTTTGTTCCTGTACCCTGCTTACAGACAAAGACTGAAACAAACACACCCTGTCACCAAACGGGTTAAACTCTGGACCCCAGAGACTGAGAACACCCTGCAGGACTGTTTTGCTCTGACAGACTGGGATGTGTTTAAAGCTGCAGCCACTCTGGAGGACTCTTCCGTCAGCGTACAGGATTATGCTGAGTATGTGACTGGGTACATCAGCACTTGTGTTGATAACATCGTGCCCACCATACAAATCAGGAAGTTTCCAAACCAGAAGCCCTGGATAAACAGTCAGGTACGTCAAATGCTGCGTACTCGCTCTCTTGCAATTAGATCAAGCAATGAGACCGAGTACAAAGCTGCGAGGTACGGATTGAGAAAAGCCATCACAGCGGCCAAGAGGCAGTACAGAGAGAAGCTGGACAGCTTCTACTCTACTACTGACTCAGGGCGGATGTGGCAAGGCCTGCAGCACATCACAGACTACAGGACCAACACCACCCACGTCACCACCTCAACAGACAGCCTGCCAGACGACCTCAACACAATCTACACCCGCTTTGAGGGCCCCAGCTACACTGCAGAGAGGGGGCCCACACACACCTGGACCACTCAACCCCCCTCCCCTCCATCAACTGTCTCAACGACCCAGGTACACAAAGCTCTGAGGAAGATCAACCCCCGCAAAGCAGCAGGTCCTGACAACATTCCTGGGCGGGCCCTCAGAGCATGTGCCAACGAGCTGGCAGACGTTCTCACCTCCATCTTTAAACTCTCCCTCAGCCAGTGCACTGTTCCTTTGTGCTTCAAGACCACGACCATCGTCCCCCTGCCTAAGAAGAGCCCACCCACCTGCCTGAATGACTACAGGCCAGTGGCACTCACTCCAATCATTATGAAGTGTTTCGAGAGAGTGGTGCTGGCCCACATTCAGAGCAGCATACCTGACACTATTGACCCCCTGCAGTATGCCTACCGGCCCAACAGGTCCACCTCGGATGCCATTGCTGCTGCCATCCACTACTCCCTCTCTCACCTGGAAAATAAGGACTCATACCTTAGGATACTTTTCATAGACTATAGCTCCGCCTTCAACACGGTCATCCTCCACAAACTCACCCACAAACTGTCCACACTTGGTCTACACCCCACCCTTTGTGACTGGCTCCTAGACTTCCTGACTGGCAGGCCTCAGTCTGTCAGGATTGGTAACAGGACTTCAGCCAGACTCATCACAAACATTGGCACTCCACAGGGTTGTGTACTAAGCCCCATCCTCTACACTCTGTTCACCTATGACTGTGTCGCCTCCCACAAGGACAACATCATCCTGAAGTTCGCGGACGACACCGCAGTGATAGGACGCATTGCTGGCGGTGACGAGGCAGCCTACAGGAGGGAGGTGGCCAGTCTGGTGTCATGATGTGGAGACAACAACCTCACCCTCAACACGGACAAGACGAAGGAAATGATAGTGGACATGCGAAAGGAGAGGAGAACGCATCAGCCACTGTTCATCCGGGAGCTTGAAGTGGAGAGGGTGAGCAGCTTTAAATACCTGGGTGTCCACATCAGTGAGGACCTCACTTGGACACCTCACGTCACGCAGCTGGTCAAGAAGGCCCAACAGCGGCTGTATTTTTTGAGGAGGCTGAGGAAGTTTGGCATGTTGCCTAAGATCCTCAGCAACTTCTACAGCTGCGTCATTGAGAGTGTCCTGACCAACTGCATCAAGGTGTGGTACGGCAGCACTACTGCCATGGACCGTAAACGCCTGCAGAGAGTGGTGAAGACTGCACAGAAGATCACCAGGACTCCACTGCCCTCTCTGCAGAGCATCTACCACCGCAGAGTCCACAGGAGAGCTGCGTCCATCCTCAAAGATCCCTCTCACCCCCAGCACGGACTGTTTACACTTCTACCTTAAGGACGGAGGTACAGGAGTGTGAAATGCAGGACCTCGAGACTGAAGAACTCTTTCTTCCCCTCTGCCATCAGACTCCTAAACAGCTGACAGGAGTTTGCAACCATGAACATAACATAACATAACTGTTACACGGACACAACTGATACATGGACACAACTGCTCACGAATCACATTTTGTATTTGCACACAAATTGTTTTGAATTGCACTACCGCACTGAGAACGGCACTACCTCACTTTATTGCCTACTCATAACTGCACTACCTCACTTTATCGCCTTTTTTTTAAGAACTGCACTACCTTATTGCTCTTATTTGTTTGCCCTTATTTTTTTACTTTTTTTTATTTCATTTGTATTTTATTTTATTTCTATTTTTTGTATATTCTCATCTTCTTTACTGTGTGACATTCAGAGCGGAGGGCAAAGTAAGAATTTCATTGTACAGGGAAACATGCGTTCTATCTGTGCATATGACAATGAACACTTTGAATCTTTGAATCTTGAATCTTGAATCTGTGTACTGTGTACCACTGTGTATAGTAGAAATGACAATAAAAGCCACTTGACTTGACTTGACTTGAGAATGTGTACAGAGACAGATTATGTGTGTTACAGATTCCATAGTGTACAGCAGGTTATACAGAGTAGGAAACACTTTGTTACTGTTTTTTATACTCTTATTATCACCAAATTGGTTTTGGACAGTAACATGGTGGGTTTTAAGTCCAGTAGTCAACATGTGTTTAAAGTTTGGTGAAGAGTTTCTGATAAACCTTGTAGGAATTACAGCCATTTTATTCATTGAAACCCCAAAAGAATTTAGACAAAGTAACACATTTCTCAATTATACTTATCCTTCTGTGACATCATATTTTAATATTTAATCTCTTCCTGAATCTTACCTTCTAGTCCTGACTTAGCGTCACACAAACTCCACACCAGGTTGTTTCTGTTAATCTTCTTTAAAATATTCTTGTTCACCTGCACAGCATCAGGTATGCCGTAGGTCAGCACCATCACATTCACTGTGTTCCAGCATTTTGCATCTTCCAGTTTAACAGTTTACTAATCACAGCATCCATTTAATATTAGCCTGTCATTCATGCACCTTTTTTCTCCACTAGAACCTTTGGCTCTTTCCAGAGAGCAACATAACTAAGAGTTGAGGGTTGAGAGTCGTTGACCCAGCTCTAACTTGATCAAAAAAGACTCGACTTAACTGCAAGCTGGTTTCACAGGAGAGCAGCTTGATAGCTAAAGGCTCTAACTCCCATTCTACCTTTGGAAATTATGGGAACTACAAATAGGCCTGCATGCTAAGATCGAAGTGGTCTACTGGGATGATATGGAACTATGAGGTTACTTATTATGTAGCTTGACTGTTCAGTGTCAGAAGTTAGGTTTTTCGTTTCTTTGGTTAGATTTAATTTGAGGCTTCCCACCCTTCAGTTCCACTCCAGTCTGTCTCCATTCCATCTTTCCATTCCTCAGCTGGCACCGGTCAACAAACCTGATTCCCATCACCCACCTGTTATTGTTTTATAAGGACTTTCATTCCCATTGTTTGTTGCTAGTGTGTCTCCCCATGTATCCTGTTATCCCTATTCTCGTGCGTTTTCCAGACCATCAGCTTTAGTTTCGTCCTAGTGCGTTAGTCTTGAGGTTTTGTTAATTGGTTAGTCCTTTGAGTGAGTTAGTCTTGGCTTTTGGTTAGTTAGTTTTTTTTTCTAAATTGTTTGTTATTCCTCCTGCTTTCAGCAGTGAACGTTTTCTGTTTGTTTTATTTCCTTTGGCTGCTTGTTGCAAGTTCAATTGATATTCTTTTATGGGAAGCCAATGGAGAGAAGCTAGTGAAGGTGAAATATGATTTCTCTAGCTAATGGCTAGAGTTCCTGGGCATCCTGAGAGTAGGGAATTACAGTAGTCCAACCTAGAAGTAACAAATGCATATACTAGTTTTTCGGCATCACTTTGAAACAGGCTGCTCCTAATTTTGGCAATGTTCTGTAGGTGGAAGAAGGCTGTTCTAGAGATTTGTTTTATATGTGAGGTAAAGGACAAATCCTGGTCAAAAATAACTCAGAGGTTCCTCATAGCAGTACTGGAGGACAACCCTTTTCTGTCTAAAGCATGGGTCTCAAACTCGCAGCCCTGGAGCCAATTGTGGCCCGCGAGACGATATTTTGTGGCTTGCAGGATGATGTGAAAGTTTAATGTTAGTGCTGTTCGTGAATTTAATGTGAATGGCACTCTACCACATTGTGTGCGGAAGGTTCTTTTTTTGTGCAAGCTGGAGCTGAAAAAACCTACATATCACAGTGGAGTACAGTGACATGTCTGTAATTATTAGGCCCACATACAATAACAAGTATTACAAGTAGGAGATTATAGGACAACCAGCCCTTTATATCTTTTAGACGTGCTTGAAGTTTGATAAATTAATTTGTCTTATCTGGTTACATAGATATACAGAGCTGGGTGTCATGTGCATAGCAACAGAAACTTTTGGGTTTGAGCCTCTTCTTGTAGTGAGTGGGTCTGTGACACATTTTTGATATATTTTATTTTATCTTAAAAAGATTGTGGCCATAATAATATTTAATTATTATTATTTGTTGATGCTGTTCATGATCTCATCAATCCAATTCATCTCTATGTTAATTCTACCTTTGATTGTTGTTACATCATGTTGCCATTAGCACAGTATCGTATCTCAAGAACACAATGTGAACTGCTGTAAAACTGCAGACAATAAAACACACAGAATAAGGAGTTCTAACAATCACATGATGTTTGAAGAGATTTGTGGTTATTTTAAAGTAGCCTGGTTTTATTTGAACATGATTAGATCTATGTAACAATACTGTGCTCTCCTGTGCAGAGAAGGCAACAAGGCAACGTGTTTCCATCATTCATCAGAGTGACACTTATTGACTTTGTCACCTGAAATCCACTCACATCTCTATTTAGACTCAATGTTAATTAGTCATGATTATTTCTGGTTTCCGTGTCATTAGCTCATGTTAGAGTTCTGGCCTGGATGTGGTCTTGTGGTTGTGAAATTGGGTCCAGGCATAAAATCACACACACACACACACACACACACACACACACATACACACACACACACACACACACACACACACACACACACACACACACACACACACACACACACACACACACACAAACACACACACAGACAACCACACACACTTCTCAGCTAATCTTCATACATACTCTTCCTGCTTGTTTCCCACCTATACCTGTTTCACAAGCCACAAGTTCTGTAGTCCCTCAGTTCCACTTCCTGCCTATCGTCATTTTGGCCACTTCACACACCTCATCAATCCAATTGTTTTCATCTGTGCCCCAATCCATTTAAAACCTTTGTAAGAGTCATTCACTCCCAGATCATCACGATCTTCAGATTTTTTCCCCAGATGTTAATTTATTTCCCCTTCAGAAATGAGCTGTTTAGCAGAGCTGATACAACTCTCACGGGCAGTGTCTGGACACAGAAATTAGTCTACTGAGAATAATAAAGAAAGAAAAAGTCCCTATTGTGGTCATTTTTCCTATCTGATAAGGGTCCACTTTGATGTAAATGATGAAATCAACAAAAAGCATCACACACACTCTGGAATTAATGTGTCCCACTAGAGAGGACACAGAGACAACAAGGAACCAGACCAGACTCTAAAACCAGCATAGAGAGGTTCAGTGAATGTGGTGTTGAAGGTGTGGAGCTGGATCAGTTTGTCAGAGGAG
Organism: Channa argus; assembly: GCF_033026475.1. Classification (NCBI taxonomy): domain Eukaryota; kingdom Metazoa; phylum Chordata; class Actinopteri; order Anabantiformes; family Channidae; genus Channa; species Channa argus. The sequence goes on from NC_090199.1 coordinate 164,786, forward strand.
ACTCTGTAGAAGGACAGAGAGCCATCAGGACAGTCTACATACACTGCTACTCTGTTAGAGACAGAACAGGTGGAGGAGATTGATGTTTGTCGATTATTGTGACACACAGTGTAACTGACATCAGAGCAGATCAGACTCCACGACTGATTGTTCATTCCAAACCTACAGTCTTCAACAGCTCCTCTCCTGCTGATTCCTCTGTAACTCACTGATATTTCAACCCCTCCACTCCACTCGACCTCCCAGTAACAACGACCAGTCAGACCATTACTGCACAGCAGCTGAGGAATGACATCGAATCTGTCTGGATGATCAGGATACAGCTGCTCGCCCTCCACACGTGTCACTGTCCTGTTGTTGTCAGACAATCTGAGCTCGTTGTTCACTGTGTTTGTGTCGACTATGAGTTCGCAAAAATCTGAAGGAGACAAGGAGACACAGCGGCAGTTTGTCATTGATCACACCTGAAACAAGACACTTCAGATACTTCACATACTCAATCCAAATCTTTTTTACAAGAGGAAAACATATTGTTCTTTTGCCTACCTATCAACCTGCCCATCTTTTTCCAATTTACAAAATAATTAAAAACACAAGTCATTATTATTATTATTATTATTATTGTTGTTGTTGTTGTTGTTGTTGTTGTTGTTGTTGTTGTCATTACTACAGAACTATTCAGGGTCTGATTTCAGTTCTTTTGGCAGTGAAGTTCATGGGTTTGGGCTTGGGCAGCTTGTCCCAGTCTTCCTCATAGATTTTCTCAAGCTCCCTCTGACTGGACAGGAAGTATGGTAAACTCATGCTCTCTAGGAAAAGTAGAAAGACATGGAGTGGCCTGACAGCCAAATGTTTAAAGCACCGAACACATTGCCCCAGTGTCCCAGGTCTGAATCCCAAAAGTTGCCTATTTAAACACCATTAAACACACCACCTACTGTAGGAACACACAGAAGTTTCAGTAAGTTACATATACAGCCAGACCTTCACTACAGCCAAAGATCCACAGCACAAGCATTTTCTCACATTTACCTCTAAAAAGTTGGATGGTCGGTTCTGAACCAGAAGCATTTAATCCTGACTTCAGAGACCAGATAGTGTTTAAGAGTGTATGATGCGGTGTCTGCATGGTAGCTCTCAAGTGTCTGTTTTGGCACGCTTTTTCAGGGATGCAGAGGGACTAACACTATTTCTGCTTGCTCTGATTGCTTCAGTCAAACCACTCGTGCCTCATTAATTTAAAAAGTGTCTTATTGGGAAATGTGTATCCTAAATGTGACATTTGGAATAGAAATAAGCTCCAACACTTATCTTACTCTAAAGAGTTGACACAGATTCATGGAACAGTAGCTGCAGCAGTGCCAAGACACTCACTTGTAAAAGAAACTGACCAATCACGGAGGAGCAATGATTTCTCTTTGATAAGTTTCTTATTTCTTTTAGTTTAGTAACAACAACTACTTGAAGGGCTGTGCAGAGCATATGCTGTGTAAAGAGCAAAATAAATCTGGTTCAGAGAAGGGAGGCCTCTCACAGGAGGCACTGCAGATCTCCACTGCCACCTGACATCCTGCCAGACGGATCCTACATGTCCCTGTGGACCCAACAGATGGTGAATACTTACACTTCCTCAGACCAGGTTTCAGGAACCGCTCTCCACTAGGATCGACCCTGGAGGAAGAAACAAAGTCACAACGAACATTCAGAAGTTCATAATCATCATCATCATCAGTCATCACTCAGATCCACCTTCATGTTGTGTGGCTGTGATTAAACCAGTCATATTGTAGAAATGTGTCTGAAATGATTCACCAAACTTACAAAATATTTTCATCTGATAGAATATTGGCTGTGGGTCCTTCAAAGCTTTTAAATGGTTTTAAATGACCCTTTTATTAATAAAAAGCTCTGAAAAGTATGAAATTGTCTAACATTAAGTTTGGATACTGTAGTTCTTAAACCATAACATATAAGAGCACCAGCCAATTGTAGAAGTATTATCACCACTTCAGAACCATGTATCCTGTTCACGATCCACTCGTACTACAAGATATTTAAAATTATCCTTCACAATTAACCTGCCATGAAGTAACCAGCACAGTAAGTGCTGCTGGAAGCACAGAGTGACTCTGAGCTAACTGGAAGAAATCAACAGTTTAATCAAAAATTATGAGCTGTCAAATGACAGACCAAAAAGCAAATAGTTAGTTATGATGTTAAAAAAGTTTTATGAATGCTTTATTTTCACTTTAGAATTGACAGCCCAAACATCTTCAACCAACCATTTCTGTCTATTAACAATAAATAAAGAAGCAGTCCCAGGGTTTTTGGCATTAGTCAGTGGATCATAGTTTTTTGTTTTATTAGGCGGTGCGGGAGAGCATAATAATATATGGGATGTCGCTGTGGTTACACTTGGAGTTTAAACTTTTACTCTTTAGTTCCAAAAAGGCAAATTCCTGTTTCTATTCAAATTGTTTAATTTGCCTGGGTTAATAGCCAATGTTCTTGATTTGTTATTTATTCGATTTGTGAAGCAGCTACTGTACCATATATATTCTAATATATTCTATTCTATTCGATTATGTTATGTTAACCTAGTGATCAGCACAACAATCACAAGATTGACAAACAGTGTTGTTGGCTGCCCATACCTGAGAGTGTCTAGTCTACACTGTGGATCCTCCAGTCTAGCAGAAAACAGCTTCACTCCAGAGTCTCCTGGATGATTGTAGCTCAGGTCCAATTCACTTAAATGGGAGGGGTTGGAGCTCAGGGCTGAGGCCAGAGAAGCACAGCCGTTCTCTGTGATCAGACAACCTGATAGTCTGCAGACAAATACCAAAACATCTCACAATTAAGCCCTTTGCAGAGATTTAATACAAAGGGCAAGGTTGGTGTAGAAAGGAGGAATTAGAATTACAATTAATCATTTAGCAGACAATCAGCTAACAGGGATAGTCGCTAGCTCCTGGAAGTGGTCAGCTCAAAGATGAACAAAGAGGAGTAGTGTGCTTTGAGACGTCTCATGTAAGTTGAACTTTCATGTAATGTGTGTAATGTGTATATATAATGTTGGAGATATAAATGGTGTATTCTTATTGTGCCAACTAGATTTCATGCCAAGTTGTTGAGCCAGCTGTTGTAGCTTCACACATGATCTCAGCAGCCAAGATTGAGGAAAGACTATAGACTATAACATAGTTAAAACTAATGTTATGATGGGGAAACTAAGAGGTGGTAGATTAAATTATCACAGACTGTTGGCATCTGACCTAGAGTTGAGCTTTGAATTAAATTAACACATCAGTGTGGAGAAAAGAAGCTACTGGACAAGCACATCAGCAGAGGTCTGTCTATGGTAGGTAAACTAGGTAATCACAAAGAATCACACTCTAACTCCATTCTATCATTCTGCCATTTTCTCTCAGTTTTCTCTTGTTTCACATTATAGGGAGTTAGGGTTATTAAATGTCCTTTTGTTTGTTTATTTCTTAGTGTTAGTTAGCACTTTCTTTGGTAAATAGAAGAATATAATAGAAGAATAACGAAGAATAACAAATATTGATCCTTTGCAGGAAACAACTAAGTTACAGCAGCACAATAGAACAAACAAAAAGATAAGAATAATAAAATAGCTACAAAATAGCAAAAAAACAAAACAAAAAAAAAAAAAACCAAAAGGTAACTATTTGCAAAAAAATCTAATTTAACATATGCAATATGCAGTTTTTACTGTGTATTAAAAAGGCTAAGGGCCACTTGTGGGAAGGACTTCCTGCTGCATTCAGTCTTGCATTGTGGTGGTGTAAGTCTGTGGCTGACATTGCTCTGGCAAACACCTCCAGGCCATGCAGTGGGTGAGAATCATTACTCTAATGCAGGTACATTTCCTGAGCATCCTCACCTCAGCTACCTGCTGAATGTAGTTCAACTCAGCCTCAATGGTGGAGCTTTCTCCCTTTATCAGTTTTTGATTAGTCTGTTTCTGTCCACAGAGCAAGCCCCCTCCTGCCAGGACACCACACCAAAGAACAGCGCACTGGCCACCACAACCTGATAAAAGTAGAGGTCTGCAAGTACTGAAAGATTTTAACCATCTCAGAAAGTACAGTCTGCTTTGACCCTTCCTGTACACTGCCTCCAAGTGGCTGGAGCAGTCCAGCTTGTAACTCCCAGGTAACTGTAGCTGTAGCCCTTTACTTAGTTTTGGACATGATAAGCTGGAGGCACTTCAGGTTGCGCTACTCCACAAAGTCTACTATCATGCCTTCTCCCGTCCTCTGATAAAATGTTTGTTGTTTTGGCTTCAGTTCATCCTACTTCATTGCAATTTTGGAATCTGGACTTTGGTTTGGGACCTGTGGAAGGCACAGCCTTATTTGTTCTTGTATGTCGTACTCCTACACCCTAGACAGGGGCATACACCTGCCATGTCTAAGAGGTTGTGGAAACCCAACCCAGTTTATTCCTTCCGCTCCGCTGGTAAGCTTGCCCACTTCCAAATAAATAAAGGCTCTATCATTTTTATCATAGTTGTATTTGAAAGTATAGAGACCGAATATCCAACAAAAATTCCAAAAAAGACATGATACAAATGTGGGACATGTGGGACACTGATTAGTTCTGACAATTTAAGAAGGTGCTCCTGATAAACACTCATTATGTGTATTAAAGACACCTGTCCACAGAATCTCTACCTTTCATTCAAACCTCACCACTGGGGGCAAGACCAAAGAGCTGTCGAAGGAAGTCAGGGACACAATTGTAGACCTCCACAAGGCTGGAATGGGCTACAAGACCATCAGCAAGAAGCTTGGTGAGAAGCCGGACAAAACTCCCATCTTCTGTACTGATTTTCAAAAAGTAGCTGCAGTAATAAAAGCAGACTAGTATCCTTTGCCCCAAATGTAGGACTGTGTGACCGAGTTGGTTCCGTTGAGTTTGTTAAAGGATATTTGCAAGTTCCTATAACCCCACATGCTTCTGAAATGTCCACTTTGTCACCCCCGACAGTTTCTGAGCACATGAACATGTTAAAAAAACAATTTCTGCAAGGTTATTCAATCCATGTCTGTTTCTACTCATATACATGGACAAACCATTGATTTAGTCATTTTAAAGGGACTCTCTCTGTTATGAAGGGCAAGGTCGATTCCTTTATCTCTCATTATTTCCCAGTGTTATTTAACATTCCTAAAGAGGCATGTTCAGCAGGCAGAACGTTAATAGAATAACGACAATGTTCATGTCTCCGTCGACAATCTGAGAGAATGCTTAAGGGAATATCAGGATGCTGTGAAACTAGCTAACCCTGAGTTTATATTAAGAGTTACTAATAATTACATTACATTTCCCGAAGTTTTATTCAAAACACTCAACTGTTGTTCATCCTGCCCTTCTTCACTGCTGTTAATGATTCTGTGGATTGTTGCAATGAATTGCTGAATCATTGTGTTGGAAAAGATACCGGGGTGAGAAGGTTTATTGATTGTAATATGTCTTCATCAGTGTCCTTTGATCATTTTATTCCTGTTTCTTTTAATATTTAAACTGTTGTAAAATCTCTGAACCTTCTAATAGCCCTTTAAATGTTATTCCTAGCAGGTTACTGAAAGGAGTCTAGTGTTGGTCCTATATTTACTTGTATTTTTTAATGAGTGCCTTGATCAAGGGTTAGCTTTTAACATGCTTTGATCTAATTTTGGACCAGTTTCACATTTACCTTTTTTAGCAAAAATAGTTTTAATCAGTTACAAAGTTTTTTATATTTTAATGGTAATGAGAAATTTCAGTCTGTTTTTAGATTTTAATGCAACCGCAAGGGGGCACAAGCCAGTGTTTTCTTGTGCCAGTCCCAAGTCTGGATAAATGCAGAGGGTTGTGGCAGGAAGGGCATCCGACGTAATACACATGCCAAATCAAACATGCGAATCGTGACAAAGACTTCCATACCGGATCGGTCGGGGCCCGGGTTAACAACGACCGCCACCGGTGCTGTTGACTTACAGGGTACCGGTGGAAATTGGACTACTGTTGGTCGAAGACGAAGAAGAAGAGGAGGAAGGTGTGTTCGTAGGCAGAGAGAGAAGAGGAAAGCTAAGAATGTAGGACTGACAGTAGGGACTTTGAATGTTGGTACTATGACAGGGAAGGCTAGGGAGTTGATCGACATGATGCAGAGAAGGAAGGTGGACATACTGTGTGTCCAGGAGACCAGGTGGAAAGGTAGCAAGGCTAGAAGCTTAGGAGCAGGGTTCAAGTTGTTTTACCATGGGTCAGATAGGAAGAGAAATGGAGTAGGAGTTATATTGAAAGAGGATTTTGTGAGGAATGTTTTAGAGGTGAAAAGAGTATCAGACAGGTTGATGAGTCTGAAGCTGGAAGTTGAAGGGGTGATGTTCAATGTTGTGAGTGGTTATGCCCCACAGGTAGGATGTGAGTTAGAAGAGAAGGAGAAATTCTGGAGTGAGTTAGATGAAGTGATGCAGAGCATCCCCAGAGGTGAGAGAGTTGTCATTGGTGCAGATTTCAATGGGCATGTAGGTGAAGGGAACAGAGGTGATGAGACTGTTATGGGCAGGTTTGGTGTTCAGGACAGGAACGCAGAAGGTCAGATGGTGGTTGACTTTGCAAAGAGGATGGAAATGGCTGTAGTAAACACTTTCTTTCAGAAGAGGCAGGAACATAGGGTGACGTACAAGAGCGGAGGGAGAAGCACTCAGGTAGACTACATCTTGTGTAGATGTTGTAATCTGAAAGAGATCAGTGACTGTAAAGCATTGGTAGGGGAGAGTGTAGCCAGACAACACAGGATGGTGGTGTGTAAAATGATGCTGGTGGTGAGGAAGATAAGGAGGACTAAGGCAGAGCAGAGGACGAAGTGGTGGAAGTTGAAAAAGGAAGAATGTCGTTTAGTTTTCAGGGAGGAGCTGAGACAGACTCTGGGTGGTTTGGAGGTGCTCCCAGATGACTGGACTACTACAGCTAATTTGATCAGGGAGACAGGTAGGAGGGTACTCGGTGTGTCATCTGGAAAGAGGAAAGCGGACAAGGAGACTTGGTGGTGGAACGAGGAAGTTCAGGAGTGTATACAGAGAAAGAGGTTAGCTAAGAAGAAGTGGGACACTGAGAGGACTGAAGAGAGTAGACAGGAGTACAGGGAGATACAGTGTAAGGTGAAGATAGAGGTGGCAAAGGCCAAACAAAGAGCATATGAGGACTTGTATGCTAGGTTGGACACTAAAGAGGGAGAGGTGGATTTGTACAGGTTGGCCAGACAAAGAGATAGACATGGAAAGGATGTGCAGCAGGTTAGGGTGATTAAAGATAAGGATGGAAATGTATTGACAGGTGCCAGGAGTGTGATGGGAAGATGGAAGGAGTACTTTGAAGAGTTGATGAACGAGGAAAATGAAAGGGAACGAAGAGTAGAAGAGGTTACTGGTGTGGAGCAGGAAGTAGCAAAGATTAGTAAGAGTGAAGTGAGGAGGACATTGAAGAGGATGAAGAGCGGAAAGGCAGTTGGTCCTGATGACATACCTGTGGAGGTATGGAAGTGTCTAGGAGAGGTGGTAGTAGAGTTTCTGACTAGTTTGTTTAACAAGATCTTGGAGAGTGAGAGGATGCCAGAGGACTGGAGGAAAAGTGTACTGGTACCAATTTTTAAGAACAAGAGAGATGTGCAGAGCTGTGGAAACTACAGAGGAATAAAGCTGATGAGTCACACAATGAAGTTGTGGGAAAGAGTAGTGGAAGCTCGGCTAAGGGCAGAGGTGAACATTTGTGAGCAGCAATATGGTTTCATGCCTAGAAAGAGTACAACAGATGCAGTATTTGCTTTGAGGACACTGATGGAGAAGTACAGAGAGGGTCACAGGGAGTTGCATTGTGTCTTCGTAGATTTAGAAAAAGCGTATGACAGGGTGCCGAGAGAGGAGCTGTGGTATTGTATGAGGACGTCTGGAGTGGCAGAGAAGTATGTTAGAGTGGTGCAGGACATGTATGAGAGCTGTAAGACAGTGGTGAGGTGTGCTGTAGGTGTGACAGAGGAGTTCAAGGTGGAGGTGGGTCTGCATCAAGGATCGGCTTTGAGCCCCTTCTTGTTTGCTCTGGTGATGGACAGACTGACAGATGAGGTTAGACAAGAATCTCCCTGGACTATGATGTTTGCAGATGACATTGTTATTTCTAGTGAGAGCAGGGAGCAGGTGGAGGAAAATCTAGAGAGGTGGAGGTCTGCTCTGGAAAACAGAGGAATGAAGCTTAGCCGCAGCAAGACAGAATACATGTGTGTCAATGAGAGGGACCCAGGTGGAATGGTGAGGTTACAGGGAGCAGAGGTGAAGAAGGTGCAGGACTTTAAGTACTTAGGGTCAACGGTTCAGAGCAATGGTGAGTGTGGAAAAGAGGTGAAGAGGCGAGTGCAGGCAGGTTGGAACGGGTGGAGAAAAGTGTCAGGTGTGTTGTGTGATAAAAGAGTATCAGCGAGAATGAAAGGAAAGGTGTTCAAGACGGTGGTGAGACCAGCAATGTTGTTCGGCTTAGAGACAGTTGCACTGAAGAAAAGACAGGAGGCAGAGCTGGAGGTAGCAGAGCTTAAGATGTTGAGGTTCTCTTTGGGAGTGACGAGGATGGACAGGATCAGGAATGAGTACATCAGAGGGACAGCTCATGTTAGATGTTTTGGAGATAAAGTCAGAGAGGCCAGATTGAGGTGGTTTGGACATGTTCAGAGGAGAAACTGTGAATATATCGGTAGAAGGATGCTGAGGTTGGAGCTGCCAGGCAGGAGGTCTAGAGGAAGACCAAAGAGGAGATTTATGGATGTAGTGAGGGAGGACATGAAGTTAGTTGGTGTGAGTGAAGAGGATGCAGAGGATAGAGTTAGATGGAGGCACATGATTCGCTGTGGCGACCCCTGAAAGGGAGCAGCCGAAAGGAAAAGAAGAAGAAGTCTGTTTTTAGATTTTGTGCAATTAATGAAACTGCTTTGGTGAGGGTGCTCAATGACATTTTGCTGGCATTGGATGCCACAAATTGTTCAAAAACTGTTATACTCATTTTGCATTTGACACTGATCAGACAGATCCTTATCTCTCATCTTGATAAGTTGGTGGGGATCTGTGGCACAGCACTTAATTGGTTAAAGTCTTAGGCATCATCTGCTATTGGTAGCTTGTCTTGCCAGGTCCCCCAGGGCTCAAATTTGGCTCCTATCTTGTTTGGTTTGTAATGCTACTATTGGGGCCTATTATTACCAAACACAATCTCTCTTTTCATTGGTATACAGATGACATTCAGTTATATGCCTCATCACAAAACTCTGGCAAGTCTGAAGTTTTGTTTTGTTTTGTTTTGTTTTTACAATGTAGTGACAAAGGAAACCCCTGTAATATTGATCTTGGTGGTCAGAAACCTAGGTGTTTTTTTGACAGTGAACTAATATACGTAAGCATGACCACATAACCCCTTTGTCATGTTCTCTTTATTGGCTTCATATCCACTTCAGTACTGCCCAGATCTAGGTCAAAGCGTTGGGGTGACAGTTATTGCTGTTATTGCCCATAAGCTGTGGAATACTTTACCTTCCGATATTCATGTTATATCTGAGCGTCATACTTTTAAATAACTTAAGTTATGTGTTAAGTTAAATTAACTTAAACCTTGTTCAATCAGGCATTTGATACTAAATAAGTAATCTAAGACTTGTTATTTTTATTATTCTATTTTACTGTTCTCTTTTTAATATTTTAGCATTTTATGTTCTAGTAAAGTCCTTAGGTCAATCCCTGATTGTTGTTGAGCTATAAAAATACGGGTCACATTATATTACATTAAATTAAAGGAAGCTTGTCTCACCTTAAATCTGCCCAAATGTGACTTTGTTAGAGCCATGGTGACCTACTTAGGGAAAGAGGTGGGCCAAGTACAGGTGCATACACTCACTGTAAAAATCCAAGCCATCTTAGATTGGCATGTGCCTAAAACCAGATGTTAGCTCTCCCGGTTTCTGGGCATGGCTGGCTATTAAAGAGGATTCACCAAACCCTTTGTCTAGTCTTCTGCTTGTCCAAGTGCTTTTCAGTCTGTCAAAGCTCCCCTCTGCAGCACACCTGTTTTAGTGGCACGTGATTTTGCCTGCCCCTGTAAAGTGGAAGTGGATGCAAAAGCCAGTGGTGCTAGTGCAGTATTGCTGCAAGATAATGAGAAGGTTATCAACCATCCCATTTTTTATTTCTCTAGGAAATTCAATAAACACCAGTTAAAATACATAGACACTGAAAAGGAAACCCTCTCATTGCTTCTTGCACTCCAACACTTTGTGTTGGCTCAAGCTCACTACCCATTGATGTATATACTGATTACAGTTCCCTCGTTTTCTTGGTCCAGATGCAGAACTCAAACCAGAGACTAATTGCACGTTCATATTTTAATCTGGAAATACATTACAAAAAAGGAAAAGAAAATGTTTTTGCTGATGTCTTGTCATGTGTGTCTACTTGTTCCTAGTTATCAGACAATTTAGGGGGAATATCTCCTTTTTAGAAAGGTGGGGTGTTACGGCCCTGAATGTATGTCATTTAAGTTGTTCCTTGTCTGATTGGCTGGATGGGGGGAAGTACTGGGAGCTGATTGTTCCATCACGCACTTCCTGAAATTTGAAATGTGTGGTTCTGACCAGCTAGAGCGGCTTCTCTGGCAGCAGCACCTGTACATTGTCCTCGGCCTCTAAACCCATGTGAACATTGATATGAATTTCAGACTGTTGTTAGTTGGATTATTGGATTGTTGGCCCTTGTAGTTTTGTGTGTTAATTGTATATTTTGTAAATTGTATTGAAGCTGTAGGGACTAACTGGCAATTTCTTTCCACTGTTTGACCTTGTTTTTTACATTACGGAGCTATGATTAGTGAATGTCTTTTTGTTTTTTATTTGTTTGGTTTTTAGGGGCTAATTAGGACTTTCTTTAGGGAATAGATTATTTTGTTTTAGTTTGGGTACCAGGGAGGAAACAGCATTATTTGTTCTTGTATGTTGCACTCCTACCCCCTAGACAGGGGCTTATCAAGATCTATTTTATCCAAATAATGTCACCATCAAACAGAGCTCTACATCTCATTTCCAAATGCACGCCCCCTTGAGCAGGTTTTGTATTTTTTTAAATCTCTCTTTTAGATCTCTCCACAAGTCTCTAAAATAACCATGCTGCACACACCTCATGCTTTGGTGCACATAATTTCAGTGTTTGCATGACACCATTATTAATAATCTGGATGGTTACAGGGATACAGTTTCTTGACACAACTAATACAATAGATCATATTTTCAAAAGACACATGAAATACTGACCTGAGAGATTCCAGTTTGCAGTGTGGTTTTTCCAGTCCAGGAGACAGCAGCTTTACTCCATAATCCTGCAGGTTATTGTTACTCAAGTCCAGTTTTCTCAAAATAGAGGACTGGGAGATGAGAACCGAGGACAGAGCTTCACAGCTTATCTCGGAGAGGTTACAGTTAGTTAAACTGAAACAAATGCAACGCAAAATGATAATTATATTTAATGCAAAATATTTTGGTTGTTGAAAACAGAGACTGAAAATAATTGAAACTGTACAATGAGGAGTTTTTACCTGAGAGATTTCAGTTTGCAGTTTGAACTGCCTAGTCCAGCAGACAGTAGCTTCACTACTGAATCCTGCAGCTCATTGTTACTCAGGTCCAGTTCTCTAAGGCACAAGGACTTTGAGCTGAGAACGGAGTACAGAGCTTCACAGCTTCTTCCTGATAGGTTACAGCCACATAATCTAAAAAACAGACACTGTGTGGTATGTGAAAACATTCAGTGCGTTTGGAAAAGCTTTGTGACCTCCCTTTTTACAACTTTGTTATGTTGCAGCAGTAGCTTATAATGACAAAGTGAAAATAGAATATTAGAAATGTTTTTACATTTTTTTTAAAAAAGGAAAAACTATTTAAAAAAGTATAATATTGGCCTTTGCAACAACCTTTGTATTTTTTCTCAGGTGCCTCCCATTTCTCCTGATCATTGTCGAGATGCTCCTACACCGTGAGTGACAGCTGACAATGAAGACAGAACAAAATCTGTATCAGACGAAAAGCCATTAGTTCAAAGGAACTGCTTGAAGAGCTCAGAGACAGGATTATTGCAAGCCACAGGTCTGGACAAGGCAACAAAAAAATTTGGATGGTCACTCTGACTGAGTTCCAGAGATCCTGTGTAGAGATGGGACAAAGTTCCAAAAGTACAACCATTCCTCAAGCCCTCCACTGATCTGGGCTTTATGGCAGAGTGGCTAGACAGAATCCTCTCCTCAGTCCAGTCTGGAGGAAACCAGGCACAGCTTATCACCTACCCCATACCATCCCTACAGTGAAGATGGTGCCATCATGCTGTGGGGGTGTTTTTCAGCAACAGGGACTCAATTAAAACCTGTTCCACACCACTTAGGACCTGAAATTTGACCTTCCAATATGACAACAATCCTAAACACACAGCCAAGACAACACAGGAGCGGCTTAGGGACAAGTCTGAGAATGTCCTAGAGTGGCCCAGACAGGGTCCTGACTTGAATCCTATTAAACATCTTTGGACAGACCTGAAAATGGCTAGCCACTGACGGTCGACATCCAACCTGACTGGGGTTGAGTGGATTTGCAAAGAAGAATGGCAGAAAATGCCCCAATCCAGGTGTGCAAAGTTTGGAGCGACATACCCAAAAAGACTCAAGACTGTAACTGCTGCCAAAAGTGCTTTAACAAGGTAAAGGAGTAAAGGCTCTGTATAATTCAGTTAATCAATTTACAATCATTCCTAAAATTCAGTTTTCACTTTGTCATTATATGGTTCGAGTGTAGGTTAATGAGAAAATGAATTAAACACCTGCAACATAACAAAATTGAGAAAAATGAAGGGGATCTGGATACTTTCTGTATGCACGGCAATTATATTTAAGTAACTTAGTGGATATTCCGGAAAATATTTAGGTATTTAAAGTTTGAAAAAAAATACCAATGTGATACATCTGGTTTATCATTTACAGTACATGTTGACAAATCTAACCTCAGTGTTTCCAGTTTGCAGTGTGAACACTCTAATCCAGTAGACAGCCGCTTCATTCCTGATTCCTGCAGGTTGTTGTTACTCAGGTCCATTTCTCTCAGATTGGAGGACTGTGAGCTGAGAACTGAGGACAGAGCTTCACAGCTTCTCTCTGAGAGGTTACAGCCACTTAATCTGAAAGAGAGTCAGTTTATTACTGAAATTGTTTTTATCTTTTGACATATGTATGCAGAATAGTTCCTTTATTCATGAAGTTATTTGCTCTGATGAGCACCTTTTAGATTTACCAAACTATTTTTGGGTCAATTCTATCCTTGTCATATAATAAAAAAAAAAGAAAAAGCAACAATGTAGTAAGAAGAATATGTGAGAAAGAATTCAATTCAATTTTCAATTCAACTTTATTTATATAGCACTAATTCACAACAAAGTCATCTCAAGGCACTTTACAGAAGAAAATCAAGACTATAAAGTATGTATAGAGAGAATCCAAAAATTCCCCGTCGAGCAAGTCCTAGGCAACAGTGAAGAGGAAAAACTCCCTATAACTGAAGAAACCTCCAGCAGAACTAGACTCAGGGTGAGCGGCCAAAAAACAACAACAAAACCTCGGGCAGGTTGGTAGGAGCATTAGCTGCACACTGGAAAACACACAGCTCAAAAGCCAGGGACAGAGAGAAAGACAGAGAGGGACAAAGACAACGACGGTAGAAAACACACAGAGTTAACGTCATACAGTATTGACAATTGTGGGGTGAGAGGAGAGGAGAGAGGGTCAAGAGGAGTAAAGGAGCTCAGTGCATCGGGGGGGGTAGGTCCCCCAGCAGTCTAAGCCTATAGCAGCATAACTCTAACTAAGTATAAACTTTATCAAAGAGGAAGGTTCTAAGCCTAGACTTAAAACTAGAGAGCGTGTCTGCTTCCCAAATCTGAACTGGGAGCTGGTTCCACAGGAGAGGACCTTGATAGCTAAATCATGTGCCTCTTTTGCTGGCAGGATGATACTTTGCATCTGAGGCCTCCCACTCATTCCAAAGCATGAATTAGATTTTCTGATAATGCTTAATCATTCCAATCTCTTTTTTTATCCCACGGGTGTTGGAGCAAGACCTTGTGCTTTTGTAGTGTAGAGTATTTGGAAACAAAAGAGGTTGTAGTGACTCGCTAATATGTTATACATGGAGTGCATGGTGGACTTTACTGTACCAAGACTGCAGACCTTATAAAACAGGGTGTCAGTTTGGCAGTGTCATTAAAGTCCTAGGGCTGATTCGTTCTGGCCAAGGCCATGTGAAATCCACTACTCAGTTCTGTCGGATGTTAACTCTGCAGAGTAATGAAGTGTCATATGCAAACAAAAGCTGGCTCTAAGAGCCAAATCTTTGTAGTAAACGAGAAGAGCCGACTCCAGTAACTATTTTTGCAACGAAAGAATGCTTAAAAATATGGCTTTTAGTTAAACACTGCATGATTGTTACCATAACACATTAATAATTGCTATATTAGGCTGAAATATAAGGCTCCAAGTGATACTAAATTAATAACCATTTGGGAGCCATTACGTAGCTGTAAGAGCCGGCTCTTTTAAGGGAGACGAATCTTTAAAAAGAGCCAGACTTCCTATGCCTATTGCAGAGACATAATGAATGGTGCCAGGTGACACAAAGCAAAGCCACCCTGGACGGAGAGAGTCTGCAGTTGGTCCACTAAAGCTTTTGCATTCTCCTCTATAGACAGTTGTTTATCACCTCGAGATGGACTGTCTAACTTTCTCACCAGGCTAAATGAGGTCTAGAACTTGCTTTTAAAGGGCATGCTTCTGAGGTGAGGGGTCACAGCCTCTTTGGGTGCACACAACTGAATTTTTTGGACACGGAAAAGAGGAGTAGCATCATGATGGATGCTACTGATCTTCACATGCTGGGACTTTGCATCTTGTGGTGATGCTGTGTTTACCTTTTTTGCTCTGCCAGAAAAGCAAATCCATCTGCCATGATTTTTCAACTTGTTGATAGATGAGGCAGGTTTGCTCAGTGAGGTGTAACCCTGAAGCAGCCATCCAAAGTGGGTTCTCACCACCTCTGGAACCTGAGGTGCACTGCCTCCACTAGTGTTATTAAAACTCAATTCAAAAGTGCCTCTTTTGGTAAACACAGCTTTTCAGAGGTCCTATGAATTGTTCATTACGTAGGCCAATTGATGCCCAACTGATCTGAATATCACTGCACCTGTGAATGACCTACTAAAATATGACAACATGGTGCTGAAAGCCTCCACAGTTTCTTTTCACAGAATAAAGCAGCTAGTAACATAGACAGTGGTTCTTCTATGTGAAAAAGCCATCTGCTGTTAGTGTAGACACCAGAAGCTATGGCCTTAATGCTGTACTGCTGCAGAACCACAATGGACAACTAAAGCCAGTTTCCTACTGTTCTCAGACACTCACTGACACTGAAAAAGGGTACGTCGAGAAGTTTTCCAGACATCTCTTTGAACCAGACAATTCACACTGGACTTGTATCATTAACTGCTGATCTGCACAAATAAATAGACAAGATCCTGACACCTTCCTTTGTGTTACCAGACACTGCAAATTCTAAAGGTGAGATGTAAACTGACACCTGAATATGTGCCAGACAAATAACAAGTAATTGCAGACATTGCCACCCACAGTTTGCCATAATATTAAAGTTACTTGAAGTTACAGGTGATGGTAGAGCTGAGGTTGGGATGGCCTATGGCCATTGTTCCTTCAGAGCAATGATCCAAAATGAGCTCAGGCATATTTTTGGAACGTCTGGTGTGAAGCACCAGACGAAGCATCTCTGTTAAATTGAGGTTTGGGCTCTTACTGGACCACTCCAAAAGGCAGATTGCCCAGTGATGCCATTAGTTTTTCCATCATCTCTTTGTATCTTTAATATATATGTTCAATTAAGACATAACTCCTTTTGTTATAGATCAGATCATATTCAGCACACATATTGCTTTTTCCTGCATTTATTTATTTATGTGTACCTACAGAGCTTTGTGGGAAGCTTTGACCACTGGCAGCAGCCTCAGAAGAGCCTCCTCTGAAGCAGAGTATTTCTTCAGGTCAAACACGTCCAGATCTTTTTCTGATGACAGTAAGATTAAGACCAGAGCTGACCACTGAGCAGTAGACAGTTTTTCTGTGGAGAGACTTCCTGAACTCAGGTACTGTTGGATCTCCTCCACTAGAGAATAATCATTCAGTTCATTCAGACAGTGGATAAGGTTAATGCTTGTTTCTGGAGTAAGATTCCCACTGAGCTTCTTTTTGATGTACTGAATTGTGCTCTTGTTGGCCTCTGAGCTACATTTTGTGTTTTTCATGAGTTCATTTAGTTCATCCTGATTAGTCTGCAGTGAAAGACCCAGGAGGAAGCGGAGGAACAAATCCAAGTGACCATTTGTGCTTTGTAATGCCATGTTGATGGCAATCCTGTGGATCTTAATTGAAGATGTTCTACTGAAAATCAGTCGCAAGTTTTGTACTGACAGTCGGGGTAAAGGCATGACGTTTTTCTTTCTGTTGATAAGTGACATCCTCACATAAACAGCAGCCAGAAACTCCTGAACGCTCAGATGCACAAAGCTAAACATCTTGTCTTTCTTCCTCCCACGTTCTTCTTTAAAGATCTCTGTGAACACTCCTGAACACACTGAGGCTCCACCAACATCAAGGCCACTCTCTTTCAGATCTTTCTCATAGAAGATCAAGTTTCCTTTTTCCAGCTGCTGAAAAGCCAGTTTTGCTAACGATTTAATGTACTGAATGCACTTCTCTGGGCCATACTTCTCTTTTGTCCGATCAATCTGAAACACCAGAAACTCTGTGTACATCTCAGTCAGGGTCTTGGGCAGCTCTCCTCCCTCTCTGGTTTTCAACACATCCTCCAGAACTGTAGCAGTGATCCAGCAGAAGACAGGGATGTGGCACATGATGTGGAGACTTCGTGATGTCTTGATGTGGGAGATGATTCTGCTGGCCTGCTCCTCATTTCTGAACCTCTTCCTGAAGTACTCCTCCTTCTGTGGGTCCGTGAACCCTCTGACCTCTGTCCTGCTGTCTACAAACTTTCGAGGGATCTGACTGGCCGCTGCAGGTCGTGTCGTTATCCAGAGGCGAGCAGAGCGTAGCAGTTTGCCATTAATAAGTTTCCTCAGCAAGATATCTACTGTAGTGGACTCTGTTACAGGAATAGAACCAATGTCATCAGACTTAAGGTCCAGATGAAGGCGACTCTCATCCAGTCCATCAAACACAAACAGAAGCTTGAATTTGCTCTTGTCATAGTTAGTGTTTCCTGATGACTGTACAGTTTTAAAGATGTAGTTAAGAGCGTCCTCTTTGATATCAGCAGTTTCTTGAATACATTCATGAACGAGCTCTGCCAAACTAAATTTTTCTCCCTTCAGAGGATTCAGCTGACGGAAGGTGAAAGGGAAAATGAGATCCACATCTTGATTAGTTCCATTTTTAGCCCAGTCCAACACAAACCTGTGCACAAAGAATGTCTTTCCGATTCCTGCAATTCCATTGGTCAATACTGTTCTAATGGGTCTGTATTTTCCAGAGGGGTGTTTGAACATGTCACTGGGTTTGATAGGTTTCTCAGCATCTATTGGTTTCCCTGCCATCTCAATCTGTCTGACTTCATGCTGTGTGTTGATATGTATGTCCCCCCCGGCTGTGACATACAACTCTGTATAAATGTCATCCACATGCTGTTTATCTCCTGCCTGCCCTTCTTGTGCACACATGAATGTATCCTGAAGATGCGTTTGGAGCTTCTGTTGGTAATAAGCAATGGGTTGTGGATCTGGTACTGGAACCATAACAACTGTGTCAAACATAGAAAAAACAAAACGTCTGTTTATGTCCAAAGATGCTTTGTTATATTACATTTAGGTTTTCAAGAATAACACAAATTTATCAATAAAAATATTATTTTCCTTATGATAAAACTATCATAAACTATCATTTTCACTATAAGAAGTGTAAAAAAAGTTTGTGGTAGTAAATTAATTGTCTTTGTTTAGTGCAGTCAAAACAAAAAGAAAAAAAACTGTAAACAGCTGAGAGAATGGTGGTCATAAAGAAAAATCACAGTGACTTTCTGTTCTTTATCACAGGGAATTATTTAACTTCAACACATATACTGCACACACTTGTTTTATATTCACTAATAAGCGATGGGAAAATATATTAAAATTTAATATTGTGATACAAAAACGCCATGAAATGTATAATTTGATCTCTTAATATGTTCTGATAGACCAACAGTCCCACTATTCCACTGCACTTATCAATGTAATTAGACACCTGAAAACTGATGGCAGTGATAAGCAAATTGCTGCACCCCACCAGATATCCTAGAACAAAGAAGAAAATGCCACATTTAATAAAACACAAGCCGCCAATGTGGAGGTTTTTGTTTTATTGAAACAGGGGGGCAAAGGCCAGTGTCTTCTTGTGCCAGTCCAAGTCTGGAAAAATGCAGAGGGTTGTCAGGAAGGGCATCCAACATAAAACACATGCAAAATTCTACATGTGAATCATGACTTCCTTACCAAATCTGACTTCGTTATCAGATCAGTCGCAACAACGATGTCTACCAGTGCTGTTGACCTATGGGGTGCTGGTTGAAACTGAGCTACTGTTTGTTAAAGAAGGAGAGGAGGTAGAAACAGGTAGAAAGAGAAGAGGAAAGCCAAGAATGTAGGACTGACAGTAGGGACTGTTGGGAGTCTGACAGGGAAGGCTAGAGAGTTGGTTGACATGATGCAGAGAAGGAATATGGATGTACTGTGTGTCCAGGAGACCAGGTGGAAAAGTACCAAGGCTCAATGGTTAGGAGCAGGGTTCAAGTTGTTTTACCATGGGTCAGATAGGAAGAGAAATGGAGTAGGAGTTATCCTGAAAGAGGAGCTGTGAGGGATGTTCTAGAGGTGAAGAGACTTCCAGTAAGGTTGGTGAGTCTGAAGGTGGAAATTGAGGCCATGATATTCAGTGTTGTTAGTGGTTATGCCCCACAGGTAGGCTATGAGTGTGATGGGAAGATGGAAGGAGTACTTCGAAGACGTGATGATCGAGGAAAATGAAAGAGAACGAAGAGTAGAAGAGGTGACTGATTTGAAAGCAGCAAGCAGCAAAGATTAGTAAGAGTGAAGTGAGGAGGGCGTTGAAGACGATGAAGAGTGGCAGAGAAGTATATTAGAGTGATGCAGGACATATATGAGAGCTGTAAGACCGTGGTGAGGTGTGCTGTAGATGTGACCGAGGAGTTCAAGGTGGAGGTGGATCTGAATCAAGAATTGGCTCTGAGCCCCTTCTTGTTTGCTCTGGTGATGGACAGGCTGACGGATGGGGTTAGATAGTAATCTCCATGGACTATGAAGAGTGAAGTGAGGAGGGCGTTGAAGACGATGAAGAGTGGCAGAGAAGTATATTAGAGTGATGCAGGACATATATGAGAGCTGTAAGACCGTGGTGAGGTGTGCTGTAGATGTGACCGAGGAGTTCAAGGTGGAGGTGGATCTGAATCAAGAATTGGCTCTGAGCCCCTTCTTGTTTGCTCTGGTGATGGACAGGCTGATGGATGGGGTTAGATAGGAATCTCCATGGACTATGATGTTTGCAGATAACATTGTGATTTGTAGTGAGCGCGGGGAATAGTTGGAAGAAAATCTAGAGAGGTGGAGGTCTGCTCTGGAAAGCAGAGGAATGAAGCTTAGTCGCAGCAAGACAGATTACGGGGTTGTTCAAAATAATAGCAGTACAATGTGACTGACCAGAATAATCCAGGTTCTTAGTATATTTGTTATTGCTACGTGGCAAACAAGTTACCAGTAGGTGCAGTAGATTCTCAGAAAACAAACAAGACCCAGCATTCATGATATGCACGCTCGTAAGGCTGTGTAATTGGGCAATTAGTTGAAAGGGATGTGTTAAAAAAAATAGCAGTGTGGCATTCAATCACTGAGGTCATCAATTTTGTGAAAAAACAGGTGTGAATCAGGTGGCCCCTATTTAAGGATTAAGCCAGCACTTGTTGAACATGCATTTGAAAGCCTAAGAAAAATGGGTCGTTCAAGACATTGTTCAGAAGAACAGGGTACTTTGATTCAAAAGTTGATTGGAGAGGGGAAAACCTATAAAGAGGTGCAAAAAATTATAGGCTGTTCAGCTAAAATGATTTTTACAAATTCGGGGAGCAGACACCCTCTCTACTTTTAAGACTAGGCTTAAAACTTTCCTTTTTGATAAAGCTTATAGTTAAAACCGCTCACTCAACCTGAACTAGCTTTTCTCTATACATTTACTTGTCACCACTGCATACCATTAATTCTATGTCCTACAACCTGTGCGATGCTTTGTTGTTGCTTTTTTGTTGTTTTGTTGTTGCTTTTTGTTGTTGTTTTGTTGTTGCTTTTCGTTGCTCTTTTCTTTTCTTTCTCCACTTTCCACTCACCCCAACCGGTCAAGGCAGATGGCCACCCACCCTGAGCCTGGTTCTGCTGGAGGTTTCTCCCATTAAAGGGAGTTTTTCCTCTCCACTGTTGCCTAGGGCTTGCTCAAGCGGGATTTGTTGGGTTGCTTCTACATGCTTGTGTAGTCTGGACTTTATTCTGTAAAGTGCCTTGAGATGACTTTGTTGTAAATTGGCGCTATATAAATAAAGTTGAATTGAATTGAATTGAATTGAAAATTGAAATTTCCAATGGCTTAAAATGGAGAGCAAAACCAGAGAGATGTGGAAGAAAACGGAAGACAACCATCAAAATGGATCGAAGAATAACCAGAATGGCAAATGCTCAGCCAATGATCAGCTCCAGGATGATCAAAGACAGTCTGGAGTTACCTGTAAGTACTGTGACAGTTAGAAGACGTCTGTGTGAAGCTAATCTATTTTCAAGAATCCCCCGTAAAGTCCCTCTGTGTAAAAAAAAAGGCATGTGCAGAAGAGGTTACAATTTGTCAAAGAACACATCAACTGGCCTAAAGAGAAATGGAGGAACATTTTGTGGACTGATGAGAGTAAAATTGTTCTTTTTGGGTCCAAGGGCCACAGAAAGTTTGTGAGACGGTCCCCAAACTCTGAATTCAAGCCACAGTACACAGTGAAGACAGTGAAGCACCAAACTAGGACAGGAGATATACTCAACAAGTAAGTACTGTTTGAAATTTGTTTGTTGGTTTCAGAGGTAGCTGAGTTTCTGTCTGTCAATCTGTTTGTGTTTAATAGAGTTAAGAACTGTAGGTAGAAAGTCACAGAGCATTCATACCTTTGACCTAACAAAGGCATACAAGTTAGGTTGGTTTCAACGAGGGGGCGGTTTTGACTGTAGCTAATTAAGACCATATATAAGGCACCTGTTGGGCTAGAGCATCAGCCCTCCTTGTGTGAAGACCGAAGGTGTAAAGACAAGCGAGTCTACCTGCGCGAGTCTACCTGCGCGAGTCTACCTGCGCGAGTCCACCGAACGAGGACATTAGATAGTGTATTTCTAACTTCTTTTACTTCCTCTGTTTCCCTACTTTGCTTCACATTAACCCTTTCTACTCCAGAAAGTCTTTTTCTTTATTATACCATGTGGTTTCAGCAGATCCCTGTTCTCCTCCACAGACGCAGGACATGGTGTCCTATTAGAGGACGACGTTTCTCACCTACACAATCTCACCCAGACCACTTTGTTACCAGCCTCTTTTTCTCTTGCCCTGTGGAACTGCCAGTCTGCAGTGAACAAGGTCGACTTCATTCCAGCTTTTACTACACAGTCAGCTGTTCACCTCCTTGCACTTACAGAGACATGGATTATGCCACAGAACATGACTACCATAACTGCACTCTCCGCCAATTTTTCATTCTCTCACACTCTTCGCTCATCAGGCCGGGGGGGGGTGGGACTGGTCTTCTTATTAATGATACCTGGAAATTTTCCTCGATAGCACCACTTAGCAATCTGTCATCTCTGGAATATCATGCCGTTAGGATCACAGCACCGATTGCAGTCCAGATGATTGTGATATATCGACCACGGGCCAGCTGGGGAACTTCTGCGATGAACTGGACATGTTGCTGTCCCACTTCCTGGAAGATGGCACTCCTCTCATTGTCAAAGGAGACCTGAACATCCACCTGGACAAACCACAGGCGGCTGACAGGCAGCTGATGCTCTCCTAAACATGTTTGACCTGAGTCTGGTCTCCACTCCTACGACCCACAAAGCTGGCAACAACCTCGACCTCATCCTCACCCAGAATTGCACCACAGACAACATCTTGTTCACTCCTGTGCATGTATCGGATCATTTCTTCATTCACCTCACAGTCTTCATCCCTAGACCTTCGCAAGCTCCCACCACGCTTGTAACATTCTGGCATAACCTCGAGTCTGTCAACCCGGATCGATTCTCCTCGCTGGTGGCCGCAACTCTGCCCCCAACACAGGACCTCTCCATACTTGATGCAGATGCAGCCACAGACAGTCTCTGCAATACACTTTCATTGTGTCTGGATTGTCTCCGTTCCCTGTCTTCGAGACCCACTCGTCACTCAGCTTCTAATCGGTGGCTCACTGACTGGATCCGTGAACAATGCACCACACTCAGGAGTGCTGAGTGGAAGTGGCGCAAATCCAAGACTCCATCTTCCCTTGCTGAGTATCAGGATCTGCTTGGACCTTTTTCTCACAGTGTCACCAGGTCAAAGATCGATTACTACCAGGAGAAGCTCAGCAACACCTCGGACACCAGAAAGCTGTTCTCCACTTTCAAATCACTCATCTAACGACCTTCACCTCTGCCATCTACCTCTCTCACTGCTAACGACTTTGCCGAATTCTTTACCAACAAGGTGGCAGCCATCAGCTCACAGTTCTTTCCTCCAGATGATGACATCCGCCTAAATTCTTCCAACACTGCATTGCTCTCATCATTTGCAATTCTGACTGAGGATGATGTATCCACCCTCCTCCTCTCTAACCATCCGACCACCTGCTCTCTGGATCAAATCCTTTCCAATCTTCTTCAGGCAGCTGCTCCTGCTATAATGCCAGCTATTACACAAGTCAACAACACATCTCTCAAAACAGGGACTTTTCCAACATTTTTCAAGCAGGCCCAGATTTCCCCACTGCTCAAGAAGCCTTCTCTTGATCCCTCTGTAGTGGAGAACTACCGACCTTTCATCCCCCTTCCTTTTCTCGCCAAGACAATGGAACGAGCAGTCTTCAACCAACTCTCAGAATTCCTTTCCAAGAACAACCTCCTCGATGTCAACCAGTCTGGCTTCAAGAGGGGTCGCTCCACAGAAATGGCACTCCTGACTGTTGTGGAATATCTTCGAGCTGCAAAAGCCACAGGTCAGTTGTATATCCTAATTCTACTTGAGCTATCGTCAGCCTTTGACACTGAACCATCAGATCCTCTTGTCCACACTTTCTGACTTAGGCATCTCTGGATCAGCCCTAGACTGGCTTTGTTCTCACCTATCGGGACGAACCTTCAAGGTATCCTGGCGGGGGCATCTTTATCACTCTCATAGCCTCTCTACTGGTGTGCCACAGGGCTCACTCTTGGTCCTCTTCTTTTTTCTATCTATACTTCATCCCTAGGTGCCATCATTCACTCACATGGTCTTTCCTATCACTGCTACGCTGATGACACACAGCTCTTCCTATCCTTTCCACCGGAAAACTCCACTGTCTCATCACGCATCTCTGCCTGTCTCTCAGACATCTCGGCCTGGATAAGTGACAGACATCTTCAACTCAACCTCTCCAAGACCGAAGTCCTTGTCTTCCCAGCCAGACCTTCGACACAACACAAAATCAGCATCAACATTGGATCTACAGTGATTGTCCCCAGTAAATCGGCCAAAAATCTGGTCGTGGTCATCGACGACCAACTGAGCTTTAAGGACCACATCTCCTCAGTCTCTGGGGCATGCAGATTCGCTCTCTACAACATCAGGAAGATCAGACTCTACATCACAGAATATACAACCCAAGTCATTGTACAGGCGCTGGTCATATCTCAGGTTGGAGCTACAGTGATTGTCCCCACTAAATCGGCCAAAAATCTGGTCGTGGTCATCGACGACCAACTGAGCTTTAAGGACCACATCTCCTCAGTCTCTAGGGCATGCAGATTCGCTCTCTACAACATCAGGAAGATCAGACTCTACATCACAGAATATACAACCCAAGTCATTGTACAGGCGCTGGTCATATCTCAGGTTGGAGCTACAGTGATTGTCCCCACTAAATCAGCCAAAAATCTGGGGCTCATCATCGACGACCAACTGAGCTTCAAGGTCCACATCTCCTCAGTCTCTACGGCTTGCAGATTTGCTCTCTACAACATCAGGAAGATCAGACCCTACATCACAGAATATACAACCCAACTCATTGTACAGGCGTTGGTCACATATCGTCTTGATTACTGCAACGCTTGGTTGATGGGGTAACCGGTATCCACAATCAAACTCTTGCAGATGATCCAAAATGCAGCAGCTCGCCTCATTTTTAATCAGCCAAAAAAGACCCATGTCACACATGTCTTTAGATCTCTACACTGGCTTCCTGTAGCTGCTCACATCAGGTTCAAAGCCCTGTCTCTTGTTCAGAGGGTGGTTAACTCGACAGCTCCCCCTTACCTCAACTTACTCATTCAAGTCTACAACCCTTCCCGTCCGCTGCGGTCTGCCAACAAACGACGTCTGGTGGTCCCAGCACCGCACAGAAAACACCAAGCAAAACTTTTTAGTGCAATGATCCCACAATGGAGGAACATGCTACCAAACTCTGCACGCTCAGCAAACTCACTCCCAATATTCAAAAAACTGCGGAAAACAGAACTCTTCCACATCTTCAGATGCACTTAAATCTCCTAAAAATAAATAAATAAATCCATTCTACTCTTTCTCACACTTGCATCTCATAAACTGTGAACACTTTTCTGAAAGGACTTTGCTTTGATGGTTTCTCCTTGAGTTTTGCTTGCCTTGTACCTCACTTGTAAGTCGCTTTGGATAAAAGCATCTGCTAAATGACTAAATATAAATGTAAAATGTAAATGAAGCATGGTGGTGCCAGCATCATGATATGGGCATGTTTCTTTTACTATGGTGTTGGGCCTATTTATCGCATACCAGGATCATGGATCAGTTTGGATATGTCAAAATACTTGAAGAGGTCATGTTGCCTTATGCTGAAGAGGACATGCCCTTGAAATGGTTGTTTCAAAAAGACAATGACCCCAAACACACTAGTAAATGAGCAAAGTCTTGGTTCCAAACCAACAAAATTAATGTTATGGAGTGGCCAGCCCAATCCCTGGACCTTAATCCAATCGAACTTGTGGGGTGATATCAAAAATGCTGTTTCTGTAGCAAAACCAAGAAATGTAAATGAATTGTGGAATGTTGTTAAAGAATCATGGAGTGGAATAACAGCTAAGAGGTGCCACAAGTTGGTTGACTCCATGCCACAAAGATGTGAAGCAGCTTTAAAAAACTGTGGTCATACAACTAAATATTAGTTTAGTGATTCACAGGATGCTAAATCCTAGAAACAAAAATGTTTGTACAAAATAGTTTTAAGTTTGTACAGTCAACGGCAGACACTACTGAACACAACACTTTCAACTAATTGCCCAATTGCACAGCCTTATGAGCGTGCATATCATGAATGCCGGGTCTTGTTTGTTTTCTGAGAATCTACTGCACCTACTGGTAACTTGTTTGCCATGTAGCAATAAAAAATATACTAAAAACCTGGATTATTCTGCTTAGTCACATTGTACTGCTATTATTTTGAACAACCCTGTACATGTGTGTGAATGAGGGGGACCCAGGTGGAACAGTGGGGTTACAGGAAGCATAGGTGAAGAAGGTGCAGGAATTTAAGTACTTACGGTCAATGGTTCAGAGCAACGGAGAGTGAGAAAAAGAGATGAAGAGGTGTGTGCAAGCAGGTTAAAACGGTTGGAGAAAAGTCACCCTCTGTTTTGCTTGCACATGGAGGCTAACACTCAATAACTGAACAGATATTTAAAAACTGCAGTGCCTTTCTAAACTTTCCCTTTAAGTCTTTACACATCAGAATTGATGTGAATAAACAATGGAAAAAAGTAATTATTTTAGAAGTGATTTAAAGGTACCAATGTACCATGTATTCACATCAAAATTGACTATAGAATATGGAAGTAGGTTTAAAAAAAATCATACTTTGTGCAGGAGAACTTATTGTTAGAGTGAACAAGGAACAAGGACTAAGGTGATAACATTTATAAGACCGATATTACCATGGACACAGACCATTGAATTGTCTTTTAAACTAAAGTTCATTTAGTCTGTTACAGACTAATCTGTCACCTTCAGTCTGAAGAGCAGGTGAAACCCGAGCTGATCCTGAGCTGGAATCTAACAAATCCTGGATCAGATCGTACCTGGGAATCTTCTCTAACAGGTTCTTGGTCACCTGCAGAGGTTCAATAGGAAAGTACTTAAAAATCAGAGTCACAGTCTGCAGAATGTCTGCATCCTTCACCGTATCTGGGACGCCTTCCTCCTGTAGAAACCACTTGAAGCGGTTGAAGTCATCTCTTGTTAGTTCTTCAAGAGTTTTCAAGATGTCCTCTTTATTTACTCCGTCCCCTTTCATTGAGACTCCCTGATTAGATCAGAGAATAGTGTTAACAGTCCCTTATGTTAGCCAAAAAATAACCATCACGAAGTCTGCTGCGCTGCACCGATGGAATCATTAACACGATCAGTGTTCAAACAGTTTCATATGCATGTTGTTTTTTCCTGTCTGTCAGTCTTTGTTTAGACTTTGGTTTAGTTGTTATTTTTTTCCCCATTTGCTTGATCCCTGCATGTGAGCCTTCTTTAGTCTCTGGTTAGTCTTAGATGTTTTTGTGTGTGTTCACCCCTTATCAGTTAATTATTGCAAATTATTTATTTTCATATTTTCTTACGATTTAGTTTCCTATTCACACTTCTCCCAAGTCTGTCCCCTCAGTGTGCATTTCCCTGTCCTCTTTGGTAGTGATCTTTTGTTTGTTAATAAATCCTTTATCATAAACCCTCTTCTTTTGGGTCCTTAATACGCACATCACAACTTTTGCACACCCCACTGTTTCCTGTTATTTCTATGCACAGTGCTCACTGCACTGTAACACCACCATCACTTAGTAAAAAACTAAATCTATTCACAAATATTGTAGCACAAAATTTTACAATAATAAACCAACATGGTCTCTCTGTAATATTACCTTTACAAACTGAAATAAGTTAACTTACCTATGAGCTAATGTAGGATCAGTCAGTCGACACTCACTTTGTTTCAGTTATTTTTTCACAAAAAAAACACTTCCTGTCAGAGTGAACAAGGTTTCACAAAGACTACTGGCTGTCAGCAGCTGTGAGCATCATCATGAAGCTGCTTTTCATAATTTTAAAGGTCCTCTAATGAAACCCCAAAGAGGTTGATGTGTCAACCAGAAACAATTCCAATCAATTCTTTAGTCTCTATTGGGATTGTGTCAAATAAAGAGAATCAGAATCAGGTGAGATTACAAGATAAAAGATTTAACACATTTACCTTTTTTCTCAAAGTTGAAAATCACCTGAGAAAAAGAGAAACCTGAACATTAAAGAAAAAAGAGGTGCATCACTTACTTGGCTGCTTCTGCTAAAAAAAAAATAAAAATAAAAGAAAAAGTCAAAAGGTCGAGCAACAATGAACTTTCCTTATACTTTCAGTTTTTATCTAGAGGTTTGCGTACAACCAACAGGAAATAGAAACCATTCATGACTGTTCTAAGAAAGTTTGAATTAGAGAAATAACCTGTAGAAAGCCTGAAGGTATGACAAGTGAACCGAAAGTCATTCAATAAAGGATAAGTCAAATAAATGAGAATTTATGAATATCTACCAGTATAATCCATAAACCAGGTCCAGTTTTACCTTGTTAAATTGGTGTAATGTTAAGGAGTAAAATGTGCATTTGAAGTAACAAGGTGAAGATTTCCCTTGTTAATGGAGGCTGCCATTTTTCTACAGTAACTGTAAAATTACATTTTCACATGTGGTGAATCTGTAGCAACTGTGGCTTTTTTACTTTCATTTCAACCATATGCAGTGTGTACGGTATACAGCTAACACTAAAAAGTTAAACTTCATGAAATCCAGCCTGCTGTCTCACACACCGCTCCTGACATCTTATCCCCTGCCCAACAACATCTTGCAGCAAAGCAAGTAAACAGAGTCTCTTTCATTGATCAAGTCAAGTATCTCTGCTGTCATTGAGTTCAATTCAACTTTATTTCTATAGCACCAATTCACAACAAAGTCACCTCAAGGCACTTTACAGAATTACTATACAAGTAAATTGAGGAAACAACAATTCCCCGTTGAAAAAGCCCTTGGCAACGGTGGAGAGGAAAAACTCCCTTTAACAGAAAGACCACCAGGCACAGGATGGCGGCCATCTGCTAGACTGGCTGGGCAGGTTAGTAGGACCAGTATCTGCACACATTCGAAAACACAGCTCCAAAGCCAGGGACACCCGCAGAAAGGGACAGAGAGAGGGAGAAAGAAGACAAAGTTAATAGCATGCAGTGGTGGCATATACATCCCCCCTTACACATAAGAGGGGAGGAGCTAATTGCATTAGGGGAGGGGGATCCCCCATTTGCCTAAGCCTATAACATCATAACTAAGCTAGTTCAGGTTGACTGAGGAGCTTCAACTATAAGCTTTATTAAAAAAGGAAGGATTTAAGAATAGCCTTAAAAGTAGTGAGGGTGTCTGCTCCCTGAATCTGGATTGGGAGCCGGTTCCACAGGAGAGGAGCTTGATAGGTAAAGGGTCTGCCTCCCATTCTACTTTTGGAAATTCTGTGATCCACAAGTAGGCCAGAATTTTGGGATCAAAGTGGTCTAACCGGACAATATGGTACCAAGAGGTCTTGTGGGAGACTGGGGCAAGGAAGGTGGAGTGGGACAAATCCTGGTCAAAAGATAACTCCAAGGTTCCTCACAGCAGTAGAGCAAAGTTATAGTTACCATTTAAAGTAACTATATTATAAGACCTAATATTTCTCATAATTTTAAACCCGAATACAATAATTTCACTTTTGTCTGAATTTAGAAGTATGGAAGGGGCCTGGTGGCTTAGCGGTAGAGCATTGGGTTGTGCTGCAGAAGGCCAGGGTTTCAAATCCCACCTAACCAGGTGCAGCCTCACCCAGCCAACAAGAATTGATGCCAGTCCCGAGCCTGGATAAAACGTGAGGGTCATGGCAGGAAGGGCTTCCAGCAAAAAAAAAAAAAAAACCTCGATATATATAGCTGGTATCATCTGCATAGCAGTGGACATTTATGGAATGTTTCCTGATGATGTTGTGTAGAGGTGACATTCACAGAGTGAGAAGTATTGATCCTAACACAGAGTCCCGTGGAACTCCATAACCAATTTTTGTGCATATGGAATATTCATCATTAACGTGAACGATTGGAAATTTTTCTGACAGATAAGACTTAAACCAATGCAGTGTTCATTTAATCCCAAATCCATGTTCCAGTCTTTGTAATAAAATGTTGTGCTCAAGGGTGTCAAATGCAGCACTAAGGTCTAATAGGACAAGTACAGACACATTTAATCTGAGGTAAACTTGATTATGAACACAACCACACAGAATAATTGTTGATTAAATGAGCAAAGGATCATAATGAATTCATCTATCGTCCAAAATATCCCTACCTCAGCTGCGGGCTGGAGACAAATGGTCCCTGGGATGTGAGATTCTTGTTTTAGTATAAATAGTACTTTGTATATTCTATCTCTATCACTTG
Organism: Channa argus; assembly: GCF_033026475.1. Lineage (NCBI taxonomy): Eukaryota > Metazoa > Chordata > Actinopteri > Anabantiformes > Channidae > Channa > Channa argus. The sequence continues at coordinate 194,761 of NC_090199.1, forward strand.
ATGTATTTTACTTTGTGCTTTTCTTTGATATTATATTTAACTGGATTTTATTTATATATTTTTTCCCTTTTATTGCTCAGCACTTTGTACTTAGTTTGATAAGTGCTGTATAAATAAAGAAATTATTATTATTATTATTAAATTCTTTAGAGCTCTTCAACCCATACACTTGGGTTGTGTCGACCCTGTCAGCTGGTTCAGGGATTGTTGCTTAAACTGTTGGATAACAAAACAGATAACAAAACAAAATCATTAAATGAACCAACCTGTTCTAACTTCCAGGGTTTCAAAAACAGCCACTTTGTCCAGTCCTTTTACGTTACATGTTGATAATAAAGGTACCCTCATTCAGGGCTGTCAGGCAAGTACACGTAGAAACCCAGGAACCTCAATATTTGACTCCTAAAGCAATGACATGGTAAAACAAGCCAGACTTAGAGTAGGGCAGGCTTTTGGTGGTTGAATGGTACAACAAGACAGGACTTTACCCCAGAAGACACATTCAATTCCAGCCCACTTAAATGGATGTTCTACTCCATTACACCAGTTTTTTACAGTAAGAAAGTATATACATGTATTGTATTCTTTAACCCATCTTCACCCTGAACGTTTGCTGTCTGACCTTAACCCAGTTGTGTTTGTGTAAAAAGTCAAATTACCTGTTCATTCATGTAGATGCTGACAGTAACTGCCTGAGCACTGCGTTTAATTCATTATTAGATTCAATTGTTTTTTCCCAAAATGTAAATAAACCCACTCACTGTTTTAGTCACACGTTAGACCTTTCCCTTACATATGTAATTGAAGCGGATAATTTAACCATATTTCCTCACAACTCTCTTCTGTCTGACAATTTTTTTATAACATTTGAATTTACAATAACGGACTATATAACAGTTACTCGATAGTGTTGCCCCTCTAAAAAAGAAGGCAGTAAACCAGCAGAGGCGATCTCCATGGTATAGTTTACAAACACGCAACTTAAAACAGGAAACAAGAAAGTTGGAAAGGAAGTGGCGTTCCAGAAAGTTAGAAGAATCTCATTTAGCCTGGAAAAATAGTTTAAAAACGTACAAAAAAGCTCTCAGTGATGCCAGAACAGCATATTATTCATCATTAATAGAAGAAAACAAGAACAACCCCCGGTTTCTGTTCAGCACTGTAGCCAGGCTGACTAAGAGCCATAGTTCTGTTGAGCCTACTATTCCCTTAACTTTGAGCAGCAATGACTTCATGACCTTCTTTATGAATAAAATTGTAGCTATTAGAGAAAGAATTCACCAGATCCTCCCCCCAAAAATTACAGATAGATCTTCATGTACAGCAGTGCTAGAATCATGGATAAGGCCCCACTCCCTGTTAGACTGCTTTTTACCCATAGATCTCTCTGAGCTAACTTCAATTATTACCTCATCTAAACCAACAACCTGTCTGCTAGACCCTATTCCAACTAAGCTGCTCAAGGAAGCTTTACCCTTAATAGATACATTCATATTAGATATCATCAATCTATCTTTAGAAACAGGCTATGTACCTCAGGCCTATACAGCTACCTGTAATTAAACCATTACTTAAAAAACCCTGTCTTGACCCAGGTGTTTAGCCAATTACAGACCAATATCTAATCTCCCCTTTATTTCTAAAATAATTGAAAAAGTAGTCGCAAAACAATTATGTGATCACCTTCATAGGAATAATTTGTATGAAGACTTTCATTCAGGATTTAGAGTTCATCATAGTACAGAAACAGCACTGGTAAAATCACCAACAATCTTCTCATGGCCTCAGATAATGGACTCATCTCTATACTTGTTCTGTTAGATCTTAGTGCTGCATTTGATACCATTGATCATAACATTTTATTACAGAGACTGGAACATGGAATTGGAATTACAGGAACTGGACTAGGTTGGTTTAAATCTTATCTGTCTGATAGATTTCAATTTGTTCAAGTTAATGATGAATCCTCCATGCACACAAAGGTTAGCTATGGAGTTCCACAAGGCTCTGTGTTAGGACCAATACTTTTTACTTTATATATGTCTCCTTTAGGCAACATTATTAGAAAACACTCCATAAATTTCCACTGTTATGCTGATGATACCCAGCTATATTTATCTATGGAACCAGATGAAAATAATCAGTTAATAAAGCTTCAAGCATGCCTACAAGACATAAAGGCCTGGATGTCCCACAATTTTTTACTTTTAAACTCAGACAAAACTGAAGTCATAGTATTTGGGCCCAAAAATCTCAGAGATATGATGTCCAACCATATCGTTACCCTAGATGGCATAAGTCTGGCCTCCAGTACTACTGCAAGGAACCTTGGAGTTATTTTTGATCAGGATCTGTCCTTTAACTCACATATAAAACAAATCTCTAGAACAGCCTTCTTCCACCTACGGAACATTGCCAAAATTAGGAGCATACTGTCTCAAAGTGATGCCAAAAAACTGGTCCATGCATTTGTTACTTCTAGGTTGGACTACTGTAATTCCCTACTTTCAGGATGCCCCAGTAACTCCCTAAAGAGCATGCAATTAATCCAAAATGCTGCAGCAAGAGTGCTGACTGGAACTAGCAAGAGAGATCATATATCACCTTCACTAGCTTCTCTCCATTGGCTTCCCATTAAATTTAGAATAGAATTTAAAACCCTGCTTCTTACATATAAAGCTCTGAATGGTCAGGCTCCATCATATATAGAAGCTCTCATAGCACCATATCATCCCAGTAGACCACTTCGCTCTCAGAATGGCCTACTTGTGGTTCCCAGAATTTCCAAAAGTAGAATGGGAGGTAGAGCCTTTAGCTATCAAGCTCCTCTCTTGTGGAACCAGCTCCCAGTTCAGATTCGGGAAGCAGACATCCTCTCTACTTTTAAGTCTAGGCTTCAAACCTTCCTTTTTAATAAAGCGTATAGTTAGTTATAGTTATGCTGCCATAGGCTTAGACTGCTGGGGGACCCACCCCCCAATGCACTGAGCTCCTTTCCTCCTCTTGACCATCTCTCCTCTCCTCTCACCCCGCAAATGTCACCACTGTATGTCATTAACTCTGTGTTTGTTATCTCCTGTAGTTGTCTTTGTCCTCCTCTGTCCCCCTCTCTCTGTCCCTTTCTGCAGGTGTCCCCCGGCTTTGAAGCAGTGTGTCTACCAGCGTGCAGCTACTGGTCCTACCAATCTGCCCGATGTTTTGTTGTTGCTTTTTGTTGCTCTGTTCTTTTCTCTCTCCCCTTTCCACTCACCCCAACCGGTCGAGGCAGATGGCCGTCCACCCTGAGCCTGGTTCTGCTGGAGGTTTCTTCCGTTAAAGGGAGTTTTTCCTCTCCACTGTTGCCTATGGCTTGCTCCAGGGGGAATTGTTGGGTTCTCTTTATATATCTTTATAATCTTGACTTTATTCTGTAAAGTGCCCTGAGATGACTTTGTTTTGAATTGGCGCTATATAAATAAAGTTGAATTGAAAATTGAATTGAAAAACCTGTTTTTTATATTATATTATATAATTATACCATCTGAACCCAAACCTAGGATACAGAGGTTCAGTGAATGTGGTATGGAGGTGGATGAGTTTGTCAGAGGAGACACTATAGAAGGACAAAGTTCCAGCAGGACAGTACACATACACTGCTACTCTGTAGAAACAGAGGAAGAGACAATGGATGTTTCTGTCTTGTTTTGAAAATTGGCTCCAGTACACTTCTCCTCCAGTCCTCGGGCATCCTCTCACTCACCAAGATCTTGTTAAACAAATTATCCAGAAACTCTACTGCCACCTCTCCTAGACACTTCCATACCTCCACAGGTATATCATTAGGACCAACTGCCTTTCCACTCTTCATCTACGTCAACGTCCTCCTCACTTCTCTCTTACTAATCTTTGCTACTTCCAGCTCCTCACCTGTCACCTCTTCTACTCTTTGTTCCCTTTCATTTTCCTCCTTCATCAACTCTCTAAAGTTCTCCTTCCATCTTCCCATCACACTCCTGTCACCTGTTTGGCTTTGCCACCTCTACCTTCACCTTATGCTGCATCTTCCTGTACTCATGTCTACTCTATTCTGTCCTCTCAGTGTCCTACTTCTTCTCAGCTATCGTCCTTCCCTGTATACACTCCTGAACTTCCTCGTTCTAGCACCAAGTCTCCTTGTCCACTTCCCCGATGACACACTGAGTACTCTCCTACCTGTTTCCCTGATCACGTTAGCTGTAGTGGTTGAGTCATCTGGAAGCACTTCCTGAACACCCAGAGTCTGTCTTAGCTCCTCACGGGAAACTACACAACATTCTTCCTTTTTTAACTTTCACCACTTCGTCCTCTGCTCTGCCTGTCTTCTTCATCTTCCAGACCATCAGAGTCAGTTTACACACTAATATCCTGTGTTGTTTGGCTACACTCTGCCCTACCAATACTTTACAGTCAATGGTCTCTTTCAGCTTACAACAGCATTAGATGTAGACCACCTGAGTGCTTCTACCTCCGCTCTTATATGTCACCCTATGTCCCTGCCTTTTCTAGAAGAAAGTGTTTACTACAGACATTTCTATCCTTTTTGCAAAGTCTATCACCATCTGTCCTTCTGCAGTACTGTCCTGAAGACCAAACCTGTCCAACACATTCTCATGACCTCTGTTCCCTTCACCAACATGTCCATTGAACCCTGCAGCAATCACCATTCTCTCACCTCTGGGGATGCTCTGCATAACTTCATCTAACTCACTGCAGAATTTCTCCTTCTCTTCTAACTCACATGCTACCTGTGGGGCATAACCACTCACAACATTGAACATCACCCCTTCAATTTCCAGCTTCAGACTTATCAACCTGTCTGATACTCTTTCACCTCTAGATCATTCCTCACAAACTCCTCTTTCAGGATAAATCCTACTCCATTTCTCTTCCTATCTGACCCATGGTAAAACAACTTGAACCCTGCTCCTAAGCTTTAGGGGGGCAAACTTTCTACCTGGTCTCCTTGACACACAGTATATACACCTTTCTTCTCTGCATCATTTCATCCAACTCTCTAGCCTTCCCTGTCATATTCCCAACATTCAAAGTCCCTACTGTCATTCCTACACTCTTGGTTTTCCTCTTATCTCACTACCTATGAACACGCCTTCCTCCTCTGCTTCTTCGACCAACAGTAGCTCTATTTCCACCTGCACCCTGTAGTGAAACAACACTAGTGCCGGTCGTTGTTAACCCTGTCCCCGACCGATCTGGTATGGAAGTCAGATTTAGTGTGGAAGTCATGATTTGCATGTTTGGTTGGCATGTGTTTTATATCAGATGTCCTTCCTGACACAACCCTTTGCATTTATCCAGACTTGGAACTGGCACAAGAAGACACTGGCTGCTGCCCCCTTGTGGTTGCATTATCCTAATTATTGATTGTGACTGTAAATCTATATAAAATATGTTGATTATATTTTTGGCCCTAGCAAAGAGCTTCAAAGCATTTTTCACATTGAGACTGAACAAAGAAGCACAGTGTGAATATAAAAAGATTTTTTAACTCATTTCTGTACATCTTGTTTTCAAGAGAGAGATTTGACATGATAATTTGAAGATTTCAATGTGACATTTCTGAAGCAATAAACAGTTTGACAAATCCGTACCTGCGTGTTTCCAGTTTGCAGTATGGTCTCTCCAGTTCAGCAGGCAGCAGTTTTACTCCTGAATTAAACAAGTCATTGTTACTTAGGTTCAATTTTCTCAATCTAGAAGACTGGAAGCTGAGGACTGAAGACAGTATTTCGCAGCTTCTCTTCAAGAGGTTACATCCACTCAGCCTTGATGGAGGTCAGGGACAAAGAGAGACTTTTCTGTAATCAGAATATTCAGTTGTGCATTATCAAATACTTATCAGCCCATATTTAGGGTTTAGGAGGTGGCCTTCACCCTTCCAGACAAGTGATGTAGAGGTGCCACCTAAAGCCGAAATAAGTGATACCAATGCAAAGTGACTTTTGGTGATGTACTTTACATTTACAGAGTCTGCTTAGGGATGTGGCCAAGGAGTGTGGCTGGGTGTGAAAGCACAGGACCTTTAGCTGCTCACCTCCCAACTAAAAGTGACAATATGTGTTTGTATTTAAGTATTTCACATGATTTTCCTCCAGCTATCCCTGATGTTTTTGTGCCTAAAACTTCATTGATCTAGTGCTTAAACCTAAGAAGGCCGTAGATGTGCGTTCAGACCATTATACTGTTTTATGCCTTGATAAAAACTTACTGAACCCACTAGGAGGTACAAGGTTACCTACTGACGCATCGATGTGAGCTGATGGGCCCTGAATAGCACTTAATGAATAGCGTGACTCTTTCAACCAACAAATGACCTAAGTATACACTTGATTTTTAAAGAGAATTTAAAAAGACATTGCAGAGGTACAATACAATAATGTTCCAACTTAGCTACGACTTTATAAAAAGGGACACTGACCCACTGACCCTTGTTGAATCATGGATTTACCGTGGTTTTTGTCACTCATATTTATTTATTTTTATTGCCAAATACAATTATTACCTTGCGTTTCAGAAAAATAATTATGTAATTATTTAGGTTCTATAAAGCACAATAATCTTTGCTGATTGAGGATGTACAGACACGGACAACTTATTTTACAAGGAAAAGAAGTGGACACAATAAACAGTATTGACAGAGGAAATATTTTCAAATTTTCCAAATTGATAAAGAAAATCAAAAAAACTGAATCTCTGATTTACCCAGGTTTTCAGACTCTTAATCTAATATACTGTAGAAGCTTCTGACATAAATCTTCTTAGTTCACTTTCTACAGCTGATCTTTTCAGCTGCTCCTCTCAGCTCCATCAGATCAGATGGGAAACATCTGAGAACTTCAGGTCCCTCCACAGATGTTCACAAAGGCTTTACAACTTTGGACCACTTAGTAATAAACACACTTGAGGAGAGTGTTGTCTTTGCTTATTTGGATCATGGTCTCACTGAAAGGTGAACCTTCACCTCAGGCTCAGGTCTTGTCACTCTAGAGCAGGTTTTTTTCCAGAACCTCTTTGTCTCTGTCCCTGCTGCTGATAATAATTAATTCATTTGCAAACTGTTTTAATGATGTTTTCACTTTGTCACTATGGTTTATTGTGTTAACATGTTTGTTAATACTGAAGCCGGTCCTTATTATGCTGAATTAGTTTCTCCACTAAAAAGAATATTAGAGAACTGTAATTATTCAATATCAAAGGTTACAGGCTGCTTTTCTTTAGTTGTTGTCCAAAAACACTTAACAACAAAAAAACCAACATCAGCCAGATTCAACATTTTGTTCCAAAACACTAGGAACATTACGTGTACAGAGCTTCGAGTCTGCTGCACATGAATAGGATCTCTGATTGAATTGTGTCTGTGGAAACTTAATTTATTAAAAAAGAAACCTCGTCACTGAGTGGAGCAATGTGTCGGCCTGATGGGTTTTTAATAGTTGATGGACAAACCAATCCAGGGTTCAGACAGACGGATACTAACCGTGAGCAGAAACAGTTCAGTTGGTTTAGTGTCAGTTTGGAGAGCGTTGAAAATATGAGTACAGTGAGATAAGCAGAATGGGATTCTGGGTAAAGGGTTTCACAGTAAGATAGTGACCTGTGATGATATAGAATGTTTCTGATCATTTTCTCGCGTTCAGTCCTCTGTTCGGCCTAAACTGTACCTGGATTATATAGGCATTTGTGATTGGATCAGTGTTTGTGAGGTACTGAATAATTATGTAATCATTCTAAATTCACTAAATATCACGCATGAAGTAATTTTTGCTTCCATCCTGTTGTTGAAATCTACATTTCAAACCAATTCTTATTCATCTATTTCCACCAAATCCACTGCCAGCTTCCACTGGGTATTTTATAAGTTTCCTCTTACTGACCTTTTGATCACAAGCTGGTGTTTGACAAACTCTGGATCTTCTCTAACAGATTCTTGGTAACCTGCAGAGCTCCATGAAAACTATACTTTTGCATCATCAGTATAACAGTGTGCTTCCTGTCTGCATCCTCCAGCTGCCTCTCTGGGATGCCTTCCTGCAGCAGGAACCATTGAAGCACTCAAATTCAAGTGTACTGAGTTCATCTAGAGTTTTCAAGATGTCCAGTGGTTCCATTGAAACTCCCTGCTGAGATCAGAGAATCATTTTAACAGTCACACAGACACATTTCATTGAGCGCTGTCTGCAGGAAACATCAGGAACTCGACCCAGATGAGACTATATGACCCAAAACCTGGTTGGGTCATGCACACGATGGACAGGTTACTGTTTTTCAAGGAGCACCCTGGGTTCTGGATTATGGCCTTGGGAAAAGATAAAAGCAGGAGTAATTTATGTCAGGGTGATGCAGGAGACAAATCTGGAGGAGAGAAGGAAAAGCCCAAACATCTTCTCCAGCAACACAGACGGTTTTTTCGGCATCTTTACATAGAAGCCTGAAAAGCAGAGAGGCTGATCCTGAGGAGTCAATATACGGGATAAGGACAATAAAGAAAAAAATCAAAAAAACAACTCAACCTTTTCTCTGATAAGAAAAAGCTCAAGTTAAAGGCTGAAGAGAAGAGAAGGTGTCACTCCAAAACCACAGGAAGTGGAGCAGCACTGAGTTAGCTCAGTGTCAGTTTTTATGCTGATGCTTGTGTCAAAGTGACAGAAAGTCAGAAAACAGTGGCTGAGAATTACGTTATCCGTTTTATCTCATCTGAACTGGAGGAGGAGGGATTAAATCTCAAGCTTTAGGAAATTTCAGCTCAAATGCAAAACTAACATCAATCAATGGAAAGCCTTTTTCCACTGTTTCAACAATGTGAAGTCAACTCACAGTGTCACAGTTTTTATGCTGACATATGTATCAAAGTAACAGAAAGTGACAGAAAACAGCTGCTGATGGTGGAAGAAGAGAGAAACATTTACCTGTTTCCTGAGAGGGTAACAAATCGCCCCTTTAACAACTCCTAGGTAACAGTAAATCAATCTCTCCTTCCTCTCACTTCTAAATTTTAACTACTGTATGAGATTAACTCTGTGTGTTTTCTCCCGTAGTTGTCTCTGTCCTTCTCTGTCTCCCTCTTGCTGTCCCTCTTTGCAGGTGTCCCCGGGCTTTGAAGCTGTGTGTTTTCCAGTGTGCAGCTACCCATCCTACCAACCTGCCCGATGTTTTGTTGTTGCTTTTGCTTCCCTTTTTCTTTTCTCTCTTCCTTTAAAGGAGTTTTTCCTCTCTACTGTTGCCTAGGGCTTGCTCAAGGGGGAATTGTTGGGTTCTCTCTATACATCTTTATAGTCTTGACTTTATTCTGTAAAGTGCCCTGATATGACTTTGTTGTGAACTGGTGCTGAATTGAATTGAACTGAAGTGTGGAGAGGAAAAACCTCCAGCAGAATCAGGCTCAGGGTGGGCGGCCATCTGCCTTGACCGGTTGGGGTGAGTGGAAAGTGGAGAGGGAAAAGAAAAAAACAATAAGAATAAGAAGCAACAACAAAACATCGGGCAGGTCGGTAGGACCAGTAGCTGCACACTGGAAAACACACAGCCTCAAAGCCGGGGACACCTGCAGAAAGGGACAGAGAGAGGGAGACAGAGAAGGAGAAAGACAACTACAGGAGAAAACACGCAGAGTTAATGACATACCATGGTGACAATTGTGGGGTGAGAGGAGAGGAGAGAGGGACAAGAGGAGGAAAGGAGCTCTGTGTATCAGGGGGTGTGGTCCCCCAGCAGTCTAAGCCTATAGCAGCATGAATATAACTAACTTTAAGCTTTATTAAAGAAGAAGGTTTTAAGCCTAGACTTAAAAGTAGAGAGGGTGTCTGTGTTACGACCCTGGCTGTATGTGATGTAATTGTTGTTCCTTTTTGAAGTTGTGTTTTGTGTGAATGTTTTTGAATAAGAGCAAGTGCTTTTTGTTTGTGTGGATCGGTGTGTGTAAGTTATAGCTGCCCTGTCTGATTGTCTGTTTCCTGAATCTGAACTGGGAGCTGGTTCCACAAGAGAGGAGCTTAATAGCTAAAGGCTCTGGCTCCTATTCTACCTTTGGAAATTCTGGGAACCACAAGTAGGCCTGCATTCTGAGATCGAAGTGGTCTACTGGGATGATATGGTGCTATGAGGTCTTTTAAATATGATGGAGCTTTATCTTGACCAAACTGCTTAGTGTGTAAAAGATTTAACAAGAAGAGATTTTGCTCACATTCACTGTGACTGACTGGATATCAAGGTGCAAAAATCTTAACTTTTAAACAATAAATTAATTAATACATTTTTAATAGAGTGGCCAAAACATTAGACCAACACAGTAAGACTCCACTACTGTGAGCTCAGTAAGGAACAAAAAGGTAAATCAGCAGCTTTCTGACTGACACCTGGACCTAATAAAGTGGCCAGTGTGTGTGTGTGTGAGAGAGGGAAAGAGAGAGAGAGAGAGAGAGAGAGAGAGAGAGAGAGAGAGAGAGAGAGAGAGAGAGAGAGAGAGAGAGAGAGAGAGAGAGAGAGAGAGAGAGAGAGAGAGAGAGAGAGAGAGAGAGAGAGAGAGAGAGACACATACATTTGAATGTGTTGGGGGAAACAGCCGAACTTCCCCGACAGGAGCCGAGGAGAGCCGAAGAGCTTCTGGTCGTGCAACTGATAAGAACCGAAGAGTAACGAAGAGCCGACAGTAGCCGAATGGGGAGTCGGCTCGGCTCGGCTCTCACCTCTCAGCATCCCTTCCCGCCGCGAGGACCGGACCGGAGTCCCTTGTTCTGTGAGGAGACTGAGGATAACGAACCGAACCCCTCAGCGGAACCGATCCCAGCCCACGGTAAGTGTCATCGATCCATTTCAGCTTTTATTGGTTTGGAGCTGACGCGTTACGGAAGCATACGCGTTCCGTGACCGCTTCTCTGTGGCTTCATTTACACAGAAAAACACGATCACCGGTCCCAGTGATCACCAACGGTTCCAGGCCGATGGGCGCTGATAGATAGATCAGCTGACGGAGGTTGATCGATTGTTTAGTTGTGAACGAAGAGGCCCGAAGGCGTACTCACACAGGCGCCCCATCACACTGTGCACAACTGACGGTATGACGTAATGCTGCCAGAATGGCTTTCTGTGGTGATAAGGACACTAAGTCCGGTTCATACCTGGTTAGGGTTCAAGCGAGGGTCTGGGAATGTACAGTGTTAAACAAGGTGCCTCACATAAAAGGCTGTGGCCTCAGAACACCTGCCAGGTGATGTCTCTCTTCCAATCAAGTTCTCTGGCTGCTAACTGTTGGTGGTGTTAAAAATATTTTGGGGATGGGTGAGGCCGACTAAAACGGTGCTGCTTAATGACACCTTGAAACCAACACTTGAAACTGATTTAACAACAGTGAAAAACAACTTTATCAAATGTCTGATGACAGTCTGATGAGGGACCAGAACCTGGACCAGACCTTCTCTCCTTTATGAAAATCTGAGACAAACTACACATCACACTACAGGTAGAGAGCCATGGCCTCCCCTGGGTCAAATAGCTGAGCTAAAAATGAGAATTCAGCTTCTCACAGCCATGAAACTGAGTCCAGGCAGCAAACAGAACAGGGTGGCTGTGGGGCAGGAAGGTAGAATGGCCGTCAACCAACCTCACAGTTGTTGGTTTGATCCCCGTCTGCTCTGGTCACATGTTGACGTGTCCTTGAGCAAGGCACTGAACCCCAATTTAGTTGTTAGTTGTAATTTAGTGTGGGCCAGCTGCATAGAAGCTCCCTCATTGGTGTGTGAGTTATTGTGAGTGCGAATGGGTAAATAAGAAGCATTGTAAAACACTTTGAATACAAACAGGTAGAAAAGCACTATAAGTGCAGACCATTTACAATTTACAGATCCGGAAACCTGGTGTGTGTTAAAGTCAGTGCCTGTTGTTCTCAGCTGATTTCTGTAGTATTACTTTCGTCAGCGGTTGTTAAAACAACCGGAGAAACAGGAACTAAACACTAGTCCAACACGTACAATAAATACAGAGAGAACGAACATCGGTTGTATACATACTAGTGTAGTAGTATTACCAAGACTGACTTTCAGCAATAATATGAGCTAAAGATGGGAAATATTGCTGATCAGAGTAATCTGATTACTTTCAGGGAAATTATACATCCTGTTTGTAGTAACAGGACATAATGTGATGTAGGGCCCCATCCCCTCTCTGTATCCTAGCAACAGTAACCACGGGCTATTCTGTGGGCAACAAGGCATGATGTAAAAAGATCATATTACCATGGCGACACCCAGCAGCACACACTCTGATTTCCAGATGTGCCCTCACATTTTGTGTCTATGCATCTCTATGAGAACAAACGGAAACTCCTCAGACAGGTTTTAACTGTGACAGCACAGAAGCAGTGCTCAATAATCTGCTGTTTAAAGTCTGACCTGCCTTTGTAGAGAGGTCAGAGTTTCTTCCAGACTTTGTAAGACTGTCTGTAGACCACTAGGAGTACATTTAAGACTCCATTTAAATCAATGCAGAAAAAAGTATGAGGGGTTGGTAGAAAATAAATTAGTTTAATATGAAAAAATTCACACATATGTTTGGACTGTTTGATTTTCAGATCCAGCTTCTAATGGTTGATCTCCTGAGTGCACTGTTGTCAGAGACCTGCAGTACATAGATGGAAGCCATGTTACATGGGTGATGATGATGAAGATTAAAACTCAAACCTTTTGCAGGTTAGGAAGAAAGAGCACTTTGGCTGGCAATAAATGTTCACAACCTGCAGCTACAACCTGGAAAATTACATCAGAATGAATGTTTTTACCTCGGGTGCCCTTCCTGATGCAATCCTCCCAAATTTCTACCAGGCTTGGGACCAGTGCTGCACAGGTGGTAATGGGAAAGGGTTGTTGGGGGTTCAGTGTCTTGCCCAGAGACACTGACATATAGCCAGGACCGGGGATTGAACCACTGACCCTGTGGTCCTTGGACAACTGCCCTACCAACTGAGCTCTAGCCGCCCCCCAACTGTGCTCCAGATGCTTAGTAAAAATATATCTTGTACAAAGTAGGCTACAGATTTTCCCCTAAAAGCCTTCAGTCTAGAACGATGCTAACTAGCCGACTATCAGCAGCTCAGCTGAAAATGGACAAGGCTTTTGAAGAGAATGAGTTCAGAATCAGTACAGATTCATTACCTTTAATCGTGTTTTAAAAAGAAATCACAATATGGTTTCTGAATTTGGTTATCCATTCCAACATAAAGTTTTATTTATGTCCTTTTGGCTCATCCCGTGAGTTCAGGGTTGCCACAGCTGATCATTATCCACATCTTGATTTGGCGGTTTTATGCCAGATGCCCTTCCTGACACAGCTCTGGCCAATTTCTACCGGGCTTGGACCAGCACTGCACAGCTGGGGATGGAAAAGGGCTGTTGGGGGTTCAGTGTCTTGCCCAGAGACACTTCTACAACCCTGGCACTGGGGATCGAACCACTGACCCTGTGGTCCGTAGACGACTGCCTTTACCAACTGAGCTACAGTAATTCCAACATAAAGTAACTAGTAATATAACTGAACTAATCAGGTAACATGTTACATTACTGGATTACTCTAAAAGTAATATACACTTAACATACTTAAACTTCAAGACTCTCCCTGAACCTACGACCATTACAGGGGGTTACAACTATGGCACCAGAACTAAGTTTAGACCCTGGTTCCTCTGGTGGAAATACATTCCTCAGAAGGTTCCTGGTCCTTGGCATAAGTCCCTGCAGTGGAAACAGGCTTTAGGTGGATGAAGTACTGATGATGAAAACCACTCCATCTTGAGGTCTTCTTCAGAGTGTGCCTGAACTGTGTTCTGTGTTTGGACTCAACACAGGTCCAACCTGTCTTTGTGTGCAGGTTAGCCATGCCGTTGGTGAAGCGCATCATTGAGCCCAGGTTTTTGTGTCGCGGCACACTGCCTGATGGGGTTGCAAGCGAGCTGGAGTGTGTCACCAATAGCACCTTGGCTGCTGTCATCAAGCAGCTCGGAGGACTCAGTGAGAGTGCTGACGTTATCATGCTTTACACCAGTTGCTTAATGGGTCCTGATGATAACACCTGGTTGTTCTGTGACCTGCAGGTCGTCATGCCGAGGACATATTTGGTGAGCTGTTCACTGAGGCCAACAGTTTCTACCTTCGGATGAACAATCTGCAGGAGAGGGTGGACGTGCTGGCTGTCAAAGTCACACAGCTCGACTCCACTGTGGAAGAAGGTGGGTGATAAACTCTGCAAGTAAATCTTCATTGGAATCTCATCTGAACACCCAACACCGCCCCACGTTAGTGTTTAAATGTTAGTCTCTGTCCATGCAGCCCCTGTTTACCTTCAGGTTCAGCTCTCTGTACAGCGTGACATGGCTCTGTTGAACAAGGGGTTCACAACATTACTTCACACAATCACTTCAACACAAACACTTCTTCTTATAATGCACTCCATTCCAACTCCAATACCCACTATGAGCTAAATAATAAACCTTTCTGACAGTTTCAACCTAAAAACTAAGAATTTAGAACCTTGTAAAAGTAGAATTCCGATTGTACAGGTGTAGCTAATGAAGTGACCACTTAGTGTATACTACATGTCAAACCCATATGCAAACTTACCTGTGTATACAATGCAAAACCTCTCAATAAGAGGATTAACGTGTAGCCCATGGGCTATACTATAGTTCTACTGTGTAGTAATAGTACTGTTTGTGGTGTAGTATCGCTGCAGGATATCAACATGAGGAAGGCCTTCAGGAGCAGCACCATCCAGGACCAGCAGGTGGTGTCCCGAAGCTCCATCCTTAACCCGGTGCTGGATATGTACCAACACTGCGACAAACCCCCGCCCCTTAACATCCTGACCACCTACAGGTCAGTCTAACAAGCAACATAGTTGTTTTTAAGCTGATGTTAGAGTTGAGACAAACCAGGGCCAGGGACAGGGGTGGGATTAGTCCTAGCTAGTTTAACCTTTCCTGACTGAGTTTGTGTTTGTGTGTATCTGTGTAGAGATGATAAGAAGGACGGTCTGAAGTTCTACACTGACCCGTCTTACTTCTTCAACCTTTGGAAGGAAAAGATGCTGCAGGCCACAGAGAACAAACGCAAAGAGAAGAGACGGCAGAAGGTTCATCTATCTGTCCGGCTATCTGTCTGGTAAATAGAAATAATAAATAATAATTTTATTATTGTTTCCATCCAGGAACTGAAGCATGTAGAGGAGTCTTCAGGGCGGGAGGTGAAGAAGGTAAAGTGGATTTCTTAAATCTTCAGTTCAGGAACCCATTGTTTGATTCTTCGCACCGAGTTTTTCTTTCTGTGAAGGTTCGTAAAGCTCGAAATAGGAGACAGGAGTGGAACCTGATGGCCTACGACAAGGAGCTCCGTCCAGATGCTCGAGTGACACCGTCACCTTACCACACCTCTGAAGGCTCAATGTTGCCTGACAGGTAAAGGCCAGAATCAGCTGATATTCAGTCATGTAATGCAGAGGAATGAGTGATATGGATAAATTCACCAAAGAACATGAGGCTTTTCTTACAACAGACCCTTATATGGAGAACATTTAAAAAGAAAATAACCCCACCTTCCACCCCAACCCCAGGTCAGGGACTTCAGATGACCCATCCTTCTCCACCAGCCCACACCACCGTGATGGCCAGGGACATGATGGGAAGGATCAGGTGGGGGCCGGTGGAAGTGGTCAGACTCAGTCACTGGACCGTGGCCTCCGACCCGCTGGGATATCCTCTGCTATCACAACGGCAAACGCCCGGCAACACTCACTGGGACGTAATCAGCCGCATCATCACCACCACCTACCTCCACTTACTGTCCCAGCCAATCAGAATGGAGCACAAAGCAACGCCAAGGAGGCCAAGTATACACGTTTGTCTTTCTATAGCTGTGAAGATAAATTCTCTAAGCTGTGGTGATGGAACATAATTAAGTGCATTTATTCAAGTACTGTACTTAAATACAAATACTGTAACAGTTCAGTACTGTTTCCTAGAGTCTCCAGAGATCAATGAGGCTCTGACCTTTGATCTCCATATCTTCTCAGTGAACATCAGATCCCACCGACCCCCCCGCCTCCCCCACCTCTTATGCCAGCAGCGGGACAGATTGTGTTTCCCAACAGCTCCACCCAACCGGCTGCCATGGCAGCACCGCTGCACCCTGCAATTGCTCCTGGTAACAGCAGTTTTCACATTTCTCTCGTTATTTATTTGAGATTTTGAGATGTTTGGGACATTTAACGTCTTTTTTTATCTGTAGGTGGTGCCGCTGCCTTGTCTCGCCCCTACAGCCCCTCTCCTCCCCCACCTCCCCCAGCTAACTACGTCCCTTCCCCTTCACGGCCCGTAGGCCAGGCTCCACCCTTACTAGTTGCAGCTCCTCCATTGCCCCCAACAACAGACAGCAGAAAACCTTCTGGAGGATCAAATGTGCTGATGAATGACGCCCGCAGCGACCTGCTGGCTGCCATACGCCGAGGTTAGCTGCTAATGGCTATCCCACTAACTGGAAGCGTGTACAATACATTTCTGAAAGGAGCTGTAGATGTGTGGTATTTGTCTAGTTATTTAGCTCAGTGGCTAACTAGACATAGTTTAGTCTCTTATTGTTATTGAAAGGAAAATGCTTTTCTATAATTTAGAAAAGTGATAAATCTGCTCTGATTGGCCAGCTGTTTTCTGCCACCCCTAGTTACATGGAGCGGGTCCTGTCCCATTTAAGGTGCACAGCGGGTGCTACATTTACAAACCTGGTCCTGGACTAGTAAAACCAGAGTTACAAGTTCTGGTTTCTTATGGTCCACAGGTATCCAGCTGAGGAAGGTTCAGGAGCAGCGTGAGCAGGAGGAGGCCAAGAAACGAGAGCCCACAGGAAATGACGTTGCCACTATTCTGTCACGACGCATCGCTGTCGAGTATAGCGAATCGGAGGAGGACTCCGAACCTGAGGACCAGGAGTGGTCTGACTGAGGAGCCACAACGTCAACACAAAGAAATGCCCGAAAAACCAGAAGCTCAAAGTAACAGGAAAAAAAAGAAGACCAATCACTGGAGTTTTACAGGGACAAAACCTGCTTTTAAAGTCTGAATAAATACAATTAATATTCTTTAAGTTAATTCTATACTAGTTTTAAGTATAAGTTGATTATTACTTTTTTCTGATTAGTAAATAGTTTTACCTGGAAATGTCCTGATAAGGTCTTGAGGATTAATAATGATGCTGATGATCTGAGTTATTTAAAAAAGAAAAAAAAAATCTGCGTTATTTACTGAACTCTGCTGTGTTCTGTGCCAACCTGCTGCTGTTCTCCCCCAAAGTCAGGTTCTACAAAGGGACTCTGGGTTCAGACACTGAGGCTGATGGATTTACTAAACTCTGTTTGACGGTGCATTTAACGGTTTCACCAACAAACTTTGATGCTGTGAGGAACTACATGTTGGTCTAGAAAATCCAATGGAGTGATACATCTTCACTCTAGAGGATCCTGCCATGTCCCAGTTAATCTTTCAAGCAGATCAGATCAATACCTGAAGCTGATAAAACTCCAGGATATGGATCAAATAGCTGCTGAAAAAGGCATTGTGTTAGATTCAGGAAGAAACAGCTGATATTTCACGGGGTCACAGATTGATTTCATTTACAGTTACTGTAGGATAAGTATAAGATCACAACAACCACAAATTAATGTCTACAGTGTAACTGAAACTCAAGAAGAGCAATAATAATTTGTATTGTAACTTTAATTAAGGGAGAGCATAGAGCTAAATATTATGTGTTTACATAGCTGCAGTAAAGGTTTGTGTATACATTTATAGGGATAGAGCTAAAATTTTAAGAATGTTGGTTGCAGATGTGTGTGTTCCATGAGACTTGTATTAACATAACAAGCCTTAGAAGAGAAAATGTACTACATATCTCAACAGATGACAAATTTTATAGGAAATTCATAGATTAAAGAACCGCCAACAAAAAAGAATAAAGAACATTTTTAGTAACATTTCACACAAATTGGAAATTTATACAATTACCATTAGCCTAAAGAAGAATGCACACCCCAGATCTAAATTTGTGCATGATGTTACCTAGTGGAAATGTACATAATAAACTTGTATTACATATGTCCAAAATGTTTATACAGCAAGGGACATTTTCACACGCTGTTCATGTAATTTAGTATATGCCAATTTTATCTTGATTTGCAATTACTGTACCTATTAGAGTAATAAAAGTGATAGTTGTTACCAAAGACATAATTTTTACTTATTGGTACTTTAAGTTGAAACAAGGTCAAACAGAGATGTAGGTTTTTTTCAAAAACGCTTAACATGGGGTTTTAGTAAACCTACAAGTAGGCGTTAATGAAGCTTTATCATAAACTAACAAGATATCAGTGAGGTCTTAATGTAAATCAATAACAAGTAAACAAGGTGTTACTGTAAACTACAAAGACTAAAAACCATCAACAAGATTTTAACAAGGCACTATTAGTAAGACTTGAATGAGGGGTCATTCTTAAAGTAATTCTGTAAAAACCATAAAAAGCTGTTATTGTAAAGACAATAACAGGGCATTACTGTAAACCAATAAGACAAAATTTGTTTTTTTCTCCTTCATGGATGAACTGAGACTTAAAATCCAGATCAGCCTTTTTTCGACTAAACCTTCATTTCATACATATTTTTAAGTTGTTTAACCGAAAACCTAAACAGTGTCTAGTTAAAGATACAAAATCTGAATTATTTGTTTACTGATAAAGGCTTTATTTCACATAGTTTTTCATCATTTAATTTTCATTATAATTCTTTTCCTATGATATTTTTTGTTTTCATGAGTTGAATTTATGTATTTACCATTTTAGTTATTTTTATGATGTTGTTCAAATCTTTGTATAATTTAAGATTTTATTTGCATCTATATAGATATATCTATCAGATCTAGATATATCTGGATTGATACAAAATTTTGTTTATTTAACGTGCATTTTCACTGACTTGTACATATTTTCTTTATATACTGACAAACTGTAGTTTATCCCCATTTTTGCTGCTGCTGGATTCAGTGTCCAAATCATTAGTTGCTATGGTAACCAGAAGCAAGCTTATTAGTTTTTAAAAAGTAAAAAAAAATCATGTTAGTTTTTTGAATAAATATTTTTTCCCTTTTTTCTTTAATTTAGCGCTGCAGTGGGCCATTGGGTGTCCTGTAATGCATAAATTGTGGTCTCATTTTGCAGCTTGACAGATGACGTAATCATATCTCTGCGGCTAATGATATAAGGGGTGTGTGTGAATTTTCTGTCCTTTACAATCTATGATTGATTGGTTGTAGAGATTTATTGATTTATTGCTTTGTGCTGTGTTTTCTGTGATTTGCTGCATGTTTATAGAAAAAAGTAATTAATGAAAATGAAAACTGTTAACTGTCAATAAGAGAAAAGTTTTGACAAAACCAGTTGGTCATCATGTTTATTTACAGAGTGACTGTAGTGACGTGGTTACTTTAAAGTTATGTTTTATTCAAAAGGTATAATTAAAACTAAATCTATTTTTGTAAAATGATTCCAGAGATATTTACATAGTAACAGTAACTACTTAGACTATTTTAATAACCTTCTTTCGTGATAGCTGCAGTAACAATTGGAATTCACTGACATGTCCCTAATTTTTTGGCATTTACATATCCAGACACTAACACAGGCATAAACCTAAAAAATAAAATAAAATCTTTGTTTTTGATCCCAGAAGATTGTATGTGCACGTTAGAAATGATTTCAAGTCTCTGCAGAATCGCTTTTCTTCCCACAGTGGGGAATCACATTGTGAATCCCAGAGGTGAAAGTACATTTGCTCAAGCACTAATCTGGTTGTACTTGTGTTCGAGTATAGCCGCTCTGAATTTTTTTGGTTTTATTAAAATAAATGTGTAAAACATACGACTGGGTTGTAAAACATGTATTAGATTAAAAAAGGGGGGAAATTAGTAAAATTAATACTGCTGCTTTTACGGTAGAAAATGATCTGATCCTCCTCATCCAATGTTTTTGTGTGTAAATATCCTTTTACCAACATCTCCAGTCCTGCGGGGGGCAGAACAAGGCGAGGGTTGTGGTCCGCACACAGATTCACATGAAGAAGAATCGAAGCCGTTTACAAAGCAGGAAAAAGAAACCACGCGCAGGGTCTGGACCGGACTGATCTATGAATCTGCGTTGTTAAACCGTGAGTTATCAATCAACACAGTTTTCATGTTTATAGACACAGTTTCCTCATTAACGATCTGAAATCTTCAGCTGACAGAAAACACACACACACCAGTGCTGCTTATGTTCACAGAAGCAGTTGTGCTAATACTTGGTTGTTGGACCTGAGAGTCAAAGCGAGTGATTTCCTGTACGTGATAAACGATTTCTCCAGCTGTGTATTAGTACACCAGAATATTGTGTGTTGTGGTAACTATAATACCACTAACCCTGGCAGTGTGTAGTTTAGTAGAGAACTGCTCGAGCTCTTTATAGCAGAAAGTTCTGAGCGGTCCAACAGTTTCTTGCACGAATGTCCTCAAACATTAAAATGTAGAAAATAAATGATGGTTAAGATAGATAGGTGAAATTTCCCTTTGACTGGAGAAACTTACCTGTTTAATGTCATGTGTGGGTGCGCTTGTTTTGCAGACATGTCGGTACAGATGTGGTGCCTGTCGTTCCGGCAACCGTACGCCGGTCTGGTCCTCGATGGGGTGAAGACACTGGAGAGCCGGTGGAGGCCCCTGCTAGCCCCACTGGAGAACCAGACCCTGGCAGTCCACATAGCCCACCGCGACTGGGAGGGGAAGGAGTGGCGTACGATGCTGAGCGGCCTGCTGGGCATGAACGACGCTCAGATCCAAGCGCTCCTGCAATCAGGGGAGCGGTTTGGCCGTGGCGTGGTGGCAGGTAGGTTTTATTTTCTTCAGATATTTCTGAAGGATTCCATGAAGGCATCACCTGTGTAAATTAATCTCTCTGAGGATTGGTGGATGTGGGTGGGACCAGGCCGTGCCCTGCCAACCCAGATTCAGAGGAGCTACGACACCTGGAGCGTTCGGCTGTTCTGGTTGGGCTGCAGGAGAAACACCTGACTCATCTGTCCAACCCTCGCTGGCTAAAGGAGCCGTTGTGCACTCGTGGAGATCGTGACCTCTGGACTGTGGATATTCCTGTTGAACTGTTCCCCTGACAACACAAGATAATTTATAGTTGACCAGATACGGTTTCACAACGTTTTAAAGCCTTTAATTAAAAACATGAAAACTCCAAAAAGCATAAATGACATCTGTGCTCCAGCAACAAACCAACAGAGCAGAGCCTAAGGTAAGGCTCTGTTGATTGGCTAGATTACTCCCGTTTATTTCTAGTTCATACCTTCAAACCTTGGAGTCAGAACATATTCTGATAAGTAGCTGAACCTTTTCAGTGAAGAATTGAACATGTACAAAACAGAACAGAGTCACGTGTCTGCTGGTGAAGAACAACTTTATTCACCGGAAACAAAAACACCGTCACCAGTTTAAACATCTATATATAAAATATAGTTAAACATAAATACATCCCCTCATCGAGTGATAGGGACTGACCACACTGTCTGAAGCCCCGCCCTCATCTTTCATTGGCTGATACCAAGAAGTTATTGACAAACTTTTTAAACACAAATCACTGGTGTTTCTCAGTTGACTCTAGAGCCACTGCTCCACACCTATGGCAACTTCTCACAGTAATGAACTGTAAATTAGTTAAAGTTACAATTTTTAAACATCTGAAACAGGAAATTGTTTTGAGGCATGTCTGAGGTATTTTCCATTTGTAAATAAAGACTTTTCACCTGTTTAAAAAAAAAAAAAATCCACTCTCTTCCATTGTTTTCAATGCAATGCCAAAATGCTGAAACAAAAACCAAAAGCAACAACGTAAAATGTAAGTTCCCCCCAACATTTAACAAATTTAAATTTTTAAGTTCAGGCCTTTAGTTTTTCCTTAGGCCATCAGGAAACGTTTGTTATTTGGAGATTTTTAACATTGGCTATTGAAAACTAAAGATGTTGTTTGTTGTGAGCCAACATGCATGTTAGATGGTGGGAGGCATATAGTGTGTGGCTGCGTGGTGAGGGGGTGGGGCTGTGATGTAACCGACTACGTGGGTGGGGTTTGGGGTCGGGCAGTACATTCGTGGGGCACCCGTCTGGAGCGCCCCCCAGTGGGTGGAGGCGGGGAGGCAGTGGTAGGTGGAGTGATGAGAAAGGTGAGCAGGATGAGGATGAGGAGCATGAGGAAGAGGTGGGGGAGGGACAGAAGCCAGATAGGCAGTTGGTGGTGGGGCTTCATATGGCAGGTGCAGCAGCGCTGGAGGGGGGAGGGGCCCCTGATCCTGATACAGAAGAGATGAGGGAGGGGCAGCTGTGGGGGTGAGGCCAATTGTGGAGGAACCTTCTGTTGAGGGGCCTGTGAAGGGGGCAGAAGACAAATACAAACAATTAGTTCATTGGACAGAGTTCTGAGCTAAGCATAGTACAGCATTACCAAACCATTAGTAAATGACCCTGCTGTTTGCAGGTCGAGCAGCTTTGATTTAACACAAAGCTGCTGTCAGTATCTGATAAAGTGCAATGAGGTAGTTTTCATCTGGCTGTTTTACATGTTGCAGCTAAAGCTGTTGTATAGAGGCAACCAACCAGGGCTCCTTGCAGAAATTCAGTTCAATCTCTTAGCTGACATGAGCAGGTGAGCTGCCATTTCTGGATTTCTTAGTTTACATCAATAAACCTTAACATTTGAAACAGTTGTGTGCATCATCAGCACTGACCGTTGCTGTGTCCGTCTATCTGTGAGTCTCCCGCCCTTATGGATTCCGAGTAGGAGGAAGAGGGCTGATGGGAGTTCCGACCTGTTTCAGGGTAGGACTGGGCTGTGGGCCAAAAACCAGGACTGGATCAGTTTGCAGCAAAGAAAAGGCAGTGATTTGCAAATCTCAACCCATATTTTAATCACAATAGAACATAAACATATCAGATGCTTAAAGTGAGACAATGGTGCTGGAAGGGTTGCAGCAGGCAGGGCATCCGGCATAAAAAACATGCCAAATCAACGTGTGGAACCAGTTCCACAGTGGCGACCCCTGAAGGGACAAGCCAAAAACTGTTGCTTTTTGAATATTAAAATGTGCTCATTTATTCAAAGCTACACTCTGTATTTTACTGTTCCGAACAGCAACCTGTTGATTTCTTGAATACACTCAATATGAAAATGATACTGTGTCATTATACATGAATGTTCAAATCTAAATCTTCAATAGTTGTGAAGTTGTTTGCTGTTAGCACTTTTTATTTTAGCTTTACACATCATCCCAGCTTCTTTGAAATGGGGGGGGGGGGGGGGGGGGTTTGTTATATTCTCCCATTCTTTCTCAGCAGTCTGTCCTGACCTCCAGCAGCTGATCAGAGGCCGTCTTACCATGCAGAGGGTGCTCCGTGCTCAGGTAGGGGGAGTAGTGTTGGTAGGTGTAGGGAGCCTCTGGTGAAGTTGGGGGGTATGCCTGCTGCTGCTGCCAACAGCTCTGATGATACCACTGAGAAGGGGGGAGGGGGACATCAAATTCAATCACAGCTGATATTTAATGAAACTTTCTGCTTTTCAGTCACAATCTGTTACTTTACAGAGACTCCACTTTATTAGGAACATACTACAAGTCTCACTGAGCAAGTTTGTAGATCACTGACTTTGAATACCGCTTTATTTTCCTGTGATCTTGTTTTTAGCCCTAAACACAAGAAAAAAACAAAACAAAACTACAAGATATTCTACAAGAACTTAACCTAAAAGCACTGATTAGGGGGAAAAGTCCAAATAGATTATAGAGATTATAGACAAGCCAAAAACTGTTGCTCTTTGAATATCAAGATGTGCTCATTTATTCAAAGCTACACTCTGCATTTTACTGTTCCAAACAACAGCAACCTGTTTATTTCTTCAATACACTCAATATTGGCACTGAAATTTATTGTAACAGAGTGTTCGCTTTTTAAATTGAAGATTAAGGAATCCCGATTATCATCGGATTATAGCAGATTATAAATAGAAAAACATTTGGAAAGTTGTTCGTGGGTCTTATATCTACAGTTCACACTGATCCACCACTTGAACCAGATTGTGTATCTGAAAAGAATTCAGAAAAACTTGCACTTGCTTATCTTATTACCAATTTGTGTATTGGTCAGGTTAAAGACTTCTGTGAAGGACGCTAGTGTGTCCTCTTCATCTGTCCTCAAACGTCCCTTATTTCTCAGACTGAAATAAGTGGCTCTAACATGTAGATCAAAAACAATCATCCTTGTCACAAAATAGCTGTCAATGTTATAAACACATTTCTATTTGGCACATTTAAACCTTCATAGTTTTTTTAGTTTAATGTTTGTCGTCTTCTAAAAAGGTGACAGTATTGACTCAGCTGACTACAAGTCATGTCAAAATTTAGACATCATGCAAAACTTCTGTCACTGGTCTGATCCAGCAGGAGACTCTTACCTGGACTCCTAAATTGAAGTAATATTGGAGGACTCTGCAGTCTGCACGCAAACACACAGTAACATCAGTAATTAATCTGAGCAGTGCTGGGAGTCTGACAGAAGATTACAACTGCTTGATCTCTGACCTCGGGGTAAATCGTTGCCGTTTGGGTCATAGGAGTAAGGAGGCGGAGCTACCAAGGTGCACAGAGTTTCGCCCAACTCATTAACCAACCAGGGAGAGGTGGTGGGGATCGCCAAAGCAACTGAACACACAACATGACATTTATTGAGACCTTGAGAAAACTGCAACAAGAGCTGTAATGCACTGTGGCAATTTAATAATAGTCCATTTAATATTAATGACAGGTTTGAATTTGACCATTTACAGAAGCCGAGAATGGCCATGGAGGCCTCTTTTTTGTGCACACATGATTAACTCATGATAAGAGGGTAATTGTTGACTGGTCACCTGCTGCTAATTAAGCACCACAGTAAGGGGGGGGTGGTCAGGGGATTGTATATAAAAACTTAACCACTAAAAAGGTAAAACAGTAACATAGTCTTGTGGAACATCAGTCTATATTCACTGTTGAACCAAAATTACAATTACACAAACTTTCAAGGATAAGGCATGAGTTTTGATATCCAGAAGCAGCGACACTTGTTTGGATTTTGCTAAATTATCTTGTATCAAGAAAACAAATAAATAAAATTTTGTAAAAAATATAAACGGCAATCAGTAAATCACTAGCAAGCATTCATGGCTGTTCCCAGCTTCAGTATTTATTAGAATGTTTAGATTCTCTGCTGTATTAGCTGTTATACAGTAAACCAGTTATGTTGAACTTGTGTCTGCAGCATCAGCACATTCCTCAATACATTATCAAACTTTAATATTCACTGATTAAGAGTAGCCGTTTGGTGTATGTGTTTCTGTGTACCTGGGCGTGTTTGTGTGTGCGCAGTTGCTGGTAGGTGAGTTGCTGCAGGTACACGTGATGATGGAGAGGAGGGTGAGGAGGAGGAAGACGAGGGTGAAGAACAAATCACAGCTAATGGCTTCACCACCTGAAACAAACGACAAACCAGTAACATCAGTGACTCTAAAGAATCACTGAAGGCAACGAGTCTTTATGAGATTCCTGGTGATGCATGCAGAAGATGCATGCATAAAACCTGATTAATCAATTAATTGTAATAATTCTTTAGTGTAAAGGCAACTTTTACCATGAAAGAACAGAGCTTTTTGTAGCTTTATAGTTGAGGGATCAGGATCAATGGGCAGAGAAGACCATTCAGGGCACTCACATACAGAAATCAGACAAATGTGTGCTTTTACCTGCTGTGTGTAGTTATAGTTTATGTCTGGTCTCGGAGAGTCAGCAGTACCTTCTTCCTGCTCTTCCTTTCACAGTAAGACAACAAAAAGTCTGACATTACTGCTCACATGACCTAACCATCACATCTTCAAACCAAACTCATCTTTGACCAGTACTGTACAACAGTATTAGTTGTAAATAGAAAATCTGTCATTACCCTTTACAAACCAAACGTATGCTGTATATTGACAATACACCACTGGTTGTCCACAATGTTCTCAGGATTGTTCCATCTTCTAAATATCAAATCATTTTAGATAGCACTCAAAATATAAAATAACTGCATCTGCAGAGAGTTACCTGCTTTCCTCAGGTAATAACTGTCTAAAAACTAAAAACTCATTTTATAAAAATACTTCAACCAGGATATCTGCAGGGACTGTGAGACCTGGCAGCTCAGAGGTGTGTTACCTGGTTGGTGTTGGGCTCAGCAGCAGAGTAAACTCCTGAAGTCTGGTAGCTCTGATCTGAAACAGTTTAATCTTAAAGTCACTTACTGTTATCAGAAGCTGATGTGAACAGTTAAATCTTTGAGACCAAAGATACAAACGTGTTGAGCTACGCAAGATGAAGTCCTTGTTGTTCTTAAACAGTTCACAGTTTTGTCCTTCCTCTGAGTAATCCTAAGGTCAGACCTGGTTTTATTTTTGCCTTTCAGTGCAGAAAGCACCAGTACACATCACTCCACAGATGTCATGGTTGCTTATTGTTGTGGTCATGAACTATTTTTAATGGGGCTATATTGCCTCACCTTCATTGATGTGACAGAGCATACAGAATTTGTTCCCCACCCTTGTACAACTGTACTGGTACGTTGAGGTAAATTGCCACTTCTATAGCGCTTTTATCTAAGTGTTTACAATGTTGATTCTCATTTACCAATTGTCACACACGGCGGTGGCTGTCATGCAAAGTGCTTATCTGACCCACTGGGACCAAATTGGGGTTAAGGGTCTGCCCAAGGACATTTCGACATGTAGCTTGGACCGTGATGACTGCCTTAACAACAGAGCTATAGGAGTCATCATTTGTGTCTCTGTACCTGCACACAGCCCGTTTGATTACTCACCCTGAGGGCTGTAGATGTACTCCTCTGTGTACTCAGCTGACAGAAAAACAAAAGAAAAACGTCACTTCCCCTTTACACACAAAATGTATTTCCAATATTCAAATTCTATTTATTTTACTTTAACCTCAAATTATCATGTAAAGGCTAAAGTGCTCCTCACTCTGGTCTTCCATGGTGCTTGTGTCCTCCTGGTCCTCCTCTGATGAGCAGACTGGAGTATTTCCAGGTGGGGGGGCTGAGGGAATGGGCCCTGATGCTCTCCGAACTCTGTAGGTGGGTCCAGGTGGAGGGGGTGGGGCTCCCATATTGGGGGGTGGAGCCACTGCAGGGCCCTGTGTAAAAAGGCAGACTCAGTGGGTACATTGTAGTTCTGTCATGAAAAACCTGCAGATTTCTTGTTTTGGTCTGAATCACTCTTTTCAGCTGTTGTGTCTGATGTCATGCAAACCATCACAGAGTCTCACTGAACAGTTAAATTGTCAGGTAGAGATGGATGATCTCTACCTGTCAAAGCACTCCAGGCCAAACATTTACTTCAGAGATCAATGAAAATTATAGTAATTCCTCTTGTAAGGACCAAACAGCAGCAACAATCACTTGTGATTATTGTATTTAAAAAAAAAAAAAAAAAAAATACATAAAAATATAAAAAAAAAAATAATTGTTGGCTTGCCTCTACATATTTGTATATTCTGGACTTTGTTTTGTAAAGTTCCTTGAGATTACTTTCTTGTGAATTGACGCTATATAAATAAATTTTAATTGAAAACTGGATAAAGTTATGCGCTGTAAATACTTTGTAGATGCACTGTATAAAACCCTGGTTGCCGCAGTATTTCTTTTGGCAAAACATACAAGTTTTCCTGTTCTTGGGGCTTTGTGGGTATGTCCCGTCCTCAGGTGTGTGCTGCTTCCAGATTGTGAGACTAGAAGTCTGTGACAGTTGATGAAAGGGTGTTTAAATATGAACTGTCTAGTCTTTGAATGTCTTCAGGTGGGTCCTCACTACTATCTGGATGAGCAGTGTCTACCAGTATCTCTTGTCAGCTTAAATGTGCGGTGGATTATCAAGGATTTTACAGCCTAGCAAATCCAACTAGGAGCATAAAAGTTTAGTACTTGTATCGGTACTTGGTTCCTGTTACTAAGTCTGGAAAGTAGTATGGGGACATTCAAACCTCACTCTTTATGGTTTGTGCTTTTGTATTTCATCATGTGGTTCTTGTTTTCTTACCGCCAGTGGAGGGAAGACAGTGTCATTGCCATCATCCAGTTGGTAGTACGCGATGGCTGTGTCCAGATCGGGTGGCTCCTCCACTGCCTCAGTGAAACTGAACTGACACTCTTTGTTTAGAGCCGCTGCCAGCTGACGACGGCTACGACTGAACACACAGAAGTGAAGATAGTCACAGGCAAAACTGTACTCTTACACCCTCAGCATTCTACAACAACAATCACCACACAGCTGTTCTGAAAGGCTTTTTCAGCAGCTGGAACATCAGGGTTGGGAAATAGTTGCTTGAGCCATCTACATCAGTCGGTTCAGTGGTCGTACAGAAAGAATCCTGACATCTATCTTTTCTAAACTGCAGTAATTTCAAAGGAGTAAGGCGTGTTTGTAGGCGGAACAATAAGAGGAAAGGCAAGAGTGTACGACTGACAGTAGGGAATGAAAAGAATATCAGACAGGTTGATGAGTCTGAAGCTGGAAATCGAAGGCGTGATGTTCAATGTTAGTGGTTAAGCCCCACAGGTAGGATGTGCATTCGAAGAGAAGTAGAAATTCTGCAGTGAGTTAGATTTTATGCAGAGCATCCCCAGAGGTTAGAGAGTGGCGATTGGTGCAGATTTCAATGGACATGTTGGTGAAGGGAAGAGAGGTGATGAGAATGTGTTGGACAGGTTTGGTCATTAGGACAGGAATGCAGAAGGACAGATGGTGATAGACTTTGCAAAGAGGATGGAAATGTCTGTAGTGAACACTTTCTTCTAGAAGAGGCAGGAACATAGGGTGACATAAGAGCTGAGATAGAAGCACTCAGGTGGACTACATCTAATGCAGTCATTGTAATCTGAAAGCTCAGCGACTGCATAGTATTGGTAGGGGCGTGTGTAGCCAGACAACACAGGATATTGGTGTGTAAAATCGACGCTGGTGGTGAGAAAGATGAAGAGGACTAAGGCAGAGCAGAGGACGAAGTGGCAGAAGTTTAAAAGGTTGAATGTTGTGTAGTTTTCAGGGAGGAACTTAGACAGGAGGTGCTTCCAGATGACTTGAACACTAAAGCTAACCTGTCTCGGGAAAAAGGAAAGTGTACAGGAAGACTTGGTGGAACAAGGAGGTTCAGGAGTGTATACAGGGAAGGAGGTTAGCTAAGAAGAAGTGGGACACAGAAGAGTAGACAGGAATTCGAGGGGATGCAGCGTAAGGTGAAGGTAGAGGTGGCAAAGGCCAAGCAAAGAGTATATGAGGACTTGTATGTTAGGTTGGACACTAAAGAGGAAGAGGTGAATTTGTACATGTTGGCCAGACAAAGAGAGAGATGGGAAGGATGTGAAGCAGGTTAGTGTGATTAAAGATAAGGACGGAAATGTATTGACAGGTGCCAGGTGTGTGATGGGAAGATGGAAGGAGAACTTTGAAGAGTTGATGAAGAGTAGTGGAAGCTAGGCTAAGGGCAGAGGTGAACATTTGTGAGCAGCAATCTGGTTTAATGCCTAGAAAGAGTACAACAGATGCAGTATTTGCTTTGAGGATGCTGATGGAGAAATAAAGAGAAGGTCATAGGGAGTTGCATTGTGTCTTCGTAGATTCAGAGAAAGCGTAAGACAGGGTGCGGAGAGAGGAGCTGTGGTATTGTATGAGGAAGTCTGGAGTGGCAAAGAAGTATGTTAGAGTGGAGCAGGACATGTATGAGAGCTGTAAGACCACGGTGAGGTGTGCTGTAGGTTTGACAGGAGGTCAAGGTGGAGGTGGGTCTGCATCAAGGATCGGCTCTGAGCCCCTTCTTGTTTGCTCTGGTGATGGATTATGATGTTTGCATCATAGTCCATAGTTTGATGACATTGTGATTTGTAGCAAGAGTAAGGAGCAGTTGGAGGAAAATCTAGAGAGGTGGAGGTCTGCTCTGGAAAACAGAGGACTGAAGCTTAGCCGCAGTAAGACAGAATACATGTGGGTGAATGAGAGGGAACCAGGTGGAACTGTAGGTTACAGGGAGCACAGGTGAAGATGGTGCCGGACTTTAAGTGCTTAGGGTCAAAGGTTTAGAGCAACGGAGAGTGTGGAAAAGAGGTGTAGAAGCATGTGCAAGCAGGTTGGAACGGGTGGAGAAAAGTGTCAGGTGTGCTGTGTGATAGAAGAGTATCAGCGAGAATGAAAGGAAAGGTGTTCAAGACGGTGGTGGCACCAGCGATTGTGTTCGGCTTAGAGGCCATGGCACTGAAGATAAGACAGGAGAAAGCTGGAGGTAGCAGAGCTTAAGATGTTGAGGTTCTATTTGGGAGTTACAAGGATGGACAGGATCAGGAATGAGGAGATCAGAGAGACAGATCATGTTAGATGTTTTGGAGATACAATATATCGGTAGAAGGATGCTGAGGTTGGAGTTGCTGCAGTGTAAATCTAGCTTCAGGGGTGGTAGCAAGTCATTTTGAACTACCAGCCTAATTCATATCACATATCAAATGAAACAGTAATCCTGTTAAAACAATGTAACTCTGTTTTGAAGAAACCAACACACACA
Source organism: Channa argus (assembly GCF_033026475.1). NCBI lineage: Eukaryota > Metazoa > Chordata > Actinopteri > Anabantiformes > Channidae > Channa > Channa argus. The sequence continues at coordinate 225,533 of NC_090199.1, forward strand.
CACACACACCATTCACCAGTGATGAACCTGAACTTAGGTGACAGATTTATTCCAAGTAAGTGGAAACTTTGTTGATGGATGCATGTTGACTGAGAGACATGTCGTTTTTTTAAACAATAATATTTGCTGTTTACCGTGACCTGAAAGCATAGTTCTCATAGTCGTGGTAATATCGCCTCCCAGGATGGTAATAGGTCAGCTGTGGACCAATCAGGTGACGGTTCAGAAAACGAGTAGAGCTTCTGACACAAATCCACACATACAAGAAGGGGGAAACAAACAAAACAAAAAAAAAGAAAAAGAGAGAGATCAGTATTTTGGAAAATAAAAGTAATTATTTTGTGTTTAACTTTAATTTAGTCATTTTTTTTATTAAAAAGGTCAGTTTTGTCAAGGCCACTGTGGGTCAGACCTGGCATTCTGTTTTCTATTACAATAAACAGTAATTACAGGATTTGGACAGTTGGCCACCAATCCAAGAAAAGCATTTGAATGAAAACTGGCCCTGTTGAAAGTGTAGTAAAACTGTTTGTTGTTCTCTACAAAGACTGAGCAGTAACAGACTGATGAAGTCTCACCTGGAGGTCCCATAGCGAGGTGGTCTGGCTGCAGAGGGATGGTGGTGTGGGGGAGTGTATGGGTCATAGGCCATGGCTCCAGGTGATGGAGGAGGTGGTGGGCGAGGGTGCCCTGCTGGCTGGAAACGTGGGGGCAGAGAGGACGGAGCAGGGCTTCCGTATGAAGAGGTCGGTGCCATCAGCAGCTCTGCCCCCTTCACTCCACTGCTGCCACGAGACTTCCTGAAGTAACGATGGCGAGGGTGGCGCTGACCACGAGAATCTGAGTCTGGGAGAGAGAGACAGGCAGCACATCGGTCAGCGGAGTGCTTAAAAAAAAAAATTTAAAAAAATACACTTTAGAGAGCAGCAGACAGAAAACTGTAAACATACCCAGTTCTCCTTTTCTACTGGGAGCTGCCACGTTCCAGGCAGGAACTGGATTCACTGGTTTTAAATCAGTGAGGGGAACCAGGTGTCTGAGAGTGCAACATTAGCAGTAAACTGTAGTTAAAAAGTGCCAACTCACAGACCAACTTTCCTTCTCAGTATCTGATCAGTTTCACACTTGTGTCTAAAGTTCAGGTTGTGTGTTTTACTTCTCTCCAAGCTCCTCAATGAAGACTGTCACTGCTGCAGAGTGTGTTCCTACTTCTTGGATGAAGGCATTGTAGTACTTGCCCTTTGGTTCCAGACGTACCTGAAAGCAAGTACACACACCTGGGCCTGAAAAAAACATTGATTTTAACCGTCTTTGATTACAGCAGCCATACTGAATCAAATCTAAATGAAGGTGTTAAAGTATTGATGTGTTTTGTTACCTGACACTTGTCTCCAAGGAAGTACTGCCTCCCTGCAAACACCATATAGTCCGTCTTCTGCATCTCTGTCAGCCACACACAGCAAAAGATTACTTCATATTTACATTTAGCTGACGCTTTTATCCAAAGCGACTTACAAGTGAGGTACAAGGCAAGTGTTCACAGTTCATGAGATACAAGTGCAAGAGAGCAGAAAGGTTTTTTTTTTTTTTTTTTTTTTTAAGAGATTTAAGTGCATAGGAAGATGCGGAAGAGTTCAGTTTTCAGCAGTTTTTTGAATATTGGGAGAGAGTCAGCTGAGCGTTCAGCGTTTGGTAGCTCGTTCCACCATCGTGGGATCATTGCGCTGAACAGTTTTGCTGGGTGTCTTCTATGCGGTGCTGTTCTATATTACTAAGCGGCCATGATGGTAATCAGATTACATACTTATGGGTAATCTAGTAATGTCAGTTTACAACCCATAAGGAATTTCACCAGTAGGCCTTAGGCAGTGTTACATTTCACTCGAGAGCTGCAGCCTAAATTTACACCTGGAACATCAGTTAGAAAGTTTAACAAGTTGGTTTCACAAGCATTAAATATGTCTTTTTTCTCGTCTTTGCGTAACCAGTTTTGCATCAAATCACAAAGACAAACACAAGACTCTGACATATTACAAAAACACAATTTAAGATGATAAAACCTGCAAAGACCAGGGCATCATTCTTTGTAGATGGGTTAATGATCAGCTAGTATCTGTATTCCTGATCATTTGACCTGATCCCAAATCTGCAGGTTCCTCAAACCCAGGTTTATCTACTTGTCCCAGCAACAGATTCACAGCTCCAGAGCAGGTTTGTCTAGTTTGTTTGAACAAGATAATCTCTCGGATTTAAACTGTGTTAGACCAGGAAGTCCCTCCTACTGTGTATGTCCTTACAGAGCAATCCACCAAACTCAATCTGATGCGAGTTTACAACAACATAAAAAGGTCTATTTATTAAGGTGTGGGTCTCCCTACACCGTCAGGTTTGAGGAGGTTCCAGGAGCGATGATAGCATGTGGACCCGATGCAGGATTACTCATTAGATTCTAGACCTATTTAGTGACATTTGATGTTATAGGGCCCTCCCCATTATGCTGTATTCTATAAGAATTAAACTAAGTTCTTCTGTTGCATGACAAAAACACAAATTAGCTTAAAACAGAGTTTGGTAAAAATCCTACAAACAAACTTCAGTATTGCGTTTTATGTGAGTTACCTTTGCAGGTGTCCTGCCACACATCAAACTCCAGGTTTCTGTAAACTTCTCCGTCCAGAGACTTCATGACTTTGTAGGGAAGACAGAGTCTGGAGGGTGGGTGGGTGTCAGCAGCAGGCTAAACAATGAAAAGACTTCCACTGATTATTGTCTATCACACATTTGCATTCAGGGGGACAAGCAAGCAACATCAACATGTCACTCACAGCAAGCACGTCCAGGATTATCTTTTTCAGTAAAGGTACTTTTAATCACCCCAACCCCATCTTTCTCCAGCCCCCTCCCACCTTTAGATCATCATTCACGCCTCGGGGTTTCTCCTCAGCAGCTCCACACGACTCCACCTCATCCCTGCAGTATAAAACAAACTCTTGTCAGCAGGGGTGGATTTGGTTGCCCCAGACGATAACAAAAAAACAAACAAGTTCTTCTTTGTAGTAGATTGTGATGGAAAATAAAGTATGATTAAGTTATTGCATTTTACTTAGTTATAATGGCAACTTGTACTCTTGCACTTTGTGTCAGTTATTTTCTAACAGCAGAATATCCCACACTATAGTCACTTCATGCTCACAGGTGCTTATCAAAATGCTGAAAAGGGAAAAGGTTTCCATAAAAGGAGAAAAGGGCTGGGGGCAGTAGCCTGAGGGTGAAGAATGTTCTGCCCAGCAACAGAAAGTTATAAAACTAATGTGTAATTTATGAAGTTTAGAACTGCATAGAATAGAGAACTGAAACTCTGTCGATGTTCTTCTCTCTTGCAAGATAATAAAACCCTAAAAGATGTCCTGGATGTTGAAGCTTCTTTACTGATTACACTTGAGGTGTCCAAGACCAGAAATTGTCATTTTTGCCATGACATAGATAAATAATCCTCCATAGACTCCTGAACTTCACTATAGTATTATGCAGAAGGCTAGTCTATGATACATTTATAGGAATAATTCTACTAATACAGCTAGGATGCTAGTGTTCAACAAATGTATGAATAAAAGATGCAAAGTTGAAACCAAATTTACAGAGCTATATCCCATTTAACCACAGCTAAAGTAGTGTTAAAATTATTAAGAAGCCAAAGGTTTTAAGAGACAAACTGGGTTTTCGTCTGCATTGTCCCAGTTAATAAAAGCTCACAAAATCTAGTTTTGATGCGTGGGTGAGAAACTAATGGTGAACCTATGCAATAGTTGTTATTTTAACTGAAGCCTGGAAAAGTACTTGTGATATCTGTGCAGCAGGAGGTCAGAGCTCACTTACCTCAGGTCACATCAAAAGATAGTGGCTTTTACAACCCCCCCCCCCCCCCCCAAAAATAAAATAAAAATAAGATTATTCACAACCCGTGGCACATGTTATTCTAGGGAAGAGTATGAATGTTAAAATAAATCAGTAAAAAGCATTTATGTGTACCGTATCAAAATATTGTATACAAAGTTTTTAGGCCCCCTTTCAGGTTGGGGGTCCCAGGCAGTTGCCTACTTGACCTAATGGTATGCACGGTTTAATGTATTTACCTTTGTCCTCTGTCCTCAGGAGTATCGTAGCCGATGTCCACGTCACTACACACTGATGGACTGTTTCTATAGCGACGGCTACCAACCCTGAAGGCTTCCATAGCCTGGCACAACTCAGCCTCCTCATACCCAAACACATGAGTGTAGAGCAGCTCATAAAGCAATGCTACACACACACAAATTTAGTATTGACACACAAAAGTCAACAATATCAGTAATAACACAATGATATCGATTAGCAGTATCGATCACAGATCAGTACTCACACTGACAGAGGGCGGCGGTGGCAGGGTAACTCCTCGGGTAAACTATGTCATAGTGACCATTGATCGAGCAACACAGTGTCACCTAGGCAACAAAGGACACCGAGTCAGCAGCAGCCAATCACATGCACTTGATGTCATGTGACCTGCTGCCATTTTTCTCCTTTACCTTGTCTACAAAATCTTCTTCAGAGATCAAGGTAGCTGGTTTCCCTGGGTAACGATAGATCAGGAAGCAGCGCCTAAAACAAAACACACGCTTCAGATGTCACATCCACCAATACTCCCTGTGACGTCAAAAAAACAAACAAAAAAACCCTCACCTTTAAAATTAATGTCAGTAACCATGGTAAACATGTCTCACCTGTAGAGCTGAGAGAGAGCCTTGATCTCCACCTGACCCACTGTCTCCTAAACAAATACACAGATAACAACTTTTCACAGATAACAGTTCAGCTGACTGAAAGGTGAAAGGTCACAGCCACTCACCTTTGGGTCCTCTAGACGCTCCAGGTATTTCTCAAACGAGCCTTCGACAAACTGGAAAAGAAGAGCCGTTTATTGGCTGGGTATTGTGAGCTACCAGACAGTAACAGTTGCTAACTAGCTGACAGCTGGTAAAGAACTGCCAACTGGTCAATGTGAATGAAATGTTTTAGCTTCTCAAATCCTGCTAAAAACACAGACTGCCAAACTACTGTGGATGGGTCACAGTCAAGGCCACAGTCAAGGCCACTTGAAGAGACTGACCCTTTGTCAAATGGTCTCAGTTTGGTTCTTCAGTTTATGGCAGCAGTGATTGTTTTACCCAAAGCAGCAGGTGACAGGTAAAAGTCAGGTTAAATGTCAAAACACATGACAAAAGGTTCTGTTCTTGTTCACAAACCAGTGTGTTCAGGAACCACCAGGTGTTCAAGGATGCAATGACTGTGCAGAAGTTAAAAATTTTTAAAGTCTCAGTAATAAGTACAAAACAATCATTTGTGCCATTAAATCGAAGAAACGTTGCGCGATTGTAGGGTTTCTGGAAGCCTGAAGTGTGTTGTTCTTTAGTTGAGCAGTGGGATCTTTTTTTTAATTCATCTATACAACTGCTTTACTTGTAACGTATGGGTGTATTAGTATGGCTCTAGATGCCCATGTTTTTGGAAACAAAACGTTAGCTGCATGTCTAAGATCTCCTTAGTCCTTTGCAGAGACCTTTTGCTCAGGAAGCCTCTCCTGACGGTGAGCAGCTTCTTGACACTGGTGCCTGTAAATATTTATTACGCTGTCACCATGGTTCCTATTCAGATCTGTGTAGGATCTGGTTCTCACCGAGAGTCCAAATCCTAGCTTCCCAAACAAGTTATTTTTGGTTTAAATGTTTAGAACTTGTTTAGCTAACAGGAACAGAACCAGTCTCTGTGGTGAACTCACTGGTCCCTGAAGTGTTCATGTTCAGGTAATGGATCTAACAGTACACCTTTCAATTCCAGCTAATAACAAAGATCACAGACCTTGTTAGTTTACAGTGGGGAACTCACCGGCTCAAAGTTGCATCTGTTGGCTCTCATGAAGTTGGCACAGTCCTGACGGATCTTCTGATGGTAGTTCTGAGAGTAATACAGCTACAAAAACCAGTTCAGAGGATTAGGGTATGTCACACTTTAAAGTACACCACTGCCTTTTATTCACTACATACACAATTTATTAGATAAAACATTCATTAACATGTTAATTAATTATTATATTAATTAACAAAGTAATTGCTTTGTCTAGTTTACAGTCAAAAATTTAATGAAGCAGAAAATATTTTCTATCTGGGAAGCTGAAAAGTTCAATGATCTGTTGGTGAAACAGTTTAAACCAGCTGACCTCTATTTTAAACATACAGATAATGAGGCCATTCAGTTCAGCTGATCCACAAGAACTAGCATCAGGTCAGTTACATGTGACATCATCGCTTTGAGTGCCAATAAGTAGAAAAGCGCTATTCAAGTGCTGACCATTTACACCACCTGAATCATCAACACAGGTGATGACAATGACACAGTGCAACAACTTGTTTCAGTCAAAAGATAAAAAATAAAAACTAACAAACTACATAACCACACGAGACAGCCACGCTGCTTCACTGGTATCCTGTTTCTTCAGGCTAAAATGTTGGCGCCACATTTCTAAGAGATGATTCCCCCAAATAGTCTGAATCCCCATAATTCCACAGGAGATCTTGCACATGCTCAGTTGAATCCTGTTAACTTCAGACTCCTGCACAAAGTTACTGCCTTACTTAATCTTTGGTGGAATGTAACAATTAGTGCAGTTTTAAAAGAACAAGGTTTCAAACTGGTCAGTGCTCGCTCTGACTAACTGGAGTCTGCATCTTTTAAATTTACAGGCTTCTGAAAAATGTCACTCTCTCCCCAGTGGTTTTTTGCTTTTTTGTTGATTTTCTGATCACTGGGTTCCTTCACTAGTTGTGAATGGATTTAACTTTGAAGGAAAGTTGTCTGTATGTTTACAGTTCCAAGTTTTCAGACAAGTTGTTTTATGAAATTAACTCCCAGTCTGTGTTTGGATTACATTTGTTCATATGATTCACTTCAGTGATTCTTCAGTTAACATTTCAGACATTGTGGATTTGTTCCTGCCAACATGGATTGTGTTGGTTTTTATCTACATTCTTTTGAGAGACAAGTAATGGGTTAAATGTCTTCCACAGATTCCCTCTGACATCCTGAAGGCTATAACATCAATTAACAACAGCTGATGAGGGGAAGTTGGAAATATATTTGGTCTGTGTTTCTTTCAGCTATTTAAGAAACAAATGTTAGTGTAACAAAGATTAGGATAATGGTTATGTTTTATGCTTTGTATTAACTTCCCTTTTTCATGCATGTGATCTAGTTTAGACATGTGATTTAGCATACAATGTGAAACCTTGTGTAATTGTCACTCTACCGCTCTATCCCCGGCATTGGAGCTGTGTGTTTTCCAGTGTGCAGCTACTGGTCCTACCAACTTGCCTGATGTTTTGTTTTTTTTGCCCTTTTCTTTTCTCTCACCACTTTCCACTCACCCCAACCAGTCAAGGCATATGGCCGCCCACCCTGAGCCTTGTTCTGGTGGAGGTTTTTTCCTCTTCACTGTTGACTAAGGCTTGCTCAAGGGGGAATTGTTGGGTTTTTCCTCAACACATCTTGATAGTCTTGACTACATTATGTTAAGTGCCTTTACATGAATTTGTTGTGAATTTACACCATATAAATAAAGTTGAATTGAAATGCTCCTACAATTCAAAGTCCCACAGAACAATTACTTTGTACTGTTTCACTGTGTGACCACAAATAAAAAGCTGTAGACCACAAATTGCTGTAATAAGGCTGATAAAGAAGAATGGATGTAGCACACTTTAGCTCCTTTGTGTATTGTAGACAGAAATAGGGCGGTAAACTGACTTACAGTATAGTTGTGTTCTGGTAGAAAACCTTAAAGAGGCTCAGTAAGAGGCAAAGAGATTCTTAAGTTTCTTTTAAAAACTATTCCCTTAACGTGCTCGTAGTTTACATGAGTATTTCCGTGGTACTTTGACTTCTTAGTCCACTCCATGCATTTCAAGCTTTAGTCACTTTAATATACTAATACAGAGGATGAAGCATTTGTCAGTACCTAAAGTGGTAAAACCAGTTGCACCGTTTAGCTGCTGAAGAAACCGGATTTCTGTGCCGTTCACCTTGTGTCTAAAGCTCCTGGACAGGACTCGGTGGTCTGGTGCCAACATGAACTGCTGCACGGCCTCTCATCAAGTGAGGAGCTGGACACACAAACTGAACCGTGTCAACAAGAAACTGATTCGGGTTCACTCTGATGGTAAATGTTGCTATGTTTTACACCAAATTCGTGAACGACGGGGCTGAAAAATAAAAAGTTAACCCACCATGATGTTTACATATTAGTGTGTACTTCACGTTCCTATGGGGTTTCTCGTGCACTCTGGTGAAGCCCAACACAGCTCCTGTCTCCATCTCCAAACCTGCACCTCCCGACCTGTCCCCACTCCCTGACCCGGCTCACCTGTTCTGACACGGCTCGGAACAGACTGGACGCGTCCCGGGCCACCATCTTCCTATAGAGCCCCAAACTGGACAGGTACTCGTCCATGTTGACGAAGTATTTCTTAAGGCCTTTCTGCATCCCGCCGCCGGTAAAGTGCCACAACATCCGCGTGAAAGTTGCTACAACCGGGCACAGTTCGGCTCCAACAGCACGAGCCACTACCGCCTGCGCTGCCAGGTGAGTTTAATCAGGTCTTATGAGCGGGTGGGGCCCCTCACAGTTGCTGGGGCCTTCACGGACCCACCGGGACTCGGACATGTCACGATCAGAGACAAAGTACTGCTAACGCTTAGAACCAAACTTTAATCAGTTCACTAACTTATTTAAAGTCCACAAATCAGATACTCAAGTAACAAGTAACTAATGCCATGTAGAGGTAACGCATGAATTCATGTTGTTCAGCAAAGGGAAGTAACTAAGTACAGCTACAAAGGATAAGTCCAAGTTACACTGAACTTTACTTGAAGCCCACATACATAACACCAATGGCTGAACAAATACTCTGATTATGTACTTCATCAGTCAAAGTGTAACGCCTTTTGGCTTAATCCTTCACTTGTCACCATAGTGGAACATGTTCCACAAGTTGATTTGGCATTAGTTTCTATGCCAGAATCCCATCCTGCCCCAACCATCCCATTTTATCCAGGCCCCAGACCAGGACCAAGGTGGCCCTTGGTGGCTGGGCATCCCAACCCAATGCTCTACAACTGAGCTACTAGGCCCTTATTATGTACTTCATCAGTACCTCCTCAGAAACTTCTCTACCCTTTAAATAAGGCCGGGCCTCCCAGACCAACACCTGAGTGTCATCACAATGATTCACACACCTGGCTCCGACTTCCTCTGCTACCTGTCCAAGACCAGTGGAATTTTTGTCCTATTTTAACTTGCTTCTCTTTATGTAGTTGTAAGAAGGATCTGCAAATCTGATCCTTTTTGAAAATCTAATATTTTTTTTATCATATCTTAGCAAAAACAGTAAAGTATAAGGTCACACTGCAGACCACTGATGCTGTGAAGTCTCCAGGCTGCAGCTGAACTGACTGCTACCATCACAATCCAGGGGGAGATGGAACAGTGACTCACTCCAAATAGGTTTGTCAGGAGTGAGGACAGAAGTAAATGACTGGACTCTGAGAACCTTGGATAATCCCACTATTGACCCTCCTGTGGCCAACAATAACAACCCCCACCACCCTGCCAAGTGGCTCCAACACCATCAGCATATGTTTAGAGAAAGCACAGCTGGACCAGCGGGAAAAAAACTTGTCCTGTCCCAGTGCTGGAGCCTGAGGAATAAGGCGCATGTAGCTGGGAGGTTGCAGCTCTGACCGCCTTTTGACATTGCAAGTAGTATTTTTACTTTACTTTAGTGTTGGATTTGGCAATTTGAATAGTTATTCTGGCCATGTAAATTAATAGTTGAAACAGTTTGTAGTTTAATCTTTTATAACTTCAGTTTGATGTTGAATTACGTTATTGATGATATAATCAATAAGTTCTGTTATGAATAGCTTGACCTGTAGACAGGAGAACTTCTCGGTTCGACCAGCAGGTGGCAGTAAACCTCATTCTACAACACTCAATTAAAAAGGAGGAAGAAGAGGTCACAGTGCCCACACGCACAGTAACTCCGCACAGACCCCGATAGGGTCGATAGGGTACTGATTTCGCTCGGTTCTGTCAGAGTCTTACCCGACTTTCTCATCCACATGATTAGGCTGATCCTCAGGAGCGGGGCGCCGGGCTTCGCATATGCACGCTCAGCTCACTCCTTCGTCGGCTCTGCTCCGGAGCTGCCCGCTGTCCGTGTTCGGAGCACCTTCCTAGACTTCTTCCGAGAGAAGCACGGACACCTGCTGGTCCCGTCCTCCCCCGTCCGGCCCAGAGGAGACCCCAGTCTGCTGTTCGTCAACGCAGGCATGAACCAGGTCAGTTTAAAGCCAGTCGGGTCCGTCCTGGTTCGACCCGGTCTGTGGGACCAAGCTAGTTGTCTTTAGCTAACATTTCAAAATAAGAGTCATGTGAATGCTGCAGACTACAGGTCCTTTAGAGTTGATGCGGTCCATACGGTTACCGAGCTGTTGGTGTTTTTATTTTAAATAATATACAAATATACACGAAATATTACAATAATATAACCATTACACTGGTTTTTATTTTCCTCGGAAACACAAACATTTACAGTTATATTCCGTACAAAAGGTTAAAACAAGACAATAAGAGGCTTGAGCCATCAACTTTAGTCACATGAAGTGGATGCTTTTAATCTCTTTGTGTGTTTTCCACCTCAGTTAGATGTATCTCAAAACAGCTGTATGTTACGACCTAAAAATCTACCAACTTTAGATAGTTTATACAACTGTAATGGGCAAATGTAGAGGCATAATTTATACATGAAAATCTTGTGAATTATTTAATTAAGTTTCCAAATCCAGCAGTTTAAATGCCTACTGTCTACTGATGAGGAGGAGTGTAGTGTGACGCACAAATGTCATCACTATGCATGCGACAAGTCCTGTGGGACAGGCCAATGTGTAAACAAACCAAGGAATGTAAATGTTGAGCACATCAGTCAACATTAATTTGATCCAGAGAGAATCTTTTTCAATACCATAAGTTGTGATTTATAATATGATGATGAATTTAAAGGAAAAAGTAAAGTTTAAATTAAATAAGATAAAGTTTTAGCCATTATTCTTTTTAAAAGCAGTAACCTGAATATGAATTTCAGCAATGTGACACATGTTTTAAGTCAAATTAAAAACACTATATACTAGTGTGATGGCTGTGCCAGGAGCATGGCTGAGTGACCAAACAATGAAAGAGGTTATGAGATGTTATTCAGAATTAATAAGGGGAGGTGTAGCGTTATGTTTAGATAAATTGAATGGTAAAGCAATCCTAAATATGTTAGTTGTTCTACATTTACATTTAGTCATTTAGCAGATGCTTTTATCCAAAGTGACTTACAAGTGAGGTACAAGGCAGCAAAAATCTAAGTCATGGAGAAAAACATCAAAACAAAGTCCTATTAGAAAAGTCACATTTCACGAGATGCAAGTGCAAGAAAGCACAGAAAGGAACCTGACACGTTCTTTGTATGGAGAGAGAGTGTGGATGTAGTTTAGTAGAGTGCAGATACCTGGGTGTCCACCTGGACAGTAAACTGGACTTGTCCATTAATGCAGCATCAATATACAGGACAACATAGAGAAGACTGTATTTTCTAAGGAGACTAAGGTCCTTCAACATCTGCAGCACCATGCTGTGGATGTTTTGTGAGTCTGTGGTAGCCAGCTCCATCTTCAAGATTCAAACAACTTTATTGAACCCATAGGGAAATTGTGTTGCCTTGTTACAGCTGCTCTCCGCGTGAAAATTAGAAAGAGAGAAAAAATCTTTCACTAAACACAGACAATAGACAAGTAAGAGTACAATCTACTGATGAATAGGTAGGAAAAACCCCAGCTAGAGGAGTAAATGAAATAAAAACTGTACTATTTTTCAATTTTGACAATTTGCCTATTTAGTCCCCCTCTTTTTTACAGAAGGGGCATGAGTTGAACAGTTTAATGGCTACTGGGAGAAAGGATCTCCTGTGTTGTTCTGTGGAGCACTTGACTGTTATCAGTCTCTGGCTGAAAGTGCTCCTCCGTGCAGCCAGCACACAGTGGGGTGGGTGGAAGGGATTGTCCAGGATTGAAAGGAGTTTGGAAAACATTCTTTTCTCAACATGCAGAGGGTCCAGCTTTCCCCCGGAACAGAACCAGCCCTCCTTATTAGTATGTTCGTTACTGTCGGCTACCTTGATATTGCTTCCCCAGCAAACCATAGCATAGAAGAAGCCACAGGAGATCCCATCTCCCAGTGCCCATTAACATGTTCAAGTTTATTTCTTTCTTTTTCTACTTTTCACGTGGAGAGCAGCTGTAACAAGGCAACACAGTTTCCCCCTGGTGTCAATAAAGTTGTTTGAATCTTGAATCCTGCTTCCTGTTTGTGTGTTCTAGTTTAAGCCCATCTTCTTGGGGAGGGCTGACCCTCGCAGTGTCATGGCCTCTTACTACAGAGTGGTCAACAGTCAAAAGTGTGTCCGAGCTGGTGGTAAACACAACGACCTTGAGGACGTGGGCCGAGACGTCTATCACCACACCTTCTTCGAGATGCTGGGAAACTGGTCTTTTGGGGATTACTTCAAGGTCAGGAGGGGAAGGGGTATTGTGCTTCCAAAGAGGGGGTCTGTTAATGTGTCTTTTAATTGATATTTGTGTGCACCTCAGGAGGAGGCATGCTCAATGGCCTGGACCCTCCTCACTGAGCATTATGGAATACCTGCAGACAGGTTGTATGTGTCGTACTTTGCTGGAGATGCTGAATCGGGTCTACTGGCTGACAAAGAGACGAGAGACATCTGGTTAGACATTGGGTACGTCTCCAAGTACTTTGGTAAATCTGAGGTACTTTAAGTGTTTCTTCTTTACCATGGTTGTCTCTGGGCTGTAGTTTGTGTACAAATGAAACAATTTAAGGGTAAAAATGGGCAGAGCTGAAACAATGAGTGGATGCTTGATAAATAAGTTTATTTCTTATGCCCCAGGTCTAGGGGAACCTAGATATAACATAATGTACCTTCCCAATCGTCTCAATCCCAGGCAAAAATCAACTAGTGTTCAAAATGCAAATGGTAGAAATTTATTTGATGAGCAGTGACAACAACAAACAAAAGGCTCTAACAAAAACCCAACATTACCTCTCCAAACTAAACCACTTAATGAAAGACAGGTTGTATAACTCCTAACCTAAAACAGGAGAGAAATGATTATAATAAAACCTTAGGTCCTACCTGGTGGTCAATATTTACAGTGCAATAATTACACACTTATCAGACAAACTGCTAAATCTCTACATAAAACAATAGTTTTATTTTCACACAGCTCGCTAAGAAACAGTAACACAATGCTGGGTTAGTTGGGAGTGGCAGAGGTTGTCAGAGAGAGGCTTCTGTCATCTGGTTCCATCAGATTTTTGATTGGAAGTGAGACACTTTAAAAGTCTATAGTTTTTCATTGTTTTGGTGCTAAAATTAGTACTCTAATTGAATAGTATCTGCATACAACTGGAAGGATTTATCTTTGTACTAACTTATTAACTGCCAAAGATGAAGCATGTACAAGGGAAACAGAACTGGACCCAGAACAGAACTCTGGGGTATGCCACAAGACCTTCAGTTTGATAGTGCATAGTTTCAAACAGTAAGTAAAAAGAACAACTGTTCTATGTTGGTACTGAGAACTGATAATATAAAAACTAATTTGTTTAAGGCAGTTCTCATTTTAAAAAAGTTATATTACTGTTAATGATACAATAGGGGTTAATAATAAAAGCAATGTAAATCTTGGTTGCAGAGAGATTGTTTAATTTATAATTTTTATAATTTTTTTAAAATAATAATTTATTAATCCTCACAGTCCAAACACATACATGTTAGGTTAATTGGTGACTCTAAATTCTCTGTAGTTTTGAATGTGAGTGTGAATGGCTGTCTGTGTGTGTATGTCTCATTGTGTTGGCCCTAAGATAGACTGGAAACCTGTCTAAAGTCAGCTGACAGCTGGGATAGGCTATCCCCCCCACCCACATCTCTGAAAAGTATAAGGAAGACTTAAGGTTGAAAGTTAAGGGATTAATTAGTAGATTAAGATACAGTAGAAGGGACTTTAAGGACTCAATTATGCTTTAATGTCATCCATGCATGTAAAAATTACATGCCTGTGAGTACAAACTACTCACAGGCGCCATAATAATTTAGTGTTTGGGCATTTTTGTTGATGAACCAGAGCAGTGTGAAGACCTGGGTCTATGGGAAAGCCCTTCTAGTTACAGCCTTGTTAACAAATTGCAGCATTAGTATCTAACTAAATCAATGAATTTAGTCCTGATCCTCAATTTCTCCCTCAGGGTCTCCCCAGGTCGCCTCCTGCCGTTTGGTCTCAAGGAGAACTTCTGGGAGATGGGGGACATGGGCCCTTGTGGCCCCTGCACTGAGATCCACTATGACCATGTGGGGGGGCGAGATGCCTCAAAACTTGTCAATGCCAACAGTCCTGACGTGGTGGAGATCTGGAATCTGGTCTTCATGCAGTACAACAGGTACAAGCTCACACCTACACCAGTATAGTCTACGTTAAACAATTTCAGTTCAATGTTTAAGCCAGAAGAAACTAGTGCCATGAAGTAGCTCTACTGGTTGTACTGGTCAGCTCCCAGTATGCTTTGTTTTTAGGGAGGTGGACCGAAGTCTGCGGCTGCTACCCCAGTTTAGTGTGGATACTGGGTTGGGACTGGAGAGACTGGTAAGCGTTCTGCAGGGAAAGAGATCAAACTATGACACAGACCTTTTCACCCCCCTCCTGCGTGCTGTCCACCAGGTACTCACAGTCCACACACTACAAAAAATACACTATATACATTAAACACATGATATAGGTAGAGTCAGATATACAACATTTGGTGTCATGGTGATGTGTATGTCCTCAGAGGTCGAAGGTGGGGCCGTACAGTGGCAGGACAGGTGCGGACGACCATGGGATGGTGGACACGGCATACAGGGTGGTGGCTGACCATATCCGCACTTTATCAGTTTGCATTGCTGACGGAGTTTATCCAGGGATGTCAGGAGCTGAGTAAGTCATCCACCAATCAGCTGCCAGATCACATTTATTCACCAATCAGCTGTCAAATTAGCTCCTGTTTGTGTCTTTTGTGTGAAAGGTTGGTGTTGAGGAGGATTTTGCGGCGAGCTGTTCGGTTTTGTGTTGAGGTACTTAAGGCTCCTCAGGGAACTCTGGCCAACCTGGTTCCTGCGGTTGTCGACATCCTGGTAAAATGCATTTTTCATTATCCCTCTGACCAGGTCACCTGGAAACAGCTGTTGCATTGAATGAGGATATGATTTTTGACTTGTTGCTTTATGTGGTTTGATGTGATTTAACAGTAAAACCTCTTGAATTTTGCACATTTAGTGCTTTGTAGTTTCATATAGAACATTATTTCAAAGTTTCTGCCAAACAAACTGTTCCCCCCCTCCCCCTTCCCACAGGGTGATGTGTATCCGGAGCTCTACAGGGAGGCAGACAGGGTATGTGGTGTTTCAGAAATAAAACCAAAGTCGATCAGTGTCTTCAGATCACCTTATTATAGGGGATAAATTATTACCAGGTTTGAAATGGCAATATTTTTTTGTTAAATAACATAAATGAAGGTGATTAGTGTTGGGTTGATCATGTAGTAGGAAGTTGACATCAGCGGCTGTTGAGTGACAGGAAGTTGTTTTCTCCTGCAGATTGTGGACATCATTAACGAAAACGAAGCTCAGTTCTTGTCATCTCTGCAGCAGGGCACCAGGCTCATCCACCGCACACTCAACAAGATGGAAGACAAACATGGAGTCTTTCCTGGTCAGTCACTACAAATCCCATCAACCACCAGGGCACAAAACACGCTTGCCACTTACTGTTGATTCTTTCAGTCAAACCTCATAGTTTTCCCCAAAGATGGTTTAGTTTGTGATCACATCTCTCTGGAACACTTTAAACCATTTTTATTTTTATTTCTTTATTACGTTTTATATTTTTTAATTACTATTGCCATGTTTTACATCTTAACACATGTCAGAAACTTTAAGACAAAACACTTTAATAGATTTAAACTAAATTAAGACGTTCCAGTCGGAATCCTCAGTATTTCTCACAGTGACACTGTGTGTTGGTATGTGTATCAGCGTCAGTGGCCTGGTCTCTGCATAGGGACCTGGGTTTCCCTTTGGACCTGGTGGACCTGATGTTGGAGGAACAAGGGGTTCATGTGGATCAGCAGGAACTGGACAAACTGAAGGCCAATAACCAGAAGGTTAAGTGATTTAACAAGTCTGGTGCTTGCCATGTGTTGGTCTTGTAACAGAAGGAGGAGGTTTTGTTTTATTTGTGTTTAAACAACAGGAGATGTGTAAAATAATGATTGTGAGCGTTTTTATTGTGAACAGGTCATAAGACTTGGTAGGTAGGGGGCTTTTGTAGACTTTTATTGTGAAGCAGAAAGAAGGCTTTTGAACGATATCTGTTGTTTTTTTGTTTGAGTCCTGAGATTGCACAGGTAACAGATGATGTCATCACACAGCTGTCTACCTTTCAGGTGTGCTCTGACCAGCAGAGAGGTCCTGAGTCTCTGCTAATGATGGATGTTGTCAGCTTAGCGGAGCTGCAGCGGCTTGGGGTTCCTCACACTGACGACAGCCTCAAATACCAGTACACACTCGAAAGGGACCAATATGGTATAGATTCCTACCTGCATGGGTAATACAGTTGGACCCTCTGTGTTCACACAGATGACCTCTAACCTCTGTCCCTCAGTGTTCCCAGCATACCATGCAACAGTCCTGGCTCTGTATGATGGCCAGACTCTGGTGTCAGAAGTCGTTGAGGGTCAACGCTGTGGGGTCATCCTGGACCAGACTTGCTTCTACCATGAGCAAGGGGGGCAGTCACATGACCAGGGCTACTTTACCCGGGATGGACTGCAGGTCAGCTGACACAGAAAATGCATCATGGTACCTGCTGTGAGATATCTGACTCAAAGTGTGTCCTCTCTCTCAGGATGTGCTGTATTCTGTGGAAGCTGTGGTACAGGCAGGGGGATACGTGGTCCACCAGGTTTTTGTAGCCGACACCCTAAAGACTGGAGACCAGGTTCAGCTATGTCTAGACCAGGTAAATGACAAGCAAAAAAGCAGGTTCAGTTTAAACTCTGAGACAGAAACAGATGCTCTGGATAAAGGGATGTGGTCAACTTGGTCTAACTTGTCCATTTGTCTGTCCCTCAGGTCCACAGACTGTCCTGTATGGTCAAACACACAGCGACTCACATCCTGAACTTTGCTCTGAGGGAAGTTCTAGGTCCCTCAGTCCAACAGAGAGGGTCTCATGTCTCAGCTGACCGCCTCCGCTTCGACTTCAGCATTAAGGTCAAACATCTGACTGACTGTGTGACTTACAGACTCAATGAATGACTGGCTGAACTGTTAACTCACTGACTAATTGCCATTAACCACTTTATTCATGACAGTTTTCTCATTTGCTCAGACACTGATTTTTTTTTTTTTTTCCCTCCATCAACACGTCTGGTGAAACTTACAAAACCCTTTTAATAAGTTATTACACAATAGACTATCAAAATCCCAATTGCGATTTTACTAGAGATAACACATCCTGCTGCACTCTGCAACTAAGAAACATCCCTAAGAAAGTTTTCTTGATTCATTCTGTGTGTAGGTCTTCCTGCGTCCAACTGTCATGGACATGCAGGAGCTACAGTGAGCATCTAGAATGGAATAATTCAGACACTCAATAGGGATTTCTATTTGGTGGGAATGTGTGTTTTCCTCTTGTTTTTACAGTTAATAGACCTGTTAACTGTTTTGAAAACTGTGAAACAAAAGGAAAAGTGTTCTGCTGTGCTAAGAAGATGAAAATTTTATTGTCATCAAGTGCTTTCCAGTTTCATTGAATGCAATTGAGGTAAAGGGTATTGCCAAGTTTGGCTTACTTTATATTTATATTTGCAAAAAGGTTAACTGATAAAGTCTAGATAAGAACACTTCTGGTCACATTTAAATTATTGAATTGCACAATTGAACAAAACATTTTATTATTAGTAAGAAAAAAATAATTTTTTTTGTCTTAAAATAGCCTCATTATAGATTAGGCTCATCAACACACAGTGCATCATCAAAACATCAACAAACATCATCAAAACTGTAACATTTCAGTTTTAAAACACTGCTCTGTTCATTATGCTTTTCTTACTCTGTAAGGGGGCTATTTCAACATGGCTTTCATGTCAATAATAGTAATGACCCAAAATGGGTCAGAGTTGCCCACGGTGAGTAGCTGTGTTGCTTTTTTAATCATGGCACTTTTGGAAAACACATTCATCCCAGCCAGTTTTGTCCTGCTGAAATTACTGACGTATTTTATTTAACCCATTTTAACTAGGTGACTACCACTAAGGTTAACAATCTGTTTTTCAAAAGAGTCTGGTTAAAACCACAGTGTTAGAAGTGTCAGACAGAACAGCTGGACCATGAACCACAGACTAAACTAAACCCCCAGTGAGAAGAAAGTGAACAGGTCTGAGGAGGCAGAGGAATCATTGAGCATCTGACTGGAAGCCTTAGGTTCTGGGTCCAGTCTTCTGTGTCTAAAATGGATTTAAGCTGTGGTGTTTTGTGTCCTCAGGGCTCTCTGAGCGTCTCTCAGCTGCAGCAAGTGGAGAATTGTGTTAACAACATCATCTCATTCAATCAGAGCGTCCACAGCCAGGAGCTTCCTTTGCAGACAGCTATGACTATCAAAGGACTCAGGACCATAGACGAGGTGGATAACACAGGCCTGTCTCACTATCTCTGTCTGTCTGCAGCTTTACTGACTGTCTGTCTGTCTCTTCAGGTCTACCCTGACCCTGTTCGGGTGGTGTCTGTAGGGGTACCGGTCTCAGAGTTGCTGGATAATCAGACAGACAGGCTGACGTCTGTTGAGCTCTGCTGTGGAACGTGAGAT
This sequence comes from Channa argus, assembly GCF_033026475.1. NCBI lineage: Eukaryota > Metazoa > Chordata > Actinopteri > Anabantiformes > Channidae > Channa > Channa argus. Next base: position 244,646 of record NC_090199.1, read on the forward strand.
GAAACACACCTGTTTACCTGTCTGTCAGAGAGGGGGGCATTTACCTTTTTACATTTAGTCACTTGGCAGACGCTTTTATCCAAAGTGACTTAAAGTGAGGTACAAAGCAGCAAGAACTCTAAGTCAAGAAGAAAAAAGTAAAGCAATGTGCTGTGAGAAGTTTTTGTGTGTGGCCTGATCAAAAATGAGACGTGCTGCTAATGTGCCCTGTCAGCAGGGCATTGCTGTAGTTAAGACGAGATTGGACCTGTGTCTGCACAATGAGTCGGGTTGCATATTCAGAAACATAGGGTCTGATCTTTATTCATTGGGTATTGGGCAAATCTGCTGCCAGACAGATGGATCCATGGATTAGTAAAGCTCAGTTGGTCATAAAAAAACGGCCCCGATTTTTAGCGGACTTAGTGAGGACAATCTCGTCTCACTGATGTAGCTTGTTCGTCACAGACGGACATTGACAGGTCTTTAGTTCTGATTCGATGATTATGCTGAATCGTTTTTAATATGGGTCTTTTAACCTGTCAGTCTGAGCGCAGGGGTTAAAAAGACTATCCCACACTGTGGGACAAAGACAATGTGTCAAAACTGTTTGTTTTTTTTTTTCTTCTTCCAGCCACCTGCTGCAGACCAGATTCATTCAGGACCTTGTGATCATCTCTGAGAGACAGATGGCAAAGGGGATCAGTCGGATCGTGGCAGTGACAGGGCTGGATGCCACTCGGGTCAGTCTCAACATTAGAGAATCTGTAAAAACTATAGCCCTACTTTTCTGTAAACCCAGATGAATGAACCTCTGCAGGGAGATGTTTCACAGGAGTCCATGTAGAGACATGAACCATTTTCTGATGCATCTATAGTGATTTCAGTTTTCTAAGGTGGGTGTTTGTGTGTGTGTGTGTGTGTGTGTGTGTGTGTGTGAGCGAGTGAGTGAGATGCCCATCTCTGACCACTGTCTTCACTCGTGCTCTTCTTCAGGCTCGAGAAGCGGGTCAGGTTCTTTCTCAGGATGTGGAGTCTCTGTCAGCCAGACTGTCAGGCCCGCCTCCCACAAGCATTGTCTCTGCTCAGCACCTTGCCAAGGAGGTGGGCGTTCTCTCTGATGTAGGTACACTACCCATGATGTACTGCAGTTTGTGAGAAGATGTGCTGTGTAGCTACTATCTTGTTTAAACCTTGCCTGTGTCTGACAGGCTGTGGACACCACCCCCATCCCTCAGTGGCAGCGCAGAGAGCTGCAGAGTCAACTCAAAACCCTGCAGAGGAGCAGTAACACCAGCATCAGGAAACTAGAGACTAGAGAGGTCCACACACACCTGTACCTGTACCACAATCAGCTCAACTCAAAAAAATATTAACTTCATACAAACTTAATTACATGAGTTTATAATGAGTTGTGATGCAGCTTAAGATGTAGAGCACCTGCTAACTAAAACTTAATTGTTGCATCATTCGTGCAGACTGGCAGCAACACACTTCATGGTTCAGTTTTCACTCCAAAAGAAATAATAACCAAGGTTATGTCTTAAATTTTAAATTCCCTTGTTTCATGATGATACAGTGGGATTCAGTCTAGATTGTTCTCATTAGTTCCATAGTGCTTTTCGTGCTTTTTTTTTTTTTTTTTTTTTTAAGGTTTGTTCCCTTCTATATGGAAAATTTTAAGATTAACTTCAACAACTTTGGGTTATGCCCTTTTGATGCCCTTTTGATGCCCTTTTTATGCCATTTTATGTCTTTTTGCAGTTTTTAGGTTAGTTTCAGATTTATTGGATGATAATAGTCATGTTAATAACAGCATAATTTGAGGGAGATATGACTGAACACATTCAAATCAAAACAGTTACGCTCTGACCTGGAAAGATGTCACAGCAAAATAAAAACAACTTCTCTACCATCATGCTTTGCTCAGGCTGCAGTGACAGCACAGGCTGTCCTGGAGAAGAATGGCAGGAAGAGGCTGCTGGTAGACTCTGTGGAGACCGACTCCCTGTCGGTATGTTGCACCTGGAGATGCACCTGTTAATGATTTTTCAGGTGAATAAGAATCAGTTGAGCAGCTCTCTGATGTTTCTAGGTACTGATGAAGACGGTGAACCAGCTAAGCTCCATCTCCCCTCACAGTTACGTGATGCTGCTTGCTCACCACGGGCATTCTGGGAAGGTTCTGTGTGCCTGCCAGGTTCCCAAGGTAACCAGAACCCACCTGCTGGTGATATCTGCATCAAATGTCTCCAGTCTACTTGTACAGTTACCATGGTGACAGCTGTCACCATCTTTTCCATAGTTGTTGGTGACAACGTTAACAGCTTCGCAGATGGGTAGGGTTTGTTTGGATTTTCTGATTGGCTCTATTTGAACTATTTTTCCGATTCAGAACTCACCATCTCTACCAGCATCTGATTGGGCAGTGGCAGTGTGTCATCACCTCGGTGGGAGTGCTGGGGGCTCAGCACTGGTTGCAAGGGGAACAGGAAGTAGCAGTGACATCACTGGTGCTCTGAGGTGGGCAGGGGAGTTTGCACGGCAGAAAATACAGCGATGATGTGATGACTGTTATCCAAACCCTTTTGTGATTGGACTGCAGGTGCAGGTGCAAATGTCTAAACTGATATTTTACAAATCTGATAATTTCTTTGTTTTAGAAGAAATAAAAAGTAATGCATAAATGGATTAATTTCAATTCATCCATGGATGGACATGGGGGGCTGGAGCATATCCCAGCTGTCCTTTGGCAAGAGGCGGAGTCCACCCTGGACAGGTCACCACTCTGTCTCAGGGCTAGAGACAACCATTCACACTCACATTTACCCTTGCTGGCAATTTCGAGTCACCCATTAACTTAACCTGCATGTCTTTGAAGGAAACCTACACAAAAACAGTGAGCACATGCAGCCAGCTTTTCTTTCCTTTGTTTTCATTCATTGATTTTATTTAGTTCGATATAAAACCCGGTTGCTTCTGTTAAAGGGTATTTTTCCTATCCACCATCACCTCAAGGAGGATTTGTTGGGTTTCTATGTAATTTTCTAGGGTCTTGACATTACAATGAGAAGTGCCTTGAGATGATTTGGTGTTTTTAAAAATGAAACTAAATTGAATTGCAGCTTGGATGTTAACCTCGAACACACTGGGTTTAAGGTTTCTAGCAATTGTAGCATTTCGGCCATTGGAACAGCACACCTCTGCCATCTACTGGCAGAATCCTGAAATATTGGTACCTCCTGGTAAAGGAGGAGCTCAAATGTTTTTTCCTTTTATAAATTCATTATGTTTAACCATCACATAGTGACAGTAACAGTCTCTCTAACATCTCTATCAATTCAAGAATAAAACACTGATACAACCACTGAGAAAATGTCCAGAGAGCTGGATATAAGGTGAGGATACACAGAATTAAAGGGCCACATAAATGAAAAGTGTAAAGCTCTGTGCTTCTCTTGGAGATTTAGTTTGTTCTTTGCACCAGATTTAATCCAAGTAAACCAAGTCTATGTAAATGAAATGAAGTAAAAAGTACAGATATTTAATCTTAGATGTATTGGAGAAAAGGTCAATATAGTCATAAATAAATCTACTCCAGTAAAGTACAGATATGTGACTTTTATGTCACATATGTGATTTTTCACATAATACTTCATTACTTCACTTTCCACTGTTTTTGTTGTGATGAGTCTGGTGCATTGTGGTTTGTTATCTGTTTGTTTGGTGTCTTGCTTGGGTTATTTCAGGAAGCAGGTTTTACAAACTGAGGTTAAACCTGAACTCTGACAAACCCTGAGAGGATAAACAGAGTTTGTTCAGTCTGTGTTTAATGTCTGTAAAAGCTTAATCTATGGATCTCAGACACTATAATTTACCATGATAACAGGGCCCACCATTTAATATGTTAGACATATTAATGTGGAATATTGAAAATAATGTAGTTAAAATTAAATATGAAAAATATACAAATAAATATATATAAAAAATTTCAACAAATAGATTTTATTCAGCGTCAGTCATTTATTTAGTATACCAGGAATTCTATTAGTGCTTCAGCCAAAGACCTCGTTGTTGAGATATTATCTGACAGAGACAAAATGCCTATTTGCAACAAATTTAATAATGAAATAAACTTACATTCAGTCATAAATGTAAACAAAATTGTTGGGATTTTATAAAAAAAAGAAACCCCAAATTTTCTCTGAAATACCTTGAAACTGACAAAACTACTGTGACTTTTTCATATAACAGATTATTATAAATAATACACCACATGAATGTTGTCAATGGCACATGAAAGGTGATGAAAAAGCACTAAGGTTCAAAGTGACTGGAACATTTAATGTATTTATCCACATTTAAATAAAAACACTTCAGGTTCAAATGATCTGCGTCATTTATTCAAGCAACAAAACTTTAAAGGACTTTGAATTCAGGTACATCTTCCCTGTACCTTCTTGTCTTTACGGGTACAGCGTGCAGCTCCCCGGTACCAAGCCTCCACAGCTCAACTGTGCAGACTCTGGTCTATGTTTAACTCATCGACCTGGCTCAGCTCGGCCTCTACACTTAAATAGTTTAGTGTTTTGACTTCTGTGTTGGCATCATCTTGTGCTGGTTTACTGAATCGAGCAAATGAGCTCCCATTAAATTCAAGTTCACAGGGGTTTTTATGCAGCATGTCCTTCTATTTCCAGGGTTTGTTTTGGTCTTACTGGTCTTTCCTGTTTAGAGTTTTAGTTTTAAATCCCTACTCTGTATTAACGTTTAGCTGATTATTTATGTCTCAGTATGATTCCAACAGCATCAGATCACATTTTCTCTACATTACATCACAGTGAATTTCTGCAAGTTTCTGCTGGAAAAGTTTCCATGGGACTGAAGAGCAGTTCCCTGCTATAACTAGGTGAGGACTGAAGCTCAAAGATCCACTGATTGTGACTGTCTGTGACAAATTTCAAACTCTGAAGTGTTGAAGATATTTGGATGTTATTTTTGTCTGTTGAATTTAGCCACATTAGCTGCCAATATGCTAATGTGAATAACGTTAGCTTGTGTTGTTCTCTGAAGCAGTGGGGCAGTCAGAATGTCCTGGAGATACTGTGAGACATTTCCAAGCAGTTTAATGAACAGAGCAGGTTGGATGGTGGTAAATTAGCTTGTTTCTGTAACGTCAGCTGTGTGTGTTGGCCTACACAGCATGTCCATGATCTTTCCTAGTGTGTGTTTCATCCTAGCGTAGTTCATTACAGAGAGAGGTCCTCATGCTATATGTGGAAAAGACACTTTGGGACAGACACTTTGCTAAACAGTCCATCATTTGCTTGATAAGCTCCAAAAAAGACAGAGACATGTTGTCAATTTTCTGTCCAGGTCAAATTGAAACAACAGATGTTATGTATTGAATATTTGTGGATCTCCTGCTTCTTGTCTAATTGATTTTTTCCCCCCCACAAAACTGAAATACTTAGTGAACGGGTAACCCTAACAATGGGTTGCAGTAGTGTTTTCAACTTCAATAACATGACTGCATTTGTATAATAACAAGAATAAACATTCATAAAGCAGGACATTTAGTCAGGTTGCTGTATTTCAACAACATGTCAGAATATTTTCATGTGACATGCTTGTTAAATGTAATTATGCTCAATGTAATGACTCCTAGTAAAGACTACCAACACTTTTATCGCCTACACAAATTCTCAGAAAAAGATGTTTAAGGTTATGTTAACTACCAGGCTAAGGTGCTTAGTTTCAAATTAGAGCTAACAAAACACACTGAAAATGAAAACATCATAACAGCCATTTATATTACATCACAGCTAATGTCATACATTATTTATTTTATCTTAATCTTTCTTACCTTCGTTGGGTGGGAAAAACAATCGTGGTTCAGTTAAGAAGCATCAGTAACAACCTCCACACTTACGCCTGATGAAGTTGCACTCTTTGCACCCTAAAACTTGTTTGTACTTTTCAGGTTTTTCTACAAAAGGTCCATTGTTTCTAGTTTTTAGTTTCTGCCACAGTGTAACTCTACATTTTTCAAATGTTTCTTCATAAAACATAATTCTCTGTTACAGCTTTACAGGCAGCTGTATCCTGTAAAGAGTTCGACACCCATCAGAAACCTCACCTGCACCTCCAGGAAGATGATCTGGACTTCACAGCTTTGAAGATGTGAACTGACATGTTGTGAGTTACTCAACTGTCCCCCCACTTCATTAGCTAAAAGAATGCACTCGATTTTAAAGGGTCTATCATAAATTCTCATAAGTTCTTATTCTACTGCATGTGATGAAAAAATCAAGTATTATATGATCACACTGACAGATTTTTATTTTATCTCACTAAAAATTCTTTATTGAGACCGAGCCGAACAAAAAAGTTCTTTGTATAAAGTAGTTCAGTACAGCTCTATGTGCAGGTCAGATATAGAACAAAATGTAATCACAGTATTGTATTTAAGAAGGATTTAAAATATTGATACACACTCCAGGTCTACAAGTGCTCCAATTAGAAGCTGCAGCAGTAAGCTGTCATATTTCCAACACACACTGTGGCAGCATTAGTCTGTTATTTAAAATGAGTATGTTACACATAGGAAGATGAGACTTATTGGGCATAACTATTTAAAATAGTATCAAATCCAGGCAGATGCTGTGATTTATCAATTGCATCAAGTCTTCACTCACACTACATATTTTAGTCAGACAGAATGTCCAACCTTACTTCTCAGACTGTAGGTGGCAGTCAATCTGCTGTGATGAGGAGCTCATACAGTTTGTTGGCACTGAGCAGCCAGTTGGTTTGTGCAATGTCAGTTTCTATAAAGTTTATTCAAACAGCATGGCTGCATGCTCAGTGTTGACAAAAGGAGTTTGTTAGTGTTTTCTTTTCTTTTAGATTTAACTACACAGCATTTACGGGTTTAGCCACGACATGTCAACTACAAGAACAACATTAAAACAAGCTCATTCCTGCTTATAACAGACAGCAGCAGCCATGAAGAACATTGGACTGTGGAGCTCCTCACAGTGCAACCTGCTTATCAAATCACGGTTGCTAATGCTGCAGTTCAACCACACTGGAGCTAAATTGGCCGAATTGCTACAGTTTCTGCCGGGCTTGAGAGAGTGCTCAGCTAACGTTATGTTCCATTGCTTACAATGTGGTTTAACAACGGATTAAAATAATCAGCCAAAAAGGACTCATGTCACACCACTCTTCAGATCTCTACACTGGCTTCCTGTAGCTGCTCGCATCAGGTTCAAAGCTCTGTCTGTTGCCTACATGGTGGTCAACTCAACAGCTCCTGCTTACCCCAACTCTCTAATTCAGATCTACAATCCCTCCCGTCCGCTGTGCTCTGCCAACGAACAATCTGGTGGTCCCAGCACCGCACAGAAGACACCCAGCAAAACTCTTCAGCTAAGTGATCCCACAGTGGTGGAACGAGCTACCAAACTCTGCACGCTTAGCAAACTCACTCAATATTCAAAAAACTGCTGAAAACAGAACTTTGAAACAGATGCTGAAATCCAACTGTGCCCCTCAGTTGTAAGTCGCTTTGAAAAACAGCGTCTCCCAATGTTTAAATATCTCCAGAAACAGCCTCCCTGATGGTCTCAGGGCTGAAGCTGGGTGCCAGGCTGGGGGGTGTTGATGATGATGCTCTTTTGGTGAGCTGAAGGTAATTAGTGGAAAGGGTGGGCATGAGATTTATGGTTGGTGGTCATTAACTGAGAACTCTTGTGTGGCCTGTCTCACCACCCTACTACATGTATCTCCTCACTAAAGCTTTGTCTCCGCACCACCCTAATCAGTCTTTTGCCTGTCATCATTCTAACTCTTAAAATAAGATACAACGGTTTCTGGTTTGAATCTGATTAAAGTAGCAGATGTTAAAAAACCTCTGTAAAGTCTGATGCAACTGTTCTTTCCACAGTCCATCAGTCAGTAATAATGTCCTTAGAAAGGACATATTTACCCTCCTTAGTCCACCTGTATGTAACCAACACTTATCCTGATGAAACTTTATACTGCAGTTTACTGAGATCAGCTCCGCTAACAATTATTCTGGTTTTAGTAACTGATGATTAAAATACAAACACATTGATCATTAAATATTTGAGTATTTATTTGCACCTGTAAAATCATCCATAGTACTGATTATAGATTATATATCAGGGGAAAGATGGTGATTAACTGACTGACAGACATGGTCCGGCCCTGCATAAACCTTGGAATCACATATTGATTTGGTTTAAAGAAGAGAGTGTTCTGTTGGAGCTGCTTCATAGAACCTCTTCCAGCATGCTCCTGGAAAAGCTCAGTTCACAGAGAGGCTGGACCACTACAGGATGTGATAAAGAGTGATGATGATGAAGCTGTGTTTGTATGGTGAGTGCTTGAGCATACATAGATAAACTTATTTGTACTGATACACCCATTGTTTTCATTTTGCCTGAAAAGGGAACTCTTTGTATGAAACTCTTATTAGTTGTAGGCATTTTTGGTCACGGAGAAGAGGTTTTTGCAGGTTTGGGACCAGAAGAAAAACTAAATTTCTTTTGTATATTATGGAGAGGAGTTCTTCCTCTGAAGGGAGGGTGACAATTCTGGAGGCTGGAGATCCAGGGTGGTGGACATGTTTTTTACCCAATAGATGGATCAAAGTGCAGCTATTCCCAGAATTGCTTACTCTTAATGCCATACTTCTCGACCAGCCTGTGGACTGATCATAGTGTGATTTTCCAGCATGTGTATGAGATGTGTGATGCCAGTTAGATTCTTATGTTGATACCAAACCATAAAATTGTCACCATTTATATTTTAGCACTCCTTTTTTTTTCAGAAAATACTTTGTATCAAATGATTATAAAGTAAATAATAAAGAGAGAGTGGAAAAATAAAAAGTGACTTTTCATTAAGCTGTCTTTTATTTTTCAGTTAATTTCTTCTCTTTACAGCAAATATGACAGAGCATGATTTAAACCTTCTGATTGACATACTGTGATGGAAATGTACTGTATACACGATACAGTAGACTTTTTATATTACTTTATTTTAAATATTATGACAGCTAAAATATCAGTTTTGTTGTTTTCAATTCATATTCATATTATCAGATTTCTAGTTCACTTCATAGCCACAATTACATCTTAACCTTTAGCCTGTTCAGCTCTGTTTTAGGGTGCAGCAGTGAAATGCTGACATTGTGTTTTACATTAATAGAAGTAACCAACTTCCAACTTGTAACCTGTTTCTGTACATAGGTCTGTAGAGCTGGAAGGTGACTAATCAAGAGCAGAACAAATGGTTATAGCAGCTAGAGTAGAATCTGATATTAGGACTGATTAATTAACTGGTCACTGCATGTTAATCACTTTTCTTCACATTTCTGATCGTTTAAGTGTTTGGATCATCTCCTCTTATTGATCATTAATTTGCAAAGTGTTTTAACACTGGTACCCAAACGAGCACTGATGTTGTCCGGTCGAGTTAAGGAGTAACTTTGACTTTACCAGAGCTGTCTGCTCCCTCTCAGCTGCAGACAGAGACACTTGTCTGAGCTTCATCCTCACTTAGACTCAGAGAGAAGAAGCTGCTCCACAAGTTTATTTTCTTATTCTTGAAGTGTGTCTTGAAGAATTGATATCCAGTGATTTTAGAACACACGTATATTTCTATTTTGTGCTCTAGTTAATCTTTAACAACTAAATCTGCACACTGTGAACTCATTTTCTTTGTTGTCTCAAAATTTTCCTAGATCCCGTATTCTGTCCCCAGGACATCGTTAATTTCAAGTCCTGCTTGAAACACATTGACACGTTTTATAAATCCACAGAATTTCATAATTGATTTTGTCGAAACATTGCCTCCCCCTTATATTGGAGAAATCTCACTGTCACAAGCCTTAACAACAGCTGTAAATTCTGTTGTAATTTGATGGTTAATATTTTTGATCAACCACCTGACTTCACCTGACTAGAGATCAGACTGACCTGGTGTGGGCCTCTTTCTCGGTTAACATCCTCAGGATGAAGCTTCCTTCTTGGTTTGGTTTGGAGGTAAAGGGGATGATGAAGTAGTCTCCAGGTGGGAGTTTGAAACGCTCACTCACTCCCCTTGCTTTGTAGCTCTGAGTCTCAGCAGCTGCCTTAGTCTTCAAAAGGAAGTTTAAGCCTAAGCAGACATAATGGCCACCTTTAAACTGACCACAGAAGAAGTAGAAGAAAGAGATTTGGAGAATCTGATTATCATGTCTAAAGCCCAACTCAGGACTGAAGGAGGCTCAGTCTGTGATTTTATGTTGTTTTTCTGCATCAGTCATGCTTAATATTAAGCTACATTTTTGTTTTCATGTTTCATCATGAATACAGCAACTGAGAGAAACATTGTAGGACAAAAAAACACCTGGTGCAACAACTCACAACCAATAGAGTTAATTGGAAACAGGTCAGTATCATTATTAGGAATAAAAAGAACATCAAAGGGAGTAGTGTGTCAGAAGTACGGATGAGGTGAAAGCAAATGTGCTCAACACCTTTTAGGAAAAGTTTTTGTCACCTATTGTGCATTATATACATAAAACATTAAGAGAATCCAGAGAAATCAAGACCAAAAACCAAATCCAAATTACTGATTTTCAGGCCCTCAGGCAGCTTCTTCTTTTCCTTTCGGCTGCTCCCTTTCAGGGGTCGCCACAGCGAATCATGTGCCTCCATCTAACTCTATCCTCCGCATCCTCTTCACTCACACCAAATAACTTCATGTCCTCCCTCACTACATCCATAAATCTCCTCTTTGGTCTTCCTCTAGACCTCCTGCCTGGCAGCTCCAACCTCAGCATCCTTCTACCGATATATTCACAGTTTCTCCTCTGAACATGTCCAAACCACCTCAATCTGGCCTCTCTGACTTTATCTCCAAAACATCTAACATGAGCTGTCCCTCTGATGTACTCATTCCTGATCCTGTCCATCCTCGTCACTCCCTAAGAGAACCTCAACATCTTAAGCTCTGCTACCTCCAGCTCTGCCTCCTGTCTTTTCTTCAGTGCAACAGTCTCTAAGCCGAACAACATTGCTGGTCTCACCACCGTCTTGAACACCTTTCCTTTCATTCTCGCTGATACTCTTTTATCACACAACACACCTGACACTTTTCTCCACCCGTTCCAACCTGCCTGCACTCGCCTCTTCACCTCTTTTCCACACTCACCGTTGCTCTGAACCGTTGACCCTAAGTACTTAAAGTCCTGCACCTTCTTCACCTCTGCTCCCTGTAACCTCACCATTCCACCTGGGTCCCTCTCATTGACACACATGTATTCTGTCTTGCTGCGGCTTAGCTTCATTCCTCTGTTTTCCAGAGCAGACCTCCACCTCTCTAGATTTTCCTCCACCTGCTCCCTGCTCTCACTACAAATAACAATGTCATCTGCAAACATCATAGTCCAGGGAGATTCTTGTCTAACCTCATCTGTCAGTCTGTCCATCACCAGAGCAAACAAGAAGGGGCTCAAAGCCGATCCTTGATGCAGACCCACCTCCACCTTGAACTCCTCTGTCACACCTACAGCACACCTCACCACTGTCTTACAGCTCTCATACATGTCCTGCACCACTCTAACATACTTCTCTGCCACTCCAGACGTCCTCATACAATACCACAGCTCCTCTCTCGGCACCCTGTCATACGCTTTTTCTAAATCTACGAAGACACAATGCAACTCCCTATGACCCTCTCTGTACTTCTCCATCAGTGTCCTCAAAGCAAATACTGCATCTGTTGTACTCTTTCTAGGCATGAAACCATATTGCTGCTCACAAATGTTCACCTCTGCCCTTAGCCGAGCTTCCACTACTCTTTCCCATAACTTCATTGTGTGACTCATCAGCTTTATTCCTCTGTAGTTGCCACAGCTCTGCACATCTCCCTTGTTCTTAAAAATTGGTACCAGTACACTTTTCCTCCAGTCCTCTGGCATCCTCTCACTCTCCAAGATCTTGTTAAACAAACTAGTCAAAAACTCTACTGCCACCTCTCCTAGACACTTCCATACCTCCACAGGTATGTCATCAGGACCAACTGCCTTTCCGATCTTCATCCTCTTCAATGTCCTCCTCACTTCACTCTTACTAATCTTTGCTACTTCCTGCTCCACACCAGTCACCTCTTCTACTCTTCGTTCCCTTTCATTTTCCTCGTTCATCAACTCTTCAAAGTTCTCCTTCCATCTTCCCATCAAACTCCTGGCACCTGTCAATACATTTCCATCCTTATCTTTAATCACCCTAACCTGCTGCACATCCTTTCCATCTCTATCTCTTTGTCTGGCCAACCTGTACAAATCCACCTCTCCCTCTTTAGTATCCAACCTAGCATACAAGTCCTCATATGCTCTTTGTTTGGCCTTTGCCACCTCTATCTTCACCTTACGCTGTATCTCCCTGTACTCCTGTCTACTCTCTTCAGTCCTCTCAGTGTCCCACTTCTTCTTAGCTAACCTCTTTCTCTGTATACACTCCTGAACTTCCTCGTTCCACCACCAAGTCTCCTTGTCCGCTTTCCTCTTTCCAGATGACACACCGAGTACCCTCCTACCTGTCTCCCTGATCAAATTAGCTGTAGTAGTCCAGTCATCTGGAAGCACCTCCAAACCACCCAGAGTCTGTCTCAGCTCCTCCCTGAAAACTAAACGACATTCTTCCTTTTTCAACTTCCACCACTTCGTCCTCTGCTCTGCCTTAGTCCTCCTTATCTTCCTCACCACCAGCATCATTTTACACACCACCATCCTGTATTGTCTGGCTACACTCTCCCCTACCAATGCTTTACAGTCACTGATCTCTTTCAGATTACAACGTCTACACAAGATGTAGTCTACCTGAGTGGTTCTCCCTCCGCTCTTGTACGTCACCCTATGTTCCTGCCTCTTCTGAAAGGAAGTGTTTACTACAGCCATTTCCATCCTCTTTGCAAAGTCAACCACCATCTGACCTTCTGCGTTCCTGTCCTGAACACCAAACTTGCCCATAACAATCACATCACCTCTGTTCCCTTCACCTACATGCCCATTAAAATCTGCACCAATGACAACTCTCTCACCTCTGGGGATGCTCTGCATCACTTCATCTAACTCACTCCAGAATTTCTCCTTCTCTTCTAACTCACATCCCACCTGTGGGGCATAACCACTCACAACATTGAACATCACCCCTTCAACTTCCAGCTTCAGACTCATCAACCTGTCTGATACTCTTTTCACCTCTAAAACATTCCTCACAAAATCCTCTTTCAATATAACTCCTACTCCATTTCTCTTCCTATCTGACCCATGGTAAAACAACTTGAACCCTGCTCCTAAGCTTCTAGCCTTGCTACCTTTCCACCTGGTCTCCTGGACACACAGTATGTCCACCTTCCTTCTCTGCATCATGTCGATCAACTCCCTAGCCTTCCCTGTCAAAGTACCAACATTCAAAGTCCCTACTGTCAGTCCTACATTCTTAGCTTTCCTCTTCTCTCTCTACCTACGAACACACCTTCCTCCTCTTCTTCTTCGTCTTCGACCAACAGTAGTCCAATTTCCACCGGTACCCTGTAGGTCAACAGCACCGGTGGCGGTCGTTGTTAACCCGGGCCCCGACCGATCCGGTATGGAAGTCTTTGTCACGATTCGCATGTTTGATTTGGCATGTGTTTTACGTCGGATGCCCTTCCTGCCACAACCCTCTGATTTTATCCAGACTTGGGACTGGCACAAGAAGACACTGGCTTGTGCCCCCTTGCGGTTGCATTTGTGAAAGGAACGAGTATAAACTGAAAACAGCTGAAATGTTTAAAATGATAAAAGCTGTTGATGTTTCAACTGACATAAAACAACCTGAGCAAGAAATGATAAGTGTAATCCATGAGTCTTGGTACAGTTACAGAGCTCTTTCTAAACCCTACTAATGGAGACCAATTTCTACAAGACTGATCCTCTCCAGAAGTGTCCGACCTTCCACAATTAGTCCAAGAACACAGAGAAGACCAAGCCCACTTCTTAATCACAGTCTCATCTACATATTTTAGGAGCACTTGTTTTTGGAAGATTACATCCCCACTTCCGGACCATCAGTCCACCATCTGCTGAAATTAATGCAATCAACCTTTACACTAATGCTAGCAAACTCAAAGCAAAGAGCACGGGGATAAAGCAGTGTAGATTCAATAAAGAACTTAAGAACAAACTTTTGCATAGTGTTCTTAGTGAACCATTCTGTGTGATGATCCTCAATTCAGTAGCTTTAGAGTTTGAATAGCTTTACAGGAACTTTACAACTGCAGATTTGAGTCCTTCCTAATGCACTGTTGAATATTTCTTTTAAAGTAAAGCTCGTTTTATTTCAGAGTGAAAGAAGACAGGATGAGCAAGATGAGCTTCAGAAAGTAAGAACACTACAGAAACACTGAGGATGTAGCCTAAAGCAGGTGAATAGAGAAATGTGTTTGATATATGTATGTGGATTGAAACTGTTAAACTAAGATAAACACGAAAATTATGTAGGTATGTAGCCTAAGCTGTCATTAGTTTCATTTTATTATTTTATTTTTATTTTTATTCTACAGCTCCTAACAGTTGTCGGTTTGGAAAAAAATGCTGCTTTGTTTATTTTTAACCTCCCCCTTATTGCACTGTCCCAATAAAGACCAGTAATATATCTAAATGATATATTGCAGGTACTGCTAGAATAATTATACTAGTGTTGTTGAATACATCAAAGAGTTAAATGAAACATTTATGAAGCGCTTTAGAGATGTCCAAATATTGAGATGTATATCGTGTTTACCTTAATTATAATGTGAAATTATTTATAGTCCTCCCAGCAGTGCTCTTGATTAAAAAACACTAAAATGAAAGGTCTACTGAGTGACACTGCTTCCTATTAGACTTGAGGTGAGATTCTACCAAGAAAAAGATTATCGACCTCCTACAACAACAAGAGAAGGACAAAGTCACTAACTGACCCTTACTACTGCCTGTATCCAGGAGAAGCCACCCCATTCATACATAAACTCCTGAAAATACACAAGGTAGCAGCATCAACTCAGTTACTTACAACATTGCAAAAACATCTGGCGACATTAGATCCTGTGGTTGGGACACTGTCCACCACATCAACAAGTCACAGGACTTTGTCTGCCTCAAAGTGGACCCAAAGGGAAACCATGCTGTCCTACAATAACTTTTCACATGCATCCCAACCGCTGAGGCAGTCAAGACTGAGAAAACAGCCACTGCAAAACAGAGCGTTAGAACAGAACCAGCCTCAGCACAGACCATGTATGTACCCTAGTTAGCATGAAAAACGAGTCCATGCATTTGTTACTTCTAGGTTGGACTACTGTAATTCCCTACTTTCAGGATGCCCTTGTGACTGTTCAGAGCTTTATATGTAATAATCATGGTTTTAAATTCTATTCTAGATTTAATGGGAAGCCAATGGAGAGAAGCTAATGAAGGTGAAAAATGATCTCTCTTGCTAATTCCAGTCAGCCCTCTTCGTGCAGCATTTTGGATTAATTGCAGGCTCTTTAGGAAGTTAAAAGCAGAAAAAAGAGGGTTGGGGCCTTACTGATGATTCTAGCACTGTTGTACATGAAGATCTAGCTGTAATGTTTGGGGGGAGGATCTAATTCTTTAATAGCTTAAAATTTTATTCATAAAAAAGTCATGAAGTCATTGCTGCTCAGAGTTAAGGGAAAACTAGGCTCAACAGAACTATGGCTCTTAGTCAGCCTGGCTACAGTGCTGAACAGAAACCGGGGGTTGTTATTGTTTTCTTCTATTAATAATGAATAATATGTTGTTGTGGCATCACAGAGCTTTTTTGTACATTTCTAAACTCTTTCCAGTCTAAATAAGATTCTTCTCATAAATTTCTGAAACACCACTTCCTTTCTAACTTTCGTGTTGCCTGTTTTAAGTTGCATGTTTGCGAACTATACCATGGAGATCGCCTCTTCTGCTTTACTGCCTTCCTTTTCAGAGGACCAACACTATCGAGTATTATACATAGTGAGGCTGCAGAATTTTCAACAAGATTATCAACTTGTGCAGGAGTAACATTAAGGTGGCTACTTTCCATTGTATGGACATATGGTGAAGCAAATGATGAAAGAATAATTTCTTTAAATTTGTTTACGTTTTCACTTAAGCATCTTCTTTAACGGAATTTTCTAACTGCTGTATTATCCGTTATTGTAAATTTAAATGTTAATAGAAAATGGTCAGACAGAAGACGGTTGTGAGGAAATATTGTTAAATTATCCGCTTCAATTCCATACATAAGGACAAGGTCTAACGTGTGACTAAAACAGTGAGTTTATTTACATTTTGGGATAAACCAATTGAATCTAATAATGAAATAAATGCAGTGTTGAGGCAGTTACTGTCAGCATCTACATGAACGTTAAAGTCACCCACTATAATGACTTTATCTGTACTAAGCACTAAATCAGATATACAGACACGGTCCACACTGTCACCATCCATCTCTCTAAATGAAACACATTCTGCTGTTAAATTGTAAACTTCAACATAATTTATTCATTTCATTTTGGTTTAAATGCGTTGTAAAGAAATCAAAAAAGAACACAGTTCAATTGAATCTGTTTTATTACAGTCTGTTCACAGCGAGGCAGGCCACTGCATAAAGAAAAAGAGTTGAACAATCAAGGTGATAATGAAGCTGTGTTGTAGGTTGTAGTCTCTGCTGCACAATAAAAATTATTTTAAAAAGTATTTTATTGTAGCACATGTAAATGTGCTCAATGACAATAAAAAACCTATTTTCTTTTTCTAAAATACAGACTAAACCTATATGCCAAGTAATATGCAGTAACACTACTATTTTTCCAATTTTTATGTCTTCACGTCAGTATCACCCAGGGACAAAAGCATCAGGTGGTTAATATGTACATCGCATTCTCTTCAATGTAGCATTTGTGGAATGCAGCTGATTTTTTTAAAATTGGCACAAATATTTACTTGGACTTGGAACTGAATTAAATTTTGGTGATAAGAGGCAACTTTAGCCTCATGTCCGTGCCATTCCTGCTAATGCAGGATGTCTGAAATGCCTAGAGGTAGTTTACTTGGACTCATGAATAAACTGATTAAAACAGGGATTCTCAACCCTTAAGAACCCCTTTTTTGATTTCCAAATAACCTCAAATAACCACCCACTGCTGATTAGCTAGATTAGGCGGGCTCAGTCAATCAGAAGCATGGAAGATTTCACCCCATTCCACCCTCGTCTACGAAGGTATCTTTCAGCTTCTGATTGACTGAATACACCGGATCCAGGTAATAAGTGCCTTAGTGCAATCAGTAGTCAGACACAGTGTCGCACAGCACATCACAACTATAACAAAAACATACACAGAGACATATTAAAACACATAAAAACATCATGAATACACCCAATAATACACCGGTTCTGATTTAAAGATGAGCTGTCAGAACCTGCTCACAGAGAAGCTTTAGAGCTGAATTTAAAATCCCATCACTCTGTATTCATGGGAGTTACTGGTCCAGCACAAGTCAGACCATGTACACACCTCACTAATTCTAGTGTCACGGTATCAGGCTGGTATGGGCTTCTTTCTCGGTGAACACCCGCAGGATAAAGGTTCCCCCGTGGTTTGGTTCAAAGGTGGAGGGGATGAGGACGTAGTCTCCGGGAGGCAGCTTGAAGCGTTCGCACACCTCCCTCAGGTTCCTGAAGATCTTAATGCGAGCCACAGGATTTCTCTTCAACAGGATATCAGGACCCAGTCGGATGTTAGTGCGACCTTTATACTGACCACAGAAGAAGAAGAGTGTTCATACCCCAGAATGTGACCCAGTCTGTGACTGTGTGTTGGTATTATTCTGCATTTAATAAAGCTATTTGTGAGGGATTTAGGGTTTAGGTTTAAGTGTTTGAGCGCAATCATCCCACGATGGTGGGACAAGCTACCAAACTCTGCACGCTCAGCTGACTCTCTCTCAATATTCCAAAAAACGCTGAAAATAAAACTCTTCCGCATCTTCCTATGCACTTAAATCTATTAAAAACAAAAACAAAACCAAAAAAAAAAACTTCCTTTCTGCTCTTTCTCGCACTTGCATCTCGTGAAATGTGAACACCTTTCTGATAGGACTTTGCTTTGATGTTCTTTCCTTGACTTAGTTTTTGCTGCCTTGTACTTCACTTGTAATCGCTTTGGATAAAAGCATCTGCTAAATCAATAAATGTAAACGGTTGAGGCAGGATACTGGATTGAGTCTCATCAAACAGTACAGTAATAAATAGTAGAGTCAGGAGAGCTGTCAGAAAGACGGAATAAAGTAGATTAACTAAATCAGTTATTATTCTGTCAAAAACTAGAAAAACAAGGTATGAATATTAATTCAATAAGTGGCTATGTACACAAGAAATACTACTACTACATAGAAACCAATATCTACAACTACAAAGTGAGAGTGAAAAAATAAACAAATGGATACCTCAGGTAACACAGGGTCAGGTGACCCAGGAAAATAAGTGAAGCGAGTGATGTGTACATACAATAAGTGATAACTAGATGGCTGCCAAGAGAATAAGTCAAGGAGCTAGAGTGACACAGGAAAACAGGTAAGACGGAAAAAGAGTTCCAGGAATGGAGAAACAGTCCAAGCGATGGTCAGAATGGTGAGAGAAAAGGTGAATGATGAAGAGCTCAGAAATGGAGAGTTTGGATCCAGGAAGGGATTATGATAAAGTAGGTGGACAAGAAGCAGATCAGTACAGACAAGATTTTTTAAAACCTACTTTAGATTGTACATAATACAAAGACAACATATCAAATATTGATGCTGAGAAATTAATTTTTTTTTAAAGCTTTACTTAGTTACTTAATACTGATTTTGTTTCCATAAAACTGATATAACTAAACACAGGACAGTTGTGTGAAGCTAAAGGAAAACACCTGTACATCTCTCAAAGAATGAGGTGCATTGGCAACAGGTCAGTTTTCTGATTGTGTATGAACCCACCTCATCAGGAACCTGCGAGAAGAAAAACATATGGGTAACAGCAGGAAGGAAATATGAAATATGATATGAAATATGAGGTCAGACAGAAATAAATGTTAGTTGTAATGTAGTTAACAGACAGAAAGTCTGCACTTGTTTGGAAATGA
The DNA here is from genome assembly GCF_033026475.1 of Channa argus. Lineage (NCBI taxonomy): Eukaryota > Metazoa > Chordata > Actinopteri > Anabantiformes > Channidae > Channa > Channa argus. The sequence continues at coordinate 263,849 of NC_090199.1, forward strand.
CTGATATAGAAACTGATGAAATTGGAAGAGGCTGATCCCTGACTGAAAACATCAGTCACATGTTTTTACTCTACAGCTAATGACTCTGGACGTCTTTCCGTTGGTCATGTTTCATCTTGAGTTTTACCTTGTGGATCACAAATCCAATGTTACTGAGTTCTTCTCTCTTCTTGCGAGTGTCTTTCTGCATCAGACTGATCAGGATGGTGCAGCCATCCACTCCATCGTGAGGGTCATCGTCCACGTCTTCCAGCCTAATGAAAAACTGAGGGTTGAGGCAGAACGTCTCTACAGAGAGAAAACAGGTCAGTTTGTACCATGTCTTTGCTTTCAGTGAGAAATTCAATTATCAATTCAACCTTATTTACGTATAGGTAGCACCAATTCACAATTAAATTATCTTAAGACACTTCACACAGTAAGCTGCATAGTTGCACCCCCATCATTGTGTGAGAGTGTGAGAGTGTGAATGGCTGAATGAAAAGCACTGTAAAGCGCTATGAGTATGCTTTATCCAAACAGGTAGAAAAGAGCTATATAAGTGCAGACCGTTTATCATTTTTCCTGTCAAATCACCTCTCTCTTCTGTTACATCCATGTTACACACCAATAATCAAAACTGCTAGGCCCGTGGTAAAGACGTTAGAAATACGTCCTGCCCGGGACACTTCCCCAGTTCTGAGCACACATGAAGTGAGACTTGGTTTTTATAACATCAACCCAAAGAAAGCAGCCAGACCAGATGGAGTGCTGGGACAGTTGCTAAAAGAATGTGCAGCTGAGCTAGCAGACAAGTTCAATACCATCTACAACATGTCGGTGTCCACATCACGGGTCCCAGCCTCCCCTATGAGATGCTGAAAATCTGCTGCTGCTGACAACAACCTGCTACTCCAGATAGCAAACAACACGATTGCTGACCTTACGGGAACATCTGCCAGCTTTCTGATGAATTGCAAAAAAAAGATTCCTTGCTTTGATGTAGCCACTAGCCAGTCCAAACAGATCACCTCTATCAGTGCAGCCCTTCATGACATGACTATGTGGGATCCCTAGACTTGTTCGCGGCCTTCTTCCTGCTTAACACCTTGTCCGAACTGGTGGTCCATGTGCGTGAGATTGACTCGCTTCACTCACCGGCGTGGGCCTCTCCTACCGCTTGTCTTATCCAGCGATGCCTCAAGCCACCCAAACAATGCTCCTTTGGCTCTGCCAGATCTGGAAACCCCACCATTGTGTCCGCCGACAGTTCAGCCTGCCCACCTGACAACATGGCTAGCATTCAGATCACTCAACCTCTCACAGTGAAATCGAATTTCCGGCCCTTGTCGCGGGGTTCTGCCTCGTCCGCATGTCGCAGGATCCACAGAAAGGCTGTGCTTAGGCGCTCTGGAGGTGCCTTAAGCTCAGAGACAGTTCGGATTCCCCTCCTAGGCCTGGGGAAACTGCTCCGATGTGGAACGACCCATCTCCAGAACCTGAAGTTCTGGACATCTTGGCCCGGGATCGGGATTCCCTCTCGGTGGCCTGCGACAATTCTGGAGGTAGCCTAGGCTTTGGTGGCCACTCTCCTCAGCCTCTTCTCTCTAACCACTTTAATATTGGGACTCCATTGTCAGGAACATTAGAATTTTCAATGCAGCTACTCACTGTGTCCCAGGAGCCACAGTCTCATTTATTCTTGGGATTCTTGGGTTAGTTAGGCTACAATTGACTACCTCGCCACTTAAAATCCTGTCTCCTCAGCTTCCTGTCTATCGTATAGATCGATTCCCCCTACTAATTATTCCGCTGTCTCTCACCTTTGCAGTTGTGATTTTGTTTTTCCTACTGATCTAGGTCCACTCCCACCTGCTACCAGGCATGTTCATTCCAGATTACCTCTGGGAAACAAACTTGCCCATACTAAACAGTTCCTCCTGCTGTTCACTTCCAGTTTTAACCTGCTAACCAGGTCATTTTTCTCCTCCACCTCTCAACTTGTTCGCCCTGCTAGTTTCTTTTTCAGATAATCTTGATGCTAATTTACATAGCTGAGGTATCCCACTTATCCCTGTTTTTCCCAAGCAACAAGTTGCTATTTTGACCTAAGTATTCTGAAGTGTGATTATATCTCAAGGTATTTTCTCTTGCTGTGTTTTCTGGTTTTTGTTCTGACTTATAGACTTTGTGTTATCCTGTTGATTACTTTGTTTTGCATTTTTACCCGATGACTGTTTCCTGAGGACACCTGTTTTTTCACCCAGCAGTAAGTGACTTTTTGTATCTTTTTGATATCAACTGCAAAACCTTATGGATTATTTGTTAGAAGAGGATTTTGTGCATGACTGAGTTTCTGCGTTTTAGTTGATACTTTGTTCGTTTGTTACTTTGTCCTCTTCAGTTTTTACTCTGTTTTACTGCTGTTGTGTTTTCTTCCAGTTGTGTTTAGTTGTCTGTCTCCCTGGGTTCCTGTTGGCATTACACCGCTCACCCTGGATATACTGCAGCGCAACTACTCCTCCCCTTCACTAGTACACACTCTGTTACCCACTATTCCGTGCCTTTACTGCAACTCGCCATGTCTGTTATCCTTCCCCTGGTCACCTTCACATTGCATCCATACTCTTAATCACCATCCCTGATTGTCCCACCTGTTACTTTTACCTTTAAATAAAGTGTTCTTGCCTTCCTACTCCTTCGTTGCTCCTTTCTGGGTCCTACAAATCCCTCCCTGATATTTGTACACTTTTTAATTCTGCGGACATGGCATTCATTGACTCTACCATCATGAATTAAATGGTTGATTCTTTTAGTCCACTTTGCATGTCAACCTTAGAACGTATAGGTACTTTAAGAAACAGACCTGATCCATTGACCTGGAAGCAACCATGGATTATTGAGAACATATGAAATTGTAAACGAGTATGTAGAAGGGCTGAGCATAAATGGAAGGAATCTGGTCTTGCAGTACATTTTATTTTAAACAAAGAACTTATGGATTTTCAATAGGATGATGAAAGATGCCAGAACCTTTTACTTCTCAGATCTATGCCAATCGTCAAAATCCCAGATTTCTATTTCGTACTGTTGAAAGGCTGGTTAACCCTCTACCCCCTTATGCCTCTGCCAATTGTATTGCTGATGCAATAAGTTTTATCACACTTTGTTTACAGAATGGAGAAAATTGTGTGTGGTCTCACTCAAAATCCTTCTGGATGTGGGGTTATTTCTGTGGTCTGTCCTTATCAGAGCTCCCTGAATTATTTATCTCCCCTTGAAATGTTTAATTTACTATATACATTATCTCATATGAAAACATCAACTAGTCCACTTGACATTACTCCAACAAAGTTTTTACTGGAAATGTTAGACTGTATAGCACTATACTTGCATATCATATTGAACAAATCACTGAGTACTGGTTGTGTCCCTGATCATTTCAAAGTTCCCTGCACACAGCCCATTTTCAAGAAACCTGGTCTCGATCCTTCTATCCTGGACAGCTACTGTCCATTTGTCTCTAAAATTCTAGAACAATGGGTCACACAGTGGTTACTGACAGTTTTGGAGACAAATAACTGTTTCAAAAGGTTCCAATCAGGTTTTCACAAAAAACACAGCACAGATACAGCTCTTTTACGTGTTACAATTGACCTTCTAATTAATGCTGACTCTGGCTTGTGCTCTATCCTAGTGCTGTTGGATTTAGTGCTGCATTTGACACAGTAGATTATAATATTCTGTTGGAAAGACTGAGGCACTGGGTGGGTATATCAGGCACAGCATTAAACTGGTTTGCTTCATATTTGTCTAATAGGAAATCTTGTGTCTCCATTGAAAATTATGTCATCCCCTCTCTGAGTATGGTGTTCCCCAAGGATCGATACTTGGCCAATTCTTTTCTCAATCTACTCGCTTCCACTGGGTGATGTTATATGCAGACATAATATTTATTTTTACTGTTATGCCAATGACACTCTATTACTCTATTACACCCTATTACTACTACGGACCATAGTTGGCTGAGTTCTCTACAAGATTGGATCTCTGATATTAGAAACTGGATGTTGTAGCTATTAGAGAAAGAATTCACCAGATCCTCCGCCCAAATATTAAAGATAGACCCTCATGTACAACAGTGCTAGAATCATCAATAAGGCTGTAATCATTCTTAGACTGCCTTTTACCCATAGATCTCTCTGAGCTAACTTCAATTACCTCATCTAAACTAACAACCTGTCTTCTAGATCCTATTCCAACTAGACTGCTCAGGGAAGATTTACCCTTAATTGATAAATTCTTATTAGACATCATCAATCTATCTTTAATACCAGGCTATGTACCACAGGCCTATAAGGTAGCTGTAACTAATCCTCTACTTAAAAAAACAAACAGTCTTGACCCAGATGTTTTAGCCAATTACAGACCAATTTCCAATCTCCCCTTTATTTCTAAAATCCTTGCAAAAGTAGTTGCAAAGCAACTATGTGACCATCTGTACAGGAATAATTTGTATTCAGGATTTAGTCAGGATTTAGAGTTCATCATAGTACAGAAACAGCACTGGTAAAAATAACCAATGATCTTCTCATGGCATCACATAATGGACTAGCCTCTATACTTGTTTTGTTAGATGTTAGTGCTGCCTTTGACTCCATTGATCACAACCATTTATTACAGAGACTGGAAGATGAAATTGGGATTAAAGGAACTGCACTAGGTTGGTTTAAATCTTATCAGTCTGATAGATTTCAATTTGTTACATGTTAATGATGAATCCTCCATGCACACAAGTTAGTTAGCTATGGAGTTCCACAAGGCTCTGTGTTAGGACCAATACTTTTTACTTTATATATGTCTCCTTTATGCAACTTTATTAGACAACACTCCATACATTTCAATTGCTATGCTGATGATACCCAGCTATATCTATCTATGGAACCAGATGGAAAAATCAGTTAATCAAGCTTCAAGCATTTCTACAAGACATAAAAGCCTGGATGTCCCACAATTTTTTACTTCTAAACTCAGACAAAACTGAAGTCATAGTATTTTGGCCCAATAATCTCAGAAATATGATGTCCAACCATATTGTTACTCAAGATGGGATAAGTCTGGCCTCCAATACTAATGCAAGGAAACTTGGAGTTCTTTTTTATTAGGATTTGTCCATTACCTCACATATAAAACAAATCTCTAGAATGGCCTTCTTCTTTTAATTCCATATTTACAATTACAAAACTTAAGATCATCAGACAGTGGATTGTTGTCTGTTCCAACTTTCCAGTTAAAAACCAGGCGGGATAGAGCATTTCCCATCATGGCTCCAAAACTCTGGAATGACTTGCCTGAGGAAATCAGGCTCTCTGACTCAGTGTCATCTTTTAAGTCTCGTCTGAAAATGCATTTGTGAGATTCTTGTTTTAGTATAAATAGTATATTCTATCTATATCATTTGATGTATTTTACTTTATGCTTTCTTTGATTTTATATTTAACCTGATATTATTAATTTACTTATCTTTATTTTCCTTTCCAATGTACAGCACTTTGTACTTTGTTTGATAAGTGTGTTATAAATAAATAAGCTGTTATTATTAAAATAACAGAAAATCATTGGGACTAGTCTTCCAGAGATGGGCACTATCTATACCACCTGCTGTCTGCGATGAAAGCACAACATCCTTTGTGACCAGTACCAGTACCACCTTGCACATGACCTTTTCCATCTGCTGCATTCAGGTAGAAGGTACAGGTCCATATGTGCCAGAACCACAAGACTGACTCACAGCCTCTATCCTCAGGAGGTGAGGGTGCTGAAGGGACAGTCTCCCCCCGTCTGCCTCCACATATACGACATTACACCACTGCAATATCTTTGAAGTTGACCTTGCATTGTTGCATCATTCAAACGATTCTCCACACTTTTTTTTTATATGCTGTGGAACATGACCTACCATTACTGTTCTAACAATTGTTCCTGCACTGAGTGATGCGATCTCGTTCTGCTGTTCTATAATTATAGAATGATGTTTTTATGGGACAGCACTTTTACACTTTTTTAAGCACTTTTACAGCTTTTTACATTGTTGCTATGCAGTTGTATGATGCTGTAATGATATCCAATCCAATATGTCAAGAACAACAAACTTCACATGACTCTTTTACCTGAAAAACATGAATAGACTTGAGACACCCGGTTGTGTCTGACTGAATGTGAAAACAATGATAAAATGTCATACTGGGATAGTTACTGCAGCCTCCGGCCGTAGAGCCAACCTTCCACTCTCCTTCGAAGACAGCCCAGTTCCAGCATCCAACCTGGTCACTGCACAGTGTGTCGGGCGTCAGGTTGCAGATCTTAAGGCTGGAATACTGGAGCAGGAACTCCTTGTAGGACATCCTGAAGAAGAAAGTGATTACACTGACAGAAAAGTGTTGTTAACAGCAACAACACAGCTCTGAATCTACACCAGCTTCCTGTTGTGATAAATTTCCTACAAAAGCAATGTGCCTGTTCAGGGTGATCAAATGCACCCTTTGTTTCCTGCTTTCTCACCTAACGCAGACCTAGTGTCCACGTTGGCTTGACACTGGAGCTTCCTCAGCAGGCACGCTGTCCTGTCACCTTTTGCTTTCCTCACAGGTATGCTGTATCCTTTCCTTGAATTCAGCGAAAACCCGTCCACTGATATGTTAACATGGCAACAACCATGAAACTATCTGCCTCTGGTCTCACTTATCTTAACATAGACACTCCCTTTGCTTCTAAGCAGGGAAGACATGGGTAGCAGGAAATATGTGTATTTCGAAGAGTTGCTAGTTAATTTCCTGACCTCTATGTGTTTAACTGCATGTATGTTCTGTGAGGTTGATTTACATTCAGTTGTTCCTTTAATATTTTGTGTGGACTGGGCTGCTGAGCTGAGTGGTTAAAAGGCTAAACACAACCTGTAAGCATGGGCAATCTGACTGACCCACTTGAGTGATCTGCTCAATGTAAAATTCAATGTAAATATAATTTATGCCCTGCCTTTGCCTCTTAACTTTTCTTGCAATTTGCCTGTGGCTCAGAACCTTCCACATGTCCCCAACAGTGTGACATGAATTCCAGAACCAGAAACTCACCAGAACTCTCCATCCTCAGCAGAGTAGTTCAGCTTCTGCTTTTCCTCTGGCAGAACTTGGTCCCATTCCTTTGACCTGATAAATGATAAAACAGTGAAGTCAGAGTGGTGCTGTGCTCACACAAACTGATTTTTCTGGTGTTTTAAATAAATTACCAGAGTTGTAGTTTTTAGTATTTATTCAATTATTTCTAAATAATTAGAAATAATAATTATCTTGAGTAACAGAAACCTGAGGAAAGAGATGGCGCTGGTTACTTTTCTAATGTATTTCTACTTTTTATTACCACTCCATGCTAACCCTGGAACAGAGTCTGGACTGATGCTCATGACTTCAGTTCACTTCAGTGAACAAAAGGATCACATGAGCTCCACTCACTTATCACTCCAGGCTCCAGTCCACTCCCGGTACCCCCAGGGGTTCCTGATTCTCAGCAGTTCCACCAGAGAACCACAGTAATGGACCTGCAGAGCAGAATCTGACATGTTACTCTGAGACCATCGATAGCTACATGGAGCTGCTTCTGTTTCTGCTCTGATTTCCCATGATGCCTCACCTGCTCTACTGCAGTGATGGAGTAAGCATGACCTTTGACCAGTTTCTGATCAGTGACCTTCTCCACTTCCTTGTCAGAAGAGATGGAAATCTGACATGGATAGACAGATCACGACAGACAAATCACTGACAAAATACTGAAGAAAACTTTGACGGACATTTCTTAGCACAATCTAATCAGAGAATATTTTTGTTTGTCTTTACAGAACCTGCCCGGAGTGTCGCTTTAGCTAAATAAACTCATTATTAAATGTTTCTCCAGATTTTATTGTCTTTTTATTTCTTGATCTTTCAAAAAGCAGGGAAATTTTGAAGTTTTGTCAGAATTACAAATCGGAACACAGCACTAATACATTACCAACTGATAAACTTCCCATCGTCAGTATGTAATTTCAGTCTATTCTCATTCATGTGTACATGGAGACACAAATGGAGGAGGCTGCCAATGCACATTCTCTCTTGGCTCCAAACACAGAAGTGTTGGGGTTATCCAGGTCATTTTAAATGGGTTCCAGGTTTCCATTTGATATCTAATTCTCTTTATAAGTCCACGGTCTATAGAGACAGGTATGGCAGTTTAGAGTGGTTTTATTCTTAATTTTGCGTCAGTTTAGAATCTGATTTTAATTAACTATATTAACCTTGGTCTCAAGACAACACGTGTCCACATCTGCAAACCTGTGGACGTGTTGTCTGGGAAAACAGAATGCACCTAGAGTTTTTCAGTGAATCCCTCTCAGCTTTTGAGTCAAGCTTTAAACATTTACATCACAGCTGAGCAGCGAACCGAGCTGCAGAGCTTTCCTCATAATGTTGAAGAGGAACGGCGGCGCCTCCTTTAGGTCATAGCTCTCAGAGATTCCTCCAGTGAAATCCTCAAACCCTTCGATACTAGAGCCTCCGATTAGAGCCTCATAAGAGCCATTTACCCTGCAGGATGAGACACAGGAGAGGTGGATGCAGTAAGAACTTCAAATCTTGTTTTATTCAGTGTATTTGCGGTCATTTCTTTTAAACGCTTTTCTTGAGCCCTCTACCATAGCAATGTAATACCCACCAACCAAAGTGAGCCTTTACCTGCCACATACACAGACTACCCTTTCGTCATGTTGTCCCACCCCTCCCTCCTTCTCCCCTTTGTCCGTTTTGGTGCCACGTACATAACAGTTGACAAAATCAGGTCTATTTTAAACTTTTTCTCTGGTTTTCTCTTTTGTTTAGCTTTTTGTTTTCATCACTGTGTTTTTCCACTATTTCTAGAATTCTGTCTGTGTCTCTTACTTGGCATAGGCTTTTTCCAGCAGAGCGCTCCAGAACTCTTTTTTCTGGGCTGAGTGGTTGAACAGCAGCTTACCATCTCTGGTCGGCAGCCGATCGTCCACCACCACGTCTACCCACTGCCCAAAACGCCACAGCTGCAGGAACAGGAAACATGAGGTCAGGTTTGGAAGAAAGGTAGTAAGTGGAGGATGGGAGAAGGATGAGTCTGCAGCAGTGAGGATGATGATGCTCACCTGGAAGTGAAAGATGCCGACATACTGAGAAGTGAAGCTCTGACCAGTAGGTACCACTCTGTTCAGAATCTGAGGGTCCAGAGTCAGAGAGGCCATGGCAGCCATCAACCAGCAGTCACCTGATACCAAGGTCACATGATTACACCTGGATCCACACAGGTAGGTTTGTGTGTGTGTGTGTGTGTGTGTGTGTGTGTGTGTGTGTGTGTGTGTGTGTGTGTGTGTGTGTGTGTGTGTGTGTGAGTGAGTGCTCTCACCTAGAGCCCCCTGACAGACATCGGTTCTTGTGGCTCCATTGACAATAAACTGAGGATCAGTACACAGCTCCTGATTGGACAAGACAGCAGGTGATGACTTCATCACATAACAAATGTTCTTTTACTCTGGATAAATGCAGATTATCTGCGAACAAATATTTTTTTTTGTCCTTTCGGACATCTTATCCCATAAATTCAGGGTCGCCACAGCGGATTATTGTCCGCATGCTGATCTGGCACAGTTTTTACACAGGATGCACTTCCTGCCGCAACCCTCCCCAATTTCTACCGGGCTTGGACCGACAATGCACAGCTGGGGATGTGAATGGGCTGTTGGGTGGTCAGCGTCTTGCCCAGATGTCTTTTCATAATTTAAAAAGTTTATATAATCCCAAAATTATAAAAAATATCTAATGTAAATCTTATTCTATTCTACAACTAAATATTAAAGAATAAGCTGCAGGGTGTTATCATGACGCTGTGATCATAATCTTTACTGTGATACTGGGATTTATACTATTGGAGATTCACATTGAATCATTTATAGTAAAAGATGCATATATAAACTTTATCAAATTACTATGCTGTGTATTTTTTTTTGAGCTTATTAAAGCTTTGAACTGAAAAGAGTTCAAAACGTTCAAATCTGCAGCAGATCAAAGTAAACAAAGATAAAGCCGATCAAAGTGTAGCAGCAGGGCTCAGGTGTGTTCAGAGTTGACATTTTAATGATTGACAGGATTTGAGCCAGACTCTTTTTTTAATAACAGGAGGAACTTTTATCTTTACTTTTTTTTATCTTTAAATGGTCTAAATGGTCTGCACTTATATAACGCTTTTCTACCTATTGATACTCAAAGCACTTTACACTGCTTCTTATTTACCCATTCACACTCACAATCACACACACATTCATACACCGATGGGGGAGCTGCTATGCAGCTGGCCAACACTCACCGGGAGCAACTAAGTTGGGGTTCAGTGTCTTGCTCAAGGACACTTCGACATGTGACCGGAGGAGCCGGGGATTGAACCAACAACTGTGAGATTGGTGGACAACCGCTCTACCTTCCTGCTCCTTCCTGTTTACTTTCCTTAAACAGAATAAAATCAGCTGAATCCAGATGATTCAAAGTGTAACTCTAACGTCCTGTTCCAATCTAATGGCTTTATTTGGAAAGTTACATCTTTTCTGTAAGTGCCTTAGTGCACTATACTCCAGGGCCTCACAGGGAGCTTCTCAGAACCTCTGCTACACCAAAACAAAGACAGTGATACTTAATATGTGAAGATATTCAATATAATGAAGGAGTGGTCACGAGTTAGAAACTGACCTCCTCTGTCATTTAGACAAGACATTTTGGACGTCTTTTACAGTTGATCAAAGATACAGATTGGTAACTGTTACATTTTATAAAAGAGTTTCTGTACTTTGTTAATGTATATGTTTTTAATGGAAGCTGTGTCGACAAACTGATGGACAGGATGGACAGCTTGGACACCGTCCAAAAACAACGTAAATGTAAATTGCAGTAAATCAAAATGTAAAGATGTGATAAAGCTAAATGGCAGGTTAATGTCTTGTTGGAACAGTGTCTCTGTCTGAGTGTGTCAAAGAGGAGTTGAAGATGCTGCTGAATCAGAGGCTGCGTCCACTCACCGTAGGCCGTTTCCACACCACACCTTTGGTTTTGGCTGAGTTGGGTCCCAACTCCCTGTCTCCTAGAGAGGTCGAGCTTCCTGGGAAGGTCGGGTCACAGAACAGTGAGCCGCTCTTCAAACAATCACTGCGAAGCTGTATAAAGTCCTGTTGGTTGAAGAGGACAGCTTTGGGCTGTGTCCCAGTTAGATTAGCTGCTGTGTTCGCCATTCTGAGAGTCTGTGGTACCAGTGTGCAGTGTGCAAAAAGCTGAACCTAGAGACACAAATCCAATACACATGAGGTCATAACATTAACTGAGGCATTTTGTATCTTTTTTGAGCAGAAGACACAAAGAACAATTAAAAGTAAAAGATTTATTTGGTAACATTAAACCGGCAAAAACCTCCAAACCCTGTCCACTAAGGTCTACAGTCACATATACTAACTATACAGTGACCTTTGACTTTTGGACCAGTTTTCAGTCTGACTATAGCACAGCAGACATGCGGTCGACAATAAAGTTTTAGAACAAACCCCACCCCCCTGCTAAATTTCAGATTTCCTTACCTTCACCTGATGAAGTAAAAAGTCAACACAACAGAAATATTTTTCTCTGGTGTATTTTCTAATTGTTACAGCAGAGCAGAGACCTACTTTCTCAACCCAGATGATTCTTTCAGGAACTAACTTACGCACTTCAACAGACTGTGATGTAATAGAACAGGTAACAGAAACGCTCCAATCACGCACAACCTGTAAATATATGGAGCTGCTAGGGTCTGTGTTTGTGTGTGTGTGTGAGTGTGAACATTGCACCATTGTCGTCTGTACGCAGACTTCCTGTTATTAGGATTCCACAAACAAGTATGAACTTGTCTGGGTAGCAGCTGTGATGTGGCTGTTAATGAGCTGAGGAACATGTTCTGCAGTTTGAACACAGCAGCAGTTTTTCTCCAGCTCCACACACAGCTTCTTTTTGTAAATTACACCTAAATCCTAAATATCATTTTACAGAAATATCAATTTCAGTGCTTTCAGTAAAGTCAGTTCTGATTCTTCTCACTGAGGATAAACCTCCTCCTAGGACCTCGTTAGTGGTCCAGAACCAATCCAATACTGGGGATCTACTGTACCTGCTGCAAGTGTAGTTCTATCTTTCCCTGGTAATCTTATGTTTTTATCATATACTGATGCTGCTGAACTTTTTTGAATTCTGGACATAAGAAGAAGAAAATAAAGTCACAATCATCTGAGAATAAAATAATCTAAAATCTGTTTTAATGAAAGAAAATCATGCTAAATGTCTTTTTTAGACAAAACCAATGGAAAAACTGCTGTTAGATCATTGTTGTATATTTCAAGCTTATTATCTCTTTATTAGTAACCAGAATATTTTTTGTATTATCTGAAAAGAAAAATCAGCACAGTGGAGCTGCAGCTGCGGGTGTTCAGACACAATTAGACAAAATTCCTATTGATTAGTAAAAAAAAAAAATACTTGTAACTGACAAAAGTAAAAACAAAAAAAAATGACTATGAAAATATATGACTGATTGTTTATGATCTAACAGAACTTTCACCTGTACTTTTATTAGGATTTTAATAAGAGCTTAAAATTCTGTCAGATCAAAAACCAAAAGCAAAAACTAATTTTTATTTCTTTGATTTCATTTTATGTTATTGTCATAGAAACTTGTGCATTTCTTGTTTTTTTGGTCCATGTCAGTGGATGTAGCTGGGACTCTGAAGAGCAGCTGTCTTAATGAAGCTTTCCGCACTGACGGTGTGGCTGGACTCGATATACTGAGCATTGATGCCGGTGATCACCATGCTGCTTACCTGGAAACAGCAGGTGTAGCAACGACCTCTAGAGGAGGGATCAGGATTGGGCCAAAAATGTCCTCTCTCCTGAAAGATCCTGGAATCATTTTACAAACCCTGACACTCTTTAAGGGTCTTACAGGAACCCTGGCTGAACCAGAACTCCTTTAACAGCCACAGCTCAATAAACCTTTTCAAATCCAGAATGAAGAAATACATGCAGAACCTGTTCAGAATCACACATCCTCATCATGAACCTGTTCTTACTGTCAGACGCTGGATCCTTGTTGTGGACCCTCCTCAACTTCTGTTGAACTCTTTAAAGGAACCAAAAGCTCTGCAGAACTTTCTAAGACCTGAACCCCCCAGAATGGGAATCTCTTCCAGGAGCCCTAGAACCTAAAACCTCTTCAAAGACTCCTGGAACACAATCCTGACTCACAAGCCTTGAAATCCTCCTAAAACCCTTAACAGGATCTTACCAGCTTCAGCCAGAGCCTCTCCCATCTTATAAGTGGTTATGGAACCAGAACAATCTGAATCATGACTGAAAGATCTCCTACAACACAAAGGGAAGAAAAGGAATTTTTCTTGTCGATTCCTAGGCTCAGTTGCCTTTGTGGGACTTCAGACCAAATCTCTGGATAAATAAGGAAAAATAAGCTGCATTTTGAAAAACACTTCTGTTCTGTGATTCTTCAGAGACCAGATTCAGTAAACACAGTTACTGGACAATAACTTGACTGAAAAATCGGCTCTGCACAGCTGGGGATGGGGATGGCTGTTGGGTGTTCAGTGTCTTGCCCAGCGACACTTCAACATGTGGTCAGTAGGCAGCCACTCTACCAACTGACGTGCAGTAAGATGTTACTCTTAAATTACTGAGGAAACTAAAGTGGTATCAGCCTCATCAGTGAATGCCAGACACTTTACCATGCATAGAAACTACAGTAAAAGATAAAAAGTGTTGGAGGTCAGAGGCAGAAATATTCGAGGCCTGCTGAGAAAGAAACACATAAAGAAGAAAAGGAGCAGGACCACAGAAGAAAAAGAGGATGCTGAGAGGTCTATCGTGTGTCTCATTTCAGGTGCCACTGCCTCTTTGTAGGCATTTGTAGACCACGAAGGCCAACCCAAACTTAGACGTCTGGTATATGGGACATTCTGTATTTTTGTCACCAGCTCAGGTAGAAAACTGTCTAATTTGATCTAAAATGGGAGCACTTGTTACCTTGGTTTTTATATTATTATAATTATATTATTATATTATATTATATGATCTGAGATGGAGAGGGGATGAAATACACTTTCTTACAATTCCAAAGATGTGTTCATAGAAAAATAAATATTTTCATCATTAGCTTAGAGTGAGAGGAATCTACAAATATACAGCAGCTACAGTCAATATACCAGGACATAACCTGATGGAAAAGAAGAGAGTAGGATTGTATGCAGGCCCCAAATACTGAGACTTGAACTTTCAACTTGAGCATTAGAAAATATGCAGTTCATCAGGGGACCCAGATACGATGTTTTCCCATTCACAGAATCTGGATATATGATCTTAGCAAATTCATCACATTTATGACACGTTGTAAAAGACAGAAAAAGTGTAAACAACACCACAAACCTGCTGGATGTCAGCAATTACCTCCTCCTTCGGCCTGAAGCAAAGAGAACAAAGATCTCATCTCATCATCGCAGCTCAGTAATCTCAGTGTCCCAGTAGCAGGCTGACCTGCTGTGGGCTTCTTTTTCTGTGAAAACCCTCAAGATAAAGCTTCCTTGGTGATTTGGGTTGCGGTGAAAAGGATGATGAAGTAGTTTCGGGCGGCAGCTTGAAGCACTCACACACCTCCCTCAGGTCTGTGAAGATCAGGCTGTGGGCCACCGGGTCTTTCCTTGTTAGAAGCTAATTTTCTTCTGCACTCCCTTAAATTTAGCGAAGCTTTGTGACTTTCACACATGAAATATTGAGACTCCGTTGTCACTTTGTGTTAAATGTTTCCATCCACTGACTCACCTCATCAGGAACCTGAAAGACAGACAACACAGAGAGACAAACAGCAAAGTTACAGGAAGTCCAAAGTCAGAGAGACATACACGTCTGATTATACCGAGAGAAACACAGACACCCTCCACATTAGTAGCAGACGCTCATGGATCTCAACCTGGTTACATTCGTCCGAGCTGACAACCAAAAAAAAACAGAATCACTCAGCAGAGAAAGATCAGACGATCCCTGAACTGTTGCACTGCTTCAGGTTTGAAAGAAATATTCAACCAATAGGAGACTGAACTTCTGCTGCTGCCCTGTTGACTCCTGCACTGTTAAACTGCACTGGTAAAGGTTGAAATATTCGCTTTTTAGCAGGAGAAATTTAGAGAAAATATTTCTAAGAGATTATCAGGAATAATTTCACTTTAATTAATCACACCAGATATGGTACATTTAGCAGAAAGTAAATATTAATTAAAATTAGAATTAGTCATTTGGCAGATGCTTTTATCCAAATCTAATTACAGTGCCTTTCCCAATAAGACTTTGACATGAGAAAGAAATCAGGGTTTGAACCCTGCAGTTGGTGGACAAAGCCATCATTTTCAACAGGTACCCTCTGAAGAAAAATACAGAGCGGACAAAAACAGTACTGTGATTGTGGTGTACTGGTGTCTCCATCTGTCACACAATGAATTCCCATGACCTCTACTGAAGTTGGAAGTTTCAGCTGAGTTGTCTAAGCCTGGATAAATCAAACCAAACCAGTTTACAGTGAGGTGAATGAGAAAATGTGCTGAGTAATCAGAGTAAACTGACTTCATTTGTGAGAAATTGTGATTAATAAGGGTGTTTTATTTTCTGATGAGGATCACACTCTCCATGATGTAGAAACTTGAAAACATAACAGAATAATGAGGCAACAGCTTCACCAAAATGAGATCTGCACTGTGGCAAGTTGATCTGATGAGCTTCACTCACTTGTGGCACCAGTTTCCAATCCAGATGACCCTAGGGGTTCAGAGCCTTGTTGTTTCTGCTAATTTACATATTAACATACATTGTCCTGCCTCCAGAATTCCTCACCTTCTTTGTTGATGTGATGGAGTAGACATGACCTTTAGTCAGATCTTTACTGTGAATGATGGAGTCTGAGCTCTGGAAAGGAAGGATGTTGCTGATCAAATACTGCAGGAGCGATAAGGCCAATCCTTAGATTCTACCTCAAACAGATTCAGACACGCTTACAGACAACCACAGAACTACAAACTGTGATGGTGACAAGAAGAAAAGGTAGCAGAAGAAGAAGAACTCCTTTGTTTGTTGTACCAAGCAGGCCACTGACACTGAATAAGAAAATTCAATTCAATTTCAATTCAACTTTATTTATATAGCGCCAATTCACAACAAAGTCATCTCAGGGCACTTTACAACGTGTCAAGCAAGCTCGAAGGAACCTACAGGAACCAGTTTTTGGGTTTTACCTGGACCCCCAAACATCTGGGTAGGTGATGAAATATGGACCTGTGCAGATGCACAGCTTTAAACTTCTAACTAAATGATGACATTTTTAACTGACATGAAAATGCTCTAATGGTCCCATCATGTACTGTAAAGCTTCTTCTGCTTCATGTTCAGACTGTTGGACCTGGACTAACGGATCTAACAGGCTCTTTCTAATCCTAATAAATTGAAGTTACACGCTAAGTCATATTAATCAATAAGAACATCGCATCAGCACAGACTGTGCCTGTGGGTGAATAGAGGAAAAAAAGTGTGTGAGCTGCAGAATAAATTTTAATGAGTGTTACACTGTAGGAAGCAGCATCATCTCTGCTGATGTTCAAGAACCTGAATTCAGACTCTGAAAAACCTTTTCCCTATTTTTGATGAAATAAATGAACATGAATGAAACTCAGCTTCAGCTCACAATGGGTCATTTCAACTACATGTGGAAAAGGATATATGGAAAACACAGGTATCTGTATCAGAAAACAACAACCTGCAGACTTCTGGTTTTGAGAGAAAATCAAACAGAAAGTATAGGTTCTGAGAGGCTCAGTCACAAGGGTATGAAGTCTTAGAGAAGAAAGTACAGAGCTAGGAGGAGAATGGTTTCAGTATGAGAACGGACAGGAAGCAGTGACGTGGGGGTGCAGGGGGTGGTTGCCAAGGTAAACAGGACCAGCAGTGACATTCGTGCGAAATTATTTTAACTAAATCTTTAACATTTCCTTGTTTCAATAGAAAGAAAAACTCTGAAGAAACATTCCTTATTTTTATTTCTCAGGTACAGCTTTGATAATGAGCTGAATAAACATGTGTAAACTGCGCCGACAGAACAACGTAAGGAAACATTTGGAACAAAGTTAGAACAAAGTGCAGCTGCAGTAGCTTCAGATACTGATGATACATGTTTGTAGCGTAGACTCATGATGGCGGCAAAGCTTTCTGACAATCCGGATCCTGTTGGGCCCGGTTCTTCAGATCAGGGACACATTGAGCCACTGCAGCAAAGGCACATGAGTCGAACATTAGAATCGTGTCAGGAAGCAGCTAAGTGACAAAAAGTAACACTGGGAACGTTCTGAAGCAAAGTGTCTTATGGGAGAATAAGTTGAAACATGTAATCTGTTGTAGTGGACACAAGTACTAATTTTAAAGTCCATTTTATGTTAGACAATCAAACATCAGTGTGTGTTGCAAAGTAGTACATTTCTCACAGGAAATACCAAATACTTTACAGATCTGAATGTAGCATGTTTTTCCTTTTAACATTTCTAACAAATACTGCATCTCCATTACTAACTTCAGACAAAATACTGCTTACACAGGAAAACACCAGAGACAATGATCTAATTTGATTACTTGAAGTATTTTTACATTTTCTTTTGTTTTTTGCTTAGTTACTTTTTAATACAGCAGAGTAGCCGTACTGCTTTTACTTCAGTAAAAGTTTCGAGAGTTTGTGACTGTTTCTAATGGACTATGAGTCTTTGACATGGTTCTAGCTTGGTCTGAGCAGAGACCAGACCTGGACCAGTTTGACGTCCCAGTGTGACTGAAGCAGTCTTACCTCTGATAAATTCAGCTCAATGGTTCCGGACTTGTCCTTGTCCAGAGTGTTGAAAGCATCTGTGGAGAAAAAGACTTGATAAGGGGCAATGGGGGTGGATCCTGAGCTGCAGGACCATGGTCTGTCTCTGTGAGAACTTACCGAACATAGTCTCCAGGCGAACCAAACAACTCACAAAGTTGTCAAAATCGATAGTGAGATCTGGTTCGCTGTATCGAGCCACCAGGATCTGATGGAGTGGATTGTTTAGACTGAAACCTAGAACACACAGAAACCAGATCCTGTTCAGATGGTTTACTGAGGACTGAGTCTTGATGACCCTGTATGCCACCAGTTGGATATCAGTTAGTTTATTGACAGCAATGTATGTTACCAGCTTCCTCCACAGCTGTCCTCATCTCTGTGGAGCTCATCGTCCCTGAATTGTCCACGTCCTTCTGCCGGTAAACACTCTATCACACAGCACACAAACAGAACAGAGGACAGACTATCATCCGGTGACCGGGTGAGTCTACCTACAGCAGGTCTTTTACTGCTGATATTTAATGACTACATAAAACCAGGACAGAAAATACACCTAACAAGTCAGACCAGTTTAAAATGTAAAGACAAGTTTCTGTAGTTTATCTTGATTCTGAACATATAGTCTGTTTTTAAAATGTTAAGAACTGTAGGTGGAAAGATTTGCTCTGTTGTTGGTTTCAGCTCAGTCATCACTCAATGATCACCAAACCTTTACACAAATTAGTTTGATTTCAATAAGGGGGCACTTTCAGCTGCAGCCAGTTAACATCATATTTAAGGCTCCTGATGGACTAAAGTGTCAATTTAAATTCTTTGGTAATCATCAGGTTTCATGATACCGTTCACACAGTCAAGGCATCCAGTGTCAGAAGCAGCAATTCATCTTTGAACCTCCATCATGCTTGACTGTAGGGATTGAGTCCTTTTCTTTGAAGGCCTCATTTCTTTTTCTGTTAACAGTGCCATGATGTTTGTCTGATCTGTCCAGAGTACGTATTCCCAGAAAGATTGTGGTTTTGTCACATAAGTTTTGGCAAACTCCAGTCTTGCTTTTTATGCCTTTGTGTCAGCAGTGGTGTCCTCCTGGGTCTCCTACAATAGCATCCCTTTTCATCAGATGGCCTTGGATAGTGTGATCTGACACTGACCTGTGTTTGCAGATCAGCTTGAATTTGTTTGTAAGTTATTCAGGGTTCTATATAAACCATTCCAACAATCCGTTGTAATTTTTCATTCATTTTGCTCTTCCGTCCACGTGCAGGGTAGGTTAGCTACAGTGCCATGGGCTGTAAACCTTTGGATGATATTGTGCTGTTTCTCTCAAATCCACAGAAACTGAAACTTGACTTCCGTTAATTTCAAAATGGTGGTCTGTGCAAACTGTGTACACCTTTTCACGCAGTTGCAAGAGACCATCAAACTTTTGGAAAACGAACTAAGCAAAAAATTATCTTGGGGTTTTCCAACGTTGCCACATCACAGGCGAAGCACCTCGCAGCTCTTAATACCTCAAGCTACCTGGAACAAACAGTCTCTATTGACCCGGCTGTTTGTTTAGTGACCCAGGACCCCGATGTCTCGCTGCTGTGGTCTGGCTCTGTGGCTTCTGCTGGAAACATGGTGCTAACCTGTGGTTCTCTGGCCCTGTCAGATGACCAATGGCCTGTCCTGATCATGGGCCTGCTCCTCACCGCTGACACAGGAGGCCTGGATCCCGGCTAAAAGGAGACATCGGACGACACCTGCTGCAGCTCATCTGGTCAACCAGTCCATTGGACCACTTTCCCCGGTCCAGGTGGATAATCTGTTCACTGTTCTTGAGGAGCTGAAAAGGCCGACCCCCCTGGTGGCAGTTCCCTGTCCCGTGAGATACCAGATGGCTCAGCCCCTACAGGTGGCCACTCCACTTCCCACGGGCAGCACGGTTGGGGCATGTTGCCTGTGCCTCGCCAGACCAGACGTGCCACCACCACCAACACCGTGCCTCCAGAGAGGAATCCACATGCTGCTCTTCACCTCTCTGGTCTCTGGTTACTGACTGACCCTTGGAAACACCTGTGGCTCTGATGTGCTCACCTCTCCTGCATCCTCCGCTTCAACCCCCGACAACAACCACAGTATGAACAGTCTGAGAAATTTAAAGAATCTGATAATAGCAACAGACAAAATGTAGCTCTTATGGATTCTAACTTTTCACCCAGGGAATTTTATTATTTTAATGAATGTTATTAACTTAACCACACTGCTCTTTGCCCTATAGAGACTATGTCAGTTCCACCGCCGCCTAAACTTTTCAAACCAAAAATGAACACAAAGGGAGTTAATCATAAAAACCTAATACAAATTAAGACTACTCCTCATACTGAACCAAAGAACTTAAATGTGTTTTATTAAATATCAGATCTCTATTTGCTAAATCTCTGTTAGTAAATGACTTGATAAATGATCATCAAATTGATTTATTTTGTCTTACTGAAACCTGGTTACAGCTGGAAGAATATGTCAGTTTAAATGAGTCAACCCCCCCAAGTCATATTAATTATCATGTTCCTAGAAGCACAGGCAGAGGTGGAGGAGTAGCAGCAATCTTCCATTCTAGCTTACTAATAAACCCTAGACCTAAAATTAGTTAGAATTCATTTGAGTTGAGTAGTTGAGTAGCCTTTCACACCCCAACTGGAAAACTCAAAAACCACTATTTGTTATCGAGTACCGTCCTCCAGTCCCTTATTCAGAAATTTTGATTGAATTTTCTGATTTTTTATCTGATGTAGTGCTTAGTACAGATAAAGTCATTATAGTGGGTGACTTTAACATTCATGTACATGCTGACAGTAACTGCCTCATCACTGCATTTAATTCATTATTAGATTAAATTGTTTTTTCCCAAAATGTTAATAAACCCACTCACTGTTTTAGTCACACTCTAGACCTTGTCCTTACGTATGGCATTGAAACTGATAATTTAATAGTATTTACTCATAATTCTCTTCTGTCTGACCATTTTCTGATAACATTTTAATTTACAGTAATGGACTATACAGCAGTTAGTAAAAAATTTAACTAAAGCAGATGTTTATCTAAAAATGCTGTGAACAAATTTAAAGAAATTATTTTTTCCTCTTTTTCACCACCATGTGTCAATACTATGGTAAGTTGCCATCTTACTCCTGTAAAAGTTGATTATCTAGTCAACTATTCTGCAGACTCACTTCATATGATACTAGATACAGTTGCCCCTCTGAAAAAGAAAGCAGTGAATCAGAGAATCAGAGGAGCCGACCTCCTTGGTACAATTCACAAATGCGCAGCTTAAAGCAGGCAACAAGAAAATTAGAAAGAAAGTGGTATTCCACTAATTTAGAAGAATCCCGGTTAGCCTGGAAAAACAGTTTAAATATTTACAAAAAAGCTCCATGATGCCAGAACAACATATTATCCAGCACTACTAGAGGGAAGATAAAACAAGCCCCGGTTTCTCTTCGGCACTGTAGCCAGGCTGACTAAGAGCCATAGTTCTGTTGAGCCTAGTTTTCCCTTAACTCTGAGCAGCAATGACTTCATGACTTTCTTTATGAATAAAATTGTAGCCATTAGGGAAAACATTCACCAGATCCTCCCTACAATATTACAGATGGATCTTCAGTACAACAGCTCTAGAATCCTCAATAAGGCCCCAATCCCTCTTAGACTGCTTTTCACCCATAGATCTCACTGAGCTAAGTTCAACTATTCTTCAGATAATGGACTTGTCTGTACTTGTCCTACTAGACCTTAGTGCCGCATTTGACACCATTGACCACAACATTTTCTTACAAAGACTGGAACGTGGATTTGGGATTAAAGGAACCGCACTGCATTGGTTTAAATCTTATCTGTCAGGAAGATTTCAACTTGTTCATGTTAATGATGAATTTTTGATCTTTATGCACCAAAGTCAGTTATAGAGTTCCAAAGGGCTCTGTGTTAGGACCAATACTTTTCAATCTGTTTATGTCACCTTTAGGCAAAATTATTATGAAACATTCCATAAACTTCCACTGCTATGCAGAGGATATCCAGCTCTATTTATCTTTGAAACCAGAAGATACTAACCAATTAGTCAAACTTGAAGCATGCCTAAAAGACAAAGGTCTGGATGTCCTACAATTTCCAACTACTAAATTCAGAGAAAACTGAAATTATTCTGTTTGGGTCTAAAAAGATGAGAAATATGCTGTCTAACAGTATAGTTACGTTATTGATGGCATAACTTTGGCCTCCAGTTCTGCGGTGAGGAACCTTGGAGGTTTTTTTGACCAGGATTTGTCCTTTACCTCACATATAAAATAAATCTCTAGAACAGCCTTCTTCCACCTACGGAACATTGCCAAAATTAGGAGCATCCTGTCTCAAAGTAATGCCGAAAAACTAGTCCATGCATTTCTTACTTCTAGGTTGGACTACTGTAATTCAATACTTTGGGGGTGTCCTAATAACTCTCTAAAAAGCCTTCAGTCAATCCACAATGCTGCAGCAAGAGTGCTGACTGGAATTTAACTCTGCGCGCTCTGCTGAAAACAGAACTCTTCCGCATCTTCCTATTCACTTAAATCTATTAAAAAAATAAATTAAAAAAATCCTTTCTGCTCTTTCTCGCACTTGCATCTCGTACACTGTAAACACTTTTCTGATAGGACTTTGCTTTGACATTTTCTCCTTAAATTTGTGCTGCCTTGTACCTCACTTGTAAGTTGCTTTGTATAAAAGCGACTGATAAAAAAAAAAGCGTCTTTGATAAAGCTTATAGTTAAAACTGCTCAGTCAACCTGTACTAGCTCCTACTTAAGATGCTATAGGTTTAGAGTGTTGGGGGACTCCCGCAAGTGCAATAAGCTCCTCTCCTTTTTCTCTCTATACATTTATTTGTCATCACTGCATGTTATTAATTTTGTGTCTTCTCTCTCCCGTAGTTGTGCTTCTCCCCCTCAGTCTCCCTCTCTCTGTCCCTTCCTGCAGGTGTCCTTGGCTTTGGAGCTGTGTTTTCCAGTGTGCAGCTACTCATCCTACCAACCTGTATAATGTAATGTTGCTCTTTTCTTTCTTTTCTCTCTTCACTTTCCACTCACCCCAACCGGTCAAGGCAGATGGCCTCTCACCCTGAGCCTGGTTCTGCTGGAGGTTTCTTCCATTAAAGGGTGTTTTTCCTGTCCACTGCTGCCTATGGCTTGCTTCAGGGGGATTTGTTGGGTTGCCTATACATATTTGTGTAGTCTGGACTTTATTATGTAAAGTGCCTTAAGATGACTTTGTTGTAAATTGGCGCTATATAAATAAAATTTAATTGAATTTAACCCCTTTCCACTTCTTTCTTTTCTCCATGATCAGTGTGACACACAACACAAAGGTAAATGGCCACTTATATAGTGCTTTTATCCAAAGCGCTTTAAAATCTTGATTCCCATTCACACACGCACACACCAGTGGCGGTGTCTGCCATGCAAGGTGCTCACCTGACCCACCGGGAGCAACTTGGGGTTCAGTGTCTTGCCCAAGGACACTTCAACATGTAGCCAGGAGCGGGGATCGACCCCGACGACTGCCTTACCAGGGTCAACCTTTCTCCATTTTCACTGGTTGTAAGTATGATTACAATATTGCCTACACCTGCAACAGATGTGTTTAAATACAAACTATAGGAGCATCACATGCTTCCAAAGCAATTATTTCTTACGATATTGACAAGGTGCCAAAAAATTTTGTCCAGTCTATTTTTGAGTTCTGTGTGAATTTTTTATCATTTAACTTTTCTTCTCTGATTTTTGTGTTGTTCCAGTACGAACAAAAACAATAAGCACGTGAATACCAAAAAATTTGCAATAGGAACAATTTTCTGACTGAATTGCAAGGAGGCTCAGTGGTCTCACAATGGTGAAACATGCTACCAAACTCTGCACACTCAGCAGTCTCACTCCCAATATTCAAAAAACTGTTCATCAACTTCCCCTGCACCTAAGCAGTTAAAAAAATAAATGTCCTGGCTGTTCTTTCTTGCACTTTTATCTCATGAAACAGAAACACTTCTCACAGCACTTTAATGTTTTTTCCTCGACTCACTTTAGATAAAAGCCTCAAGCTCATCAAACACATGAAACAATGCAAAGTTAACTGTAGAACATGGTCTGAGGTGACACTGAACTGTAAATTTTGGTTCAGACTTGTTACCTGCTGCTTTAAAAACTAAAAGAGCTAAAATGACACGAACAGTATTTTTCTCCTGCCCCTGAGAGTTTGGACAAACTCTTCTCCTGCAAATGTTTTGTGTGTTTTGTAAAGTCCATCAGAAACTCACCAGGTAATTGTCAATCTTGGTCCACAGGACTTTAAACTCCACCAGACCCAATTTCCCACTGCCGTCTTTCTGCAGCTGGAGTTCAGGAAAACTGAAGTGTCCAAACATTATATTGTTTAAGGTCCTTTTTAGATTCTTCATCTGACTCTGTTTATTCCCCAATGTTACTTCTCTACTGATTTTCTACTGATGGCACAAATAACCTGCTCTCTGCTGGACTAGTTTCTGTGACTCCATCTGCCAGAATCAGTTTTGACCTGAACTCAGCCACGTTTATAAAAACTAGTGCTGTGTGAAAGTGTATTTCTGTTTGATTGACAGCTGTGTGTTATTGAAGGATACGTCCAGCATGTTGACCATGTTGCGGCAGGTGGAGATGCTGAAGCCGCTGGTCTTGATGTCGGACCCTGTTACAGACAAACAGTTTAAAGAGGGGAAGTCACATTATGACCTCAGGTCCTCGTATGCAGCATTTTTAATCTTCAGGTTCTTACGTTTCGTCACCACTTTGTTAAGGATCTTCTGCAGCTCAAAGGCACAGATCTCACAGTCCTACACAGACAGAATTCGGTTAAAAATTGAGCAGATGTTAAAAACAATCAGGTTCCTGTTAGTGTAGGCAGCTCACCGTCCCTGCCAGCTGACCAAACAGACTCCTGAAACGATCGTCCACATCACTCTCAGTGATCTCCATCTAACACAAGAGGAAACTTTGGTTTACTGACACACACCTGATCATGTCAGTGTAAGTCATGACATGGTGCTCTCACTGCATCAACACCATCACTGACAACAGATCAGGGCTCTTTAGTAGTATGTTTTTAATAGCGCTATATTTTTCATTTATCAAAATACCCCAGATTATTTTATCACACTGGAGTTTAAAATTCACTTAATCAACCAAAAGTATGTGATAATTGAATTCGGAGAGTCGGAGCTCAGCTCAGACTTGTGAAAGTTTATTTAAAATAAACAAAACTAGGATTTAAATCTGAATTGATAACTGGAGCACTAGAAAAAGGAAACGTGATCGTTGGAAATCACCTTCCTCAAAATGAAAAAGACTGTGGGAAACAGAAGAAAGCTTAGAAAGAGGAGGTGAACCTTTAGTTAAGAATATGTTCTGACTGCCACAGTGTAGTTTTAACAAGGTTCAGTCTGTGATATTGTCCAAGGAGGAACATTTATAACCCGAACACCAGGTAAATCTATTTCTCACCTTCTTCACTCTGGACTCGATGGGATTGTCCATTTCTCTGCAGAAACAAACATGAAAATTCATCATTAAAAGACAGAAAACAGATGAATTTGCTGCAGCTCCTCTGATGTCAACTAGATGCTTTACCACCTGGTTTTCAGCTGCAGGTCTTTCTTTCTGTCAGTTTTTATGTTCAACAGCAGTGCTGTTTGGTATTAGTTGGACCTAAGCTTCTTGTAGACAGTTCATCGTAAATCTGCAGGCATTTCTAAAATTAGGAGCATCCTCTCTCAAAGTGATGCCGAAAAAGTAGTCCATGCATTTGTTACTTCTAGGTTGGACTACTGTAATTCCCTACTTTTGGGGTGTCCTAATAACTCTCTAAAGCCTTCATAATCCAAAATGCTGCAGTAAGAGTGCTGACTGGAATTGGCAAGAGAAATCATTTTTCTCCTTCATTCTTCTCTCCATTGGCTTCCCATAAAATCTAGAATTGAATTCAAAACCCTCCTCCTTACGTACAAAGCTCTTAATGGTCAAGCTCCATGATATTTAAAAGATCTCATAGTACTGTATCGCCCGATTAGACCACTTCAATCCAAGAATACAGACCTACTTGTGGTTCACAGAGTTTGCAAAAGTAGAATGGGAGGCAGAGCCTTTACCTATCAAGCTCCTCTTCTTTGGAACCTGCTTTCAATCCCGATTAGGGGGGCAGACACCCTCTCTACTTTTAAGATCAGGCTTAAAACCTTCCTTTTTGATAAAGCTTATAGTTAAAACTGCTATAAATAAAGTTGAATTGAATTTGACATGGAGTCATTCACAGCTTTAGGGTCGTTGTCACACTTACCATTACATGCAATTTTAATGTGTCACACCTGTTAAACCACCTGGGGAAGGCGGTCGGGACTGTGTCTGAAGAGTGGTGCTTTGGACACCCTCGTCTGCTGACAGAGGGCTATTGCAGTTTCATATGATTCTGCAATTTAGTTGTCAAAATATTCTCACTGGATCTTACTTTGGATTTAATGAAGGCGCGGATTCTGATTACTTTGTGTTCCATCTTTAGTTACTCCACCCTCCAATAGTCACATCTGTAACCTAATCAAACCTGCAGGTGGTTAAAAACCTAGACCTGAACCTCCCCAATTGTCTGGACTGGAAAAATCTGGAAACCTCTCTAGGCTGCTACCAAACAGCACAGGAAGTCCAGGAACTGGAATGTGTGGTGCTGGATTTACCAACGTCTACTGTTTGCAACAACAGTTTCTTTTAGGACAAAATCTCAGTTTATACATAAGATTCTGTCAGGACTGAAGCTGAGTTTGTATTAAACTTACTGGAAGTCGGCCTGCTTCTCTGAGAAGACTCGAACACAGAAGTCTCCATCCTTTTGTGGTTCAAAGGTGGACGGGACGATCAGGTACTCTCCAGGCGGCAGACAGAAGCGGCTGCAGACCTCTCTTAGGTTGATGAAGGTTTCAGAGCGAGCAGCTGAGGCATTACGCAGGAAGAAGTTCTTGTTGAGGTGGATGTTCCTCTGACCTCGTTGCTGATAGAGACACGAGGGGTTAGGTTCACATTAGACTGACAAACAGGAAATCGTGTGAAATGCTGAGAAACACTGAGCAGCCTTATGTCCTGGAGCTGATCATGGACTGGTCAGTAAATCAGTGAAGTCAACCTTCATACCTCTTCAGGAACCTGAAACAGAGACAATTCCGTGTCAGAACCTGAGCTTATAATCTGGGCTGAATTTCACAAGACTTTACAACTCTACACGGCTCACAACACATTACATTATTTTTCAGTTTAAAAGGTTTGGGGAATCAT
Source organism: Channa argus (assembly GCF_033026475.1). Classification (NCBI taxonomy): domain Eukaryota; kingdom Metazoa; phylum Chordata; class Actinopteri; order Anabantiformes; family Channidae; genus Channa; species Channa argus. Next base: position 291,211 of record NC_090199.1, read on the forward strand.
TGACTGACCCCTCATCATCACATCATATCATTTCTGTGAGGAGATGCCAGACTGGTTTCTCCTCCAGCATACGTATTAGTGCATGAATACAAATCTCATCCTCACCTCGTAAATGGCGAAACCAATCGTGTGCATGTCCTCCCCCATTTTCCTCAGGCGTCTGCGGTTCTTCTGAATCATACCGACAACAAAGCTGCAGCCGGCCTCTCCATCGTCTGGGTCATCATCCTCCTCGTCTAGCTTGATCATAAACTGAGGATTGGTCCAGAAGGTGTCTGTGATTTACACACAAACCACAAGATAGGTCAATGCTGGTCGTAGGTTCTGAGGACAACTGCAGGATGTTGCTGGTCACAAAAAGTAATCATTGTTTGATAGGATCACTCACTAGGATAATTCCTGCAGCCTCCAGCGGTGGAACCTCTCCTCCAGCTGCCTTCAAACTTGGACAGAGCCCACTTAGAGAGGGAGTCATCGGTAAGAGCATCTGGCGTCAGGTTGCAGATCTCCAGGCGTGAGTATTGACGCAGAAAGTCATGGAAAGACATCCTGGAAGATGGAGAGGAGGTTTTAGTTAAACCAGAGGAGCTGAAGATGAAGTTTAGTTTAGAGAAAGAGAAAACGTTTTACCAGAACTCTCCATCTTCTGAGCGATGACTCAGACGCTGTCTGTCTTCATCATTGACGTATCTCCACTGCATGGAACTGTTGGAGCATGAAACAACTCACTCACATTAAGAGTCACAAAATTAAGGCATGAAATAGCATTAAACAAGGGTCTAAATGCTGGTTCCTTAGGACGTGTGTTAGACATATAAGTAGCAGTTTCACTGTTTAACTCATGAATATAAATATGTCCTCATTTAAAACTGTGACTCTCGGTCTAAACAATCAGCTGATTTACTCGTTTGATAATTGTGATACTGTGTTTCTTGGATTTCTGCAGGCTTGTCACGAAAGGAACATCAATACCATCTTTTGAGTATTTTCTTCTCCTGTATGATCTGTGTTAGGAATCACCAAAGGCCACTAGGTGGCAGCAGAGTTATAGCCTACAACATTCTGGTTAGTCATCATCAGTCTCCACATATTGTAACACCTGCTCAGATAAGTCAGACAGTCCTCAAAGAACAGTGGTAATATCCAGACTGAATTTAAACTGGATTTAAACATCATGTAATACTGATTTACCCAAACATCTGTATGCATTATATTTCCTGCTCTACCTGATGGTGATGATGTCACCTACTTGTCACTCCAGGCTCCAGTCCACTCCACCTGACCCCAGGGGTTTCTGATCCGGATTAACTTCTCCTTGTTACCACGGTAGTCCACCTGGAGCCAAACACACACAGTTAATACCACAGCATTACACCTGATTGCATCACTTCATGCTGTTTAGGTGAGCAGAGGACAGGTATTTCTGAGCTTTTCTGTCAAAGGGTCAGATACAACAGCTCCTATTTAATTGAAATCCAACAGAGGGGACGAAGAGAGTCCAGATTTTACTGTCCTGTACAGAAGCTCCTACTTGTGGATGGGGGTTTGGGGGTGCACTCACCTCAGCTACACCTGTCACAGAGTAGGCGTGGCCTTTCACCAGCTTCTGAGAAGTGACTGCCTCCGACTCAGCTGAGCTCGTGATCTGAAACAGAACCAGTGAATCAGTGCTGTACCATCACAGTACTTCACCTGCAGTACTAATACACCATGTGTAGATTTTTGCTGCCTTGTACCTCACTTGTAAGTCGCTTTGGATAAAAGCGTCTGCTAAATGACTAAATGTAAATGCAAATGTGAATGTAGTATTGGTGATACACAATTGTAGTGGGTTATAATAATTAGATTACTTTGATTACAGATTACAGTTTTTGGAAAGGACAAGTGGATATAAACCCCTACTGAAATGATTCTCAACCAGGTGTTTCCATCACCGGGGAGGACATATCATGAAAACACAAAATGAAGGACCGTAAAGGATTTGAAATTTTACTCCACCCTATTGTTTCCATTCCTCATTAGCTCAATTACTTGTAAAATAAACTATATCTCTTAGAGATAAAACCAGTTCACAGAATCCCAGTAAACTGAAAGTCTATGGACAGAGAGACCCGTAGTGGGATGTCTCCTTACTGATGGATCTAGAGGTTTTTTGTTTTGTGATGCTTTGGTTCTTTCTTTCTGTCTTTGGAGCACCGGCTGTTAAAAGGCAATGTATTTCACTCAGAAAAATAAGGTTTGAATTTTGAATCTGTATTTAAAGGTTGAATTTTAACTGACACGATAATGTCCTTCCAGATGGACAGAGACTTCATGATGCTTAATGTGAACAGTGGATAACAGAAAACTCTGATAATGGCTAAGCTCTGCATGTCTTACATCTATGGAGCAGCCCATAAGGGAGCCTCGATCCAGAGCTTTCTGGATGATGTGGAACAGATGTGGACTAGGTCGGTTCAACTCGTGGACCTCAGCAATTCCTCCGGTGAAGTCCTCAAAGCCTTCCGTAGTCGATCCTCCAGACAGAGCCTCGTAGCAGCCGTTCAACCTTCAGAGACAGCACCTGTCAGTACAGACTGGATTCTGTTTGTTGAAGTTTGTCTTTACCTGGGTTACACATATGTCCCCAGTTACAGTTCTCATCCAGAAACCTATTGTCCGAGATCACATAGACAATAAATAAATTAAACAAAATTATAGGGGATTTTTGACCACATCATCCACCGTTTACTTCCACACAAACGAGAGTTTGCTCTGTTGTTTTTTATGACACATGGTGTTGAGACCACACACACACACACACACACAGTCCAGTCCTGTGTGGACGAGGTGGGACCTCTATCAGACCCACTGATCCCTCTGTAGCTAAACAGGGGCAGTTGCTGTGGAGAAGGTCATGCTACAGCTAGCATAAAGTGGTTTTCCTCTGGATGGTAGGAACAAGATCAAAACTCTGACCAGAGGTGGACAAGAACCTGATGTGGACACATCAGCTTATTTTCCATCTGATAATAAGACAAATTCAGTGTAAACACATTTAATGTAAAGACACTAAAGCCAGTGAACTAAACACCCCTGAGTGTGGACCCAAACAACCAAAGTAAGACCCTTTTCTTAATGTGCTCCTGGTCTGGTAGCAAACAGCTGGTTTTAGCTAAACAGTGAGTTAATATTCGTTTTTTTTTTTCCTATTTGTTAAATAAATGTTATGTTTAGAAGCAATGTGTTTGTTATTTGCAACTTTGGTAAAGATCAGGACACATTTCATGACTGATATATGTAGAAAACCAGGAAATTGTGCTGCTACTTTTTCTTACTTACTGTACCTTGTTTAATGCCCAGATAATCATCACGGTTTAATAGAAACATTCATGTGTACAGAACAGGATCTACTTCCTGGGTTCACTTTTCTGTTCCCAGGTCCATTTAACCTCTGACTGGACAAGATAATTTTACAACTAATGCTGTTTTCGTTGGTTTTAATATGTCTATACATGAAAGGAGACCAAACCAAGAGGAAACAGAGTAAGTGTACAGACTGGTCCAATGATTCAGCCTGGAACAAACAAACTACAGGTTTAGAAACTACCTCAATCACAGGTCAGACCCGGTCTATAGGTCTGAAAGGACCTTCAGATCTAATCTCAAGGTCTTACTTTGCGTAGGCCTTCTCCAGCAGAGCACTCCAGAACTCCCTCCCTTCGGCCGAGTGGACAAACATTAGTTCTCCATCTTTGACCGGCAGCCGGTCATCGATCACCACGTCCACCCACTCACCAAACTGCCAGAACTACATAGATAGAGATGCAGACAGGGACAGACAGTTGGTAGGTTTAGTCAGGAAGTGCAGGCTGGTTCAGGTAAAACATTTTAAATTCAAGCTGGATTCAGAATCTAGAGTTTAACCTGATACCCTTTATCCTCCAAAAATTTACTATTTACTGCTTTCAAAACTTGATACACGCTCCACATCTTCATCGGATGATGTTCATCATGTGACCAGCAAGGTTCAGACTTCACCTGGCTCAGCTCAGGTGAGAAGCAACCAATCACATTAACGCACGTCATTCAGAGCTCTCAGCTCTGCATACACCAAAACAATCCTAATCTGACCTGTTAGTCTTAGTACTAACAGGACTAGTGTACTTCTTAGTTAACTCAGTACAGTATTTGTAGTTAGTACAAGTCTAGCGAATTGTATGCTATGTACCATGTACTAGTACCAGGTATTGGTATACTCATGTAGCAATGTACCTGAACTGTGTATTAGTGCACCTGTGTACCTGGAAGTGGAAGATGCCAGCATACTCTCCTCTCTTGAAGCTCTGTCCATGTGGGACAACTCGGGTCAGAACCTCCTCGTTCAGGGTCAGGGAGGCGATGGCGGCGAGCAGCCAACAGTCACCTGGATGATTGACAGACCGAGGTGGGATTTGGTTAAATATTTACAGGAAGTTCAATAGAAGGGGGTGTTTGTTTGTCCAAACAAACCACCTGTGGTGGACAGGTGTCAGAACATGGCCCGAAGTTCTCTGGATCTCTATAGGAACTTTCTGGAGAACTTCCTGAAGAATTTGGGATAACATATTTTTGAACCACATGGTTTGGAATGAAGTCAGCTAGACACCACCAGAGGTCTAATACAGGTTGGACACAGACAGACACTAAGTGTGAGCTGAGAAGATCCACTGTTGGTTCTAGTGTATGAATGAAGAATGTTGAAGAACTGAGAGCAAAGTGTAGATCAGTTCGAGAAACTGTGTCACAGACGTAACAGTAAATGATGAACCAGTGTCAAATGACTGAATCACACACAGAACAGATGTTTAATGTGTGACATGTTGCTGCTTCTCACCCAAAGCTCCCTGACAGATGTCCGTCCTTGTGGCACCAGACACGATGAACTCAGGGTCAGAGGTCAACTCCTGCACAGGAAACACTTTATACTCAATTCAATTCAATGTAACTTTATTTATATACAATTCACAACAAAGTCAAGACTATAAAGATGTATAGAGAACAACCCAACAAATCCCCCGGGCGCCCATCTTTCTTGACTGGTTGGGGTGAGTGAAAATGGAGAGAAAAAAAAAGAGGAACAAAAAGTACCAACTCATAGCTAAAGGTAGGAGGAGGATCCACACCTGTCAGCTGACCTGTCAGACATGGTTTAAACTAAAAAAACAATGCTCTGTTAAGGACTGGGGGTGGGGTGGCATCTGTAGATTAGAGAAGGTAGCAGGTTCAATGCCCACAACTTCCTTCATTGCTGCCACTGTGGGGTTCTGTGTTTGCACTGAGCAGCCTGTCTCAGGGTAAATGGTCTGTACTTATATAGTGGTTTTCTAGTTAAAGCACTGCTTGTCATTCACCCATTCACGCTCCCACACTGATGGGGGAGCTGCTACGTAGCTGGTCAACACTATTTAGTTGGGGTTCAGTGTCTTGCTCAAAGACACTTCAACATGTGACCTAAAGAGACAGGAATCAAACCAACAATACTGGGATGGGTGGATGACCGCTGTACCTCCTGCACCACAGTCACCCAGGGGTAAAACCTCCACCTGAACCTGGTTTAGATCCAGCAGGGAGTTGCACAGTGTATAGCGTTCTGCTGTGAGTGGGTTTTCTTTGGTCCACATGGACGGGATTCTGAGCGTACTTTTGTACATTTCTGGAGGTTTTTTTTTTTGATATGAGTAAAAAAACACATAACAAACTTCATTAGGTTTTACACCACAACACTGATGTTTCATCAAAGGAGGAACCGGACGTGAGCAACACACTTAAAAATAGATCCAAAACTGTGATCAACACCTAAAAGCGTTTCCTAGGCAACCTCCAAACAACCATCCCCAACTTCCTGCTTCATGACTAACACACATGTGACATGGGTAAATAGAACTGAAACCTTGTTGTGCTTGACAGCTCCATGCCAGCGTCCAACCCCACCTGGACCCAACTTAGTGCCCAAAATATTGACTGTAACTACACCAGAGTTGGACTACATGCAGAACTCCTCCCACGCCCCTACTCCCAGTCTGCCACCCCCACAACCACTGAAAAACCTGTATTTTGTCCCCACACTTATTCTATAACCCTTGGTCTACTGCGTGTCATCTAGTTTAACCACAGCTCCCACTGTGAGGGTCTAAAGTGTCTCTGATCATAAAACAAGTAGGAGGATCATGCTCCTGTTACATACAGAACCAGACCCAGATCCCAGGCTCAGGTCTGTCCCAACATCATCATCTGTTCAATAACAGCCACCCCTCCAACCAACGCCTATGAAAAAAAACAATGATCTTAGAAACACTGTGATCAACACATCACAAGAGCTGCTGCTGCAGATTTTTCCATGAGTGAGTCAGGGAGGTTTTGACCAGAGCCAGAGGAGACCAGTTCAGAGTGAAAACCTCCCAGAAATTGACTTTGTATACTGCATTTAATAAACTTTAATGAGCAGAAAAAAAAACTTTGTAAAGTTTTTTAATGGATTATGGTTACAATGATGAGATGGTCTCTACACAGAACCTACACAGAACTCCGTTAATAAAATGGCTGTTTAACACTTCACTGACCGTGGGTCTCTTCCAGGTCACCCCCCGGGTCTTGTAGGAGGCCGGACCCAGCTCTTTGAAGCCCAGAGAGGAGGGCAGCGACGGGAACGTTTCGTCCTGGAACAGCTGGCCAGACTCGAAGCAGCGCTGCCGCAGAACCTCGTAGTCCTGGTTCAGGTACTTCACCGCGTGGCTGTTGGAGCCGACGCCCTGGTTCTTCTCCCGGCGGTGCTGTAGGGTGGCTGCGATGCCCGACATGGTTCCAAGTCCTGATCCTGGAGCGACGGGTCCAGGAAAGTTTGGGAAAGTTTTCAGGATGCAGATGTTTGATGCCAGGAAGGGAGCGTCCACTCCGCAGGGTTTTCAGGGGCACAGTCAAGACAGACACAATGACAGCAGAGACTTCCGGTCAGTATCTTCAAAGTAAAAGCCAAATGTTCCTGTTTATTGACGCTGTGTACTTGTACTTTGGTGCTTAGTTTGAGAAAGTGTTTAAGTATTTGTGTAGTTTTATACAGAGTAAAATCAATTGAATCATTGAAATGTGAATGTATTTCATTTCAGACTAATATTCATCTTTTTAATGCACAGCTGCACTTGATGCTTCATAGAGACATTAAGACATTATAGTGCTATTTTCTAATGACAGGAAACTGTAGCAGGTATCATTTGTTTTTATGATTACTTGTACTTGTGATACTTCTGCCCGTTACCTAACGTAAGATTTTAAATGTACTTTTACTTATAATAGAGAATTTTCTAGTATTTGTAGTTTTACTACAGTAAAGTACTTGGGTACACTTTCTCAGAGAAGTTTCTGTTATTCTGCCTACCCAACAGAAGTGGTAGTGCTTGAACTTCGGGGCAGCTGTTGACACAGATGCTTTTATTGTAAAGGCTGGTGTCCTGACTTCCTGTGGATGTTTTCCTGCTGCTTGCCTGGAAAGTAAACTCTGACAAAAAGTTTAGTTCTCTGACCCTTCGTCAGTCCTCCGCCCTGAGACAGTCTCCTCCTCACCTCCCACCCCACATTCCTCAGCACCAAACCGTGTACCACGTGACCATGTAGTTTGTACACTAACGATATTTCATATTTAATATTACAGCAGATTTCATTCAGTGAAGTAGGACATGGTTTCTGCTCCAACATGTTTGGGAGCTGAAGGACTTTGAGGAATCCAGAAACTGGGCCCACCCTAAACCTAAAAGTGGACCCACCCTAAACCCAGATCCATGTTTCCTCTCTCATTCCTGAGGCACAAACAAACACTTTATATGTGCAGACAACTGCACCACTGTGAGGGAGCTGGACTGGTACACAGACTTCACATTTTACTCCACTGACAGCTTCACGTCCTCCTCAGAACTGGAAGAATCAAATCCAGTTCTAGCATGTAGATAATGTGTCTACATTCAGCTCCATGGTTACAGCTGCAACATTAATCACCAATAATCAAAAATCAATCATTATAATCTGGAAATATCAGATTCACTCATAAGGAATAAAGAGTTACTCCACATTGGGTACTTTAGGTTTTACATTTTGAATGCAGGACTTGAAGATGAGAGTGGTTAGACTGATCTTCTTAGTGTCCACTTTATTAGGAACCTCCGGAGAGTCTGATAATCATTAAATTTTCATGTTAAACCTATTGATTAAAGTTCAGATTAGAGGAAAGATGGTGAGTAACTGTCTGACTCTACAAGACTTGCAAATCATCAAGTTCATAATCATTTATAACCTGCATCATCATCACCTAACCTGCAGTTTGGAACCCAAACAAGCTGACCAGGCCCGCCAACCATGACATTGTCGAAGAAGTACAGCACCTATCAGATCGCTCCACTAGACTTGAAGACACATCTGTGCTGTTTTTTGCAGCACAGTGAAAATATTTTGTGAAAATATTTTGGTGAGATATTTTTACACAGACTAAAAATTCCGAACTTTTCTGTGTGTCCGATTATTTTATTAACTACTGGTATTAACTTTAAAACAACCAATCAGTAATGATACTTTGAATAGTAAAGAAAGCAGTGATGAAAATGCAGTATATGATTTAAAATCATATATACACTGTGACTAAGACCATAAAGCTCTCAAAGTTGAGCGGACCCACAAACACTTTTATTCAACCCACAGCATACAGTATAATGCTCTGCTACAGGTGCAAAAAGTTACATCCAAGGAAACTCCTGCACTGACCTGCTCATGCATTTTTTTTCAGATGAATATCTAAAGTTCAAATAAAATGCATTTTTCGAAATTAACATTTAATCAAGTTAACTGACAATGATTATGATTTTTGCCATAACTCTGATCATCCCTACCTGCTGTACTAGTTGTGCCTGTATCAACCTGACCCAGTGTGGGCTTCTATCTCAGATAACACCCTCAGGATGAAGCTTCCCTTTTGGTTTGGATCGTAGGTGGAGGGGATGATGACGAACTCCCCGGGCGGCAGTAGAAACCACTCGCACACCTCCCGCTGTTTCAGGAATTTACTGCGAGCCATAGCCAACTTTTTCTTAGACAGGACATCCAGCCCCAGGCGGGTGATACTGCGACCTTTATACTGACCACAGAAGAAGAGGAGGGTTGGAGGATCTGAATGTTACGGAGACGCCTGGTTGCAGACAAAGATCATAGAGTGCTGACAAGATGGTCGACTTTTTCATACGTTTTTTAGACTTTTTCTTCATCTCAATCACAGTTTGTTTCATTTTTAAAATACAAGTGTCTTGTCTTGTAAGAAGGGCATCTTCAAATTTGGAGTTTTACAACTGACCCTGTGGTTTATGGATCACTGCTCTACCAACTGCGCTGCAGCTGGCACCGGAAATTCACAACTTCTGGCTAATACCTACTACTTTTTGCCAAAGTTGTTACTCTGTCTGCAACCAGACGCTACACTCAAAATGTTGAACCTTTGTTTGCAAAAACTTCCTTTTGTACAAACCTGGCAAATCATTTAAAACTTTTTACTATAAACAATGCAAATACACATCAAATGTTGACACTGAGAAATTTGTTTTTTTTTAAATATTTGCTCATTGTGAATCTGATTCCAGCAACACATTTCCACAATTTGGGATGGGACAACAAAAGGCCATAACCAACTGGAGTGTTGTCTGTTGGTTGCTCCACCAACCAGTCAAAACTGTAAAAGTGTAAAAGTCCAGGTTAAATATTTAATATTTGGATTTCATATTCACGAGTGTGGGACACATGAAGGGACAACCTGAGAACAAAAAAGTCAAGCAGAAAGCTTTAATGGACAGTGTTATGAGAAGAAAAATGTTTCACTTTCATCAGACACAAGTGCAGGACAGGAGAGATAGTAAATGTTTTATTTTAGGTTTAAGTCCATAGAGTGCATAGAGACTTTAGTAGCTTGTTCCATTATTATGAGACCATTGAAGAGTTTTGATTATAGGCAGAGTGCAGTACACATAAGGTAATGTAGAACTGTATGAGGGAGTTAAAATAGGAAGGTGCTGTTGTGTTGAACACTCTATAGGTGAGAGTCAGAGCTTTGAACCTGATGAAGCCAATGTAGAGATCTAAACAGTGGTGGGACATGTGTCTTTTTTGTTCATTTGGGATCATCTAGAGGGGTTTGATTGTGCCCCATCAACAGGGCATAGCAGTAATCAAGAAATGATATGAACAGTGCCTGCACAATGACTTGGTTTGCATGTTCCGAAAGGTGGAGTCTGATCTTTCTGATGTTGTAGAGGGAAAGCCTGCTGCTTGAGAGACAGAAGAGATGTGGTCAGTAAATTTCAGTGTGTGATCAATGATGACAATCCCTGCAGATCCAATGTTGATGCTGATGTTGTGTTAAATGTCTGGCTAGGAAGACAAGAACTTCAGTCGTTGAGAGGTTGAGTAGAAGATGTCTTTCTCTCATCCAAGCAGACATGGGAACAGGCAGAAATGCGTGACGAGACAGTGGAGTCATCCGGTGGAAACGACAGGAAGAATTGTGTGTCATCAGCATAGCAGTGATAGGAAAAACAGTGTGAGTAGATGATAGAAACCAGGGATGTGGTATAGATAAAAAGATGAGGACCAAGAACTGAGCCCTGCAGCACACTGGTAGAGAGAAACAGAGAGCAGGGTGGAGAGGAGAGATAGTGACACAGAGCAGAGTCACAGGATACCAATCAAGGTTTGTCCAGATAAGTAAGACCCTAGCCAGGCTAGAGCTGTACCAGAGATGCCCAATACAGAGAGTGCGGACAAGAGGATCTGATATTTCACAGTGTCAAAGGCTGCAGATAGATCAAGTGGAATTAAGACAGAAGATTGAGCTGCAGCTTTAGCAGCCTGTAGTGTTTCAATGTGTTTCTGTGGAGTGACCACAGTTTAAGCACTAAAATGAAGCTCCTGTTTGCAGCCACTGTTCAATGTGTCTGTTTAAACTACTTTAGAAACAGGGTGGTGTCCAAATGCTTTTATTGCATTTAGAGATCTGCCTACAGTGAATTATTTTAGCCCTTCAGCCCAGAAAAAACATCATTCTGAATACTACATTCCATTTCAGCAAAGCCAGGCTTTGTCATGTGACTCTGCTCTGTGTCACTATCTCTCCTCTCCACCCTGCTCTCGCTGTCTCTCCCTCCCTGCTGTGCTACCTAATCAGCCTCTATTCTTTACACCTGTTACCTCCCCTTTATAAGCCCTGGTTACCTGGCTCTTCCTGCCAAAATGTCTTCCTGTTTCCATGTCAAAAAGCCTGTGTTTTTTTCCCCCCCTCTCTGTTACTCCTGATTCCAGAGTTACCTGTTGCCTTAGCGTATGTCCGAGCATTTTTGCCCGGCTTCTCTCCGAAGAGTTTCTGTTCTGCCCTGCTTTGCCTTCTTTTCTCCTGATCCCCTCACCTGTGTTAGTGCACCCGGAGGAGAGGAGCCAACTTACCCACTTATCACCTACCCATCATAAGAACCTCAAGATCCTAGTAAAATATACTGAGATTTTTGCCATAGCTCACTCTCTAAATCCTATTTAGTTACCCCACACCAGCTAATGATCCTCCAGTCGCCACAGTTGTGCACCTTCTGCAGCCCTGTCTGTCTACCTGTTCCACTACTACAGCTTACTTGCACTAAACAGTTTCCCTTCCAACTCCTTGGTTTGTCCTGTGCCTTTTCGGTCCAATAAAGCAATTTATTTTTAAAACTTTGTAAGGCCTGTAATTACTCACTGGACCTTTTAAGGCGAAGTACAAAGAAGTGAACAAGTCTACAAAGTGAAGCAGGAATTTCTGGGACGAGCCGTTTACTTTGTTTCCTCTTTAAAATTTTTCATTTAACATGACTTTATGAATATGTTGGAACGTCTACTCACCTCATCAGGAACCTGCAAGAAGAAAACACAGAAACACTAAATGTAACGCTGTTTGGAAATGTATCTAGTAACTGAAGATGAAAGATAACAGTCCCAGACTAAAAACTTTAACCACATCTTTTTGTTTCCTCTGATCTCATCATCTTTTGTCATGTGTTTCACCTTGTAGATTGTGAATCCAATTTTGTGGAGGTCTTGGCTTTCACTGCGAACAACTTTCTGCATGAGCCCAATCAAGACACTGCAGCCATTCTCACCATCCAGAGTGTTGTCGTCCATGTCTTCCAGCCTGATGAAGAACTGAGGGTTGGAGGAGAATGTTTCTGCAGAGGGAAAACAGGTCAGTATAGACAAAGTATGTCCCACCTTTGCTTTCAGTAAATCACTGTCAGACAAACGGGGTCAAATCCTGAGAACAGAAATTCAAGTTACAAGTTAAGTCAAGTTAAATTACAGTTGCAGAAAATGTAAAACTGAACATTAGACACAGTGGATATGAATTAAAAATGCTAAAATTGCCAGACTCTGTGGATCAGAGGGACTGCAGGTTTCTAGGACCAAAAATGAGGAAATTGGAAACTTTTTAGAAAGAGACTTGAGAACCAGGTTGTGTCTGAGTGAAGGCGAGAACATGAATAAAAATCATACCTGGGTATTTACTGCAGCCTCCAGCAGTGGAGCCAACCTTCCACTCGCCTTCAAACTCAGCGTAGGTCCAATGTCCGGCCTGGTCACTACTCAACATGTCGGGGGTTAGGTTGCTAATGTTGAGGTTGGTATACTGAAACAGAAAGTCATTGTAGGACATCCTGCAGAAGACAGTCTGATTAGACCAACAGCAAAATGTTGACATCAGCAACAACACAGGTCTGTATCTAAAGGAGCTTCCTTTGTCTCAGAACCTCCCACATTTCCCTGACGCACAGTCTAAGTCTCCCAGAACCAGACACTCACCAGAACTCTCCATCCTCAGCAGAGTAATTCAGCTTCTTCTTCTCCTCAGGCAGAACTTGGTCCCATTCCTTTGACCTGATAAATGGTAAAACAGTAAAGGCACAGGGGGGGAGTGGTGCTGTGCTCACACAAACTGATTTTTCTGGTGTTTTAAATAAATTACCAGAGTTGTAGGTTTCAGTATTTTCTCAACCATTTCTAAATAATTTGAATTAATAATTATCTTTATTAACAGGAACTTCTGGAAAGAGTTGCAGGTGGTTACTTTTCTAAGGTATGTCTACTTTTTATTGCCACTCTATGCCAACCCTGGAACAGAGTCTGCACTGATGCTCATGACTTCAGTCTAAATCAGAGACACAGACTGATGTAATGCTTGGTTAACAGAAGTACAACTCACTTGTCACTCCAGGTACCCCCAGGGGTTCCTGATCCTCAACAGTTCCACCAGAGAACCAGAGTAATGGACCTGCAGAGCAGAATCTGACATGTTACTCTGAGACTATCGATAGCACACAGAGCCACTTCTGTTTCTGCTCTGATTTCCCATTATGCCTTACCTGCTCTGCTGCAGTGATGGAGTAAGCGTGGCTTTTAACTAACTTCTGATCAGTGTCCTTCTCCACTTCCTCATCAGACAAGACAGAAATCTGACATGGAAAGACACAAATTACACGAATGTCAATGATCACAGACATTTTACAACGTCTGTGTAATTAAATCCTCTCAATTTGTCACGTTGTGTCATGTAATTAAACAGAGAACTGACGTTTTTTTCCTTTATAGAACCTGTTCAGCCTGTTGTACTGCAGCTAAACTAGCCAACAAATCATTTTAATCTAAAAAAAGAGAATAATCAAATGAACAAATCTGCTAATAAGGAACAAACTAAGTAATTAAACATCATGATAAATGTGTATATGAACTGTGAAATCTGTTTATGGACCAAACTCATAACTCAAAAGAAGCCAAACGAACTAACAAACCAAATAAATAACTCATTACACCTAAATTACTAAGGTCATATTGTTGTGGCCTTTGTTATCAGCTTAGCTGCCCTCAGCTGAATCCCCCCACAGTGGGTTACAATTAGTACTTTGCAGCCGAGCAGCGAGCCAAGCTGCAGAGCTTTCCTCATGACGTGGAAGAGTAACGGTGGCGCCTCCTTCAGGTCGTAGCTCTCAGACGTTCCTCCAGTGAAATCTTCAAAGGCCTCAATTCTGGGAACTCCCCTCACAGCCTCGTATGAGCCGTTCACCCTGCAGGACAAGACACAGGAGCAATGAAGCTGTTAGGATCATAGTGTTGGTTGAAAGTAAATCGCCTAGAACCATGGATGATTTGTAACTAAACTAACTGAGGCATCTGTTTGCAGAAGAGAAACATGTTTGACTGATATGAATGTGTCTACTTATCTGAAATAATTTAAATCACATTAGTTTAACTCGACACCCTGCAGAGTCTGTTAAAAGAAGAAAACAATTTCTTTATACATTTTATTTTACTCTCTGTGTGTCTCTTACTTGGCGTAGGCCTTCTCCAGCAGAGCGCTCCAGAACTCTCTTTTCTCAACCGAGTGGTTGAACAGCAGCTTCCCACGTCTGGAGGGCAGACAGTCGTCCACCACAACGTCCACCCACTGCCCAAACTGCCACAGCTGCAGAAAGAGGAAACATGAGGTCAGCTGTCGACGAAAGGTAGTAAGTGGAGGATGAGAGCAGGATGAGTCTGCAGCAATGATGATGTTGATGATGCTGACCTGGAAGTGGAAAATGCCAGCGTACTGAGAAGTGAAGCTCTGATGAGGAGGTACCACTCTGTTCAGAACATGAGGGCTCAAAGTCAGACAGGCCATGGCAGCCATCACGCTGCAGTCACCTGACACACAGACAGCAGGTCACATGATCGCACCTGGACAGGTATGGTGTTTGTGTGTGTGTGTGTTGGTGTGTGTGTGCGCTCATGCGCTCACCCAAAAACCCCTGGCAGATGTCGGTTCTTGTGGCTCCATCCACAATAAACTGAGGATCAGAACACAGCTCCTGATTGGATGAGACAGCAGGTTATCAATGACATCATCAGATACAGTGTAAGAGACAAAACGTGAATTATTTTTTGTGAGTCACAAACAGGCTTCAGAAACAACTGGACTTGTTTGAAGTTCTTCAGGATGGTCCACCTCTCATTGAAAATCTTCATCTGTTTGAACTTTCCTTCAGTGGCAGACACACCTCTGTGGAGACTGGTTAACAGTGACCATGGTGAAAAACTGAGAATCTACGCAGAAGTCCTGGGTGAGAAAGTCTGGACCTCTCCTAGTACTCTCTC
Source organism: Channa argus (assembly GCF_033026475.1). NCBI lineage: Eukaryota > Metazoa > Chordata > Actinopteri > Anabantiformes > Channidae > Channa > Channa argus. Next base: position 306,406 of record NC_090199.1, read on the forward strand.
TTTCACCACTGCAGCTCAGGGGCAAGTTCAGAGCCTTTGAATCATGAACTCCAGGTACCAGGTCTTTGGTCATCTAGAACCCAGCACCATGTAAGAGACTTGGAAGTGGGACTACTGTGATCAACAAGACCCTATAAAACCTTGTGCCTGCCATGGTTAAAAAAAGAGCTTGTGTGAGTGGAAAAGCAAACCAGCCGATAAAAGGTTGTACCAGGCCAGAATCAGCACCTAGTTTGTATTAGTGGAAAAAAGCTAAAGACTGAGACAGAACTCTAAGTGTCACAATAGGAAGAGGATAATTTCCTAAGCATGATTAATGGTAAATGTGTTTAAAGAAGCTGCAGGTTGACGAAGAAGCTGAAGGTGCTGCTAAATCAGAGCGTGTTTCCACTTACTGTGGGTCGTTTCCACTCCAGTCCTTTGGTTTTGGACGAGTTGAGACCCAGCTCATCTCCCAGAGAGGCAGAGCTCGCCGGGAAGGTCGGGTCACAGAACAGGAAGCCTGTCTTCAAACAGTCACTGCGAAGCTGTTTAAAGTCCTGCTGGTTGAAGAGGATGGTCTTGGTGCTGGTCCCGGTCAGATCAGTTGCTGTGTTCGCCATCCTGAGAGCATCCTAACCGCCCCTGACTGAGAGACACACAACTAAGAACACCTGAGACCGTCACATCATCCACAAAACCTGTTCCACCGGACTTTGGAGCAAGTACTGAGCAAAGGGTCTGAATATTGTATATTATATTATGTACAGGTGATATTGCACTTAAAAGAAAAAAAAACAAAGTTTTATTTCACTTTATCATTATGGGGCACTGAGTGTCAAACTGTAGTATCAGGCTTTGAAAAACAAAATGGTTTTGTTGAAGAAAATGGTTTGGAAAACGTTCTAAGTGCACTGTAGACCATAGAACCAAAAACTGCCCAGCAACATCTAGTGAAAGTTTAAATAAAGAAGTTTAAATAAATAAAATGTCTAAATAAGTGGACATTAAACATTTACAAAATGACAAAGTAAATAAGAGATAAAAAAACATTGACAGTAGAATTTAAACTGTAATTACTGTACACATGTACTTACACTAATGACTGTGTGAACTAACCCTAAACTCTGTCCTATGCAGTGACCTCTGACCTTTGGACCATGTACCATCAGATCAGAAACCTGCTAATTTAAGATTTTCGTACCTTCGTTTGATCAAAGAAACGCGGAGGTTTCTTCAGTTCCTCCCCAGCGTCGCCTTAGTGCTGCTCAGAGGGATTTTTTTCTCGATGAATTGGTTTTGATTTTAATGTAGTCTTCTCAGATGATTTTGTCATGAAGTTTGTGCTTCATTAATAAATTGAAAAACATAGACATGAGTTCCTAACGCCAAACAGACAGTGGTGAAGACAGGTAGCTATGTCTGTCCAATCAAACACAGATTGTACAAATATGGTGTTTTGTGTTTGTGTGGGTGTGTGTTGCCTGAGGGGGAGTCCTGTTTGCTGAATTCTACAAACATGCATAAACACGCTGAAAATCACCCCGACCAGTTCTTCTTTTATTTAACGAGCTGCTCTGAGAATTCCTTTTGTTTTCCTTCCCATTCCTTCCCCCAGTCACCACCTTCCCCCACTGCATGTTGGCGCCTTTATAAAGTGATGTATGAGGGTCAGTAACAAGAAGGGCAGTTTATTCAAATTAAATAAACGTTACAAGAATGTACAAAAATTAAAGAAGTGAGACCCAAAGACAGTTTTTCTTTTTCACTTTATTTCTGTTTGTGGGTCAGATTAGAGGAGATATGGTCCAGAACATGCTGAACAGGACATGGGAACTTTACAACCCGGTGTGAAGCGACTGTAAATCATTTATTAAAGAGCTCTGATTTGCCCAGAGCTGAGTTAAAGCTGAATTTCTCAATTTCTGCTCTTGATGATCCAACAAACTGCTCACACACTTAATTCATGGCCAGGCAGAGCCACTGCAGGAAGAGAAGAAGAAGTCAGTGATGATGATGAAGATGATGGCTGTCTTTCAGCAGCAGCTTAAGTTCAGGCATCACAAAGCTCAATAATTTAAATGATAATCTGAAAATTGAATAATTAACTAATCTATGAAATGACAAAATAAATGCACAGTAGTTAAAATGAGTTGTCAGCTAAAACATGTTACTGAGCAGCTGCTCAAAGAGATTATCACTGATAATCAAATCTGAAGTCAGTTTAATGTGTTTTCTTCTGATGGTTTAAGGCAAATGTCCATGAGAAGAGACTAAACAAAGAGCTTAACTTTAAATCTGTAATTGGAGATGTAGAAAAGGGAACATTTCATATCAAATATCAATAAAAACATCTTTGACTTTGGAATAACTCAGTTTGTAACTGTAAAAAAATACTAATTTAATTTGATAGGTTGATGGTTTGTGGGTTCTGCTGAGAGTTACTGGTTCTGCACCAGTTAGACCATTACAGGACCAGAACTGTACCTGCTGCAGGTCAAGTGTGATCATCCCCTGGTTCTTCTGGTCAAGAGCTTGGAACATTTCTGTTCAAAAAAGTTAAAAACCCACTTTATTAAAAGAAGAATGATTATAAAGAAATATTTGGGAAGAAAAAATACTGTGTACTAATTAGTTAAGTTCTGTTCACGTGGAAAGCCCTGATTTAGGTCTTAAGATTTAGTTCTGGATACTCACTGAAGAGCAGCTCCAGACGGATCAAACATCCAACAAAGCTGTCAAAGTCGATGGCATATCTGGGGTCTGCGTACTGACCGACGATTTCCTGGACCACAGCACTGTTCACCTGGAAACCTGCAAACACAATGTATCAAGTAAAGCGAAGACCACTGGAACCTTCCAGTGGACTTGTTAAAGAACCTGTGGACCCTCCGGGTAGATGGTGCATCAGAATCTGTTCTTAGCACTAAACAAATCTCACCAGCTTCAGCTAGAGCGCCTCTCATCTCATGACTGCTTATCGTACCGGACTTGTCTGTGTCGTGACTCTGAAATACCTCCTACAACACAAGAAGAAGAAAAGTTATTTTTATATGTTCATATTGGCCCTGTCATAATTTAGACTCTGATAATTAAGTGCTTGTTAAGATCCAGTGTTAACATATTAGATTAGCCAACGACCTCCTTAAATCAGACCAAGAACGTCACACAGAACATTAACAGGTCAGCTGTTGCCATGGTAACAGTGGAGCCTGACCTCTGTGTCCATGAACAAGACACTGAATCCTCTGTAACTACATGATGTTCTCACCAGATATCTCTGCATCCTTGTCCACAGAGAGTGAAACTCCATCAGACCCAGTTTCCCACTGCCGTCTATCTGAACACCAGTTAAAGTTTCATTTCCATCAGTACGAACCATTTTGATCACCAACATTTAGTTGAAACTTTTATTCCTCATTTTACATTTTTATATTTAAATTTCAAACTGAAATCCTCTAAAGAAAACTGAAGCGTCGTATCGCTTGTTAAATGTTTCACGTGTTATTTTTAAGGTGGTCAACAGGAACAAACACTGACAGCTCAGATAAATACAGTCGGAAGTCTGTGGGAAAATATTTGGAGCAGCAGCAGCAGGGTTCAGTTCATCTTTATCTTTTAGACAAAACTTCTTAAAATCCTTTTTCTGATTCTTCATCTGATGATCGGCTGCTGTAGTCTGAAAGATACATCCAACAGGCTGATGATGTTGCGGCAGGTCTGCAGACTAAAGCCGTCACTTTTCACGTCAGATCCTCAAACAGAGAAACACACCTGCTGCAGTCACACAAATACTGCAATACTGATAATATGCAAATAACTTATAAACCCTGGAATTAATTAGCAGCTAAGGAACATGTGACTTCTGTTACAGTAAGATTGCATGAGCAGAAATTGATCAGAACTAAGTCAGAGAGGGAAGTCCATTGAAAGTTTAGAAACTACAAACTAGATCAGGAAAACAAAAGCTCAGTTAAAAAAGATTCAGATTTGATATTAATATTAATTTAAAAATGTTTAGAGAGAAGGAAAAATCTTGGATACATTAAATAAAGTGTTACTGTCAGCACATGCAATTGAACTAAAGTTTCTTCAGAAACTGCACTTTGATGAAACACTTCACTATCAGTTTCTGAACATGTAATAATGTGAAGGCTCAACTTGTCTTACTCTGGGCAACAACTTTGTCCAGAATCTGTTGGAGCTCGAAGGCAGAAATCTCAGAGTCCTGTTGAAACAAAACAAAAATAAAACATGTTGGCTCTTGTCAGGTAGAAAAAAAATGTAATCTAAGAGGGAAACATTTCCTTACGTTTCCAGCGATCTGGACAAAGAGATGTTTGAAGTGAGGGTCCATGTTGTTTTGCACAGCATTGGGCTGCAGAGAAAGACATTTGTCAAAACATGAGACATTAAGGCAAAAGTGATCATTTCTGTGTTGTTGGTTCAGTACGACACAAAATGCAACAGAATACATTATACGATATGACGCAACATTACATGATTTGACAACATACAACATGTCAATACACAACACATGATACAATATATAAAATACAGGTTATGCACCTTACTGTACGATATGATACACTTCACTACTTTGTCAACTCACACTGAACTTTGCCTTGTTCCTGCCACTCTGTCCAAGACGCAGTATAAGTATAAATAAGTATAAATAACATAATGTTGTTATATTAATTCATCAAAATGAAGAAATAGGTTTCATTTAATAGATGCCTAAAATCTCTGTGCATTTTTCAGCATAAACTGATAATGAAATATGATCTGATCTTCACCAAAGTCGCAAATAGGAGTGATGGGAGTTCAAGTGATGGTCAATTCATGATTTTAGTTTGTTGATTAAATTATTAAAATGAAACATTTAAAACTATAAACATATGCAAACACAACCACCACATCATAACCACTCCCCCAATTAATTTACATGTACTAAACAGTATAAAGAATAACACAAGGAGTGCTGTGCAACAAAGTGCTGTAAAAACTATTCTACCTTTTCATATGTCCACATTTGTCCATGTTGAGGAGGGTCAGGGTGGTCTTTGGTGAACTTCAGGCAGAGCAGTGGCTTTCTGTGCACTGTTCTGTCGTGGACACCATGTCTGTTTAGTGTTTTGCATATGTGTTGTGTCTATGTAGTGAGCTTTACTGGGCCTCCATGGAAAGTATCCACGACACCAAACCACCTCCACTTATCGACAACATGTCTCACTGTAGACTGATAAACGTGATAAACTGAGATTACTGTCTTTCAGGCTACATGCAAATCAACTGTGGATAACAGGCTTTGTGAGAGCTGGTTTTATTGAATAGACTCCAGCCTGGTGTTGTCATGTCCACCATCATTTTGTGCGTTTGATGGATGTGTTTATTAAAGACATGAAAGATCACAACTGTGTTTTATCAGCTTATTGTGTGTGTTGGTATTTGGGGCTTCATTTGGGACCAGATTACATTTCGAGCAGAAAACCTTTTCCACGACATATCTTGTTAACACAGGATGGATGTGACACCTCTGAGGTGCAGGCACTGCACACGCATTTATAAAACTAAAAGAAAAAGACATGTGGTATGTACAAACCTCAGGGATGTCAGCGTTGATGTCCTCCTCCATCGGACTAAAATGATGAGAAAAAAGGAGTTTTATCCTCTGTCTGAACCTGAACAGTTTAGATGTTTACAGCAAACCAGCCAGTTTGTTCCCCACTCCCAAATAAAATCCTCTTGGCAGCTTGGAAACGTCTACACTAAGTATTGGAATATTCCCTCTGTGCATCTCAATGGTCATGTACAGGGTCTGGACATCCACCACAGAGATACCCTTAATAAGAAGACAGACCCTCCCTACCTGGTGTGGACTTCCTTCTCGGTGAACACCCTCAGGATGAAGCTTCCCTGGCGGTGCGGTTCGAAGGTGGAGGGGACGATAACGTACTCTCCGGGCGGCAACTTGAAGCGGTCGCTCACCTCCCTCAGGTTGATGAAGGTGTGACTGCTAGCCACAGCTTTCCTCCTCAACAGGACATCTGGTCCCAGGTGGACATTAGTGCAACCTTTTAACTGACCACAGAAGAGGAGGAAGAGGGTCAGACAGAATTGAAAAGACTGAAAAAAATCTCAACTTCAACAAAGATCCCATTACAGACTGAAGGATCTGTCAAGGTAATTATTTAAAAAATGAAACCAGTGCCAACTGAAAGAAAAGAAAATCTGTCTAAAAGTGACGGATTTGTTGATCAACATACATCGGTGGTCACAAATGAAAAGAAGACTTGGTTGGGCCCTTTATTTATTGTGACCTTAGAAATGTGATAACATTCAGGTTTGAAGAAATACTGTATGAGTATGTCTTGTGAATTTGAACTTGTGTACTCACCTCATCAGGAACCTGAGGAAAAACACAAAAAGGGACCAGTGAGTTAAGAAGCTCCATAAGAAGGCAAACTGTACAATTGCTGCATGTTGTAGAAATTACTGCTTTAGAAACTAATGTTGAAGATGGAAAATCAAACAATCAAACTATTGTATTGTCCCACTGCAATGATAGACTCTGAACCATGTCTCTTTGTTCCTGTTTTACCTGATAGATGGCGAATCCGATGGTGTTGAGGTCACGTCCAAAGCGTCTCTCCCTGCGAGTGTCTTTTTGCATTAGACCAATCAGGACAGTGCAGCCATCCTCGCCATCATGGGGGTCGTCATCCAAGTGCTCCAGCCTGATGAAGAACTGAGGGTTGGAGCAGAATGTTGCTGCAGAGAGAAGACAGATCGGTTCCATGGCTTTTTATTTTAGATTTTTAACATTTGTTCAAAATATTACGGCCTGAGACCTGATCCAACTGTTGATTTTAATAGGAAAGTCCTAAATAAGCTGAACATTCATGGGTTTGGTTGAATTTTCAATAGTGAATCAACAGAAACATAAAGATGATTAAAGAGAAGCCGAAAGGTGAGAAAATGTCCCACCTGGGTAGTTCCTGCAGCCTCCGGCCGTAGAGCCGACCTTCCAGTCGCCTTCGAACTCAGCACAGTTCCAGCATCCGAACTCGTCACTGCTCAGAGTGTCAGGTGTCAGGTTGCAGATATCCATGCGGGAATACTGACTCACAAAATCAGTGTAGGACATCCTGTAGTCAGAAGAGAGGACGGGAAGACAAGGTCTGCAGTGGAACGTTGCACCAGCAGAAGCTAAATCCACAGCCTGTGGCTCAGCACTTCACACAATCCTCCAATACACTGTGTATGTAACATGGAGACCACGAGACATGACTGTCACCCACCAGAACTCTCCATCATCTGCAGAGTAGTCCAGCTTCTTCTTCTCTGCTGGATCAATTGTGTCCCATTCCCTCGAACTGACAAACAGTAAAAGTACAATGATCACAGACACACTATACACACTGAATATTGAATAAAATTCTTAAGGATTCCTCTAAACCACAGACTGGATCAAACTTGTTTGATTACAAAGCCGTGCTAATCAACTGATATTGTGAACATATTTTTCACTGAAGACTGCAAAATTACCAGCAAAGATAAAACTGTTTACAGACTTTGCAAAAAGCAGTACTTTACTACTCAGCGAAAAAAACGAATCAGAGTCCTCATCTACTGTCTCTGCACCCAGAGACGAGTGGAGCACTGTCAGCATCTACAACCTCCTCTGACTTTTCAACAACAGTCGCTTCCCTGCCAGGAGCTCGGTAAGGCAGCAATACTTAAATGCAAGCCCAAAGTGTTCAGGATTTAATAATGAAGGAGTAAAATCAATCCCAAGTCACTTCATGATTGTTTGCATCAGACTGAACCTTGTGGAAGTGGTGAATTTGCAGAATAAATCCACTTATTACCATACAAAAGCTGATGTAATGAACAGTGGCATATCACTTTTTGCTCCACTTCAAGCAGGTGGCAGCAAACATTTTAACAACAGAGATTTTAAAACCTGGATAATTACAAGACGAACTATCTCCATTTTAGGAAAATTAGACTAATTTTAATTTGGGTAAATCGACCCATTAATTTCTGATGAACACTGATCAGGAATGAGGACTACTAAACATACCAGGTTAATGTTACATATATCAAAAGGTCTGAACAAAGTCTGTGGTTAAAGAAGACCTTTGTGAATGAGGGATCTAATGAGCTGCACTCACTTGTCACTCCAGGCTCCAGTCCACTCCACCTGACCCCAGGGGTTCCTGATCCTCACCAGGTCCACTGGAGAACCCAGGTAGTGGACCTGCATTACAAAACCCCACATTTCAATGTCAGAACTCCAAACTACCTAAAAACTGGATTAATTCCAGATTGTCCTCCTGCTTATTTCCCAGAATGCCTCACTTGCTCTACTGCAGTTATCGAGTAGGCGTGACCTTTGACCAGCTTCTGCCTGGTGACGGCCTCCGTCTCTGCCGAGCTGCCGATCTATCAGGGAAACCCAGCAGATTAATGACTAAATTTAGTTTGTTTTGCCTTATAAAACCTGTTCAGACTGTCGTCCAGAGGCTAACTGATTTAACCTAATAGTTACAGTAAATGAGCTAAATCTGCTAACTGAGCTAATGAGCTAGGATTATCGGTTATCGGTATCGAGTTAGGGAAATCGGTGACCTAATAAGCCAAGGAAGTTTACTGGACAAATTTATGAACTTATAAACTGAATAAGTCAAGTGAGCTGAGTTTAGTAGAGTTAAGTTAAATAGTTCATTTGTCAGAGCTAAATAAGCTAACAAAATAAATTAGCTAAGTTAGATAAGGAGATATAGGAGCAGTTTGAACTAAAATAAATGAGGAGAAACGAGCTAAAAACGTGACACAATGCTCCTGGTTAAGGTGTCAGCTGTCTCTACTGCTTTCTACCTGATCACACACAGGGATCATATCATCTCGTTAGAGACTTTTAAACGTTTACGTCGATGGAGCAGCCAAGCAGCGAGCCGAGCTGCAGGGCTTTCCTCATTATATTGAAGAGGAATGGAGGAGACTTCTTTAGTTCGTAGCTCTCAGAGATTCCTCCGGTGAAGTCCTCAAAGCCCTCGATGCTGGATCCTCCGGTCAGAGCCTCGTACGAGCTGTTGACCCTGAAGGATGAGACAAACATTTCTTTTACAGGAGCTAAGACAACTGCTGACAACTGGAACAACATGAATTTTTACTCTGGATTAATTGTCATGGCAACAATAGACAATATCTGGTCTTAGACACCCCCAGTGTAATCAGTAAGGAAGCTTCAACATCCAGGACATCTTTTAGGGTTTTATTAGCTTGCAAGAGAGAAGTGCATTGACAGAGTATCAAGTCTCCATGCCCCCAGCCCCCAGCCCTTTTCTCCTTTTATGGAAACCTTTTCCCTATTGAAGTTTATTTGGCTTCAGCCAATGGTATCAGGATGATGGTCATCATCTGGGGCCTTTCTAGCTCTTTAAAAACTTTGAAAACAGTTTCGGGGCTAATTTATTAATCCTGAATTAAATTATCTTGACTTTGTGCCTTTTAAAAAGGCCAGAAGAGTCGATCAGAAGAGTGGATCATGTGTTTGCAGGAGTGTCAGAAACCATCCCACCATGCACTGGGGTAATAGATTGATGTAGATTATAGATCTTTTTTACAAAAACCAGAGGTACTTTGAGAACAGCTGACTTTATTTCCACTCTCCACAGTGTGATGCAGTGACACATTAACAATGCATTATTGTTTTCAACTTCTTTGTTGATGAATAAAACTAATGTATTTGTATAGTTACAACGATAAACCTTCATGCCTGATAAATGTAATTAGACCCAGTTTAATGACTTAGTGTAAAGAATAACACCACTTATATCACTTATCTATATCTCTCTCTCTCCTGTACACAGATTGCATCTCAGATTTTTCTTTTTTTGCACTGAACAAGAATATTCAGTTTTGCTACAAAAACTCCAGTTTTTATATTCTTACATTGTTTCTGTGTAATGACTTACACCGGAAGTTAAGCCGCCCGTTCTCTGTTGCTTCTTGTTGAGAAATGAAGGTCCATTTTATGTGTGACTTTGTTGACTGTTCAGTTAAATAGGATATTTAAGGTGAATTAGGTCAGTATGTCACTGGTGAGGTTCTTTATCACTACATCTAATACAACTGTATGTAAATCAGTCATTACTAAGGTATCTTGAAAAATAATAAATACATTAGTAAATTGATTTCTGCACTTATTGTTTTAACCTTATTCGTTTCTAGTCTCTAAACAACTAATTTGCATTTATTATTTTTTGGCTCCACTGGTCACCTGTAACAGCCACAGCCAGTTTTCTTTATTTTTATCACAGTCTCAAAATGTGGATCTTTTTTGTGCAAACATTTTCGAATATATGAACATGGATTGTGATGGGATGTGATGTCAGATAAAAAGATAATCCCTTTCATCTTTAAGAATATGAGCCATTCGCATTGAGAAAAGAGTTCCAGGTAAATGGTTATATCAGATGCATCATGTGCAGGCACATGTGCACTAAACAATTCTCAGTATGTTATGTCCATAATAAAAATGTCTGACAGCTGGTCTCACTGCTGTGTTGGGTTATTTTCCTAATAACAGAGCAGTGATCTCTGTTTTCTAATCTGAGCTGCAGTGGCAGAACAGGAAGCTTCATTGTTCAGCACATGATGGACTTTTGTCCCTTCAGAGATCTGATTGGTCAGTGTTTGGGTTGTTGATCTGATCAAAACAGATGAAGGTCACCTGGTCTGCAGCAGAAGTTACCATAGTGATTGCCACCAAGTGAAATCAAGTCAGCTCCATGATTTCTGAAAGGCTGGAAAGGCTTTCTAAGTCCTGAGATAGTGGCATAAAACAAGCCCCAGGTGTTACCATTTTACCTATTTCAGATAAAGCACTGACTCAGCAGCTGCTATCTCCTGCTCTGTTTGATTTCCAGGCTGGTCAACACCCAGTGTTTACTGAGGACACTCCACCCACCTGTTAATTCCCTCCAACACACAACCAGACACATTTAAATCTGGAGACCTGAAGCCAATAAATACACATTGACAACTTATCTTAACTACACTAAATTGGGTTTACACCCTTTGCAGTTTGGATTTAAATCACATTATTCTACTAAAGCAGCAACTTTACACATCACAGAGCAAATAAAAAGCTCAATAAAGGGGTCAGAGTTGATGCTGTGTTCTTAGATTTAAACCATTTGATGGGGCGACTGTGGAACAGGAGGTAAAGTGGCGATCCACCAATCCCACAGTTGTTAGTTCGATTCCCAGCTCCTTCAGTCACTTTTCTTCTAAAGTTTATTGGACCATGTTACCACAACCTTTGTGTGTGAATGGCTTTAGATTAGTTTAAGATAGTGTATAAGCTGCCTCCAAAGTCACAAAGGAGTAGAAGAGTGTGCGTTAACAGGAAATTTGAGTTAAACTGTAAATTTCCTGCACTTCTTATTCTCTACCTACTGAAAACTGCTTGTTAGCAGATGTAGTAAGAAGCATAGAGTTCAAGACAGTGTTGTAAAGTTAAAAATCCCAGAACAAAAACTAGCAAGTGGGTCTTTTATGAAAAACTTTTTGGAGGGTTAGGGATGAATTTTCTTGATTTTTATAGAAAATAAGTTTTTACCATGAACGTCTCAGTGTAGATAGTCCCAGATCATTACTTTTTATTAGATGAATGAATGAGTTTTATCATGATGTTCATGATATTTCTGAACGACAAATTTGAATCAGATCAACATGTTCTCTTACTTGGCGTAGGCCTTCTCCAGCAGTGCGCTCCAGAACTCTCCACCCTCTGCTGAGTGGACAAAGAGCAGCTTTCCGTCTTTGGTGGGCAGCAGGTCGTCCACCACCACATCCACCCATTGCCCGTACTGCCACACCTGCAGGACCAGGAAACATGAAGTCACTTCCTCTGGAGATCCACAGGTCTTTGGACTAAGAAAAATGCAAACATGCAAACTCTGCACAGAAATACTCCAGACAGCCTCTCTCTATAATGAATTTTGTGATATTTATAAATCTTTTCAATAACCTCGATAATCGAGTTCTACTTTTGTGATGTCACCAATGTAAAGTTTTTGTGACTGGCCGCCATCTTTGTTTGCGGGTTAGACCCGGAGACCCCGGGATGTGCACATTTAACAGCTGATCTGCGCAGGCTAAGGGCAGGCCGTAGCCTGTTGCAGTTGCTCTCTTTTTTGTTTACTTTATTCATTTTTTCATATTTTAGTGTAGTATTTTAGTATAGTAAAGTATCCAGTTTTCTGTGTAAAGCTTCCCCTCCTCTGATCAAGCGGTTGGAGGGAGTTTTTATCTTTGTATCTTTTTTTTTACTTATTCTGCCTCAAGCGCCAGCTGTATGGAACTGGAGCCGCTCATTTGTTTACAGTCGGGAACAGCTGATCAGGCTGCAGCACCGTGGATTTAAGTTTCGTTCAGACTTTAAACATCCCGGTCCAAATAAGGAGGAAGAGAGTAGTGTGTTTCACAGAGACATGTCTGCAGGACAGTATGTCCGACATGCATCAGTGTTGACGGTATCAGCACAGTGCGGGCGGATCGAAGGATCCTGACTGGTCATGTACATCAACTACGGGTGGAGTTCTCACACGCCATAGGGATCGCCGTCTATATTCCTTGCTCTGCCTCCGCAGACGGCGCATGTGACGTCATACACTCGAACACAGCAAGACTACAGATCCGAGATCCTGACGCCCTCTTTATGATCTCCGCTGACTTTAATCATGCAACCCTCACCAACCGACCCCTTCACACAATATGTGGATTGTCACACCATGTTAGAGAAGACACTGGACCTGATGTTCTCAAATGTTAAAGAGGCCTACAGCTCTTCTGCCTGATCCACCTCCTACCCCTATAGAAGCCCCAGTGGCTGAGGACAATCTTGGACAATCCTTCCCACCCACTCCACTGTGTGCTGGTTGTACAGAGGAGCACTTTCAGGCCAAGACTGATCCCAGTCAAGTCGTCCACAGAACAACACAGGAGATCCTTTCTCCCAGTGGCCATTAAACTGTTCAACTCATCCCCAAATGGACAATTACTATTCATTTATTTATTATTTTTATCTCATATATTTTTACTCCTCTAGTTGTGTTTTTTTCTTACTTATTGATCAGTAGTATGTATTTGTTCATTGCCTTGGTTTGGTCGATGTTCTTTTCCTTTCTTTCTACTTTCACACTGAGAGCAACTGTAACAAGGAAACACAGATTTCCTATATGATCAATAAAGTTGTCGAATCTTGAATCTTGGATCTTGAATTAAACAGGGAACTTAAGTGGGTCCTTTCAGTGTGACATGAACAGGTTTAGACACTTAACATCTTGACGCAAAGTCTAAATAATAGACAGTAAATAAATACATTTTTATAGTGAATGCGGACACACTCAGTAAGGCACTATAGAGGACACTAGAGATCTGTGATTAACAAGAGGCTTTCTTTAGCTTTGACAGGAGGTAATCTAGTAACTTGATGCTGAGTTCTGAAAATAAATAATTATTTTAGCTTTACTTTGATCAGAGACCTGGAAGTGGAAGATTCCCGCGTACTGAGACGTGAAGCTTTGTCCAGGAGGTACCACTCTGTTCAGAATCTGAGGGTCCAGAGTCAGTGAGGCAATTGCAGCCAGCAGCCAGCAGTCACCTGACACAAAGCAGGACAGATAATCACATCTGTCAGAGGTCAGTTTAGATCACTGTAGTGAGGACATTTCTGACATTTCTGAGACATTGTGTCCAATCGCCCCCTTTTGACAGGGTTGTTTGAAGGTTCAGGATTGGTTTAAAAGTTTAGTGTAGACTCAGGTTTAGGTTCAGGGTGTCAGCATTATGACAGAAACTGTGTGTGTTCTCACCCAAAGCTCCCTGACAGATGTCAGTTCTGTTTGCTCCATCCACAATGAACTGAGGGTCAGAACACAGCTCCTAATTGGACAAGACAGCAGACGATTAAAGGATCTTTGTATCTGCTTTTGAGTTCTTTCTTCCGTTGTCTCATTCTTCTGCCCTGATAGTAACACACTATCAGATGAAACCATCACACTTGCCACCGACTGAACAGCAAACTATCTGCAGATTACAGGTGACCTGTGTTTATTTTAATTAATAAGCACACAAAGGAACTAATAAAAAAGTAGTTTGTAAGGATAAATTGAGGATATTAATGAGGTGACACTGAGTCAGCTGGGATGTGTTTCCATGATGTTTTACCGACATGGGGATATTTTTCTGGATCAGTGCATTTCACGCTGTAAATTAATTTGCTTAATTTTCACTTTACTTACAACAAGTACGTTCTCTACATTTAACCAATCCCAGGTTACACCACTGAAGAAGAAGCTTTCTCAGGTCTAAGGGACAAGGGCATCACTGTTATACAGATTAAAAAGTCCCTTTAAGGGCATTTGTGTCTCTGGGTAAATAAAAAACCTGATTTGAATTGATACAGAAAAAAATGGTTGATTGTAAAGTTTTGGATTTTGTGCCTGTGAAACTTCTTGATGCGTCATGGCTTCAGGAGTGGTCATTCTACAGAAATGTCCCTGTGGAAACACTGGACTGGGTTTTTCTTACCGTGGATCAGCAGATCCTCCTGTCTGAACTGAATATCTGTCAGCAGATAGTTAATTTCATCAGATAAGCTCTAATAATGCAGTAGTTTGCATGCTTCTGCCATAAGCAAAACTCTGTCCCTTTAAATAAACTTGTGTCAGATCAGTGGAGATAAAAGCAATAAAATAACAAACCAACTGCACACAAGCATGAATGGAAATGAATGCGTTTGATAATCTTGAGATAAAGGAACTGAAAACATCGTTCAGTTCCTTCAGTTTTCTGCTTTTCTCTGTCTCTGAATGTGTTTGGCTTTTGGACTGTGGGTCTGAAAACAGAAGAGGTCATCACGTCACTCAAGCTTACTTCAGTTTTTAATATTTATAGATGAAATTAATAATTAGAAAATGATGAGTGGAAAAAGAACTGCTCACCTTTGGGCGTTTCCACTCCACTCCAATGGTTTTGGAGGAGTAGCGTCCCAGCTGGTTGTACCCCAGAGAGTCCCAGCCTGCAGGAAAAGTCGGGTCACAGAACAGCGAGCCGGTCTGCAAACACTTGTTCCGAAGCTGCTCAAAGTCTTGCTTGCTGAAGGGTACAGCATTGGATTGGCTGCCAATGTCGTGCTGTTCCCGGGCCTTCCTCCTGGCCAGCTCGGCTGCTGTGTTTGCCATCGCGCAAGTCTGCTGGATGTTCTGCTGAGACCTGCTGAAGTCTGATCGGAGTCTACTGAAAGTCTGCTTAGATCCTGCCACTAATCAAAAACGATTCAGCCAAGCTTTAGCTGCTGAAAGTCTGCAGGTCTGCTGAGGTTCTGTGGAGCTGTGAGGTGTGTTTCAGGTATAAAGGTGGTCAGTTGTCAGAGGGTGGAGCCTCGGTCCAGGTAAAGCAGCAGTGTAATATCGAAATTATTCATAGAGCAAACACTGAGATAAACACAGCAAGGTGTTGACATTCCACACCAACACCTGAAATACACCTGAGTTTGGCTTTACACTCTCTGCTACATGAAAAACACAAGGACCAGCAGCTGGGAACTGTTTGTCCACTCAACTGGACCAGAGAACATCTGGCATCTGAACCATGTTGATAAAAACCAGTAAAAGTTTCAACTGAAACAACTTCACTGACCCCGTGGGGACATTGGGTCAGAAAAGGCAGCTTCCCCTTCGTCAGTGCATGACGAAGGGGAAGCTGCCTTTTCTGGGTCAGGGAGGACTCAGGGTTTATTGTCCTGCCATTGACACTTTGAAGAAGGAAAGACACTTTTTGGACTCAGGGTTTATTGTCCTGCCATTGACACTTTGAAGAAGGAAAGATGTCCCTTTTATTTCTGTCCATCTGTCTCCCCCTGGTGTCCGTATGAGGCTCCACACTGTTCACCTGCCGAGCGTTTAGACACCACTCAGGGTGCACACAGGCCACAGACAGGGACCAGTCCTCACAGGTGTGGACCAAGTGAGTCCGGAGGCTCTGCATTATCACCTGCTTACTGTGAAAATCAGTTTCAATAATGGGCTGCACTTTGTTTTCTTCCTCAGCTCCTCATAATTAAAATATTGAACGTTTTGTTGTTTTGTGTTTATAAAATGTCGAAAATCCTTTTCAGCAAACAAGTTTTTGATGGACTGGTTAATTATTACCTTCACAGGTGAGTGATGAACCTTCGCTCACTGTTTGTGCTGCTGTTGGTTTAAGATCAGGTAAAACCAGTTTCAGGGATCTACGCCTAAAACTGAGCTTACATCTGAGATGGTCTATGAAGCCAAAAGTATGTGGTCATTTTTACTACATAATAACATGAGATCAATGGCTTGTCACCTCGGGTGTTGCCACAGCGAAACATGTTCCGCACATTGCTTTGGCATGAGCTTTTAAGGTGGATGCCCTTCCTGCCGCAACCCTCCCATTTTTATCCAGGCTCTGGGCCGCAGCAGGTGGGGTGGGATTTAAACCTGCAGCCTTCTGCATCCAAACCCAATGCTGTATCACTGATCCACCAGGGCCCCTACACTAGTAACATGAGGTTTAAGGTTAAATCTCTTTTAAGCTAAGTTTTGTACAATTTCCATGTTTGCCACCAAAGACACATTCACAGTGATTGTGGAGATGTTTTATGGACTAAAAGAGATAGAATCACTACCTGCACTAAGAAAGTGGCAAAAAACGTGACTTTAAGGGTCAAAGGGAAAGAATATTTACATAATGTTCCTGTGATAATGTGTTTTTTTATACTTTTATAAACTGTCATAAAACGTAAACAATAAGTAATGACGTAGCACATAGTAGAAACAGTACAGAACAGAGGGATGATGTTCATACAAACGTGCAGAGGTCAGTAGTCAAACCGTCAGAATCATGATTAAATACAATGTTAACACATATCTGCGCTTATGACGAAGTTAAAGTACTTTTACTCACTTTACTGGAGTATTTCTGTTTTAAGCTACTTTTACTTTTTACCACAATTCAGAAGTAAATATTGAACTTTTCCTTTCAGAACTTTGGCTCCTGTATTAAACCATAACACCCTAAGGAAGTGTGAAAATGAGTCCCAGTAAAAGGTAAAAGATGCGTGTAGCACCGTCCGCACACTTTTGGCCGCCTGTGCGCGCTCTCATTTCCTGCTCCAGCAAAGACCTGGCCCCTCCTCTGACAAGGGCGGAGGTCTGATAGAGAACCAGCTCAGTGGAATCTTCCCCACAATCTTGAGTCTGTCTGCGGATCTTCTCCTGCACCATGTCCGGCGTGGCGAACACTCTGGCCAAGAAACGGGCCCTGGCCGCGGGCTTCGGCACCAACGCCAATGCGCATCTCTACCTGAACCAGGACTTCGAGACTCTACGGGCTCAGTGCCGCTCCTCCGGACAGCTCTTCTGCGACCCGATGTTCCCCGCTGAGCCTGAGTCCCTGGGCTTCAAGGAGCTGGGCCGGAACTCCCCAAAGATCCGGGGAGTCGTGTGGAAGAGACCCTCGGTAAGACTCCGGGCCTGGTACTAGTCTTTGGTTCTGGTTGTAGAGGGGTGGGTGGGTGGGGCTGGCGGTTAGTTTGTTGACAGATTACCGGAGGCGATACCTGATCTGCTCTGCCTTGATACTAAATGACTAAATGTAAATGTAAATGATGGCACAAGACTCAGGTCGAGTGTGTTTATACCTGGAACACGGAAATGATCAGCAGACACCTCGAGCTGAAGCAGGAAACAGTACTTTACAACTCTTAATACTTCAGTGCAGTTCAACTGCTGCGTACACACTGTACTACAGTAAGAAACGTACTGATAAAAAGTACGTAACCACTACTGAACCTGATGCTGTTAACAACAGTCTGGTCCAGATTTGTTCCACATGTGGCTCGTTAAGAAGGTTCTGCTTAAATCTGAACCGTTCAGGTCTTGTTCAGTTTCATTCATGTACAGATTTAAGGAGAGAAGCACTTCATAAAACTGATTTCTGACTAGTAACTGTGAAACTTGTATAGTTAAAGTACTGACAGCTACTCTGTCCACTGTAACACGCCATACTGTAGTACTTCATCAGATCCAGTGTCTGCAAAGTTACCTAAGTAACTAAACAGAAAATATATGCAAGTTAATGCACTGTAACTGTGTGCCTCACGGGAGTAATTGAGTAACATTAGTATCTGAAAAGGAATATTTGCATCTGTACAGTACAGCTCAGTACTAGAGTAAGCGGTATATCAGAGGTATATCGGCAGAGAGTCAGAATCCGCTGTTTAGGGTCTGTTTCCTTTAGAGGAATAAGCCTCATACTTTTCTCATGATGAGTCATAGTTTTTATACATGTGTAATATACATACAATGTAGCACATACTGCATTATACTTTATTGATGAGGAACACTACATTGTCAGAGCAAACTGAACGTCACACAGGTGCCAACATTAAATACTTCAGTAGTATTATTACAGTAAATATTAGACAGTGGAGCTGAAAATTAACTGTCGGAGGACAAATAGTTACCCATTACATTTCCGTGTTACTTAATTTCTGGTGTAGACAAAAGTCACATCCATGATGTGAGACAGAGATGCAGAGGTTTACTGTATTTGTAACTTACTAGAGTATTTCCTTTTGATGTTCCTGTTATTTTCCTGCAATACATGCTAGTACTGTATATAACCTAGTTAGAACTTAACACAATACAGTAAAATACTGCTAATGTAGTAATACCTTAGTATAGTATGTTAATCCAACATACTATGCATCATTTTTGGCAGTATATGTCAAATACATGTATGAGTATTTTTACAGTGTGGTACTTTTACTGTAGAAAGAGACTTTAATGCTTCTGTGAGTACTACAACTCCTATTAAGTACTCTTCCTCAGTCACAGAGACGTTAAATTCCAACGATATGAGTCACTACACACTACTTCTCACAGGCACAAACATTACAGAAGTCAGATCCTGTAGGCGTGAGGACTCTAATTTATTAAGTTCCTCGCATTATACACAACTGAAAACACTGTCTCATTATGTTGTTTCTGGTCCTCCCAGTGAAGCTGGTCCCCACAGGTTCTGCATGTTCTCTCTAACACACACTGTCAGATATGTGGGGGTGGTGTAAGTACATTCATGCGTCACAGAAACATCTGACTAAAACAATGTGTCTTAAAGTGCCTTAGACTGAACAGTGCTGCTACAGAAATACAATAGGTTAAGAAAACCTAAACTAAAAACTCAGGAATTACGATAATTTTTACTAAGGTAAAAGTGATAATACCACAGTTTGCAAGTACTCTGGTACATCTGCCGAGTTACTAAAGCTGTCAGATACATGCAGTGAAGGGACAGTATAAAGTAACATAGAAATTCTTCAGTAAAGTACTTTAAAATTGTTCTGAAGAACATGATTTGAGTAAGTTAACTTAGTTACTTTCGACCCATGGATACAGTTTGGTTCCTCTGCACAGGCCTGGACTATATCTGGACAGTGGATCTGATCCACACCTGCTGTGAATTTTTAGGACCTGATGGATCTACGTGTATCTGACAGCTGACATGAGATAATGGAGGCTCCGGGGATCAGGGGATGTCAACAAGCTGTTTTAAAAGTTGGCGCTTAGTTAATAATCAGATATTTTTAATGAAAAGTTGCACAGTTCACAGCCTCAGGGACTTTTAAAGAGTCCCTGCTTTGAGAAAAACAACCTGTACTTCAGGCTGAGCACACACAGTCGCAGAGGAAAATGCAGTGAGTACAAAAACTTTTGAGCAGGAACAGGAGGGTTCTCTCCACAAAACACAAAGCACCCACACAACAATGTGCAGAAAAGGGAGGAAATGCAGTGAGACATGTCCACTGATGCTGGTGAAGGAAACAGGTGGCAGATCAGGTGGAGTCAGGTGACTCAGGTAAGGATGGTGACATCCAGAATCAATGCCTGAACCGCTGCTTTTAAACCCACAGCAGCAACATGTCACACTTACGATGTGTAAATTTGTCAGTGTCTTAGTCTGATCTGTGTCGTCCCACAGGAACTTGTCTCCAACCCTGAGTTCATCATGGGGGGGGCCACCAGGACCGACATCTGCCAGGGAGCTCTGGGTGAGTGTGTTCTGACTTTGAATGTCTCACGGTAACTGCTGCACATGTGTAGACAGGTCCCTGAAGACTTGTGTCCTTCACGTAGAGACCAACAAAGTTTTGCTCCTCTGCACTTATCTGAGGATCAAAGAACAGAAGCCTTTTTATTTTGGAGCTTGTGCGGGACGTTTTAACATGTGACAACATTCAGTGTCACTATAACAAAATGACTACAGACACAGCATTGGTAACACACAGGTTTTCTGGTGAATATCTCATCTGAATCTAGGAGGAGATTAGGATCCGTGATCATGGTCCTGTTGTAGGAATCAGCTCCTCCCTCTGTCAGAATTATCTCCACCAGTCTGATGCACAGTGTGGCCGATGCTCCTGCTGTAGACGTTGCGTGTGAGCAGGAAGTGGTAGGACAGGAAGAGGCCTGCCAGCTATTGTTAAAGGGCGAGACACATAGACTCAAAGATCAGAGAGAGAGAGAGAGAGAGAGAGAGAGAGAGAGAGAGAGAGAGAGAGAGAGAGAGAGAGAGAGAGGTGGGTGTAGTCACAGTATGAGCTGTTATGAGCCAATGAGGACACACCCTCTCACAGACACACACACACGGCAGTAATTTTTGTGGTTGGTGAGTCAGCAGCATGTCGTGCCTTCTTTAACCACAGCTACAGATTCTGAGCCTGTGGTTGTGTAACACTGAACATCTTTTTCTCTACACACGTACACATAGCTTGATGCACGAATTTAGTCCAGAGTTAGACCTCCCATGACTGATCTTTAGAATCTGATTTGCTCTCTGCAGGAATCATGTGTTTCACCTGTTCTAGCATGGAGCCGAACTCATCAGACGATCACAGCAGTTTGAAGTATTAGTGCCGACAGCTTATTTTGGCCCAGACTCCAGCAGAGACTTGTGTCTGAGCCTGAAGCTCAAAACTTCATCTTTCAAAGTTGAAAAATATCACAGTCTTAAAGGAAGTGAATAAACACCCACATCCAGATGATCTGATAAAGCTTTTATTTGCACATTTAGTGTAAAAACTAAGGGAGGGGGGAGTCTCAGTCACCTTTATTCTGTGCAGCAGCCACACTTCAGTTATTTATTTGGGGACTTGAACAAAGACCAGTGGACTAAATAGACCTGAAAGAGTCTTATGTCATTATGTCAGACTATGTCAGACTAACAGGGACCATTGCTGATATAGTTCACATCATATTGTCTCTGCAGGTGACTGCTGGCTGTTGGCTGCCATTGCCTCCCTGACCATGAATGAATATGTGATGGCCAGAGTCGTTCCCACCAACCAGGGCTTTGGTAGTGACTACGCCGGAATCTTCCACTTCCAGGTAACACAGATGTGGTGTTTGTTTGAGTTTGACCTGTAGTGAAAATATTGAACTCTTCACCTGAACTGGGTTGGAGCTAATGAATGTGTTCATGGGTTAGATACTGTGGCCAAAGAAAGATTTTCAAATAATTGGATAAAACCCAACTAAACAAATAAGACAAACCATTAAAATTATTTATTTATTTACGGTAGGAAATTAACCTCCAACCTCTGGGATCAGGATTTTAAAATCAGTGTGATGACATTCAGCAGTTAATCTGGGAGGTTCAGCCTCTACAGGCTTGTAGAAGTGTGTCATGGCTCCAACAAAGGAGGTATTTGAAGACCTCAAAAGAAGAGTTGTTGATTGATTAAACATTACAGCAATTCTAAAGAGTTTGGACCCTGCCCCCCAGGAAATCGCAGCACCTTTAATAGGTCTGGGGGTCTGACGGAAAGTCAGTACTGAATGGTATCAGGTTGCTAGTTTTGCTCTAAGTTGCAAAGACAGCTCTGGGAAGAACGATGCCTACAGAAAACCAAAGTGTGCCAGAAACATTCTCTTTAAGGTGGACTCAAGCTTTAAGAAAGAGTGCAGAGAGAATCTCTACCTCGTGTCTGCTCTGTCTGTCTCTTTGACTTTGAGTGTCCTGTGTCTCTGTAGTTCTGGCAGTATGGGGAGTGGGTGGACGTGGTGATTGATGATCGGCTGCCGGTTAAAGACGGAAAACTGATGTTCGTCCACTCGGCCGAGAAGAGGGAGTTCTGGAGCTCTCTGCTGGAGAAGGCCTATGCCAAGTAAGAGCATTCTGGAAGGATGTAATCCTGTCAGGATTTATTCACAGTTGAATAACTATTATTGGTTATTGGTTACTGAATATTTAAACTATATCTACTGTTTGGACAGAGCTGCTTCGTGATGATCAATTAATAAAAGTAGGGCTGGGCCACATGGAAGAAGAGTTATTATGAGAGTTTTTTTTAATAATTGGTCAAAATCAATAATTATAACACTATAGTTTAAGTCATCAGTTTTTACTGACAATTGCCTGTCAAACTCCTAAGCTGTGAGCGTGATCTTCCACCGTGCTGGTTGTCTCTGTAGCCTCATGTGAAATGTCCACGTTAATAGCTTTTATGCAATCATGTAAGTCAATATCCCAATATAACACATTTTGGTCATAAAGAGAAATTATTGTTAGTGTCATATGAAACGGTCCCGATTGAAGTAAAATTGAAAATAATGCTGGATTGTGTAGCATCAAAACATGGGTACCATGAATGGAACACACTACATGTTTTTATGGTTGGGGATCGGTATCGTTTAGGCTTTTCCCTAATAGTGGTGCTGAAGCAATAAATTAATGCCGGCGCCTGGGATGATACTTTTTTGAAAAAGCACAAACATAAAGATAAAGAGATTAAACATTTAGCAAGTCTCTATAGTAACCATGATCCTAGAATTTACTAGAATTACTAAAAATTTTCTCTGTCATAATTTTGACTTTTTAAAATTACTGGACCAGACTTGTACTGTTATGGTATAAATGTAAAACTTTTGCTGTAAACTTAAAAGTTTAAATTAAACCTCCCAAAACAACTTTTTTCTAACATTTGACACAGACTGAGACGCAAGCTGAAAGGTAAAAACATAGGAGTTCATCCCATCACATGTCTGAGTTTTATTGCATTATTTTAGACACAAACTGAGAAATAAAGGTGTCCTCTGGTTGTAAACCAAACCTAGAAAAAGCTGCTTTTGATATCCACAGCCATTTCCCCAGGAACGTCCATGGTGCCACCTGATCAGCATCATCTGCTTTCATCTGTAATGTTATTCTGTGCATCATTAGTTGCATTTTGCAGTGTTGGAGCTCTTTCCATTGAGGTAATTTAGGTAATTTAACTGTGTTTAAGCTAGCTGCTAGCTAGAAGCCATCGAAGCCTGTCAATGCTTATTAGCATTAGTGCGTGACCTGCTATGATACTTCTGTTATCTGTAATGTCTGTTTAGCAGCTGAAATGCCACTGTTGTTCTTGCTGATCAGCCATATGCAACATGCAGGAGCCAGGTTTTTTTTGTCCTTGGTGTATTTAAATCTTTAGCCAGCTGTTCTACATTTGCTTTGCAGAGTGAACGGCTGCTATGAAGCTTTGTCTGGAGGTTCCACCACTGAGGGCTTTGAGGATTTCACTGGAGGAATCGCCGAGAACTACGAGCTCCAAAACCCCCCACCCAACCTGTTCTACATCCTCAAGAAGGCCCTGGAAGCTGGAGCGCTGCTGGGCTGCTCCATCGACGTGAGTATAAAGAAAAAAACACAAGGAGTTATCGTCCACATATTCAGTAACTGATTAGTTTTGTAAAGTCAAGTTGACATGTTTAATTTTTGTATAAATACCATTTATTGTCTTTAAACTTGAAACTTAAGTGATTTAGAATAATTTCCCTCTTATTACCTAAGGGTTAGAGGGTTACTTTGGACACTGAACAAAAACATCTAAACTGAACAAAAACAGATAAAACAATTTTGCTGTTGTTGTGACAAATGCAACTTACTTCCGATGAACATAATAAAACCTGAAAGATTCCCACAACAAGACATTTTAAACTTAAATTCCAACTGGGACTGCTAGCAGCACTTGTATTAAATAAAATTTGATATAGTTATGTAAAGTTTATTTTTACACTGAAAACAACTGGGACACAGGCTTATCAACAATTTGAACCATGGGCAGTAAACGTAGATGTAAAGTTGATTTTTATTAGCTGGCCCAGTCTTGTTTTGTATACATGTAATTAAAGTCTTTTTTTTTTTTTTGAGAAATAGTTCGCTTGTAGAGAATTTTATTTAGTTTTTAGAACCCATCTGCTTTGTTGTTTTGTTGTAGATCACCAGTGCTGCAGACTCAGAGGCCATCACTCGTCAGAAGCTGGTGAAGGGCCATGCCTACTCACTGACTGGAGCTGTGGAGGTAACATCCCAACCATAACATTAAATGAAATGAAGGTAATTTGAGGCAGAAGAGAAGGAAATTGATATCGTTATTTTAGGTAAACTATCGGGGTCGGATGGAGAAGCTGGTGAGGATGAGGAACCCCTGGGGTCAGGTGGAGTGGACTGGACCCTGGAGCGATGGGTAACCAAACTGACAGCTACACTCATGACACTCATTGACTGCTCAATGTAATTAGATCAAACTTTGTATTTTTTATTTTAATGTTGTTTTATGTTTTTCTTATTATGCTCATCCAGTTCGTCTGAGTGGAGCTACGTTCAGGGCGACTGCCCAAATGTCAACGCAGAGGACGGAGAGTTCTGGTAAGTGGAGCCAAAACACAACTGTTAGACATCTGGACAACTGGACTTGCTTGAGGTTCTTGAATAGGTAACATCTGAGAGGTTGCATCGGTTCTGGCCTCTGGGGTCAGAGATATTTTATCTCTATGTAGTTACTAGTTGCTGTCCCTCTTGACCACCACATATATGTCTTTAGTGTCACATAGTGTAGGTGTGTAGTTTTGTATAGTAGAGACATATCCCTATCAATATTTTCAAACAGAAAAGTCCCTATTAAATCTCCAGCAGAAACATGCTCAGGGTGTGTGGCCATCTGTGGAAAGTGGAGAGATGACAAAAAAGAGCAACAAAAAGCAACAACAAAACATCTGGCAGGTTGGTAGGACAAGTAGCTGCACACACACAGCTCCAAAGCCAGGAGAACTTGCAGAAAGGGACAGAGAGAGGGAGACAGAGAAGGAGAAAGACAACTGAGGGAGAAAGAAGACACAAAGTTAATGTCATAGAGTGGAGCGAATTATGGAGTGAGAGGAGAGGAAAGGAGCTGACATTGAGGGGTGGGTCCCCCCGCAGTAGCCTAAGCCTGTAGCAGCATGACTAACTAACAATAAGCTTTATCAAAGAGGAAGGTTTTAAGCTTAGACTTAAAAGTAGAAAGGGGTCTGCTTCCTGAATCAGAACTGGGAGCTGGTTCCAAAGCAGAGGAGCTTGATAGCTAAAGGCTCTGCCTCCCATTCTACCGTTTAAAATTATGTGAACCACAAGTAGGCTTGGATTCTGAGATCGAAGTTGTCTACTGGGATGATATACCATTATGTCTTCTATATATGAAGGAGCCTGACCGTTTAAAGCTTTATATTTGAGAAGCATGGTTTTAATGAAGTGGGAGTGTCTTCTAAGTGAGAGCTCTTCTCTGTCCTGTGTCTACAGGATGTCCTTCAGTGATTTCTGCCGTAACTACTCTCGCATTGAGGTGTGCACTTTGACCCCTGACGCCATTGAAGATGATTCAGGAAAACCTTGGAGCATCACAAAGTTTGATGGTACCTGGAGGAGAGGATCCACTGCTGGAGGCTGCAGAAATAATCCCAGTTAGTACTGAAGCTACTTATAGTATTGTGGTCTTGATTCAATGAGAAAATGTTAAGAAACAAATCAATTAAAGGTCCCCAAGCTTTGATCTAAAGTGATTATGTTTGGGATTTTTCATTTCCTATTAAGCTTCATTAGAAGCTGTAGGACATTTGGAACAGAACTAGAGATGTTTAAAGAGCTTCCTGCTGTGAGGAGGGTGTTGTGAAGTAAAATGTTTCTGTTTCTCCTGTGCAGACACATTCCCAATGAACCCTCAGTTTGTGATCAAACTGGATGAGGAAGATGATGAGCACCCTGATGGAAAGCCAGGCTGCACATTTGTGGTCGGTCTGATCCAGAAGAACCGCAGAAAGCTGCGGAAACAAGGAGAGGACATGAACACTGTCGGCTTTGCCATCTACGAGGTGAAGAGAAGAGTTTTATTCCTGTTTAAGATCAGATAAAGAAGCACCAATCTAAAATGCTGAAGCTGCCTCACAAACCAATACAGATCCATCCACAAAGTTACTATTGCCTTTCTTTGTTTGTTTATTTTTTTCAGCTTCCATCTCAGGTGAGCTCTCAGGCCGATGCAGCAACAGCAGGTCAAAGGTCAAAAGCTGGAAAACATCTTTGTTTTTCTTAGTCCTCTACTCACCAACTCACCTCTTTAAAGAATGAGCCCTAACTTGTCGGGAAGATACTGCTGGACATTTTTCAATAGATGTCCAGATATCAAAGGTTGTAGAAAAACATTATTTAACAGAAGAAACCTCCAACAGAACCCAGTTTATGGTGAGAGGGTGTCCACCACAAGGTTTTCAACCAAATGTTTGAACCAACCTAACCGAAGTAGTGAAATGTTTCAGCCTAGATTAAACTTCATTTGGCTTTTGGTTCTTTTATTGCATGTCCTGTCTATCTGTCCATGTCAGGGGTATGGTGTGTAGTGCAGGGGCTTTCAAATGGTCCAAAATATTCTCAAGTTAAACACAACCAACAGTGGTAAACCAATCTTTCTGCAGCACGGCTGGATAATGTAACTTAGACACAACATGAGGACAACTAATCATTTTAAGCATCTGCAAGCTGATTTTCTAGCAATGAGTGTAGGGAGAGTAAAGTTAAGGTGGCACATTTTAAAAACTGATGATCAACAGAATCGGAAAGTGGAGCTAGTTCACTATGATTGATAAGAAGATGGTGCCTACTACCTGTGCCACCAGTTTGTCTTAATTTGACTTGTGTTGATTGCTGCCCCTCTAGTTCCACGGGCAGAGGGAGGTGCATCTGCAGAGGGACTTTTTCCTGACCCACGCTCAGACAGCAAAGTCAGAAACCTTTATCAACCTGCGTGAAGTCAGCAATCGCTTCAAACTGCCGCCTGGAGAATATCTTATCGTGCCCTCCACCTTCGAACCGCACATCAATGGTGACTTTTGCATCCGGGTCTTCTCTGAGAAGCAGCAGGAGACTCAGTAAGACCCTCAAACATACTGATTAATTAAAACATGGTGCTGGTGTTTGGACAGTCTGGGCAGAAACCTGACCACATCCTGGTTAGCTTTAGTGTTTGTGGGGAAGTGGAAACAGAAAGTCTATTTGCAAAAATTTTGCATATGGAAACACAATGTTTGCATTAGTGAAGTACTGTACTGTGCATGAGAAGAATCAGTCCAGTGTTTCCTAATATCTATCTGATTCTATGTGTCCTCAGACTCTGTGAAGACCCGGTCCATGCTGATCTTGATGATGTAAGTAAAACCTGAGTCAAGTTATCAGTCCTGTGTAAATAATCAGTTACTTTAAACGTTACTTACCTACAGTTTAATTTCAATTTGAAACAGTAAATAATTGGTTGCAATGGTTGCACATTAGTAATCATGTTTAAAACAGTCAAGGACCACTGTCATCTGACATCTAGTGATTCAGCATTTAGGAAATTCCTCCTCAGGATTATGGCCACATTTGCCTGGCGGTGAAGACATGACGTTTTAATGACATGTTATTTCTGAGACCGATCAGTGGTAGAGCATTGGGTTGGGATGTAGAAGGCAGCCTGTTCGAAACCCATCCCACCAACTGCGATGGGGGAGCTGCTATGCAGGTGGCCAATACTCACCGGGAGCAACTAAGTTGGGGTTCAGTGTCTTGCTCAAGGACACTTCAAATGTGACCGGAGGAGCCGGGGATTGAACCAAGGAATTGCGAGATTTGTGGACAACTGCTCTACCTTCCTGCACCACAGTCGCCCCGTAAATATGCAGAAGACATTTCGCTGTGGCAACACCTGAAGGGACAAACCAAAAGCTTTTCACTTTAATACTGACACCAACCATCACCGTTGTGTGAGACTCTAAGGACCACTACAGCAGCCACCGATGAACACATCAGAACTTGTTGGAGTCTCTGCTGGTTGCCCGGTCAGACAAAGACATAGTACAGTTCCTTCTGTTTCCATATGTGGCTTTAGGTTTCTCATAGTGAACCCTGCATCACTACACCCAGCTCTATAGTGAGATATGGTAACAGTTGAAGAAATAGCAGCGTTCTTAGCAGAGGAATAACATGGTAGTTGTTGTTGCCTTCAGGGTGGATCTCACCTGTTGTGTCAAACCATAAGGCATTAATCACCGGAGCACACCTTGTATTCTTTACCAGCAGGTCGTAAAAGTATTTGTGGTACAGCAGGAGTGTCCACTCCTGGAAAAATGGCAGAGCAAAAACACAAAACAACACAATACAGATTGTTCTTTTTTTTTGTTTTTTACTGAACATTACTGCAAAACTAGACTGTTACCAACACAAAAAGAAAGCTGCATTAGGGTTGTTATTGTAGGTTACCCTAGATGTAGCATCTTCCTTTCAAGAGAATCTTAAACACAATCGCCAGAAGTAAAAATCCTATCGTTAGGATATAAATAGACTCCACCACAGTCACATGACTTTAACATCACTACCACTAAACATCCAATAAGTGATTTGATTTAGTGACATAACCCTTTGTTCTTCTAGTGAGCTGATAAAGTCCGTCATGATGGATTAGTGAGTCTCCATGTTCAAGGTGATGTTTATTGCTCCCAGCATAAAGACACTCAAAATAACCCATGGGTCTAAATTCCTTAATGTGCTTTTTTAAATTTACATACAGTGATTTTTTATTTTTATTTTTAGGGTCAAAACTGATGAGTGAGTAAACTGATGATTGTCAAAACCTTGTTGGACAGAAGTTAAATCACTTTGATTCAGACTGAGTGATTATCTGTTGTGTGTTTGAGCTTCATCGGTCCAGTAGATACAGAAAAAGCTGTAACTAATCCACGTTTGTTCTTAAATATAAATAAATCAACTTTTAAAAAAGATGAAATTGAAATTTCAGTGGATATAAGTTGAGAGTAAGTTACTGAAGAAAGTTGTTCAGTTGTTCATTCATTAAAAAATCAATCAATATGTTAATCAGTGATAAAAATTATCTTGAATGGCAGTACTAATATGTAAACATAAACAATAAAAAAAAACACAATATACAGTCAACAGCTGGGAACCTGCGTTAATGTGTAACGACGTGTGTTGTTCATTAATGGTTAGTGTTTTTGTGTTTAGGAGACAGTGTCTGATTCAGAGGTGGATTCAGGATTCAGAGACCTCTTCATGAAACTTGCTGGACGTGTAAGTTTCTCTTTCCATCTCAGTCACTCTGCTAAACACCCCCCCCATCAACATCACTGTGAATGGGCCAGGAGGCTAATTCTGTACTAATTTTCTTCAGCCTGGTGCTGAGCAGCCACTTAACAAAGACAACAACATACGAGAATTGTACAGACAAGATATGAAGCAACTGAATTAGGCATAAAGCCTGAAGTTCTAAGACCAGTGATTATAAAAGACATAACACACAACAATTTAGGGCAAAGGATCATATGGTAAAAATAACGTGAAGTCATTACACAGATGACCTTACTAACACCTGAGAAAGCACAATAACAAATACACAAGGTATGATGCAGGTCTGCTCCTTGTTGTAAATGTTACGTTTAAGCTGTCGCTGACATTTTTCTGACTTATAAATGTGTGAGGTGCAAATCCAGTTAACATTTAGTAGACAGGCACTGTCCTAACTAATTTAGAGAGGATATTACAGCTTCGATTTTATGACCATTTCACCTTGATAAGTTAAACAACAGAAAACAGCACTTTGGGATTCAGATAAGCTTTCTGGTATGAAGCTGGTGGAGCCATAGGTCCAGGCTGGGGGATTAGATAATTGACAGAAAATGGCTGGATAAGTGAAGGTGGGAAACCTGGCACTTTAAATGAGTCACATGACCAGGTGAGCCAGGTGTGTGCTGACCTGCAGATGTGATATGCTTGTCGTTCCAGGACATGGAGATCTCTGCGGAGGAGCTGAAGACCATAATGAACAGAATCATCGCCAAACGTGAGTCAACATGAAGATAACACATTTAATCTGAACTTGACCAGCAGCAGGTGTTAATTTTTTTTATTTTTGGTTTTTATCAGGAACTGACATCAAAAGTGATGGCTTCAGCCTTGAGACTGCCAGGACGATGGTCAACCTGATGGATGTATCCTTTAACCTTTTCTACCTGACCCTTCCTTTTACTAATCTTTAGCAGGATGAATGAGACTAATGTTAGTTTTGTATCTATGTGTTTATAGAAATCAAATTAATGAACGTGAGGAGCTTTTCAAACATGACAGTGGATTTTGACTGTTCTAATCAAGTCAAACTAATTACAATCTGAACAACACAGCAACAACATCACAGGAAAAGAGAAACTGAAATCACTTTTAAAACAAAAAATAAACATTCCACCAAAACCAGATGTTCATTCAAATAAAACTGCTTGACTCCGTTTACTTCAAATCAAACAACTTTATTATTCTCACTAGACTGATCACGACACACACACAGGTACATACAGCAGTAAAAGTTAGAAGGATAAACATATGTAAGCGCGTCTATAGAGCATACAAAAGCTGAACTGCAGCAGGGATAAACGATTGCAAAGAACAAACAAATGTTTTGCTCCAGTAATTTGAACAGATATCGGGCAGCAAAGTGGTGGAATCGTAACGCCACTGCCTCACAACTAAGAATCTCCAGCTCATTATTTCATTTGATTTAGTCATTTAGCAGAAGCTTTTGTCCAAAGCAGCCTACAAGTGAAAACATCAAAATATCCTATCAGAAAAGTATTTACATTTCATGAGATGCAATTGCACGAATCAGCAGAATTGAGAAAACTGCGAACAAAAATCTTGTGTTAGTAAGTGTTTATTAATGTTTATAGCATCCCCCTCCCCTCTTTCTGTCTGATGAGCAACCTGCTGGGCATAGGGTTTCTCATCAATGGCTGCCAAGACAAGATCTTTA
Organism: Channa argus; assembly: GCF_033026475.1. Lineage (NCBI taxonomy): Eukaryota > Metazoa > Chordata > Actinopteri > Anabantiformes > Channidae > Channa > Channa argus. The sequence goes on from NC_090199.1 coordinate 337,631, forward strand.
AACATTTTTAAATGTTTTTATTATTAATGAAAGTAACAGAGTGAGGTTGTTTAAAGTCTCAGCTGAAGTTTGGCTCACGCATTTTAATTGGATAGTGAATTCATATCCTCATTTTGACTGTGTCTGTGTTTCTCGTACAAAAAAGCTCCTTTTAACAAATGTAGCAGAAACTAAAAGTGACGTTAACATCGGCTGCTCCCTGAGTAACTTTAGTCAGTCTGAAGGCTCTTCCACACGCAACAAACCCCACAGTGATCTTTAACTCTGCAGCAGGACACCGGCAACGGGAAGCTCGGCCTCGGGGAGTTCGCCACACTGTGGAAGAAGGTCCAGAGATACCTGGTGAGACTTAACCTTGACCTTCAATCTAAACGTCAGAATTTACCTGACGAGTTTCCAAAATATCCACTGATGTTTGTGTTGTCACGTGTCTGCAGGTGCTCTATAAAAATAACGACCTTGATAACTCAGGCACCATTAGCAGTCCAGAGATGAGAGTCGCCTTAAAAGAAGCAGGTCAGCTTTGAGTTCTTCTTCTTCCTCATCTAATGGTTCACTGACACCAACTGTACAAGTTCTCAGTTTACATCATTTTTAGTCTAAGTCGTCTCTTCTGTCAGTGAACGACCTCTGACCTCACTGTATGTTGTGTCTTTAATCTCTTTAAACCAGCAGCTGTAGACGCTGTCCTGTCTGTCTCTGCTCTGCTTGGTTTTCACCACTTCTGCCCAGTGATGCTTCCACAGAAACAGTTCCTTGTGTTCAGCCTTGTGTTCCAAGGCTGAAAACATTGGTAGTAATATGGTAGAAAAGTTTCATATTTGACATTTCTGATACTGAAGAAACACTTAAAACAAACACTCTATTAACCTATTAATATATATTTTTTATTTCCAAAAAGTTTTAATTTTAACTTTAATTTAAATTTAATTTAAATAGTTTTCACACTGTGCACCTTTATTTTGTGTGTGGCCACCCCAATAAAGGCTTTGTAGATATTTACAGCTTTAAATGAGCTTCTTGCTGCTGAGGATCCTGTTTTCCTGCTCATTAACATCTTTTCTTGCTGATTCTGTGTTTCTCTCTCTACTAACACTTAACCGTGTGTTTGTTTCTTTGTGTCTTTACTGCTGTCTGGACTATGCACCTCCATACTTTATGCACAGTGACCTGATGAAGGTGATGATGATGATGGTATGTTATCCTGCAGGAAAATTAGTGTGTTCGGCTGTGTTAGCAGTAGCAATTTTAGCCAGCTAGATAAACTAGCCAATCAGACAGCAGTGTAGTTTCAGCTCTGAGCTGATCTCTCTAGTAAAACATGGGTCCTAATGTCCTGGGATTAGAGACGTTTGGTCTCATGACGAAGCAGCAAGTCCAGCTGGACGTTCCTTGTAGTATTTGTATAGAGGTATCATTCTCATATAAAACTCATGCATTGGTTCTGGGTTTAGGATCTGCAACAATAATGGCCTGAAACATGTTCATATTATATTATATATATTAATATATATATATTGGCGACTGTGGCACAGGATGGTAGAGCGGTTGTCCACCAATCTCACAGTTGTTGGTTCAATCCCCGGCTCCTCCGGTCACATGTCGAAGTGTCCTTGAGCAAGACACTGAACCCCAACTTAGTTGCTCCCGGTGAGTGTTGGCCAGCTGCATAGCAGCTCCCCCATCGGTGTATGAGTGTGTGTGTGATTGTGAGTGTGAATGGGTGAATAAGAAGCAGTGTAAAGCGCTTTGAGTGCCAATAGGTAGAAAAGCGCTATATAAGTGCAGACCATTTACCATTATTAGACCTCATAAGACTAGATAAAAGAAACAGGACACAAACATTGTTTAATGGTTTATTGTTACTGCAGACATTAATTTATGCTGCTTCTTTCCTTGACTGATCAATGAAGTTCCTTTAGATGGCTTTGTTATAATTAAACACTAAATAAATTTTAATTGAAACAATTTTGTATGATTTTGCCACTTAACTGTATAGCTCATGACTGTACACACTGGTTAGTCAGATGATGTCAGTCACAAAATACTTTGTCAAATTTGTGCTAAAACTTTAAAATGCAATATTTTAATAAAGCTCTCTGGATCTTTTAGTCACAGAGCTGCAGGCAGTTACATCAGAGACCAATGAATATGTACCAATTAGTATGAATATGTGACTTATTATAATAAGACCAGCTTATTTTTTTAGTATAATATAATATAATATGTCCTAAAGTTGTAACCTAAGTTACAGTAATTTTATTATAATTATTAAAAAGAGACACTTTGTAAAACCATTAATGCACATTGAGTCACTATAATACAGAAGGAGATTGAAGTAATGTGATAAATATGAGGACTTTATATGAGCTATAAGTATAAATATGCACATATTTCAGTCTTGATTTTTGGACTAATCAGCTAATGTTATCAGCAGTATCATTAGCTTCAGCCCTGTATGTTTCAGAACATCTTCACATTAACATTATGTATCTGAAAATATCATAATCCTGTTATTTTTGATTTTTTTGTCTGCGCTTTTTGTTACTAAATAAATGTCTTAGAAAATGTCACTGTTGTCTCTGAGCCAGGTTATAACACTGTTCAGACTGAAAACCCCAAATCTTACAAGTCCTTGTTAGCATGACCACAGCCTCCTCTTGTCCAACTACAGGTTTCACTCTCAACAACGACATCCACCAGCTGCTCGTTGCTCGATACGCCGACCCGGACTTGACTGTCCAATTCGATGACTTTGTGGCCTGTCTGTTGAGACTGGAGATGATGTTCAGTGAGTCTAACTTTTTGCTAATGAACACAGAAGGACGACTAATGGCGGAAAGCTTGTCTCTGTGTTATACTTTGGTTTCTCTAGTTTCTATGTCTGAGACCTGCATTAGAAGGTGAGTAATATCAAACAAAGACAATGGGGGACACTGGTGCCTGATGACCTGCCCTTTAATAAAATTAATCAAAGGTGCCCCTTTCAAGGAAACTTAGCTTAGCCAGAGCCCCACAGATAGAAGAGTTACGATATCATCACATGGCTGTTAAAATTCATTAAAATAATTTCACCAAAACATTGCTGCTGATGAAAAAATATTCAGTTTCAGTTTGTTCTGTTACCTTATTAACTAGCTTAATGATCATTCTAATTAGCTGGATGATCCTCCACAGTTTCTTGCTGTTCACAACTATAAAATGTCATAATACCAGCAGATTTTACATTTTAACTTAGAAAAATATGTTGGAAATGCTGCAGTTCCACAGTGTTTGGAGCTACTTGAAGTCTCCATTGTCTACCACCTTTTGGAAAAAACTTTCCTTAACGAATCAGTGGAGATGTTGTCATTCTGTTTCTAGCCTATTACATATTTATTTATTTCTATTACAGAGGCCTCAAATCTCTTAAAGTCTTACTAACTGATCAGTGTTTATTTCTGTCAACAAATGATAATGTACAAATGATTAATGTCTTCAGGAGTTCCAGACTCAAAGTTTAAATATCTGCAAAGCTTTAAACAAAACTGCATATAAAACTAAATATAATTAAGGTTGGGTACAGTGTCCTTTAGTTATGAGTCAGATCAGAAATGAAGTCTTTGTCGTGTTTGTCCTCCTGCTAATGATGACTGAACTAAAATTCATCAATCTTCCTCCTCAGGGATCTTTAAGAAGCTGGATCCTCAAAACACCGGGCACATTGAGCTGGACTCTTACCAGGTGAGCTTGTTAAAAACCAGTACAAGCCTTTATTCTGCTGGGTTGGCAGAATAAAGCGTTGATTGGTTTGGGTTTTCAAAACAAAAATGAAACATTTGCTTCCAAAACCAAAGTAGAGGCACCATTGTTGACAGAATTTGAATGTGTTCGGTTCAGATATTGACCTGTTTTGTCCGTCTGTTTGTCTCCAGTGGTTAAACTTCTCCATGATCTGAGCCGTGGTTCCTGGTGGTTTTGAGCTTCAGTTAAACAGCAGAAACACTGCTGATGTTTAATATCTAAGGCTTCTGTTTTATTCTATACACTACATAACTGAGGGTTTATGTAAAGGCAATAAAATTGTTCACAAACTCTTTTCTGCTTCAGTGTTTTTACTGCTCAGATAAACCATCTTTAGTGTTGCTTAGCACCAAGACTAGAAGCAGAGGAGAGCTGTTACCTGAGCTCTGTTAGCAGTGGGAGGTTCCTCACAACATAGCCCTCAAAAGCAAAAAACACAGCTGGGTGCGATTCTTTATTTATATTTTTACTTTATTGTCATTAAAAAGGTTTACAGACATTTTGATTTACAGTAGATGTACAAAAAAACAACAACAGAACAGTGCTGGGGGGAATCGTTAAACAAAGATTTTTAACATAGTAGAGAAGTTAATAGTTTTTATGGCCTCTGTATTTTCTTAGTAATAGATTAAAAAATGTACCTTTGGAGTTCCATAGAGAAGACTATAAACTGGATTTGTTTTGCTAGTGAACTAGCCAGTAAAATTAGCAAGTTAGCGATATACTTCTGACTTGTACAGTTTGCAGTTTCTTAGCACTCAAAGTGTATCCAAAATAAAGCATAATATTCTTCAATGTGGTCATTAATGTAGTTTCAAATGGTAAATGGTCTGCACTTAGCCATTTTTCTACCTATTGGCACTCAAAGCACTTTACACTGCTTCTCATTCACCCATTCACCTCACTGTGCTTAATTACTCAACAGATGAAATGTCCACCCATATCACAGTCTGTTTGAAAAATATTCCCACTGAATCAAATTTGTATGGTGGTCACACATGCTGAGTGCTCAGAGCCGTGGTACAACCATGCAGAGTTACCCCACTGAGACCTCCAAAAAGTGACATTAACAAATCAGTTTTACATGATTTTGCAAAGAGAAATAGAGCTTTCCTTTTAACAATATTGCGTAGCCCCCTAGCATTGAGTGAGGTAATAGATAACATAATCTGAGTGATTCTTGGTGTCTTGATCTAAGGGAGCAAGATGTGACGTCAGAAACAGCCTGACAGCTACCAGCTGTTTCTCTCTTCAAAAAACTGATCTAAACCCTGATGTGTGACCAAAGAATTTGGTTTAGATTTGCTATATAATCTGTTTTCCCTCTTTCAGCAGAGAAGGGATTTATTTCTATAAAGCTTCCAGCAGAATGGGAAAAAAGGATTGAAATGTCAGATTCTATGTTTACTTACTGCGGAAATTTCATGAAAATGTGATTGGGGGAGACAGACCGGATGTGGTCTTTGGTCTCTTTAAGTGGCTCATGTTCATGTTGGTGGGGATGTAACTGTAGCCCCACCCCTCCCGCTAGGCGGGGCTCGGTACCGCATCAAAGCATCCACAACCCCGTCCGACGTCCAGTCCAGTGTCTACAGCGGCGTCTAGATCTACTGTACCCAGAATAAGTGCTGCACAACGTTCAGAGGCCTAGATTCAGGTCTGAGAGCTACGTGGTGAGTGATTGTTTCAGTTTTTACTGGGATCCTGCTCTGAAATGGTCAGTGATGGTCTGTGCGTTGGTGAATGTGCGTTTGTGAAACGTCTTATCTTCTAAAAATGTCCCGATCACCTGTTTTCACCGGTTTCACGTTGGTTCTGCAGAAACTCGGTTGTTTACGTCATCGTGTATATTAACCAATCAAATAGCTTCTTTCCACCGTCACACTGAGATCATCTAATCTGATAATTTGGTCTTTTACTGAAAATTGATTTATTTAATGCGACAAACACCACAACAATCAGTCCAAAGATCTCAATCTTTCCAATTCTCATTAAAATGCTGCACATACTACATATAAAACTGCCATCTGCATGATCAGAGTTTTGTTTGGGCTCATTATAAGAAATTATCATGTTTATTCACGTTTCAATTTATTTCAGGTGCATTTAGTGAGAGGAGGGAGCAGGTTTTATTTGCATCCAGTTTATTCTGTAAAATTTGAAATGCTCTTTGGTACAGAGAGGTTCATTCCCAAAAAGCCGCTGAAAGAAACTTTGCTAACTAATGAAGAGGATTAAATAAGAAATAACTGAGCTAACTAAAGATAGATAAAAGATAAAAGACAACATGAATCTAATATTAAATAATCTAATAAAACCCTGAAGAATGAATCAAAGATGTTCTTCCTGGGCATGTGGAGGTTCTTCAGTAAGCCACAGCAGATAATATTTCCTTACTGGAAACTTGATCCTCCATGTGTTTAAGTGTAAACTTGACTGTAGACACCAAAACATTAATTCAGTAATTAATAATTTATTCAGCTTTATTGTGTTTCTTCCTGTTAATGATCTGTGAAGTCTTTCCGTGAGAAAATGTAATAATCTGCAGCCAGTTTGTCTGAAGCATGTCTGAGCTTCTTCTTGTGTCCTCTCTGCATGGTCGTGTGAACCCACAATCCGATCCAGCCGATTGCTTGAAACCATTAGGTAGTAAAGGTCCATCACAGGTCTGTCACAGCCTTTCCTTAGCCTACATGTAATCATCAAACGAAAATGGAACTGAAATAACTGAAACTAATCAGAATGTGGTTATAATAATTTTGTAATGATTAATATTGATTTGATGTGTAACTGCTAAAGCAGCTTTTGGACGACCTGTAGCTGGAATCACACCAGTCAGCACCAATCTGACCCCACTCTGGTATTTTGGTGGAGCTCCAGGAAACACAGCAAGCTTTCAGAGTCATGACTCAGCTCGATTGGATCAGGAGGTGGCTTTGGTGTCAGAGTCGGTTCCAGGTTCTGATTACAATAAAAACAATGTCTGGTACATTTCCAATGACATATTTACTTCATGTACACTTATAAGAGTTTGAAAAGATAAGATTCACCTACAGACTTGATCCTTTCGTTTGTGTTAACAAATGAACAAGTTCTGTGTTTAGTTGGATATTTGGAGGAAGTTCCTTCAGTAAAATTATCGATGTTGCATGTTTATACATCACTTACCGTCATAGAGCAGTCCTAAATGTCTCCTAAATGTCTCAGCTCTGCAGTAGTTTTCTCTCTGCTACACGTAAACAATCACTAAGTAGTTTTCTGTTTCCTCTCAGCTTCCTGTGAGACCAGTGGACAGACATCAGGTACAGACATTTTCATGATTTCTCTGATCTGACCCATTTAGTCCCATAAAGGTTTCGAACCAGGACGTAAACAGTAGAAACACAGTGTTAAATTGGCACCAGTTGAGCTCTCGTGCATCTGAGTGTCCGGTACAGCATGGTGCAAGATGCCCCTGAGGTGTAGACAGTAGAAACATATGCACGTTAGTAAATCCCGATACTCATTAAAGTCCATTTTAACTACGTGATCCGCCCTTAGACTCGTTCTGCAATCACAACACGGTTTTTCAGTGATTAAATCAGGGAAATGTGATCTTAGAACCCAGTTTGTCTTCAGTCCTGTAGTGGAGCAAGATGCTAACAGCAGTGTACTAGACCTTGCACATGTTAGCAAGTGTCAGGACCAATGAACCACTGAGGTTAACAGAACATCACTGGTTCAGCAGATATTTGTTCAAAAAGTCAGCTACAATCAGAGGAACCAACGATCTTACAGTTTACACCTTATCACAGAAGTCCTGGACCAGCTGATAGGACAGAACAGAACCAGAATTCTTACACGGCTGATCAGGTTTTCCGATGTGTCCTGGATCAGGATGTTTGTAGGTGTGTCTGGGAGGATCCAGAAGGACAGGCAGAGGGCGGGAGGTCTGGGCTCGGTCCAGCAGGCCGTACGACACCTGAACCAAGACTTCCAGGCACTGAAGGAGGAATGCCTGCAGAACAGCACCCTGTTTCAGGACCCAATGTTCCCTGCGGAACCGACCTCACTCGGCTTCAAGGAACTTGGGCCTTTCACCGCTAAAACCAGAGGGGTGGAGTGGAAGAGACCTACGGTGAGAATCAGAACTCATTTACAGTGACAGATTTACCATCAGACCTCAGACCCAATTAAACAGTGGATTTAGGTGAAGCCAGTAGATCAGATGTTAAGTGACACCTCGACACTAACGCCTCCATCATGGCCACGAGACCAGAAGCCACGAGACCAGCTCAGTAAACTAGTCAAATGTCATCTGATGTAACAAAGTGTGTTGGGACGTTATGTGATGTCAGAATGACGGCTGTCTATGATTGGCTCTTTCAGGAACTGAACCCTGACCCTCAGTTCATCCTGGGTGGGGCCACCAGGACTGACATCTGTCAGGGAGCGCTGGGTGAGTGTGTCAGCTTCCTGTCAGCAGGTCATGTGATCACATTGAGTGTTCACCTGAGTGAACCCAGGTGAACACTTATGTGCTCTTCTTATGTGACAGAAAGCTCAACATTTTTCTGTTTTCGACTGTTGTTCAGAAAAAACGGAGATTAGAAAACGTCAGCTCAGGCCTCATGGAGTTGTTATGGGCCTTTATCAATGGGCCTTTATGGGAAGAAAATATCCCATATTTGTCTCCCTAACCTTAAAGATGGATTGTGATTTAGACATTTATAGTCCTTATGGTTGTTGTGGTAAAGTCTCCACAGGGGCTGAAAACAAACACGTGGTTTAACTTCCCTGACAACTGTTGATAGGATACGTGCTGACTGTAAATCCCATTTGTTCTTTTGTCCCCCCCTCTTACATCAGTAACTATCGGACTATTTCAGCTGGTGTAAGAACTTTAAAGATTAAAACACATCATCACTTCATTATGGAAACCAGTGAGAGATTGTGATGTTTTCAGCCCTATGCTTGTAAGTAGCCTGACAAGTGAAACCCACAGCAACAAAAACCCAGAGAGCAGCAGTGCAAATAAACCTCCTCCAGGAAACAAGAGTGTTTGCTGATGAGGACGGCATCCTGCTGTTTGATTAGTGAGGCTGATTCAGGATCATGTTATGTTATGTTTTTATTTTCTGCTCAGTCTCTGCTGTGGATTAATTAGATTTTAGTAAAGTTATTGATCATAGTACAGGTCCCCAGTCATGTCAACAGGCTGACCCACAGAGACAAAGACAAACATTCACAGAGGTGTTTGGACTGTGGGACAGGGGGATTCAAAGCTGGGACTCCACCTCTGTACTAACTGTAATGTGATAATCGAAATGTATGTAATATATAATACAAATGGATTCATATCATCATAAATATAAGATGAACTAAACAGATTTCAGAGGTTGAGTATTCGGAGGAGCACCTGAAGGCAGCACTCAGCCATCACTTCTGACCTTGCATTAATCAGTTATGGATTAGTGAACAGAATTCTGATGTCTGGAACGTCCTTCAGCAGGAAGCTTAACGCTCTCTAATGTTGTTGTTAGCGTGTAGCTTAGCATTAGCACGTCCCCCCAGACCATCAGGCTGTCTGCTCAGGATAATGGAATCGTTAATGTTTAGACTGCACATTAACAATGCAATGCATTTCCTGTTTCCCTTCAGACCATGAGCTCTGGCCATCAGTGTCGACACTTAGCTGAGAGGACACTTAGATCAAGAATACAAGAAAACAGTTTTGAAAGCTGAGATAATGGTCACATTAAAACCTTATTTTGGCAAGAACAGGGACGTTTTAGTGCTGCAGCCGCTTCACACATGCAAACTAAACAGTCAAATGTTAAATTAAATAGAAACGCTAAAACCTCTAAATGACACATTAACCAAAATGAAAGAAATTAAAAATAAACTAAATAATGAAGCTTAAATGTGAAAAGAGACTCTGTTTGTTAGTGTTCCGCTAAAGTGCATGAATGAGTACTTTAAGCTCTCTGCATGTGGAGGATCCAGAGGTGAAAACAACTGAATTGTTGGAGAATAGAAGTCCAACCTGTCTGTCTGACTTTTTTTAAATAGATGATGTGCCTATTACAGTGTCAGCATTTAAAGCCCAGAAGTTTCAGCGTGAAGTGTTTTACTGGAAAAGACGTGATTACAGTTTGAGTGAAACTGCAGGTCAAAAAGTCTCTGTATGAACTCTGCTTGTTTTCCAGGAGACTGCTGGCTGCTGGCTGCCATCGGCTCTCTGACTCTGAACGAACGACTGCTGCATCGTGTCGTTCCTCACGGTCAGAGCTTCACCCACCAATACGCCGGCATCTTCCACTTCCAGGTGAGAATGTTCACATCTGACAGCTGGAAGTCGGCTGTGGGCAGCTGTAGCTTAGTTGGTAGGGCAGTCGTACACAGATCACAGGGTCATTGGTTTGTTTCCCTGGCCCTCTTGGCTATGTGTCAATGTGTCCTTGGGCAAGACACTGAACCCCAAGTTGCACTTTGTGTGTGTGTGTGTGTGTGTGTGTGTAGGTGTGTGTAGGTGTGTGTGTGTGTGTGTGTGTGTGTGTGTGTGTGTGTGTGTGTGTGTGTGTGTGTGTGTCCTAAATGGATGCTGATATTGTATTAAAGGTCTGGCTGAGAGGACTAGAACTTCTGTCCTAAAGATGTTGAGTTGAAGCAAAGATGTCAGAGACACAGGCAGAAATGTGTGAGGAAGTCAAACTTTGGTAATAAGATTATTTTGAGACTCTCCTATGTCTCTGTAGTTCTGGCAGTTTGGGGAGTGGGTGGACGTGGTGATTGACGACCGGCTGCCAGTTAAAGACGGAGAGCTGATGTTCGTCCACTCGGCCGAAGGCAGCGAGTTCTGGAGCGCTCTGCTGGAGAAGGCCTACGCCAAGTAAGATGATCCCAATACAGTGACAGTTTGTTTGAATTATGAGCAGGTTATGTTCCTCCTGATTGTTCACCAGATGATCTTTACTCGCTGCTTGTTGTTTGGCTGTTTTGTCTTTAACAAGTTAGATTAAACTGTCCTTTAAAAATATTTTTAAAAACTGAAAGAAAAAAAACATTTGAAGCCTTTTTGATTCTCTAATGCTTTGAATGTTTTGCAAGATTTTCTCTATTAGTTAAAATCTCAGTGTTAACTGTGTGCTCATTGTGTTTTCAGGTTGAACGGCTCGTATGAGGCTTTGTCTGGCGGCAGCACCACAGAAGGTTTCGAGGATTTTACAGGCGGTGTGTCGGAGATGTACGAACTGAAGAAGGCTCCTAAAGATCTTCATCGTATCATTGGCAAAGCTCTGGAGAGAGGATCACTGCTGGGCTGCTCCATCGATGTCAGTCAATCACATTTTATTATCAGAGCTGGAAAAAAAAATCTAAAAAGATGCTGTTTCTTTAGTTTAGCCTGATTTCATTTTGTAGGCATCAATGGCTGATTCAGAGGACTTAAAAACTTGTTAGCGTCCTGTTACCGTGTTTTTTTTTTACATTCACTTTTTTTTGTTTCATCCTCAGATCACCAGTGCCTTTGACATGGAAGCTGTGACATTCAAGAAGCTGGTTAAAGGTCACGCCTACTCAGTGACGGCGCTCAGAGAGGTCAGTTCAGCTTTCACTGATGTGTTAAACTCTGACTTTGCATCAATCAAAACATTCTTGTGGGTTCAGTACTTAGTCCACTGCATGTCAGTACGTGTAATACACACAGCCTCTGGCCACATAATTAATAAAAACAACATATGCTACTATCTCTATATAGAAGTTATTGCTAAAACTAAATTTAGTTAAATTTAGTAATTTACTCAGACTATTATAAGGCCCCCCATCACTGGTCTATAGCTGTGAACCACATCAAATGTGAACTGGTTATGACTTAGTTTCAGAACTGACAAAATTTCCCCGCTCTCTGCAGGTGGAGTACCGCGGGCGACAGGAGCGCCTAATACGCATCAGGAACCCCTGGGGACAGGTGGAGTGGACTGGAGCCTGGAGCGACAAGTAAGTGTTTCAGATTTAAATGTCTTTTCTGGCCTGACAGGACGTCTGTGTTTGTTAAACATCACAGGAGCAAATGCACACATGAATAATTTAGTTTGTGTTGTGGTGTCAGCTCCTCAGAGTGGAACTCTATCGACTCTGCAGAGAAAGATGAGTTGCTCTGCAAGATGGAGGACGGAGAGTTCTGGTAGGTTTGGAGTGTGAGATTGACCTGAAGTAAAATGAAAAGATGCAGTCAGTAAATTGTGTTTGCATGTGTCAGGATGTCTTTCCAGGACTTTCTGCGTCAGTTCTCCAGGTTGGAGATCTGCAATCTGACCCCAGACGCCCTCAGTCAGGACTCCACCAGTTTCTGGACCACTGTGATGTTTGAAGGTGGATGGAGGAGAGGAAGCACTGCTGGGGGCTGCAGGAACCACCCGAGTGAGGAGGGGGGGAATAAACATTTAGATTACCTCCATTTGTTTTTGGCCATCTGAGCAGGACCTGTAAAAATATCAAGGTCTTTCCACCGCTTTGACACAAATAAAAACATCAGTTCTCATGACATTTTGTTAATGTGTTGACTGTAATGAATTTTACTATAATAAATTTTATTAAACCCTGTGCTCTGATCCCAATCAGCTTCTACCTGACTGTAGCTGGGGTCTCTATGTTTAACTATAAAAAGTATATATCCCATGATGCTACTGGCTGTTGCTGCCTTTCTGCAGACACTTTCTGGATCAACCCTCAGTATAAGATCTGCCTGCTGGAGGAGGACGATGACCCAGATGATGATGAGGCCGCCTGCAGCTTCCTGGTGGCTCTAATGCAGAAAGATCGCCGCCGCTTCCGGCGCCAAGGACAGGACATGCACACCATTGGCTTTGCCATCTATGAGGTCATAGTTCATCATAGCGTGGTTTTACGATAATACACAGAAAAAAAACACATCTAGACCAAACAGAACAAGTTCAGTAATAGGTTCTTCAGCCTGTTCCGTTTTGCCTGAGGAACCCTAAAGTGATGTTGTTAGCTCATTTAAGCAGGCTGGAAGCATTTTAAAACCATGTTGAATGATGTTTTTCTTTATCTGATGCTTGTATTTATCTCTTTCTTCTTGTTTCCAGATCCCTGAGGAGGTGGGTCAGTCCACACTCTGTAATTTAAACTCTCACATCATGACATTCAGCTTATTAAGACACCTCTTTCTGTATGTTTGTCAGTACCGAGGCAGTGCCAGCATCCACATGAAGAAGGATTTCTTCCTGCGTCAATCGTCCTGCGCTCGCTCCGAGACATTCATCAACCTGCGAGAGGTGAGCGCCAGGCTGCGCCTCCCGCCGGGCGAGTACCTGATCGTCCCGTCCACCTTTGAGCCCTCGAAAGAGGCTGACTTTGTCCTAAGGGTTTTCACCGAGAAACAGTCAGAGACTCAGTGAGTGTGTTGGATTTGTTCAGTCAGGAAGAATCAGTTGTGAAGTAAAATCTCATTTGGCTCAGTTAAATGTGTTTGAAACTCTGCAGGGAGATGGGCGATGATGTGGTGGCCAATTTGGATGAAGAGGTAAAATCTTTTAACTACATCTATCACATTTTCAAATACAGTAAACGTTGTTTTTCCCTCAGTCCTTCACTAAACATAAGATGAGGCATAACATTAGTACCAGCGATGATAATAATGTCATGGAGGACCAGGGTCAGTGTTGCTACTCTACAGCAACTGCAGCTGTGATGACCTTTTACCTCTGGAGCTTTCTGTGATTCTTTCGTTTTTCTGTAGGAGGAAGTCTCAGAGAGTGATATTGATGACTCCTTTAGGTCCATGTTTGCTCAGCTGTCCGGAGATGTGAGTTTTATGCAGCAGAATTAATGTTTCAGTGATGGATGATATCGTGTTGATTATTTGACCATGCCAGGTTATTGTGATGTAAAGTGCTGCATGCCGTGATTATATAATGTTTAGATTTCTGTTGCTGATAACTAATTCACCATCAGGACATGGAAATCTCAGTGCGAGAGCTCAGGACCATCCTCAACCGAGTTGTGTCCAAACGTGAGTTGCCCTCATTGTATTTGTAAAGATCCATTTCAGTTTAGGCTGAGAAACTAAAGCCCCTTTCATACACAAACATCCAAGTCTGTTGGACTTGACATTACCCGGACTTTACCCAGCTAGCTTCTTAGTGCAAAGTCTAGATTTTTCCAATACTGCATCATGTCCCACCCCGTTTCGAAGTGCCCAAGCACCTCCCCTTGCTCAGTTACACAGAGCATTTCTTCACAAGTGAGAATGCATCTCGCACGGATTTTCTCCCGATGTTGGTTACATGTCTGACATGTCTGAATGGGGCGGCTATAGCTCAGTTGGTAAAGGCAGTTGCTTACGGACCACAGGGTGAGTGGGTGAGTGGTTCGATCCCCGGCCCGGGCTATCTGTCGAAGTGTCCCTGGGCAAGACCCTGAACCCCTAACAGCCCATTCCCCCTCTCCAGCAGTGCAGTGCCGGTAGAAATTGGGGAGGGTTGCGTCAGGAAGGGCATCCGGAGTAAAAACTGTGCCAAATCAACATGCGGACAATAATCCGCTGTGGCGACCCCGAACTCACGGGATAAGCCGAAAGGAGAGTAGTAGTAGTAGTTGGTTACATGTCTGAAAGGGAAACTCCTGATCCTTCTGACATTCTCTAGAGTTTGTGTGAAACAGGCTTATGAAAAAAATTTGTTCATTTAAAAAATTTGTTTAAAGTGAACATACTAACAGTGTGGTTTTTCTTCTGGCGTTGTTTACAGACAGAGACGTGCAGACTGATGGTTTCAGTATGGAGTCTTGCAGAGCGATGGTCAGCCTGATGGACGTATCCTCACTCTGCTGCTTTCTGCTGGTTCTGTAGGTGCATCTGCCTTTTATTTTTGTTTGTCCAACAAAAACTGATCTGACAGCTAGAAATATAAAAACCGACGATGAGATTTTGAAAACTCTCAGCAGTATTATTGGTGATGAAGAGGACAAAACATTAACACAACAACTCTGGGTTAAGCTGAACTGAGTCATTTCAGTAAAGCAAAACAAAACAGAGGGAAAGTGTTTAATAATGTGGAAAGTTCATTCAGCTCTTTGTTCTGGCTTCACTTGCTAAAATTTTGGACCTTGACTTGAGCTCAGAAAGACGGCAGCGCTCGGCTTGGTTTGGTGGAGTTTCAGATTCTCTGGAACAAAATCAGGAAGTGGCTGGTGAGTCCTAAAGACCTGATCAAACACTGAGGTGTTTAAAGTGCGCAGCATGGGTATGCAGTGTTAAACAGACAGAGAGACACTTATGAGACACACCTCCTCTCTCTGGTGCTGTTGCAGGGAATCTTCAGGGAGTTCGACCTGGATAAATCTGGCAGTATGAGCTCCTACGAGATGCGCCTGGCGTTGGAAAATGGCGGTAAAGCATCTTAATGCTAAATGTCTCTGCAGCAACCCCAGGTGTTCCATTAACCTGAAATGTCATCTGTCCTCAGGGTTCAAACTCAACAACAAGCTGTATCAGATGCTGATTGCTCGATACGCTGACAATGAGATGATCGACTTTGACAACTATACCTGCTGCTTGGTCAAACTGGAGTCCATGTTTAGTATGTACAGTCTTTACCACATGGTTCTGTGCTGCACTGTTCTCAACCAGTTTCAGGATGTGGTTTAAACTGTGTCATGTCTACTGTGGGGGTTTATCTCAGGAGCCTTTCAGGAGCTGGACAAAGACGCGATAGGAACTGTGGAAATGAACATCGGCGAGGTACCAGCACTTTCACCTGATTCTAATGAGCAGCAGCTGTTCACTGCTGGACTCCAGGTTTACTTGTATTAATGATGATCTGTCTTCATCTCCTCAGTGGCTGTGTATGACCATGTGTGGCTGAGGAAACTCAAAGTGCCTTCAACAGGATGACCAACGTGAGCGTCAACACGTCCCCCTGCAGCTGTACTACACTGTGCTGCACAGTACTGCATTACTACTTCCCTAATGTGCTGCCCTGTACTGACATTAGTCTTCCAACATTGCCTCACTTGTATGGAGGATCAGTGCTGCCAGAACTGAAATGCAAATGAAAACAGGAAGAATAAAATAACATTTATCACTTAGTAACTTTACATTATTACTTATTATGTAGTCTTATGAATACTGTGGAGAATGTATGCATGTGAATATATACATATTTAACATATATTCAGACATGAAGGTCACATATTGATTAAATACAAACTGAAACTCATGAAACTTCATACAAAGACCTGTCCTAAAAACTCCAACATGACATTATATTTACATTTAGTTATTTGAGAGATGCTTTTATCCAAAGTCATGAGATGCAGGTGCTAGATAGAACAGATGAGATTTTTTCTAAATATAGCTTTAGAAATATCGATTTCAGTGCGAGGAAGTTGCAGAAGAGTTCTCTTTTTAGCAGTTTTTGAATATTGGGATGAACAGAGAATCTTAAATTATTAATAATGAATGACACAGCAGCTTAAAGAGAAAAACAAAACAGAATGTATTATTTTAAAACAAATCAATCAACAAGTCGATTTACCATAATTGTATTTATGCAGACACAGTTGGATAAAAAATAATCCCCCCGACGTTAGACATTTTCACCTTTTTATTTACAACATTTAATCATGGTCAATTTAGCTTTAAAGTACTTTAAAAAAAGTAACTTTAAAAAAAAATTTATGGAAAAAAGTGATTGCATAACTTACCTAAATTCTCACTGGTGCAGCCAACTGGTTTCAGATGTCCCACAGTTACACAGAGATGGACCTTCCAGATTCAGGTGCATTTAAACTACAACACTTTAAAACAGTCACTGACCTCAGCTGATCTCTGTGTAACTGTGGGACATCTGAAACCAGTTGGCTGCACCAGTGAGAATTTAGGTGAGTTATGCAATCACTTCTTTTCTGTTCTAAATTTCAAATAATTTAGATTAGTTTGTAGAAATTTGTTTTCACTTTTATGTAAAAGTCTTCTTTGTAAATTGTTGTCAAAAAAAAGCCTAAATAACCCATCTAAATTTACTAAGAATTAAGAGTTTTTGTGACTTGGCACTAATAAAAAAAAACTTGAGATGAAATTAAACACGTCATAAAAATAGTTAATTCACACAAACACCCATCACACAGACACATAAACAGTAATTAACATAATTCCAAATATGAATATAAATAAAAACTATTAAAGCAATGAAAGTCCATTCAGTTGATTCCAGCATTGGTTTTTTTAATTGTTGAGTTGCTTGTGCTGTTTTATACATTGGCAATAATGATTTCTGTTATTACTGTTCAAATAATGATTAATATACATTTTTAATGTATTTATTTTACCCCATCTCCTTAGATTTTACAGCCTGAATTGAGAATAATCTCAGTAACTTGCCACAGTAAAAAGGTTTTATTTCCTAGTTTACCAAAGAGAGAAAACATCTATACATTTTTCAGCTTTGACATTAAGGTGACTTTCAGTTCAGACATTTGTCTTGTTGAAGGTGAAACAAACATTTTGTTTGACCAATGAGTGTGAGTGTACCTTGTGATAATAGAGGAGCAGGTCTCTTTGTTTCAGGCAGCAGTGGTCTTCCATACACTGTGCTGGGAACTAGAGTAGGAGTCAATGCACTGCATCAACTACAGTACCACATATTGCAGACACGATTTAGTTTACATCACTAATACAGTATCACATATAATGAAACCTAATACATGTAAACTCTGCTGTAGCTTTATTTATTCACCGGCTGCCTTAAGCTTACTGCAGGGGGCGTTACAACTGCACTGCTACCTGCTACGCCTTCATCACTCCTCCACCTGAGGATAACGCCTGAGTCCGAGTTGTAGGTTCAATTTCTCATGACAATGAGGGCCTCATCAGATGAAGGAGGCATTCAGGTTCAGCTCAGTCAAATGAACACTAATGTAGCAGCTCCTGATGGAAACATCAGCTTCATATGAAAAAAAGACCAGAAACTGATTGACTGAATCTGCACCTGCATCATGTGACTCTCACACCTGCTGTTTTTGTCATTGGACACAGACCAATGCTCAGCTAATTATTTGTCATTTTGTTTGTTTCTGTGCCCACGGGATTAAAAACAAGTCTTTGCTTCCTCTTTACATTAAATTAATATAATAAAAATGTATAAAGAAGTAAATAATTTTATAACAAGTCTGATTCTGTTATAAAAAAAAATGTTTTAGAGGTTTAAAGGACCCTGACACAGAAACCTGGTCATTGTTTTAAGGATTTAAGTGAGTATGTTGTTCAGGCACCTGAGTTTCCATACACTTAAACAAATTAGAGGCAGACTGAAGTAAAGCCTGGTTGTCCTTTGGAGAAATAAAGAACAAAAACAGCTCAGAAAACTTTTATTATCTCAGATTAAATTGAACATCTGGTCTTGACGGATCAGATCTAAGGACCAAATTGAAAACCTCACATTTCTGATCCGGGCCCGGTCCGAGTAAAGCTTTAAGATAATTAGTCCAAACAGTTTGTCACGAAAAAACTACCGGTACAGTTTGGGTCCGGTCCTCCAGGTCCGGACCTATTTTATTGTTGCAGCGTCTCAGTCTGTTGGCTTAGTCCCGTTTCTAGTTTTCCCGTCCGTCTCGCTCTTCCAGCGGGGCCAGCAGCACGGCCTGGGCCTCCAGAAGCGTGGTGTCAGTGTTGGCTCCCAGGAAGCGGGCTGTGAGCTCCAGGTCTTGCAGACGCAGACGGACCCTGCTACCCCGCTGCAGCTTGTCTCCGTCTGCCGGCCGCTGGCACACGCAGTGGAACTTCCCGCCAAAGTCGATGTACAGGTCGTCCTGAACCACGTGAAAGATCCTCCCGACCACCACCTTGTCTTTGGCCGGTCCCATCTGGATAAACGGGGATCGGCGAAGCAGCGAGGCAAAGCTCTCATCCTTAGCCGGGAAACGGCCGCTCGCCCCGGTGCTCGCCGCCTCCCGCCTGAGCTCCGACTGCGATTCGAAGGCGGCGGCGAAACCAGATCTGGGCCTGCCCGCGGTGGGCTGCTCGGTGCTGGAGCCCCCGCTGGATTCAGAGCTGAAGGAGCTTTTGTTGAGACGGCAGGTGGTGACGCAAAGCCCGCACCTGGAGCTCGAAACCACCTTCCACAGAGCCGCCATGTTGACCCCAACAGCGGAAGGAGATTTCCAGCGGAATAAACGAACAGAACGCCTGCAGAGCGTCGCCTAGCGGCGCCACGGAGACGGGGCAGCTCCTCTGACTAATACCGTTCTCACAGATTTAGACAGTGTGTAAACGTGTGGTAAAAAGTCATCTTTAGTTGTGTCATACACTATGTTTTCATGGTTTTTATCAGGAGAAATATTAATACTGTGAATATTTATACAATTTATAAACTAAAAACTTTACCGTGCAAAAGTACCAAAAATACAGAGTAAAACAAAACCTTTATGTATCTTTATGTTAAATTTGTGAGAAAAAGGTTTTTAGGTGGAACCGGAGGGAATTTAGTGTTCTGGTAGAACCGAGTAGAACATCGGTGGGAGGTGGTGATAGGAGGAAAACCCAGTAATAAAATCTGAGTAACAAGGAGGAAAAATATGTCTAATAGAAAACCTACCTAGTAAGAAAAAAACAAGTATATAGTAACTGAGATTTCCAAATTGTCTGCTAGATTTTCAGAAAAAAATATTATGATGTAAAAATTTATTAAAGTTGAATTTTATTGTGCTGAAACACATTTTTCCCAACACAAATTTTGTGGAGATTTTTCCTAGTTTCCAGCCTCGTGAAATAGGCTTATTTTATTAGGACCTTTCTCATTTTCTAACTATTGGTGATGTGGGTAACACACACATGATTAGTGACATATAATTTTTTTTATTCGTTTTTTGTTGCGTTTTAGTATTACTTTCATGTTTTATCATGTAGTTCATTGTGTAATCTGACTCAAGTTCCGAAAAGTTAATAAAGTTTTTTTTGTTTTGTTTTTTAAACAGAACCTAGCGCATGCGCAATACCGACTTGAGACGCAGTTAACATGGAGGTGTTCGTGAGTGCTCCGAATCTCAGGTTGTCTAACGTCTTGTTTCCAGATGGTTCTGCTGTCAGAGATGTTCTGTATCGGTGCGTCCAGGAGCAGGTGAGTTTAAAATAATACTTCACATCAAATCCAGGCGCCAAAACAGAAATAATCTCTTGTTTTTAGTCCGGGAGCGTCTCTGTTAGCTCCAGTGCTAAAGCTAGTTAGCTATGATTTACAAACAGAATAAAACACAAATTGATCAGAAACTGGTTTTGAATGTTTTCTAAACTCTTTATTATTAGAGTATTATGTTTTTAATGTTGGTCCACTTTTTTCTGCGTTGCTTTAAATCCTTGGGAACCCGAAGCATTTACAATACATTTGCCTTTTGGAAATGGTTCTATTAGTTTCAAATGTAAAAATGTGTTAATTTTGAGAGGAAGAAAGACCAAAAAAAGCAGGCTCCAAGATGTGGGTTTTCACTAATATGGCATAAAAAATAACTGAATATGTATGTAAGTCGAAAAGCTGCTGTAATTCCAGTCTGCCAACAGGCATCACTGTGTCTCCTCACAGTGAAGCAACAGAGCTTTAGATCATTTTCGGTACAAAAAGAAAGGGAGCCTCAATGCTTTATAAGGCTTCATTCACCCATCAATGCCATTATTTCATTAATTTATAATGTTTAATGAGGCCTAACAACACAAAAGCTCCTGCGTGTTTGTGTTTCAGGGAGTTTCTCCTAACGATTTCTACGTCATCACAAATGGCCGACTGTGTGCTCTGGAGGATCCTATTCAGCATGGAGCCATTTATCACCTGGAGCCTCGGCTCTGTGGAGGCAAAGGAGGTCGGCTCCGGAACTTCAGTGATCCAGATGTTTTCGTGCCTTGAAGCCAACAGGACCTCTGAGACTAAAACAGATGTTTGTATGTTTTAGGGTTTGGTTCAATGCTGCGAGCTCTGGGTGCTCAGATTGAAAAGACAACAAATCGCGAAGCCTGCAGAGATTTGAGTGGACGACGACTCCGAGACGTCAACCACGAGAAAGAGTAAGAAGTCAGGAAGTCACAGAATTTTGGTTACATCAGAGTAACTGCTGAGGCTGAGACCAACTCCATAAACAACAAACTGGTGTGCTGTGCTAAATGTTTTTATCTTCCTGTTTGTTTTAAGGCCAAATCTAGTTTTCTTTTCATTCTCATTATGTAGATTGTAAATTTTATATGTACATTTTTTCTACAATGCAACAATTTTGACAAGTAGATCTAACTTGGGTTCCACGAAAGTACAAGGTCAGAGTTTACTGATATGAACATTAAATGATTTTACGGCTGACGGAAACACGAATTTGTAAAAATGTTTAGGCATCTGATTTTATCTCCCAAGTGTTTTTGAGGTGTTCTACAAAAAAAAAGTCTTAAAAACAATTCTTTTTGGGTGGTGTTTTTAGGATGGCAGAGTGGCTGAAAAAGCAGGCGGAGAGAGAAGCAGAGAAGGAGCAGCGACGTCTGGAGCGTCTCCAGAGGAAACTGTCCGAACCCAAACACCAGTTTACAGATCCACAATTCCAGCAGCAGTGCCATGACCTGTCAGAAAGACTTGAGGACTCGGTGCTCAAAGGTAAATAACAGTCCCGTTGTCATGTGTCTGATTCATTAAACTAAAACTTGCTCTTTGTGTTGTACCATGTTCTCTCCTGAATGCTGCACTTTTTAAAGTTTTTGTCCTCTTTTATTCTTTAAAAAACCTTTTTATGAAGCTGCTAAACAGTCATGTTTGTCCAGAATATCCAGTATCACTGAGGCTATAACAGTGAATGCTCTTAAGGTCTGCAGGCATCTTCCAGCGGTCAGGTGAAGGTGGACGATGTCTTGGCAGCAAAGAGACTGAACTCAGATCAGAGCCAGGGGCCAGAAAAGAAGAAGCAAAAGAGAATGACGGCAGCAAAAACTTCAGCATGTCTCTGGTGAGTTTGTCAGTTTTCTTGAAAATTTTTAGTCGCCACTTGATGTTATTTGGGGATGATTGTATAATTTCAGGTTTACTGTGACACTTTTGGCCAAAATAATCAAGCAACCAGAAACTGAAGTATCTAAACTTGTCTAAAGTTAAAATTAAACATTTCATTTAACTATTTTTTGTTATGTTTCTTAAAACATCAACTACAATAACAGGAGGAAAATGACTTATTTTGAAATATGAGCTAATTTGGAAGGAGACGTTTTGTTTTTAAATCTGTTGTCATGGTTACAGGACAGGGTTGGAACTCCTGAGCTCAGAGGATGATGAAGATGAAGATTGCCCATCAACATCCTCCTTGCGATGTGGAACTACAGTCAACATGACAACACAGAGAGAGGAGGCAGAGCCCGAACAGAGCAGCAGGTAAAGATCAGCTCCACCAGACATCAGACTCACTGTTTCCAATTCAATTCAACTTTATTTATATAGCACCAATTCACAACAGTCAAGATGTCATCACAAGGCATTTTATGTAACAAAGTCAAGACTGTGCAGATTTATAGAGAAAACCCAATTTGAGCAGCACTAAGGTGATGATGGAGAGGAACTGTTAACTCCCTTATTTCTAATATATTAATGATTTCTTCCAGCTCCTCTTTTGCCTCTGACCACAGCTCATCCCCTACTCACCACAGTCCTAAATCCTCAGAGCCCAGCACAGACCAGAGTCCCGCTGAGCCCTGCGCAGACGGGGGTCCCGCTGAGCCCTGCGCAGACGGGGGTCCCGCTGAGCCCTGCGCAGACGGGGGTCCCGCTGAGCCCTGCGCAGACGGGGGTCCCGCTGAGCCCTGCGCAGACGGGGGTCCCGCTGAGCCCTGCGCAGACGGGGGTCCCGCTGAGCCCTGCGCAGACGGGGGTCCCGCTGAGCCCTGCACAGAGCCCTGCGCAGACGGGGGTCCCGCTGAGCCCTGCACAGAGCCCTGCGCAGACGGGGGTCCCGCTGAGCCCTGCACAGAGCCCTGCGCAGACGGGGGTCCCGCTGAGCCCTGCACAGAGCCCTGCGCAGACGGGGGTCCCGCTGACCCCTCCACAGAGCCCTGTACAATCGGCAGACCCGCTGAGACCTGCACAGACCAGATGTCCAGACCGTCAGAAGAGTCCAGCAGTTCTTCTCAGCAGCAGGTTGGTAATTTCCATCTCTACAGTTAGTTTTTGTCAGGATGACAGATGATTTTAACACAGGAATAAGCTCAAATATTGAGAGGAAAATTGTTTAATTCAAAGTTACACAGTAACAACAATAATGACACTAAGGGGAAAAAAATAATTTAAGGCAAAAAGTTAATTTGTTTCTAATACCAAACAGAATTTGCACATCTGAGTCTGAAACTAAAATCATACAAATTAAAATGTCATGGATATAATGAATTACTGTTATCACAAATCGATAGTTTATTATTGTCATTATCAGTCAGCTGATTAATCATTTAATTCATAACAGAAAATCGATTTCCAGTTTTTAGTTTTGTAGATGTTATATATACACATTACTAGGAGTGTAACATTTCTGAAGTAGACCAAGATCATAACAGAAATGTCCACACTTACGCATCTAATGTCCTGGAACATACAGAAGTCTCCTGCATATTAATAATTGGCTCCCTGATACTCGGAAATTTAATAAATGATCATGGAAATCTGATATTTCCTCTGTTCTTGTCATAACTGGATTCACAGTTGCGGCATAATGTGTCGCTAACCCCATGTGCTTCCCATTATTGGAGCCTATCCAGCTGTGACTCATCATAGTTTTTAAACTCTCCTCCTTAATTTGTTGGTCTGAGTGAACTTCAATCCACCCACTTCATTCTCCACCTCCTTCCAGAATGCACTGATAATAGGATAACCAAAGTAAAACTTAGCACAGGCTTTGTTTGTTTACATACTGAAACTGTAAAGTCAGAAGAGATTAAAGGTACCCCCTAGTTGTCTTCTACAGCTTTGTTTGAATTCAAGGACTTTCCCAGCATCTCAGTCCTGTCAGGATAAACTCACAGGATAAAGGATAAATGAAATGTGTGTAAATGATAATGTCTCTGGTGGAACATGAACCTTTAACTTGTGTGTTGCAGCAGCAGCAGGGTCGACCGCCCCTCGATCTCTCTTCAGTGTCATCTGTGCACCAGCTGGAGTCTCTGGGTCTGGATGTCCTGAAGGAGGAACTGATATCTCGAGGGATGAAGTGTGGAGGAACGCTGTCAGAGCGCGCCGCCCGCCTCTTCTCTGTCAAAGGACTGACCACAGATCAGATTAACCCAGCGTTGCTCACCAAACCAGGCAAGAGCAGGAGGAAGTAAGGAGGTCAGGGCTTTCAAAGAAACAGTCAGAATTTCTGTCTCGGTCAGATCAGACGGACCTGTTTCTTTGAGCTGCTTTTGTCTGCTACTTGCTTGTAAGGCCCTTTGGATAAAAGCGTCTGCTAAACAGCTAATTGTAAATGTGTTAAAGCCACTTTCAAGTAATCTCATTTTTTGACCCCTGCATCCTGATTACATGAACT
Source organism: Channa argus (assembly GCF_033026475.1). Lineage (NCBI taxonomy): Eukaryota > Metazoa > Chordata > Actinopteri > Anabantiformes > Channidae > Channa > Channa argus. The sequence goes on from NC_090199.1 coordinate 361,940, forward strand.
ACATTGCTTTGCTACTTAATTGTAAGTGGTGACTTTTTTTAAACCTTAAACTTTTTTTTTTTCTGAAATTTGTAGATATTTTGTAACTCAAACACCTTTATTTTAAAACAAGACATTTTGAGTTTTGTTCTGACAAAATCTGAATATTATCAGTCAGCAGACTGTAACAGAACTTAGTCAACAAATCAGGTGTTTTTACCAGTCACGTGTTTATTTGGTATTCTGTATGAGAAGATGTCTCCTTCATGTTAAATGGATTGTTCCTGAACTTTAAATAAAATGTCTCTGAAACTAAAAAGCTTTTTCACATTGTGACTGACACGTTTTACACCTGTCTGAACATTCAGTCGCCACCAGAGAAAAATTCTCATTTACAGTCACTCAAATGTCCTGCTACTGTGAGAAATTAAACCATCCACCCTGAGCCTCAGAACAAACTGAGCATGATGGGAAGCTGTGGTTAGAAGCCGGGGTCCCAAGTAGTGGCCTGTGGAGAGTTTAGCTCCTCAAAACAGACAATGACATCGCCGGGTCTGAAGGAGAAGTCCCCTTCCAGAGAGAGTCCGCAGTCCATCCCTGTCTTCACGGTCTGCACGTCGTCTTTGTGCTGTTTCAGCGTCGCCAAGGAACCTGCAGGGAACACCACTGTAATGTTGGAGAACGTCTTTTAAATAAGGCGAGGTGGTCAGAACACCTGTTCTGGTTTAAGATTTAAAAAAAAACAAAAACATCTTGTAGGCTAAAACTGTAAATATGGCACTGCTTACAGTACTGAAATTAAATTAGAGAAATTCCAGTGGAATAATAAGACACTGTACATTAGTTCAGTAATTTACAACTCCAAAGAAAGATATGAAAACAAAACATTTAGGCCACAAGCTACTCAGACACATAGAGGTGTGGTGCTGCTGGAGCTAAGAGGCTGCATGCTTTTTCCCCTAAATAAGGAGAAAGATTCACATAATCTGGTCATAATTCACATTTTTGAAAATGCTTGAACACCGAATCATGAATAAAGTATAATACATATATAATAAAACATGAACTCCTGCATTGAGTAGCACCTAAGACAACATTCTGCCTTAAAAGTTAGATGTTTTTCTCCTGGCCCTTTAAAATATTTGTTTAAAAAAGGATCTGATGTGCTTCCCATTAACTGCTTAGATTTACTAAGCAAAACAAAGTTTAAAACTTCAGACAACACTCGAGTAAAACACGTGAGAAAATGTGTCCCTAAGGTACCAGGTTTTGGTCTGGTCCAGGTCTCACGTACCCTCCCAGATGGTGTCTCGTCCTCTGATGAGTCTGAACTTCAGTCTCCGGTCCAGCTGACCTTTCTGGACCCGACAGCCAGCCACAGGAACCTTCTTCTTTCCCACAGTTACGTCAAACATGGCGAGGACCTTGGCCTCACCTGGACCAGCAGAGACAAAAAGAGTAATCCTGTCCTAATTCTAGTTCACTAGGTTTTACCACAAAGTTTCAGAACATCCTTACACAGTGGAGAATGTGAAGGTGTAAATGGTAAATGGTCTGCACTTATATAACGCTTTTTCAAAGCGCTTTACACTGCTTCTTATTTACCCATTCACACTCACAGTCACACACACACATTCATACACCGATGGGGGAGCTGCTATGCAGCTGACCAACGCTCACCGGGAGCAACTAAGTTGGGGTTCAGTGTCTTGCTCAAGGACACTTCGACATGTGACTGGAGGAGCCGGGGATTGAACCAACAACTGTGAGATTGGTGGACAACCGCTCTACCTTCCTGTGCCACAGTCGCCCTGTCACACGACATTAGACAGTCTGTTAGTTACCTAACACAGATTACTTTTTATAGTACTGCTGTAATATAACCTAGTTATTTTTTCTGGAACTGTTGATGCGATCCTTCCACAGTTGTGTGTGCAACAGTCCAAAAACAAAATACCTGATGGGATACCTCTATGTCTCTATATAAGAAAAGAGATCATGTTAACCTGTGAGTATTTAACTTTGTTACTCACCGACGACATTCTCTGAGACCTGTGCTGGCAGTTTGCTGCTCAGCTCATCTTTCAGCTTGTCGATCAGTTTGTAGATGATGCTGTGCAGATGGAGCGGGATGCCTCTCTTTGTTGCCAGCTGCCGGACCGAGCTGCTGGCGCCAACGTTGAAGCCATAGATCGAACCTGAGCAGAAGAGTCAGAAACATGTCTTTAAAAGCAGAAACAGACCTGGAAACTCAGAAGCTCCAGGTTTAGAAATAATCAGCTGCAGCCACTCGTCCAGTTCTCAGAAAAAATGACACCAAACATTTCTACTTTTACGTGTACAGATTTACTAAACTGATTTTGACTATTTTTTCACATAGACTGGATAATATCTTTTACATTTAGTCATTTACCAGATGATGTTTTACAAAGCGACTGACAGTAACATACAAAGCAGCAAAAATCCAAGTCAACCTGACGACCACACCAGCGTGAAAACCTGTTAAACATCAACAACTTGTCAGCAGTGACCGAGCAGGTAGCACAAACACCTTTCTACCATGAGAATAGTACCTCTGAAGGTTTCGGCCATGTTGACGTCGCTCTCAGACACGTCTCCGATGCCAAAGTGAACGACGTCCATCTCACACTGCCGCTGAGCATCATAAGTGTCCAGGATGTTCAGGATGGCCTCCACCGACCCATCCACGTCACCTATGGGTGAAACGTCAGAGGACAGTCATGGAGCAGCACCTGAGGACATCACGCCAGGATCAGCCTATCAGTGCACAGCGTACCTTTGATGATGAGCGGCAGGCTCGGCCCCTCTCTCTCCGTCCTCTCGCTCGGCCTTACAGAGAACTTGGTCTTGTTGGCCTGGTACAGAGCCGACTTCCTCTGCCTCCAGCTCAGGTGAGCCAGCTCCGCACGCTCCCTCTTGTACTCCTCCAAGTGGAGTTTCTGTTTGAGCTCGATGAGGCTCTGCTCCTCCTGCAGCTTCTGCTGCTCCTCCTCATACGTCCTCCACTCCACCACCTCCCTCGCTCGCTGCTGCACGGCCAAAGGAGGAGGAACATGTTCATTAGAGAAGCAGCAGGTAAACCCATTATGACCAGTTATTAGAAATATTTACACTACAGAGACGTACATTAAATACCTGTAATCACTGTAATGCTCACCACAAATAAGTCAGCGGGACTTTTATTTAGTTTCCAACAAAACAGAAAAAACTATTAAGACGTGTTAATGGTAGTAAAATAATAATCACTGTTTTTAAGTTAATTAGATGGTAATTTTCCCTTTTTGATTTTGTTAAATTAAAATAAAACTTTTCATTATTCATTAATATTTTAGTGTTTAAAAAGATAACAATAATAATTCAAATACAAACAAAATTTAAAAAACTATATACAAGTTAAACCAGAATAAATCATGTCAAGTAAAAAGATAAAACTAACATTAACAGTGAATCAATATTGGGTTCACGGAAACCATTACTTTCAACTGTGATCTGTCAAACTCTGTGCCCACTTCTGCTGTTAGTTGATAGTTTCACAGATGGACTGTCAACTGAACTGTCCTTATCAGACATCAGCTTCAGACCCGAGTCCAGGTCCAGGTAATTTTGTCCTCACCTCAGACTCGACCTCCAGGATCACATCTCCGGCTGAGGGCAGTTCCTTCCAGCCGACCACCTCCACCGCAGAGCTTGGCGAGGCCTCCGTCAACACTTTCCCATTCTCATCAAACAGGAACCGGACTTTCCCCCAGGTCTTTCCCGCCACCAGAACACATCCTCGCTTGACCGTCCCCCGCTGGACAATGGCTGTCGTCACAGGACTAAAGAGACATACCGGGTCAAACTGGGTCCTTATATCAGACTTTACATAACCAGAGGTACAAGCACATCTAGACTTGTAGAACCAGCCTTATAGTAGAATGCCTAAAACCTGTAGAACTAGGATGACTCACCCTTTGCCTTTGTCGGTCCGACTCTCAATGACAACACCCTCCACCAGGCCGTTTGGCTCTGCTGTCAGTTCCAAAACCTCTGCCAGTGTTACTGTGGCCTCAGCCAGAGCCAGCAGGTTGTCACCCTGACAGCAACAACATGACATCACCACGACATCATCAACATGACATCACACAGAACTAGCTCTGTCTTTAAAAGGCTGTTAGTACACGCCTGCAGACACTGTTTCCCACGTCTTACAGCCCTGACAGCAGTAACGCTGTGAGCGCGAGGCCAGTGGGCTTGGCCCCGGCTACAGGTTAGTCGTTTATCGTCATAATATCAACGAGGATAAACAGTAACGACTAATGCACAGTAAACAAACCAGATGACGCTCATTGACTGTGCGAATCCAAACACAAGGTTCGTGATAAGAAATATTCTGGTGAGGTTTAACGTAAAACAGGCCAATGTAATCACATCAGACATGACGGCTGATTTTTCCTCTTCACGACTGTTCAATCAAACATTTCCATTGAATGTAACTCTCTTGCTCACCGCCCAACCTATCATCTGTCAATCAGCCGAGCTGGCTTATATTTAAGGTGGTCTCACTCCTACTGCTACATAAACAAGTGGCACCAACACAGCCAAATGGAACACACGAAAGTAACTGATCTGTAGCTGTAGCTCCAGCTGTAGGAGCTCAGCCCAACGGCTTTTGTCCTTTCTTTTTTATTTTTCTCCAAAATGTTTTCACAATAATAAGACCTTTACTATAATATCCCATAATATTAAATCTTTCCCAAAATATTTGGACTTTGTTTTATTGATTAAAATTTTTTGTCTAAATATTTTTTTTAAATAGATTGACTTTGTTCTTGAAAATGTTGTTCTTTATTAAAAAGTTATAACTTCAAAACATTATGAATTCTTTAATACATTAATTTATTTTTTCCAATAAATATTATTTTATTGTCCTTATTCTTTAAACATGGTACTTCCTTCTGTACCGCTTCAAATGTTGTGATTTATTTTCTCAAAATGCTTTGAAAATTTTAAAACAAATTTATCTTGTACTCAAATTATTTTTTTTTCTCAAAGATATTTTTGAATTTATTTGTATTTTTTTATTGAAACATTACAATTTTCTTTCTCAAAAGACTCAAAACTTTTCTCAAAATAACGATTTATTTCTTTGAAAAATTTAGTGTTTTTTGTTAATAACCGAAGTCCAGATTAGAATTTAGAACTTCAGCGTTACATTTTCTTGCACGTCTTTTTTTCTCAGAATGTTAATTTATTCCTTTCTTCTTTCTTCTTGAAATATTTCTTCCATCTACATATCTAGTCCATTACCTAGTCTTGTTTAAGAATAAACCAAACTGTTAATAACATAATTTACTGATTAATAATCTGTGAATTTTATTTAGTTTGTGTTCCACTGGGAACAGACTGATGACTCATGATCAAGGAACAGTTCTTGCTTCCTGTACCTTCAGAGCAGAGATGTGAATGGCTTGAACATCTCCTCCAAACTCCTCGCAAACAACATCGTGGGCGAGCAGCTCCTGTTTGACTCTCTGAGGGTCAGCCTGAGGTTTATCACACTTATTCACCGCCACGATCATCGGAACTGAAACAGCAGAAATTGAGTAATACAGTAGAAATGACAGAAGCGCTGAGTCTCTGCTGTGACTGAAAGGTGCAGCTCTTGCCTCCTGCTCTCTTGGCATGCTGGATGGACTCGACCGTCTGGTTCATGACGCCATCGTCGGCCGCGACCACCAGGATCACAATGTCGGTGGCATTTGTTCCGCGGGCTCTCATGGAAGAGAAGGCAGCGTGACCTGGGGTGTCCAGAAAGGTGATTTTCTCACCTGAAGGCAACTGGACTGGAAGGAAATAAACCCCATTGGGTTGTTTAGAAACATTATTGTCAACATGAACATCAAACATTTGTTCTTGTGTCATAAAAGAGATTAAATAATTAACAAATAGTCAATATGAATTTTTTTAAATTAGTTAAAAACAAGTCAGCTCGTCAAATCTAAAAAAATCAAATATTTACATTAACATTAGGTTAATAGATAATTCAAATCACTTTACCATCACAACTACTCAGGAAATCGACTGTTAAGCTACATTTAAATAAAACTACAATTCTTGCAGCTGTTTCAAACTAACATTTTACCAGGAAGTAGTACTTCAGTATAATACTTGCATTGGTACTAGTTATCAGCAAGTACTCAGATGTAAGTATTCGTGTAAAAGTGTAATTAGCACATCCCTAAATATTAGTATCGTTTTAATGTAAATCTCTGCTTGAACATTTTGTTAACTAGCAGGTGGGAGTGAACAGGTGTGTTGTTACCTAGAAAGGCTCCGATGTGCTGCGTGATGCCTCCGGCCTCAGTGGAGACAATCTGGCTCTTCCTCAGACTATCCAGCAGGGTGGTCTTACCGTGATCCACGTGCCCCATGATGGTGACCACCGGGGGCCGAGGCAACAGGTTGGAAGGGTCTGCTGGGGGTCTGAGGGGTCAGAGGTCAGAGAGAACTTACAAAACTGCTGTGATCTGTCGATTAGTAGCTGTGATCGGATTTGTCGGGTGGTAGACATCATCTTCAGGACAATGTCTCTGTTACCTCCTGTGGACATCTCTGTTAGGTCTCTCTTTTCTCTCACTCAGTTTAGCCCATCTAAACTTCATCCCAGACTGAGTCACCACCTTCTTAATCCACTTCTCCTCAAGAACTGAGTCCGGTTCCAGAGATTCCAGATCCACTGAGGTGTTCAGAAGAGCCTCCACCACGTGATCTTAAATTTAACAAAAAAAAAAAACTTTATTCAGCAGTGCCTGATGATCTGATGACAAAAACTAGAGTCTTTTTTTGTTTTTTGTTTCTTACCAAAGTCTTTGTTCATGGCCTTGGCAAGAGCCGCCACTGTCATCCTCTGTCGGATCTCCACTTCCTGTTTGTCCACTTTAGATTTGACCTTCTGGTTCTTCTGTTCTTTAAACTGTGTACATCACGGTATATGTTCATTATTACAACACATAAAATACTTAGTTTCTTAAATGAATAAAAAAACTGTAAAAAAAGAATTGTTTCTAGTAAAAAAACATCCACGAATCATTCTGTCTTCATGGACAGTGGTTCTGAGATGTGTTTTTGTTTGACTCACCTGTTTGAAGGCGTACTTCCTGTTGATCGGACAGGTGAGCAGGGGGGCGGGGCTTCGAGCGGGGCAGATAAAGGATGGAGACAGGCAGGTATTGAGCAGAGCTGGGTCAGCATGGGCGAGCCGCCGGGCGCCCCGCATCACTGATGACATCACATTCATACCTGCAGTGTCAGGACAGGTGAACTTTCAGAGATCACGGGGAAATACTTTTATTACACTTTGATTTAAAAAAGTAATAATTTTAATGCAGATTTGAAAAATAATTAATTGTGTGTACTTCTCACAGCAGGCTGGTCGATTCTACGAGAACCAAGTTTACAGGACAAATCTCCCAAAGCCGAAAACGTTGTACTTTTTGTTATACTGCCCAGTTTTCTAGTGTTTACTGTTTGTACAAATCAGAAATTAAATGAACCTTTCAGACCAATGTGTAAAATGTGCTGTGTATTAGAAACAAAAACAGGGAGCAAAAAGCACATTTAAAGCACATTTTAATAAAATCCCGTTTATGATTCTGTCACAGGAAGACGGTGGATTCTTTCAACGCCTAATTCGAAAGAAAAACACAACACTTCACTAGCGATCCGTTCGTTTTGTGAAGATTGTTTTAACCTCACGGCCCCAAAACACGACATTTATGTCTGGTGGACGGGTCAGGACAAACGTTAGAGACCACAACTGACCGTGTAAAACCGACCAGACTCACTAACCCGGTTCGAGGCGAAGCGTGGTTGGGCCCCCATCTGTTAACTCACCTCAGACAAGTGTGGTTCTCACGTCAAGTCATCCCGTTTGTTTGTTTCACCGTAAAGCGCAGCTCTGACAGGGAGCCGCCATGACAGTTCGCTAAAGGCTGGAGCAATAGCCGCCACCGCCCCGTGCTGGTCCGGAAGTACGCGCTACAGAGTATTGTTTGTGTACTAATACTTTAACTCAATATTTCACTGTTTAACTGAATAAAATTCATATTTATGAATGTGTTTATAAAGAAAGGACACTTTTACATAAATCACGAACAATTCATATCACAGTGACAATAAAATGACAGCAAATAGTTTAAATCCTATTAAATAAAAGGATAAATACATGACTATTAAAAAACCAATATATTAATAGTTGGCACAAAACATTGTCATATCTGCATATATCTCAGTGCAAACACATCTTAGTTTCATTTGACCACATTTAGAGTAAAATATATAGTATAATAGTTTTAAGTCTAGGCTCAAAACCTTCTTCTTTGATAAAGCTTATAGTTAGTTATAGTTATGCTGCCATAGGCTTAGACTGCTGGGGGACCCACCCCCCAATGCACTGAGCTCCTTTCCTCCTCTTGTCCCTCTCTCCTCTCCTCTCACACCACAATCGTCACCATTGAATGACATTAACTCTGTGTGTTTTCTCCCGTAGTTGTCTTCGTCCTTCTCTGTCTCCGTCTCTCTGTCCCTTTCTGCAGGTGTCCCTGGCTTTGAAGCTGTGTGTCTTCCAGCATGCAGCTACTGGTCCTACCAACCTGCCCGATGTTTTGTTGTTGCTTTTGTTGCTCTTTTCTTTTCTCTATTTACTTTCCACTCACCCCAACCGGTCAAAGCAGATGGCCACCCAGCCTGAGCCTGGTTCTGCTGGAGGTTTCTTCCGTTAAAGGGAGTTTTTCCTCTCCACTGTTGCCTAGGACTTGCTCCAGGGGAAATTCTTGGGTTGAAATGATTTTGTTGTAAATTGGCGCTATATAAATAAAGTTGAATTGAAGATTTAAGATACTATATAGTAGTATTATACAGTAAAGTTTATAGGAAAATGACCCCTGCCTGCACCTGCTGTAAACCTCAGGATGCTAAAAATGAAATGTACAAAGTGTATTTTTAATTTTACCCACTGACTGGTTTTGGTTCAACCAATAACCGTTTGTTCTTTTATTTTAATAATTGAAAAGAGGTAAAAAATGAAAACATCGGATTCCTGGTGACTCCCCGTGCCCATATTTCAGGACCACAGTGCCACATTAATCTGAATCTGACCAGTTGTTCTTCCCCCACCTTATGGTAAATAAACACTGTTAATGCGAGCTTCCTAAAAGATCTCAGAGTCGGTTCTCTTGGTTTTTGTTCAGTTTCCAGTTTTATTTCTACAACAAATACAAATAACACAACACAGCAACAGAAACGCATAAAAAAAGTCATCCACAGTTACTGCTCAGTTAAAACTCTTTTAAACATCTATTTCTCTTATGTCTTATTTAGTTGTTGTATGCTGAGGTAGATTTTTTAATCCAAACGGTTTTCTTTTTTCACACCATTGTTTTTTAACATTTGGGATCAAACAAAGATCCATCTTCCTGTGTTTTCTACCTTATTGCAGTAAAACCAATCTTTATCTTCAGACGTACAGTTACTTACAGTTAGTTACAATAAGACAGAATGTGTAAAAGCCCTAAATGATCACGTGTCATAGCACCACTGTTTAAGAAGTTAAAGTTAGTTTGGTCAGAGTTCGTGAAAAAGGCACCAACTGACAAACACGGCTACATCAAACAGCTACATCTCTGTAAAACGTTCCATACAATAAACCATCTTGAAAATAGGAACTCTTCTCTTCACAATAAATCAATGCACATGAAGAACTACGTCACAGTAAAAGTACAAGTCAGTCGGAACAAAACGTCCTGCAGCAGAAACCTCACAGGTGGATCCCAAGGATCCTTCTGGAGCAGTAAACGTCCTGAAGTGACAGATGAGTGCAGCATCACATTAGAAGAGGAGGTGGTTTTTGGAAACCTCACTGACATTTCCACACAAATAAACTGAAGGGGAAAAGACAGAAGCAATAATGTTTGAATCCAGTCGCATGATGGCTGTATACACACACACACACGCACGCGCACACACACACACACACACAGAGTTAAATACGTCACCTACACCATGTTATTTATTCAACCGGTTAGTTTTCAAAATGATTAACCATTCCACATCTAAAGATGCTTTTATTAATACTGCCTGGTTTTGAATTGTGCAAGATCACCTTCACTGACATCCGTAAAAGCTTGATGACTGTTCTGCAGTGACTGAATGAACATCTTACCTGCAGTCACTGCCTCCAGCGCTGATGACGTATTTATCATCACAGGAGAAGCGAATGTTGGTCACATGTGCAGAATGACCAAAATAACGCTTGTGTTTTGCCTTTAAAAAAAAACAAAACAAAAAAAAAAAAAAACAGAAAATATACAGAGAGTGAGAATGTGACCTAACAGAGAGACCAAATGATCTGTTCTGAATAAATATGTCCACTCACAAACTTTTCAGAGCAGGGGAAGTCAAAGAGCTTGATGAGACCAAAGTCATCTCCGGTCACCAGGTTAAAGCCGGCGTGAGAAACACAGGCACAGTTAACGTCTGCCTTCTCAGCATTACGAGGCCAAACACCAAGAACCTCATCACCCAGGATGCTAGAAAAACAAAGCACCACAATCAGAATCTGGGCGATCACATGGCATCACTCTGTGTTGCTGTGGATCCACATTATGGTCCCTGGACTGTAAAGGTAGATGCCTAAGGCTAACACATGGTTTGCTTGGTTCTTCCGTGTGTGGAAAGTCTGTAAGGTCTCCAAAAACCACCTGAGTCCTCTTCTTCTCTACTTTGGTGCCCATTTTATTATTATTATTATTATTATTATTATTGGGATTTTCTGTGACAGACCAACACAAAGTGGCACATAATTTAGTAGTTTTTTCAATAATACATTTCTGAAAAGTGTGGCGTGCATTTGTATTCAGCCCCCCTGAGTCAATATTTTGTAGAATCACCTTTTGCTGCAAGTTTTTGTGTTTTGTGGTGTGTCTCTACAAGCTTTAAACAACTAGAAAGTGAAACCTTTGCTGGACCTTTACTGGGTCATTCTAACACATCAATATGCTTTGATTTGAACCATTCCATTGTAGCTCAGACTGTATGTTTAGGGTCATTGACCTGCCTGGAAGGTGAACCTCCTGCCCAGTCTCAAGTCATTTGCAGACTCCAACAGGTTTTCTTCTAAGATTGTATTTGGCTCCATCCATCTTCCCATCATCTCTGAGCAGCTTCCCTGTACCTGCTAAAGAAAACCATCCCCACAACATGATGCTGCCATCACCATATTACAGAGTGGGGATGGTGTGTTCAGGGTGATGTGCAGTGTTAGGTTTCCGTCACACACAGCGTTTTATATTTAGGCCAAAAAGTTGGTCTCATCTGATCAGAGCACCTTCTTCCACATTTGCTGTGTCCCCCACATGGCTTGTGGGGACTTCTTATGGCTTTCTTCTTGCCACTCCTATAAACTCTCATAAAGGCCAGATTTGTGCAGTACAGTACTCATCAGTCACCATGATGAGTCACCATGGTTCTCTTTGCTGCTTCTCTGATTAATGCTCTCCTTGTCCAGCTTATCAGTTTAGTTTAGGACGGCCATGTCTTGGTAGGTTTGCAGGTATCAGAAAAAAGGGGGCCGAATACAAATGCACAACACACTTTTCAGATATTTATTTGTAAAAACCATCTATTATTTTCCTTTCATTCACAATTATGTGCTAGTTTGTGTTGGTCTATCACATACAATTCCAATGAAATATATTTATGTTTATGTGGTTGGAAAATGTTAAGGGGTATGAACATGTTTGCAAGGCACTGTTCTTCCACATACTGTATATGTTCTCCAGGATTTCCTGTATGATCACTGGGCTGCATTTTTGCTACAGTTACTTCCCTTGGCTCTTGTACAATACATTGTCATACCCTCCACTAAGTGTAAGACTAGGTTCTCTAAGCTCCAAATTGTTTGTTTTTCTAATGTGATCATGGTGCATATTCTCTAACCCACAACAGCTGTATGAGCTATTCAGTAGAACCCATTTAGCTACATAGTATGTTTTCTCTAAGCTCTAAACATTGTTACTCAAGATGTTTTCTAAATGCCACAGTAACGTCCCCATATTTCATTATTAATCCGCAAAACTGTATTACACTATGTTCTCGAAGCTCTAGTACTAGTTCCCATGACTGAACCATTAGTTCTTTTAGTTCTACATTGAATTTCCTCTGCTCCCCCTAGTTCCCTGGATTCTAGAGCAAGTTTCACTGTATATAAAATAAAAAGGCTATTGTTAACGTTAATTAACAATAACTTGGTAATTAACATCGGAAGGTGTATTGTTCTTATCCTTGGGTGCCATTTAGCACTAAAACATAACCAATAAGGCCAACCAAATAAGGCCAAATGTTTTATACAACATTCAGCATGCTCCACAATCTTCCAGGATCTGGCCTTTTTTACCAGTCTCACCTGGTCCAGGTAGCCCAGGTGATCCTCTCAGCAATGGGCTGCTCAGTCACAAGCTTCCCTGAGGGAACATCATGCACCTGCCGAGTGTAGGTGCTAGTGGAGACCTGGGACAGAAATGGAGAACATTTTACACAGACATTAGTTTTCACTGTGATACTCCCAAGAAATATTCTTATTTGAGCCCAACTATTACAAAAAGCTGCTTCATTTACCTCATTCAGGTAAATGACAAATTGCATGAAGTCAAACAATCAAATCTGAATTATCCAACAAGACAATCCTACCTCGGCTTTCAATTGGAGGGTGACTGAAGGGTTTTAAAGTTTCTAACCTGGATGTGTTTGCTGTCAGCAGAGAAGTCTATCTGGATAACGAAGCCGGGGATATCTTTACAGTAGCCAATCCTGTTGAGGGATGGCCCCAGAGACAAGTCGTAGAAATCCACAGCACTTTCAACTGAGCCCACTGCTAAGAACTGGTTGTCCGGACTAAACCTGAATCACATGAAAAAGCCAAATACATGTGTACAGTAGTTGTATGAGGTACAACACAGAAGTGTCAAAGGCTAATGTCTTACCTAATGTCCTGGATGGCAATGCTGCGGTCTCTCTTCTTGCCCCACACAGTGAGGGAGTTGACCAGAAGGACGATGAACTCTCCGTTTTCCATGCCGATGGAAACCATCTCTCCGTTGGGACTATAGGAGGTGCACTTGGCAGGATGACCCAAACTCACCTTGTTCAACAGTTTCTAGTAGTAATGAATGTAACACAGAGTACATGTTGCATCACATTAAGGTGTTAACATTTGTGAAAAATGTACAAAATACTGTGTACTCTCCAAGACCAATCTGTACTACACTAGTAAATGCTTAGTCTGCCCCTCAACCTTCACCTGTACCTTATCAGCTAGGTCCCATATCCGTATGGTCCCATCATCACTGGCAGAGATGAAAACATCTTTGAAAGGGTGAGTTGCCAAACCCCAGATTCCTCCCCGAGTGTGTCCGTTGATCATAGTGTTGGAGGCAGCGTTCTTTTCTCCAACCTCTATGATCTCACCATCTTTGGTTCCCACCAGGATCTTGCCCTGATGAGAGGAGTCAGAAAGTATGATCTTATTTTCCATCAACAGGCTTTAAGATAAATCAAGTCAAGCCCTTTATAACTGATCACAAATTAGCATTAGCATTTTGTTCAAGAACTACAGATCAGCCTGTAGCAGCCTCTTGTAGCAGCTGTTCTCACTACATCATGTTTGATATAATTTAGAGGGAGGGGGTAATAAAGGTTCTAGGCTAGAACTGACCATGGTTGTCATGGTTACATATTAAATTTGGCAGTCTGGTTTGTTCATACTTTCCCTCTGCAGACAGATCGAACGTTCTCCACAGGCTGGCCAGTCTCTAGCTGAAATGCTCTGCAACGCTTCATCTCCTGGTCCCAGAGCTTCACAGCCCCACCCTCTTTAGTCCTGCCAACCACACCAACAAACATTATGGTTTTTTTCTTCATAATTACCTTCCTGTACTTCTCAGTAGATGCCTCCAGTCTATGACTGATCTTCAGTTACCCTTACAGATGTATGGAATGACGTGAACATGTGTGTGAGTCTTAGTTAAAAACCCAGTTGTGAGTGTCTAGCTAGAATGGCTAATATAAAATAATAAAAATAATTTTTTTAGATACTCACGGTCGTTCCTTCCCCCCAGTCACAATGAGTCCATCCCTTAGGGTTGTGTACATGGCGAAAACCGGTCCGCAGTGTGCCTTCGCCACCACTCGTACCAAGAAGTGCTCCCTCCATACGTAAACGTCACCGTTTATAGCACCAGTAAACGTAAGATTGTTCTGGATGAATCAAACACTTACTTACAACAAATTCATAAAACTGTGGATTCTATTATTTTGTAAGATAACATAGGTCTATAGTTTTGTTGATCTTACAGCACCAAAGGCCACAGAAAGCATGGTCTGCATGCGTCCATCCTCCACTGAGCCGATCACACCTTTCTTGTACATAAGTGAACATCCAACCAGAGTCCAAAACTTGATGTGCTTGATTCCCACGGACACAAACTGAGTGTCAGAGTCTGGTCTGAACTCTACTACAAAGATACGCTCAGCATGGCCACCCTTACTGGTCACCTTGGTGCCTGGCAAAGAGGTTGGAGGTCAGCCTAAATACTCTTTACACTCTAATGGTTGTCATAGTAATATTCTGTAACTTTGCATTAGTCTGTGCAGGCTGTATCGAGGCTTTCTAAGCTGGTTCTTACCCCCGTTAACCAGCGTTAGGGGGTAGGAACCAGACTATTAAGTCAGTGACAATTAAGTCAGTTCTGCACCAATGTATTTTATTTGAGTAATTAATAAAAGCTGATAATATATTGTAGATGCTGTGAGTTTTTTCATAATTAATTTTTTTTAAATAATCAAAAGCAATGTGAGAGTATGAGAAATGTACCTTCCTGCCACCTCCACACTGTGATAGTGTGTTCAGGCTCCACTCCTACGGAGAGCAGCAGCTTCCCTGTAGCACTGAAGTTCACATAACCAACACCTTTTGCATGGGAACAGCGGAGGATGGACAGTGTCTGCTTGGTGATGGCGTCCCACACGTGGATGGATGGGGCAAGGCCTGAGAGAAGGGACCAGAATCGTAACATCCAAACTACTGAACATATGATCCAAGGCAACAACAGCCCAGAACATAAGGATGCAAGAACCTGTGGACCCAGTTGTCTGAAGCACTAAAATAGGTGTTCAGTTATCCCCAGTAGGAAGGAGCATGGGACTAAGGTGGTGACAAAAAAAATAGTTCCACAGCACATGAATTCAAAACTGAGGAACTATGGATATATGATATATGAGGCAGCTGACTCTCTCCCAATATTCAAAAAACTGCTGAAAACAGAACTCTTCCGCCTCTTCCTATGCACTTACAAAAAAAAATACAAAATCCTTTCTGCTCTTTCTCGCACTTGCATCTCATGAACTATGAACACTTTTCTGATAGGACTTTGCTTTGTTATTTTCACCTTGACTTAGATTTTTGCTGCCTTGTACCTCAATTGTAAGTCGCTTTGGATAAAAGCGTCTGCAAAATGACTAAATGTAAATGTTTGGCTACCAAGAACTCTGAAAGCACTATGTAATTTAAGGGTTTGTGAAACAAACTGTGAAGGAAACAACACACCGAGCACAAAAGGACCAAGGAAACCCATCAAATCAAGGCAACCACTGATTTGAGAAGCCAAATGATTATTACTGGTAAAAACGGAACCAAGGGGTGAAGATGATGAATATAACAGGGAAACAACTTTTAGGACATAAAGGACCAGTAGATAAACTACATTTTATTTAAGAATTATTCAATACTTCCATATCATCTAGAAGTAGCAACCAGGAACCAGTAACATGCTGAGTTAACAATACAGAGCTGGTAAGGGACGGTGTTTTCTTTTCAGAGTTAAAAAAATCCGAACTGCTTCTTTAAACTATCCTGAAATCACATGTTTTCAGGAAATGATATTAACACCTTTGGGTGTGATCACACAGGATTGTTTTCTATTGAAACCAAGTCAAGTTAGTTTTAGGACAAATTAAGTCAAATATAGATCACATTTAAACACAAAATTGCATTGTAAGGAAGACAAACTAATGTAATGTACCCGGTGAAAACGAATAAATAAACATGGCATAACAGTCAGTTTAAATTATGATGTTTGGTTTCTATCAGTTTCATTTCACCAAGGCTCCATATCAGGCACTAATGTGTTTGAACTATATGTTTTCACTAGGGTAGAATTTTAGAAAATACATCAGACATTTTTACGCTGATGACACTCTATTTAACACTGGGTGAAACTCGGACACATTGAGGATGTCAAATGCTGGTCATGTTTGATTCTTGTTAAAAATTGATGGCAACCCTTTTAGTCCTGTTTTTCTGACCGTCCTCTGTGATCATGGCCATTGAGCATTAATACAACAGGATTATTGCTTTCTGTCACAGATACAGAATGATATGCTGATGAAATCTACGTCAAAACAATAGATCCAGGACTAGTTTGAACAAGAACTTTTACAAGAGCAGCTTCTGAATCACAATTTCACCACGAACAGTACAGTCACCACATACAGCATTTAGATCATGCTGATTAGAGGGTCTAAGCAAGGCTTTTTTCATAGTCTGACTTGCTTTAGTTTCTCTACCTTCATAGTCACTAACATGGTGAAAAGTGAATCCTTTTTATAAAATGTCTTCCATCCACCCTAATGCTTTCTGATTTTACCTTATTAAGAAATCGACAGAAAGATCACTGAATCAGTTGGTCCTCCATAATGGAAACTGGCAAATTTGAAAGAGATGATCAGAGATCTGACTACAGCTCAGCTTTACAAGAGAACAAACACCTTCGGATAAACACTGGGAAAACTTCACTGAAAATCTCTTAAGACTTATAGCTGCCAACACTGGGATGAATGCAGAGTGAATGGTGGAGTATGAAAGGATGTTAAGGAGGCCATCTACGTCAAAATGGACCCACCACCACTAGACCAACGGCACTTATCTGTCCCTTACAATACAGCTTTAAAATAAATTTCTGACTTAATTTTATTAGGTCAGAAGGAGATTACTGTGAGCTGCTGCACTGGGAGATTCCATTGCCCCATGTCTGTACAGACATGATGAAGTTAAACTGTTAACGTGGTCAGTAAACATTAGCTTGAATGGAAGCAAAGGGTTTTTTGATCTAAATCCTTATTTTAGAAATAAACTCTGGGTGATAGTGGGAGGGCAGGATTAAGCTACATTCAAAATCCTGACTGCTCATACTCACCAGACACGTCACCCTCTATGGCCCGAGAGCAAATGACACCAACAAGTTAAAATTTTTGTCCGCTGGAATATGAACAACGAGTGTTTGAATGTTACAGTGATGAGTGATGGCAGAAAGGTGAGAAGACACTTACCAGGCAGGTCAGTGGTGTCACCTGGTGATGAAAGTGAGGCAGTGACAATGAGGAAGCCAGGAAAAAAAATAAGTGCAATGGGCAAAAAGCAGCACAGTCATGCATGAGAACAACATAGTGAGAAATTGTACAGCATTTCATTATGTTTGTTAAAGCAGATAAAGGGTTTCTATTATCAATCAGCACAGTCTGAGGTCCTCACAGCTCAACATAAACTCCTCAATTGATGTCTCAGCCACAACTAGTGACAACTTTCTGAAACAGAAAATATCAGAGGACAGTCAAACCGGGTTACAACATTTCCATCCAATATAGTATCAATTTTAATACAAATGGCAAAATGCTAAATAATGTGTTTCCTTCCATTAGCATGTGAGTTGCTGGAGCTGATTCTCAATTAAACCAAAGCAGGACAAAACGAGAAGGTAAACTGAGCTTGAGTTAAAGCTCAAACGAGGCAAAACCTGATGGAAATGTGAAAAACGAAAATGGGAAAATCCATTTCTTACACAGACACACCAGCTTTTCCACTTCAGCCAAGTGTAAAAACTCACCAATCTGTCCCGTAGCAATAATGTTTTGGTATTTTGGATGCTGATTGACAGTCAGACACAAGATGTCGTCAGTGTGTTCCAGGTAGAAACTCTGAGTTCCTATCAGGACAGGAAGCAGGAAGTGTGAGGACATAAACAACAATTCCATTTCAAGTTTTTAGCACAGTGTGAAAGTTTCACTGACCAGCGGACAGGTTCTGAATGACCACGGTGGCAGCAGTGTGGAAGATGATGTCAGCACCATCGTTAAGGTAATGCAAGTTGTTGCGACAGTCAAAGCCTCTGTAGCCGAAGACATGCTCCAGCACCAGCTCCTAAAGAAAACACAAACAGCTGTTTGAAGCTAAGTTGAATCAGTGATACCAGCCAGAGGCCTGCTGACGGTGGGGACTTAAACTGACCTCCACCACTTTCTTCTTCTTAGTCATGTTATTCCTTAGCAGTTTGTCTGGAAGCGGTGCAGCTCGACTCACAGGTGGCCTGAGTAGAAAAACAAACATTGATCAATCTCAGAGGTAAAAACATTGTTATCTTTTGTTGGTTTCCAGGATCCAAATTTCGTCACAATAAATGAAGCTGAGTCAGTGTGATGTGACTGTGGTACCTCTCTTCCACAGGGAGCTCCTTGTGCTGCAAGTATGGTTTGGTTCCTGACATGTTTCTGATGCTGGCAGAATAGATCTTGATAACATAGTCCACCACCTTCTCTCGGGCTACGTCACTGTCGTAACCTGAAGGACACAACATCAAGACACAGAAATTCCAAGAACTCTGCAGCTGCTCCCTTTACTTTAATAAATATTTCCTACTGTTATTATTTTGGTGTTTTTGGTGGACTGTCACCTCCGTCCTCCTCGGTGTCGTCATCGGACTCCTCGCTGTCCACTGCTTTATTTTCTTTGTGGCATTGTGGCTCTCTGTTCCAGATCATCAGTGCTGTGTCTCCCCCACCCACAGACAGCAGCACAGAGTCATCACTGGACCAACGGACATTGGTCACGTTGGTGCTATGACCCACGTACTTCTTAAACTTGGCAAACTGGCCCTGAGGTCGGATTGTTTAGTTGAACAGAGAAAAGCAAATTGATAAGAATGAGCAGACACTCTCAAATGGGGTGAAATTTCTTTTTAAATCAGTATTAGTAGAATTTCACCCTGGAGGGGAAGCTGAACAGTTTGAGAAAGCCAAAGTCATCTCCAGTTGCGAGTAGTTTGCGATCTTTGGTGAGTGACGCAGTGTTAACAAAGCTGAGTGTCGGCCATATTCCCTCACAGTTTGGACCCAGAACGGATGTCCAACTCGCCCAGTCCAGCTTCTCAAACTGAGAAACAGAAACAAATACTGTATATTTTCTTGCAGAAATGACAACAACAAATTTTTCTTAAAATGAAAGACACTAAATGAGACAAACCTCGGCCACACTGATGTTCTGCTTGCGACCTCGTGGAGCCTCAAAGAAAAGCTGCTCTTTAGCTCCAGTGTTCACCTGCAGCAGTTTACCTGTAGATAAAAAACGGCATGGGCACTGGAGATTACCAGCTTTGTGCTCATGGCCTTCAGATTTCAGCATGATGTAGTTTGAAGTGTGCAATTCACGGTCCTGAACTCTGAACTATTAGACTACTCCATGGTCAGTAGAGTATGGTCACTGGGTCTAGAAATCTTTCAAAAATGTTGCCTCAAATTGGCTTAGATTTTTACAGTGGACTGATGTGAATGACCACTGTAAAATGTTATGTAAAATACCTGCCCTCTAACGTTCTACAGCACAGATGAAGCTGTGAAGCTAATCCACAATTGGTTGTAGTGTCAGATTGGTGAAAATACCATTGATTTAGAAAATGACCAAAGTTCGCATTTAGGATCCTCGAAGGAAGAAAAATCTAAGTCTCATCCATCCAGTAAGTCTTTTGATTATTTGGGTTTGAGTTAAATTTGTGATTCCTGCAGCTGCTAGCGACTCTAAAATGCAAAAAGTTAGCGTGTTAGCTTAGCATCAGAACAGATGAGCGTGGTCACCTCTGGAGTCCCAGTCGATGTGAGTGATGTAGCTTCCAGCTCCTTTACAGATCCCGACTCTTTTACTGGTCAGGACATTATATATGTCCACGAATGAATCATGGGACGCCACAGCCAGGTACTTCCCTGCGTCTGAAACACACAAGAGTGTGACTCATCATTGACCAATCACGTTCACCCCTTGTCACAACTATGTGGTCAGTTCAGGTACCTTGGGAGAAACGGATGTCAGAGATGAGATCTTTGCGGTGGTGGAAGGTCACCATGTCCTCCAGAGTGTCTGCGTTTACCACCAGGAAGCTGCCATCATTCAGGCCGACTGCTAGAGCTTTACCGTCAGGAGAGAAAGCACAGCACCGGCCACCTGACAGGTAAAACACAGATAGCATACAGGTAACAGACAAACAGGTGACATCCCATTTGTCAGAACAACAAAGCATGGTACAAATCTTTGTCTCTGACCTTTCTTAAGTTTGCGGACAGCGACCATGCGGTGATTGACTGACAGCTCCCAGATCCGCAGAGTTTTGTCGTCGCTGACTGTGGCACAGATAGGCAGTAGAGGGTGGGCAGCCAGACCCCAAACCTCCCCCTCCATATGACCCTGAACGCAACACACAGTGCATGATATTTAATACAGAGGGACCATAAAACATAGTCAAAACACCTGCACCTGGAGAGAGTCCTGATGTCCTGCAGACAGTGAAGCCATCACATATCTATTGGTTTTACTGTGATTAAAATAAAGAGAAGAGAAAAAACAGGCTGTTTTTTGTTTCTAGTCATGGTGTTTATGGGACTAACAATGTCAGATTCTGTCAGTCTGCCGAACACTGTCTGCTGGTTAATATTTGTCAGGAGGAACAAGTCTGACCTGAACCAGCAGCGTCACCGGTCCACTCTTGTCAATCTCCAGGATTTCTCCATTTTTTGTTCCCAAAAGGATGCGACTGTGACCCAGAGTGATCGCTCTTATTGACGGGTTGTCCTCCAGCAGCAGCCCTGATTTAAAAAAAAAAGAAAAAAAAAAAGAAACCCTAAATAAATTTATAACAGAGAAACGTGGAGCCTTCAGACACTGCAAACAGAAGATAAAACTGAGACTAGGTGAGTGTAACCTTTAGATGTCGGAGACAGAGTGGCTCTCTTGATAGCATAAGTCTTCAAACATCTCTCGAACATGTCGTCCCAGAGCTCCACAATCCCGTCCTTCCCCCCCGTCACAAAACCCTTGACAGTGAATGACAGAGAAATAGAAAATACAGAATAAATGTTTGAAATTAAGTTTTAATCTTCTTGACATTAGTTCTGATTTTAAACTCAAAATGATGAGTTTTAATCATTAGTCTTCATAAGTGTAGAGCAGTACACATAATAGATAGATAAAAAGGTGGATTGCGTATCAACGATGGATTGATGACCTTGTCCAGGGAGCACATGGCGAACACAGGGCCATCATGGGCTTTGATGGTTTTGATGAGTGTCGTGTCTTTCCAAATGTAAATGTCTCCGTTTGTGGCTCCAGAGAAAACCAGGTCCTCAGACCGACCGTAACATGCTGACATCATCGTCTCCTGCCTTCCAAGGTTTCCGAAAATCCCCCGTTTAAACGTCAGGCCGCCACCTGCAGAACGAGGATGGATGATCCTGTTTATCAGTTACTGACTATTTCAGCTGAAGGGGGAGACAAGAAAGGTTTCAGCTTGTCCCTTCAGGGGTTGCCACAGTGAAACGTGTTCTGCACATTGATTCAGCATGAGTTTTCATGCCAGATGCCCTTCCTGCCAAACCCCATTTTATCCAGGCTTGGGACCTGCACCAAGGTGGCCCTTGGTGGCTGGGCGGGGCCACACCTGGTGGGGTGGGATTCAAACCTGCAGTCTTCTGCATCCTAACCCAGTGCCCTACCACTGAGCCACCAAGCCCCCCTATATATACTTATATAAAGATTAGAGAAAAGCACAGCATAATAAAGGAAAATGTAGAAAGATGTCCACAATGTTATTAGCAAAGCTTAGCATAGAGACGACAAAAACGCTACACGTGAATAAATTTAACTAACGCAAGCTATTTTATTTTCACAGTGAGCTATGGTGCGTTTCAGTGTTTTAGGTTAAAACATTATACACGTACCTGAATGTTGCCAGAACTTGATGTGTTTCATGCCAACAGTCACCAGTTTGTCCATCCTGAAAGGATTACTCTTCACCACAAAGATTTTATCTTTATGACCCCTGCAGGACAGACATCAGAAGTATTTGACTCTTATTAAACTTTTCTGGAATGATAATATATTGTGGTCTATGTCAGCAGTATTTTCCTCAAACATGATATTAAAAACCTAACCAACAAAACATTGTGTAACACAGGTGTGTGTACCTAGCCTTGGCCAATCTCTCCCCTTTCTTCCAGTCCCACATGACAATGGAATGGAATTCATCGATCCCCACAGAGATCAAACTCTTGCCGTCCACTGATACACAGTAGGGATACAAATATTCAGTGGAAAGCAAACAGAGCATACAGACACAGGAGACAAAAAAGAGAGAAGTAATTTAGTAGTTACAAATAGTTAATTCACAGACTATTTTAAACTGAAGGTTTACAGATGATTTAGTGATTTAGGAATAGTAAATGGTGGCTGAGTGATAACAAAAGCTTCCAAATACTGCGGTGTGCACTCCGTGTACCTGTGAACTCCAGGGCACACACTCCTCTGCTGTGGTGTCCCTTCAGTAGCGACAGACATTTCAAAGTCTGGATTTCCCAGATGTGAATGGCCGGATCTCTGCCCACCTGAACACACAGACAGCCAATCAGAATCCCTCCCAGTCAGTAGCCTGCTGCGCTCTGATTGGTCCGGCATACCTGTGCTGAGGCCACATAGTCTTTTAGTGGGTGGACGGTGAGGCTGAGGATATCATCGTCGTGACCGAGGTAAAACCTCTGACTGTGCTGCAGCCGGTTGTAGACGATGCCGACGGCGGCGACGTGGTACACCACCTCCCCTGCCTGAGTATAGAACAGGTTGTTACGGCAATCAAAACCACGATACCTGCAGGAAACAGGGAACAGAAATGCCACAATAAAGGTCACAACAGTAGGTCAGCACACAAAATAGCTCAATATTTTGCCGTGAGCCAAGTTAAAGAATGGAGTGTAGTGTATAGAGTGTGTTCACTTGTTCTCACAAAAACAAACTTTTATATACAGTACACTTATTTATTTTACATTTTATTGGTCTTATTTTAAAATTAATTTTAAATATTATCAGCAAGAGTACTGTTGTGTACAGTTTTATTGATGTTTTGTTTTTACCCGTGAACAAACTGCAGACGAAGCCCCTCCTCTGGAGCTTTCTGTCGCTTCAGGGAACCAATCAGCTTCTTCCTCAGCTGAGGAAGGTCTTCCTTATACACCTGCAGATCATGACAGGTGAGTCAGACTGGTTTATCATAGATTAATTACAGCATGCAAATGGTTTATTTTCTGGTCACCTGACGTTCGTAGCTGGTCTGAGCTTCCTGTTCAATATCTGAGTCGAGCTCTGCCACGTCCGACAAATCTGAGTCCGACTCTCCGCTGTTTGAGTCAGCGTAACCTTCTAAAGACACCACCCAGACATAAAGTTGGGATGAGTGGAAGGTGGAGAGAGAAAAGAAAGCAACAAGAAGCAACAACAAAACATTGGGCAGGTTGGTAGGACCAGTAGCTGCACTGGAGACACACAGCTCAAAAGCCGGGGACACCTGCAGAAAGGGACAGAGAGAGGGAGCAGAGAGGGAGACAAAGAGCTCCCTGGAACTGTGGCTGCCCACTGCTCCCCCCAGGGGGATTGGTTAAATGCCACAAATTTCACTGTAACATTTGTGACTAGAAATTCTTTTCTTAGGACAGCTGGTACTGGCTGAGGTCACATTGTGACAGAGTTATTTTGCACTTGCATCCACACTCTGGCTGGTTTTGACAGCAGCATGTGGACTAATACTGGGCCTTTCATCCTTATCTGGGATAAATGCTGTGGTAGTAAACCATGACTATACCTTGGAGAAGTGGCTCAAGGATGCCGTTCATGACACCTTCAGGCAGGAACCTCCACTGGAAAACGGCGTGGTCAGCCCCGCCGGTGCTGATGACCCACTGCAGGTCATTGGACCAGCGAACATTAGTCACATGTGCAGAGTGACCAATATACTTCTTGAATTTGGCTCCTTTTTGAAGAAGAAGAGCCAGAGTGTGAAGAGAAATTACATAAATCAACATGTTACATTATAACAAGCAGTAAATGATAACACTTCTCCAACACTGATCCAAAACAAAGGACAGTCCCTGGGCAGGGAGATTTAAAGGGCGACTTCCTCGATTTTAAACTTTCTTTCTATGTCTTTAGTTTAGGGTGTAAATCTACAATATTGCTTTAAAACTTTCATCTGACTTCCCCATATACAAATATTTATCTGCTTTTAGCAGAAGGACTATGGAGGAGTTCTGATGATGATATTTTAATTACTCAATAAATGATATTTAAATTACTCCAGCTCCCGTCAAAAATTGTGGGTGGAGTTAACTTAGAAGCAAATTTATTCAGCAGATTTATCAGATTTAACAGATGTGTTTCTGCAATTTAAAGTCTTGGGACACCAACCATAAAACTCACTCCCAGTCTGCATTTGGATTATGTTTGTGCATGTGTGACAGGCTAAAGTGTTTCTTCAGTCGTCAAATGTATGCAGACATACTACATGTATGTGGAGACTGGTGGATATTATGGTGACCAAAACAGATTTGCATACTAGTTATGAATTAATTTGTTTTACTAATTTTCATCCATACTCTGGTTCATACGTTTGTGATTCATCATATTATGTGAAATCGTCGTAAAATTCAAAGAAGACACAACTAATAGTTTGTACTCTTGTTTCTGATTCACTCTGTGACATCATGTAAAAGCTGGTAGATCATATCTGCACAGCTCAGAGGTTGAAATAAAAGAGGTTGAAATTCTACATGGATCAGACAGTTTGTCAGACTGACCTTTCTTCGGGCATGGGAATCTGAAGAGTTTGACAAGGCCGTGGTCATCTCCAGACACCATTACAGCGCTGCTGTAGTTGGCATCCACAGAGTTTACGTTGGTACTGTTGGAGTATTTGGTCCAGATGCCGTTCACCTCCGGTCCGACAACACCAGTCCACGTCATCCAGTGGATCCCCTTCGCCTCCTCTTTAGGAACCAGCTTCCCCACTGGAGGACACATGAAGAGGTCAAACGTCAGCGGTAACAAGCAGTAAATGATAACACTTATCCAACACTGATCCAACACAAAGGAACGTCCCTGGGCAGGGAGATTTATTGAGAAAGTAAACAAAGATTAGTCCAGTGGATCAGGCAAGTCCCAAGTCCTTAGACTGCAGGTGAGCAGTAGGTCCTACCTTCAGGACGATAATCACTCTTTCTTAGAACATTTCATCTTTGGAAGAGGTGTCATATGTGAGGTCTTCTACGTCTCTGGGATTTCAGTGCCACACGGGTGCAAGCTCATTTGCAAATACTCAGCAACTGGGGTTTTTGCTTTATCAACTCTAAAAAAGATTTATATTAAATTCAATTGCGAAGTGTTCAGCCACTTTTCGAGTGGCTGACATCATATTTGGATAGATTTTTATCTCTTTGATAGTATCACTGACTGCACACACAACTCTCTCTATATATAATCCTATTACTGTTACATTTAAATAGACCACCTCCCACACAGTACAATCAAAGATGCTTCAGGTTTTTCTACATTTTCAGATTTTCCCACTGATCCTTTTTTCCCCTTTACTCCTTTTCAATTTAGATTTACATTTCAGGACAAGATTTATAAAATTTATAAGATGACATCTGAGTTAACAGCTGGTGGTCTTATCCTTGCTAGTGTATTGTTCTTAATCGTCTGTCCCTACACATATGTATTAAATGCTAGCATTCAGGTCTCCAGTGACGATTACTGGGTCCTCTGGATGCTGTTGCTGCAGAGCATGAACAAAGTCTGCACCAGCAGCTGCTGCTTACTTTGGTAAGGTGGTGTGGTGTGTTGGTGTGTAAACTAAAACCAACACTACACGTGCAAACTCCCTCTGCTAGTAAAATGATCTTCAAGTCAAGTACAATATTCAATTTCTTTCAATTTTCAATCACTGCAGAGACACAACCAAGCATTTCCATACACTCAGACCCCACTGCCCTTACTTTTTTCAAATCTCACAGCAAAGTAAAACCTTGAATTTCAGACAGAGTTGGTACTGGAGAGTAACCAAATTTCTGTGAAGCACAGCAATGACGTCTCATGAAAGTTGGAATATTAGTTTGCATAAGTGCAGATGTTCATTTTTTTCGGTCAATGGTCGCAAGTTTGCAAGGATTACAGATGGATGTGGTGGCCTTGTTTACCTGATAAATGATATTTCTGAACACCACCTCTCCTTCCCAGTTTCCTTCACCGAGCTGATCTCCACAGCTCCAGAGGACTAAGATCCAGAAATGCTTATGTTAGACATGAGTCAAATGCACTAATTCCAACAAGGCCTCTGCTATCGAGAGCAGGGACAGTGTCCTCAGCTTCCTGATCCTTACATGGCCGCAGGTCTGTATTTTACACTTGAAGGCACAATCCAAAAAACAATACCCGATCCCAGATGTGATATAATCCAACCTTAAAGAAAAACGCGTATCCTTGTGCTCCCATAACAATTACAAACAAAATAATGATGCAGATACCTGGCATCCTGTAGAAGAGCCGCTCTCCGTTACCATCGTTGGTCTGCAGGAAGCGGCTGTCGACCGACCAGTCCAGGTGGGTGATGAAGGACATGGAGCAGCTGCACTCTCCCAACTTCTTGTAGCGCTGGGCGACAGCGTACACGTCAACCAGCCCGTCGTTTGATCCCACTGCCAGGAAGGAGCCGTCAGGAGAAAACTTAAGCTCATGGATCACCTCCTTCCTGTCCTTAATGTGCACAACCTCCGTCATGTCTCTGAAGAACAAAAGATCATTATCTCATAGTCCTGCTCAGAAAAAATAAACACTGTTACTCTGAGGTTTTGGCCATCATCAGTGATGTTTGGCAGGGTCCTCAACGAAGGTCAAAAATGTGGTCGATGAAAAACGTTTTGTCTTTAAGATAAATATTTTAATACAATATTAGGTGTTCCTTAAAAGTGTTAACATTGAATTTCTATTTAATTATGATGTGGAAACAATAAATAATAAAAATAAACTGACTTTACAGGGAACATTTCACTGATGTCTTTTTTTTTTCTTTTTTTTTTTGTATC
Source organism: Channa argus (assembly GCF_033026475.1). Classification (NCBI taxonomy): domain Eukaryota; kingdom Metazoa; phylum Chordata; class Actinopteri; order Anabantiformes; family Channidae; genus Channa; species Channa argus. Next base: position 389,252 of record NC_090199.1, read on the forward strand.
AAAGGTTTGGACAACAATGCAGTCATTCAACCGCTAGAATAGATGACGAATGGAGGCTGTGTTATAAGAAAAGGGGTCACCTGACACGCAGGACAGTGAAGGATCCGTCTTTCATGCCCAGAGCAAGCTGAGAGCCATCGTTGTTAAAGGAAACACTTCGAACAGATTCCTCCATGTTGCAGCGAGCCAGCAGAGTGTGGTCAGGAAGACTCCACAGTCTGAGAGACAGACAGGTTAGACACCGACAAGTGAGTGACACATTCAGGTAATGAGTGGCCCAGCGGTCGGTGTTGGTGTTGACTGACCTGACGGAGCAGTCGTCGCTCCCGGTGACAGCAACTGGCTGTTTGGGGTGCAGGGCGAGAGCCCACAGCTCACCCTCGCTGTGACCCTGCATCAGAAGAACTGGTTTGTCCCGGTCTCTGACCATCACCTCAAATATCTCACTGTCCTGAGTTCCCGCCAGGATCCGATCAGCCTTCCAGCAAACGCTGCGAATCGACAGACCTGAAACACAAAAGTAGGTCAAGACTTTTCCACTTATAAATAGAAATGAATGAAGACTGAACCACTGGTTTAGTCTGTCAGCTGGTGGATTCAACGACAGTTCAGACCTTTGTATCCCTGCTCCGCCTCTCTAAGGTCGATCTTCGTGATGGGTTTGAAGTCGATGTCCCACAGTCTGATGCAGCCGTCTCGTCCTCCGGTTGCAAATCCTTCCTCACAGGCATGTATGCTGAAGATCCCTGCCTGGATAACAGGATGCATTTTAAATTTCAAGTTGCCCATGATTGCTCCCCGTTCTCTTCCTCAGTATCATCACCTTTTTGGAGCTTTACTGGGGAGGAGTAGTACCCTCTGCCTATTTCTTCTGTTATGTATAACCCCTAAACTGAAAATGATGGATTCAGCCATTTTCTGCCTCCAATCCAGAGTGAGGTCACCTGTTGGACATGCCCTTAAAATCAATTCCATGTTTTTTGTTTTTTGTTTTTTTTGCCCTTTCGGCTTATCCCGCGAGTTCAGGGTCGCCACAGCACATTATTGTCTGCATGTTGATTTGGCAGCAAGCAACTCTTATCAATTCCTACAGGGCTTGGACCAGTACTGCACAGCTGGGGATGGAATGGGCTGTTGGGGGTTCAGTGTCTGAGACACAACGACCCAGAGACACTTCTAACATATAGCCGGGACTGGGAATTGAACCACTGACCCTGTGTGGTCTGTGGACAACTGCCTTTACCATGTGTCCTTTTGTAAATGTCAAATCTTTGTCTACTTAAAGCAAACTTTTAATTACTACACAGCTGCACATTATTGGATGTTTTATCAATGCGATATGGAAGCACACAGAAATGTTCCGCAAATGACTTCTATTTGTAAAGAATGATTCATTGTAGAATGATTGGGTGAATTTATCCTCTCCTTTAGTCTGAAAAATTGTAAAGTTTCAACATCAAGGAGTTCTCACAGATCAGGAGCTGTATGGTTACTTCCAAACTAATAACATTTAAATAACACCATGACAAATACTAGAGGTTGCTAAAACATGGTGATGTTTCATTGGACATGTCATTACATTCTGTACACTTTGTGTCCCCTGAACTCACCGACACTATTCCCTGCAGTGTTTACCATGAATGGTTCTGTGTGTGATTATTCACCCCGTGTGCAGCCTGTATGGTCCTGATCAGAGTGATTCCTTTCCACACATAAACGTCTCCGTTCAGAGCTCCAGAGTACGTCAGCTCGTCTTTAGCTGCAGAAACACACAGGATGGTCTGCAGGTCGCCTGTCTTCCCAAAAATCCCTCGCTTCGGAGTCAGAGCGTTTCCACACAGAGTCCAGAACTACAGACACACAACAGGATGAACAGATCATGATTCCAGCCTTGGCTCTGTTGGGTCTTTGAAGATGAGCTGTGTATTAACAAAGGGTTTAGTTTGGATTAAGCTCACTGATCTGTCTGTCTGGTTTTCTGGATTTTGTTCAGATAACGTTTGATGCACAAATACCTGCTGTGAATTGATTTTCTTAATCGAAATTCTGGTAAATGCGGTGGTACATGAGAGGCACAAGCTGAGGCGACTGTGGTAGAATCATGAAATATGATTTACAACAATCAGAAAACTCCAACACATGTTGTTAGAACCAAACAGTAACTTATCAGGTAATTACAATGGCATTCAGTGTAAAGTTCTCTGTATTGAATAGAGCCCAGTCTGACCTTGATGTGTTTGACTCCACAGCTGACCAGCCGGTTTGTCTGGAGCGGATCCCAGGCCACATCAAAAATCTGCAGAGAAAACACCACCAGGACCATTTACTCTAACTCATCAGTGCCAAAAAGGACAGAATTAGATTTTTAGCCTGTGTGTGATAAAGAGCTCTATGAAATAATTTTGTGATTGTAGATGATTATTTATATTAAAGTATTACTTAGTATTTACATTCATGTTGGAGGGATTTTCTTTCTTTTTGCAGCTGGACCCTTACTTAACCACCTGTGTTTGCTTGTTCTGCTTGTCTTTTTCTTTGCCTTTTGTTTGTGCCCTGTAAAATCTCAACACATTTGTTTTCCCTTTCTCTGCTAGATGTGATCTCCTTAGAAGAATTTTCCCTCTCAGTCTTACAGGGGCTTATGTCTTCTTAGGTCTTTTTCTCATTATCTCCCTTTTCCTTTACCCTGTCTGAGTGTCCGGTCGCTGTGGCTAGGACTCGTCCCCTCCTCCAATCCCAAACACAAACTGTGTTTTTGGCGTCCAGACCGATAGATGCCAGCCGCTACAAAAACCAGAAACAAACAAGTGAGGTTTAGTTTGACTTTGTTCAGAAGCTCAAACACCGATCCATATCTAATATGCATCTCAATAGTCATGAATACATTAATAAGTCATAACTAAGTGGGCAAATACTATGGGGTTCCTCAAAGCAGCATCCTAGGGCCTCCAATGTTTTACACTTTATCCAGAAATACTGTTTAAATTACAATAATGTAAGACATAGGCAGCGAATTTACTTAATCAATAACAGAACATTTTTCACATTCATTTCCTTTGGATTAAAAAAACAGATCGACTATAAAACCAATCAATAGCCACACTTTACACTTGCAAACATACATTTACATACACTAAATATGGACATGACATGGAGATACTCCAGGAGAGAATCAGGTCTATTTTTAATGCAGTGCTGCCTGAGGGCCCAAAGATCATCCAGTTTTTACTTTCGGCCTTGTCCCTTGTGCACAGAAATTCCTCCTGATTCTCTGAATCTTTTAATGATATTTTATACTGTAGATGGTGAAATCTTCAAAGTCTTCAGAATTTTAAGTTGAGGAATATTTTTCTGAAATTGAAAATTCCACAATTTTTAGATTGTTTTTTTAGTTCATCGCAGATGAGTCTGCCCATCTTTACTTTGAGAGGCTCTGCCTCTCTGAAATGCTCCTTTTATAATCAGTCATGTTGCAAATCACTCTGTTTCTATTTACGTTTTCACAAACAAACAAATGTTTTTTTGGCTGCTGGTTCCAGAAGAATCTGAATCTGGACTGAAAAAATGAAACAAAAGTTTGAAAAATATTTGTGATAAAATGAGCATGTGTTGTCTCACCTGTCCATCAGAGTCAAAGGCGAGACAGGCCACTCCGTGTGTGTGGACGTCTCTCAGCATGGAGACGGTTTGCATGGCGTAAGTGTCCCAGACACAAATGTACGGGTCTTTTCCCACCTGACCTGTTGCCACCTGGATCTTATCTGGATGGATTGCCAGGCTGAGATAAAGAAACAGAGAGCAAGTGGGAGAGACATTTAAAAAACACTGCTTCACTCAGGCAGTTTTAATCTGCTGTAGACCAAGCTCTATAAAGTTATATCATTGAACCTGATCTTCACAAACATCATAAACAACTAGTATTACAAGTTCCTCCAAAGTCAACACAAAATGCAACTTTTAATGACAACTGCAGACACAGAATTATTCAACCCCCTGAATAGAATTCCTTATAAGAGCACACAATTTCAAACTAGGTATTGTCTCAGGTACACCTGATGAAACTAATCAAGGGCTTCATTAGTTACAGCAGGTTTTCTTGAGATAGAACACATCAAATACATGAACTGGCTCAGAGTTTGTTGAGTGCCGTGTTTGATTGTATGTTAGAAATATGACCAAGTTAAAAAAGTTAAAAGATGGTTGCTTTCTCATAAATGGGGCTGCTTTGCTTCCTCTGGCAGTGGAAACCTGCAGCATGTGAAACACAAGACGGATTCATTCAAGTATCAGGACATCTTAGGAGAAAATATCAGCCCATCTGTGAGGCTAAGGCTTGGGGTCATTAGATCTTCCTACAGTGCAATGATACCAAGCAGACCTCAGAGTCCACCAAGGCTCGGATATGGAAGAAGTCCTTGAAGATTTCAGAGTGGCCGTCACAGTCACCTGACTTGTGTTTTAAGTTGTTCTTGTTAGGGTTAACCCTAACCCATTGCAAACAGCTGAAACCTTATTTTCAGTGGCAGTTAAATAATTCTGAATGCAACTGAACCCACAGTTTGAAAGTCCTTAGTTCTAATGAAGCTCCAACAGAAGATTTATAAAATCCATTAAATCCTGTCTCTGTGGTCAGAGTGAAGTGACAACAATTTTGGACTCTCTCTCATTCAATTACTGTCAAAGTTCATCATATTACAGCTGACGTCGCTGGGATCCTAATGTCCTCTGATTCCTGTGTCAAAACTGACCTCAACCCTTCTGTTTAAAGCCAGTGTGAGGATGTTCTGGGCTGACGAAGCATTTAAATGTTTGTCCTACAAAAGACCTACAGGATAACTGTCTCTTTAGTCTTGGACTCCATGTGAGCCATCCTGTTAGATTTGACTGAGTTTTTCCTCTTCCTCCTAACAATCTCCTATTGTCCCACCACACGCCCCTGTGTCCTTCCATCCCCCTGTACCACCTGCCTCACATCTCCTTTTTTTAAATCAGTCTTGAAGGAGAGAATCACTTTTATTTAAAGATGACTTCTCGGTTTTATGTTTCTGGTTGATTTGAAGCCACCAGACTGAGCCGCTGATCTGGGTCAGAGCGAGACCTGCAGGTGAGCCTGCAGCAACATCCCCAACATCTGTCACAGCATGTGTGTGTTTGTGTGTGTGTACAGATTTTAGTTTGGTACCATATTCGTGAGGACATTTCTACACAAACACCCAGTTCTGACAGTCACTGCTTCACCAACAGGTCTTCGCGCTATTATTATATGTTTCTCTTCTTGGTGTTAACAACCCCCCCCACTAGTTCCTGTCCCCTGACCATATCCTGCACCACCACCTCAAGGAGCCGAGCGGACATTTGACCCACCACTTTTCACAGTACTTGGGTGGGGGGCTGCTAAGATTTTTGGTCCTGTTTTTCACCCTCTGTATACTCAAACCTTAGCAATTCAGCACATTGATAAACAACTCAAACTAAATTCATCACATTACATTTAGCACCAAAGAGCCACCATACCCAGACCCCTCACCTGATGATGTCATCGTTGTGTCCAAGGTAGAACTTCTGGGTGTGTTCTCGAGTGTTGTAAACTACACCCACCCCGGCGACGAAGTAAACCACCTCCTTTCCTGCGGTGTAGTACAGGTTGTTTCGACACTGGTGGCCTCTGTACCCATGGATCCATTCTAGTCTAAGCTGACAACGTGGAGCTGTCTTATCTGACATGTCCATTCAAAAACAGCCACAATGAAACAAAAACAGGGGCTAGATTTGGACCAGGAGGTCTGTTCAGTTCTGAGCAGGTTCCTCTGGTCTGAAAGTGATTGAGCATGTGATACAAATAGACAAAACCAGATGTGTCTATCCAAACCTGATGGCTGCTCCTCTAGTGCATCACTGTGGTTTTTAACGGAGAAACTGCACTTCCCATAATTCCAAGCTGTAGGCTTTCCTAACAAAGCAGCAGAAATTTAAGAATAGAAGAATATTAAGGCAGGACTTTTGTGCTACAAACTGCAGCAGATGGTTCTAAAACTGGTAAATCTGGTTCTACATTTCCTACATGTTTTACTATGACTAAAACTGTCCAATAATTCTGGAGGTTTCACCTTTAACTTGATTGTGTAATCATTACAATTCAGGCTTATTTATATGAAAATAAATTTAATGGTATTGTCAGTGAATGTGCAAGAAGTATACCCACATAGTTTGTTATCATTATCCTACAAATCAACATCTAAGAAAATGAAACCAATTTCACCACGTTTTTTCTAGAATTACAACACAGCCAACACTTTAAGCCACCAGACTCTCAGAAACTGAACCAGTGGGTGCGCTGTAGTTTTTTTCAATAAAAGCTGGGACATTAATTAATTCATACACCTGAGCCACATATTAAATACACATGTGTCTCATCATTTTTTCAATAAAGAATAAATAAAGAAAGAAAACTCCGCTGTTGTAAAATGTTTTCTGACAAAAGTATAAACTGATTTGCCATTTGCCAACCGATCTCAACCCTTCCACTAACTATTAAAATAACAAACTAACTTAAAAAATTTTAAAGGATACTTTATGTGAGGTTGTGAGATTATTACACTTTAAATTCAATATTAATTTGCACAATTTTAAGAGAAATTTTCCTTCAGCATACTAAACCTTTTGATATAAACAGAAATCTCAATAGTGATAGAAAAGCTTTTTTTTATACATTGATTACTGACAACGTAAGATAACAGATTATACTAAAATAAAGTTGCTATTATACTGCCCTAACATTTACATTTACCTACTAAAAATGTTAATAATTTTAAGAAAATATTTTTGACATTTCTGAAATTTTAATTTTATTCAATATAAAGTTTCCTAAAGTTTTGGATACTTTAATATTTAATTGATTAAAACAAATTGGTAGTAAAAAATAAATCTAATTACAGCAGAGTCCCCATTAACAAATTTACTAATTTGTAAGTAACCAATTTCTTTTTTTACAACGCAATTTTCCTCGTTACTCTACTTTAAGAATGTCTACGTGATATTTCTGCATAGTTTAAAGTAGTTTTATATTAACATTTTTAAAAAAATTTGGTTAGGAATGTTCCATGGTTATTTTTTTCTATTTTTAATAACTTCTTGGAAACATTCTGATGGGGCCGTTAGTTGAGCACCAGAAGGAAGTGTGAAGGTTCTAGCACGCGTCTGTAAAAGGTCACGGTGAGGACCGAATAATAACCTGATGTCCTCACACCACATGGATCAGCGGCCGCTGTCGCATGAAAACGGGCTTTGACCGGAGAAACTCCGCAATGTCGCTGAAATCCTTCCTTTCCTTCTCCAGGTTCCGTTGATAAATCAAAATACATTTACAGTATTTCCTCAGAATCTCAGAAAATCCCGCTGCTGATTTCTGCCTCTGTCAGCTCGCTGATTCCCGTTAAAATCCGGAGATTACGGCGCTGAATTATCCCAGTCAGACCGCATCCAGACCACGGACAAAACCAGTGTCCACACCGTCCAACAGCGGCTGCTAATGCTCCTGCGGGCCGACAGAAACCCGCAGCGGCTCCGCGGTCTACAGTCCTTTAGAAAACACAATAAAATTATGATGGAAAGTCGGGAAATTAACGGGATCCCAACGATCAGCCTCCACCGTCAAACCGGGAAAACCCAACTAATTTGCTTCCTTATTGAACTGTCAAAATAAAACAGACCCCCGCTTTTATTTTTCTACACACATTTTTTTTCTTTTACTTTAAAATAGTAATTTTTCATGCAACACATTGTTATATGTAACAAAAATGTACAACAAATATGTAAAAAATTACATTTTCAATGCCTAATATACTTAGTAAAACATGCAGAAATCACACGCACATTATCACATGTGGTTTCAGCTGTATGCAATCACATGATTTCCAACACCATTCTACGGGCTTTTGTGCAGTCGTAACAATTTTTTAAAAGCAGTTAAACACTAAATGTGTAGGTATCCACTCGGATTTTGAAACGTATTGCGTATTACTAAGCGCCTCATTTTGTTTTGAAGGTCAAGATAAAGTATTCTGGCCTGTTTGGCGCTAATCTCCGCAAGCTTCCCGAGTCAGGTCAGGTGCGTTTTATGCGGCTTCGATAGGGGCCGCAGTGCGTGACGGGAGGTGTAGTCCTGGGGCTATTGCTGCAGAAACTGGCGAGATGGGGATAATGACAAAATCATCTAAAAATAAAATAAACGAATAAATTGAAATTATATATATATATGTGTATATATATATATACACATATATACATACATATATATAACACACACACACACACACACACATATATATATATATATATAAACATTCTTGTTTTTGTTTTCCATGCTAGAAAAAAGCTGGAACAGAAAGCAAGTGGCGACAAAATATATCGTGCCTTTATCATATTAAAAATAAAAACTTAAAAAGAAAAAAGTTATTATACAACCTGATACTCCTACTTCGACTTTATCATAACAATGAAACCAGTATTTATGACATTGAAGAAGAGACACTAAAGATCCATTATTGTCTCCTATCATTTCAGTTTGTGATCAAAAGTCCTGACAGGACAGAATATTATTTAGGTCACTAAATTCATGTATTATTTAGGTCACTAAATTCATGTATTTGATCCATAATTTTAGTTGGTAGTAATTTTCTTAAAATTCTTAATTTAGCCGAACAATGACAACAGTTTGTTGCAAATTTCAAAAGTAATGTGCAACAAGATTAGAAATAACATTTTATACACAGTCACAGTTTTGGGGCTTATAATGCCTCATATTGTAATCTCTCTTTAGAAATACATAATTTAAAGACAATCAATTGGTGTGTAAAGTTTAAAAGCTTTAATGACATCACACATATTTGACAGAGAGAGAGCTTTAAAGTCTACAGGTGCAGTTTCATACATGAGAAAAGCCTTTATGGTCTAACATCTGTTTAAATATTTGGCCTTAAACAACTTCTTCTTCATTCCTATAGCTGTAATTCTGATTGTGCAGTAAGATGGCGTTAACTTCCATACATGTTCAGTACAATAGATATACAGTGACGGAGAGCAACACGAGTATCAAAGAGCAGAAAATCTGAATGCAGTGCGGTGCAAAGAGCCAACGACAAGCAAGCAACCTTCATTTCGCCACGGCTGTACCTCACCTACTGTCTGCAGTACATGACGTACGTCTACCATTAAACATAAGGTTTCATATTGTTTATTATACATACTGATCTTCATGATCTGAAATAGAAGTATCCGAACCAAAGAAAGAACAAAGAAAAACATTAAAAAAGATTATTTTTAGTTTCACTTTATAGGTGACGTCTATCAGCCTCATAAAGCATGCAAGTGGACTTTTCTACATTATACACCTCCTCAAAGGTGAGTGGCTGTAAGACAAAAAGAAAAAGTTTGTGCTGTGGCAGAAGGCTAAAAAGTAAAAAAAAGAAAAGAAATAAAAAGCACTGTTGGTCCAATTTTTCAATGGCAGGGAAGAAGGTAGGTTGTCTCTTAAGACACCCTAAGACATTTCAAAAAAGTAGAAAAATAAAAAATTTCAGAAAACTAAAAATAAATTTAACAATGTTGTTAAAACAATATAAGGAGTGTGGTCCTGAATGATGTCATACAAAAAGAAAGAAAATTGCAGCATTTTTGATTTAGATGTGACGTAACAGCGGTTTCTAATCGTCAAACAAGCTACGCGGGGACAGTTTCAGTGAAGGCTTTGTGAATAATCTGACCAATAAATAGACGAAAAGTTTTGATGTTGGGATATAGTAATGGCTCTTCGTCGAAAAACTAAAACTGACAAACGGGACAGGTTTAGTAGACAAACCAGCAAATACGTACAACAAATGTACGTCGGACATTTTTTAAAATGTAGCTTTTGTCTTGAGAAATGATTTTTTTTATGAAATAAAAACCTCTGTTTTAAATGTTGCAACACATTAACAATGGAAATACTTAAGTTTCCTTTGATACTAACATGTGAACGACTTGTTCGTTACTGTTGTGTGAGGAACTTAGCTATTACCTATTAGGACTTTGAGCAATATATTTGTCAGCAAAATAATATTAAGATTAAGAAAAGAAGCCAAAATTAGTTAAGACCCATGCTTAAATAAAATAGTACAGAAAAGTACAGACACTCAAAGTCCAGCCCAAACACTCCAGAAGTCCTAATGAGGGTCACATGGAGGCATTATTGATTTTAATCCATCACAAATTAAAAAAGGTCTAAAGGCTCTCCATGTTAGTTCATCCATATGTCGACAATGAACCGCTGTTATATCTAAACGTCTAAAATGCTCTCGCTCACAGGCAGTGTTTGTTTGACCTGAGCGACATCTTGCTGCCACTCTATTGACCACACAAAGAAGGTTAAAAATTTTAAAAGAAGAAAGAAGAAAACAAAGTTGCATTGAGAACAGACACTTTGGTGAAACTTTTATCATTTGCAGCTCCTCATTTTAACTTTTCCTGCCATTTATTGGCTGTTCAGTAGGGATGTCACCATGTGTGACTACTTTGTTTGTAAAGGAGTAACTTTTTAAAATCCTCTAAAAGCACATACGGGGTGTCTAACATGCTTTGTAGAGCCACACCTTGGTTCCAACACATAAAATCAGACACAATTCAAATTCAGTTCTTCTGGAAAATATCAGGATTGTTTCCAAAATCTAAGACTTTTCAAACTGAACCCTGGTCTGTTTAAACAGGAAATGTTGGGGGTTAATATCTGGTAGAGTTATGAAGTTTTCACTGAGGTTTTGGCAAATGTTGCTGCTTTAATATGGAGTATCAGAGATGTTTCAGCAGCTTTATTATGGGAAAAAACCTCCGTGGAGCTAAAAGTGGCTAAAATGTGGACAGACACTCTGAAGCAGATTCCAGTTCTCACAGTTTCCAGCTGAAGGCAGGTCATGAGTCATTGTACAATTTTCAAGAAGCTAAATATGAAATGTTCTGCATCAGAGCATGTGTCCAGATTTAACCAGTTTCACCAAAGTGCTTTGTGTTCTCTTTCTACTGCTTCTTCTTGCTGAATAGGCTGAAGCGTTTTTCCTTGTCCTTCTCTTTGTCTTTTTCTCTCTTGCCTGGACTCGACTCAGTAGTGAGTGTGACGGAAGCCGGCAGCGTTTGGGCGCGCCCAGTCGATGGCGTGCCAGGGTTACTGCCCTGCACGTCGGAGCGGTCTGCGGTACTGGCGTTCAGGATGACCTGGATCCAGGTGCTCATCTCCTCCTACACAGGTCAGAGAATCAGAATCCAACAGGTTTGGTAACAGGCAACACTATTATAATGATCACGTGTTTGTGCAGATAAAACTGACAGATTCTTTTGAGAATCAAACTTACTTCATCTTTGGCTTGGAACAAATACTCATTCCCGTCAGTCAATCTGAAACCAGAACCGGAGACATTTAAAAGTCAGGCACCGAGAGACTGAAGGCTGGGTTGAGTTTGTTCAGACAAAAGAAAAAAAATGATCCAATGTTGATTTTTTAATCTCATACCTGCTGTTAAACAAAAAAAGTTGAAAACAACTAACCCAGTACCAGGCTGACCATAGTTTGATCAAGGCTCTTTGAAATTTAAAGAGCACTAAACCTGGATTAAGAAAAACCCTGACCTGAGTTTGAAGACATGTTTCTTCTTCTTGTAATCTGAAGCCACATCACACGTCGCCTCCTTCAGGCTGATGGGTAACTCATTGTGGTAGGGGACTCCCAGACCTGCCGCCTTGCTGTCCTTGTAGAAACCCATCTCCTGGTTGTTGATAACACAGTACACATTGTGCCACGACCTGCAAATCCAGAGCAGCAGGATGAGGTGGTGAACTGCTGAGAGGAGTGGGACGTCTCCCACTGCAGAGGATCTTTAATAATACCTGTTGGATGCCTTCTTGTTGTGGCCCTCCCACTCGTGTTTGCGGTGCAGGAGCCCCTCTAGAAGTGAGGATGAGTCTTGGTTCCTGGAGGGCAGTGTGGACGACTGGCTGGTTTTGGTCTTCCTGTCAGAGGTGGGGGAGGGGGCCGGGCTGGGCTCCTTGGAGCTGCGTTCAGCCAAGCCGTTCACCAGATCTCCACCGTCGACACCATCCTAAACACAGTCAGTTACACAGTCAGTTAATGGACATCAGGTTGAAAAGAAAACCCCTCCTAATGCTGTTACAGAGTGTATTGATGCATCACAAACAAAAGTGATGTTGCTGACACAGCCTATTAACTTTTCTGTTTATATCCACATCGAATACCCTCAGGTACGTCATGTTACCTTTTCTCCTAAACAGTAGTTATAATTGTAGCTGAATTTGGAGACATTTCTACCATCCAGATGGTGACAGAACTCTGTGATTCTGTCTTGCCTGGATGTGCACTGAAAACTAAAATATAAATGCAAATGTATATGAGTTATTAGTTCATACAGTAAGGGTAGGGTTAGGGTTACATAACATTCTGCAACTTCAGAAAGCACACACAAACACACAAACCCTGTACTTGTAGCAGTTATTTCTAAATGCTTCACTTGTGTTGTCAAAGTGCTGAAGGTTGTGTTTGCTTGTGTTTTCTTGTGTTACAGTGTGTTGAGCTCTCAGGGTCACTGAACCGTAGCCATATGAACTATGTTGGGAAGTTAAACCTGCAAGCGAAGTGAATAAAATAAACACAGTCACACACAGATATGACTGTTGTGAGTTATGCAGTCTGTGGGAAACAGTCAGGGTTAGAAGAATTAAAACAAAGAGTGGAAACGAACAGCAAGTTCTTCCTCCACAATAATCCCACAGATCAACTTGTCTCTGAAGCTGTTTGAAGAAACAGGATTTACTGCACCATGTTACAGAGAGTACTGACCCGAGGAGAGTCCTGGTCTGAGGAGAGTCCGTTCTGGGTGATGATGCCGCTGTAGAGACAGACAAAACAGTCAGAGCTGCAACTCCTCTAACATCCACTAAACGTTTCTCTTCTGGAGCTTTCACCTCTGCTGCTGAGACTCCTCCTGCTGAACCACAGCTGGTTCTGGAGATGGTGGCTTCCTCCTCCTCTCCTCCTCCTCCTGCTGTCTCCTCACCTCCAGCAGTTCCAGCTGTGGATACAAACACAGACACACATTATATTTATATTGTTTTAATTTACATCATGTCATATAGAAACATCTGACATGAGGCTGAACAAATGTTTACTCAAACAGGATGAGAGAAGGATGAAAGAAAGGACAGAAAGAAAGAAACAAGGAAGGATGAGAGAATAGAGGAGAAAAGGAGGAAAAAAGGGATGAACTGAAGCTTTTATTTTGAAAAGCGAGGTCACTGTCTACTGTCTACATGATCACAATCTACTTTTGACAGTAACATACTAAAATAGGGAGGGGGAAGAAAAAAAGAGTCTTTTCCCCCCCACTAACCGTCGTCAGCCGCTCCAGAGCTGAGAACCGCTCCTCCCAGGTGGCAGCTGACTTCTCGAAGGCCTCGTGGCGTTTGATGAGCTTCTCTACCTCGTCCACGCTCTGTCCCATCTCTCTGCTTGACAGGTAGGGTTCCTGGCCTAACAACCAGGCCTCGGCCACCCCTGCGTCCCGGGAGAACTGGTGCACCTCCAGGACTAAGGGTGGAGGAAAGTTAGAGTCCCTGATTTAAACATTTATCAGTAATGTGAAGCTGTTGTACATAGATAGCTGTTTTTTTTTTACATGTGTAAAATCTGAAATCATGAACATTATCAGTTTCTTCCAGGTCTGACATCTCTGGTCTGTGGTTCCTTTCAACCTTGTCCTTCAGATGCTTTGCCGCTTACTCTCATCTCTGGAGACATTTCTAATTAAATCTGAACAAAGAGTCGTCCTGATGAGTAAAATGCCTGCGGCATTTCCTGATTGGTCAGAGCCACGGGAGCCATGAAGAAGCTTGGTCAGCTCAATTAAAGGACGGGGAGAGCCCGAGGAACCTCAATCAGCTCTGACTCATCAGTGCTCAGATCTGATCAAACTGACCTCTGAATAAAGGACAGTTACTGCTTTTCTGAAATGAGATTAAACATCTCAATCATTTCATTAAAGCCAGCATTTCGTCTGAGCTGCAGTCAGAACAGAACTGGACCATGAGAACCATCTCAGAAGCAGTCCCACTGAATTTCTAAAAAAGCTTTAGTGGCTCTCACTGAGAACCCTGAGACATAGGAATGGGACATTTGTTCACTGCAGTCTCACCTCATTCCCATGACTCTGATTGTTTTACTGTGGAAACTTTTGATGACAGCTACAGCAGAGATATGTAAAAATGCTGCAGCTGATCACACTAAACTGTGGAGAAATGAAGGGATGTGATATCATCTGTAACAGACACAAATCATTAGCAACTTTTTAATTTCTCCTCAAAACAAAGGTCAAAGCTTTAGACCAGCTTCAAACTAAAGATTGATTCAAATTGATTCAAATCTGAAAACATTTCAGCACTGACATCAAATGCGGCAAAACACAAAGTGAGTGAGTCTTACTGAGTCGTAGCCACTCCCATCGATCCTCCCACTTGTCAATCATCTCTTTCCTCTTGTCTGTCAGCTGCAGAAGCTTGTCCTTAATCTAAACACAAAGGCCACATTCAACACTGTTTGATTATATTTGTCTCTATAACTGACTGTTTGGTATTCTGATACTGTGCTTGTCAGCTGCTTCTTACCTACACAAAAAAAGATGGAAATTTATCCTTTTCTTTGTTAATTACACCTTTGTATCACAGAATGATTGTCCTCTTATTATTGTCCTTGTTTCTGTACAGTAGGATATTGTCTTCGCAAGTTATTTGGCTTTATTTCTGCACAACGGGCCTCGACCTGAGAAGATTCAGCACAGGCTTCTTCATGCTCACCTCCTCTGAAGCGTAGTGCTTTCTGGCCAGCAGGGCTTTCCCCAGCTCGATGCAGGCTGTGAAACTGTCATTCCGTGCGTCAATCTCTGCCTTGATGCCCTGATGGTTGTTCATCAGCAGCTCCACTGAGGACACGTCTCTGAAAATGCAGAGACACAGCTTCAGTTATTACAGCTCCACACTGACATTATGCCTTTATCACGCTGCAGACTGTCCGTACCTGGGTTTTTCCTGGGCCTCGATGAGCCGGATCACGTCCTCCATCCATAGCATCAGGTCTCGGACCATGCTGAAAAACCTGAACTTGTCCCCAGTGTCGAGGAGTCGAAGCCGGCGTCCATCGCACGCCTCAAGCAGAATCCTCCAGGCCTCCAGCACCTCGCTCTCCCGCCTCTGGATATCATCGGCCTTGTCTCCTGCGTAGGCTGATTGCAGACGAACGGCATCCTCCTGCAGCTGCCTCACCTGCCGCACAGGGTCAAAGGTCAGAGAAAAGAACTTTTTTTTTTATCTGCACATCCCAGGACAAAGTATCAAGAGTCTGACAGACCTGAGTTCCCAGAGCCTGGATGTCATGTTCAAAGGTGGTGTGCATCCTCTGCAGCGTCTCTACTGTATTCTGGTCTCTACCGTCCTCCTCCGGCAGCTTCTTCTGCTTGTCCATGATGCGACCAAGTATCTCCTTGGCATCATGGTAAAACTTGTGCAGCTCGAATGAGGCAGCAAGGATCTGCGTCCTGGTGTCGATGAGCTCCAGCAGGTCGGCCCAGGCCTCATTCAGCCCGTCTTTCCACTCCGCCACTGTCGCTGCATCACTGTGACCGGCGTTGATCAGCTCATCCGCCAGACGGTTGACGGCATCCACTCGCTCCTGACCGATGTTCCCAGTGTCACGGGCGAACTCACGGAAACGCTCCTGTAACATCTTAGCATGGACAAGAATAGTATTAGCAGAATTCAAACAGGTGTAGTAACAGTATTGAGTTCTGGCAGTGACATACGGTGACGTGTTCGTAGTCCTGGCCCAGCTCGTGCGACCCGGCCACCACCTCCCGCTCAGCAATCCACTGCTCCAGGTCGTCGACCTCTCGGTTCAGCTGGAAGAGACGCAGCCTCTCGTCCAGTTTCCCCCGTCTCTCCTCAGATAGGTCCTTTAGGCCGGCATACAGTTTGTCCACCTGAGACTGACGCATGCTGATACGCTCACTGACACACACACACACAGTCCTGTTACTGGGGCAGTGACAAACTGGACTGGATGAACTGGTTCGTATACACTGGTGAGAGTAATATCAGAATACAAGAGCTGTAAATGACTATGGACTAAGGTTAGTAGCAGCAGTTGAAAGTTTACAGCAACCTAACTCATCCAGATGGTGACACAAACATGTCTGTACCTCTCAGGGTGTCCATCAGCGACCAGTCCTCTGCTGGTCTTGGACAGCTGGTGGATGGTCTCAGCGTAGTCCTCCACCGCCTGCTCCACAATCTGATGTTTCTTCAGCATGGTGACAGCGCTCTGCTCATCCTGAAATGCAGAATAAGTGTTAACCCAGCTTCATGTTGGGTTTTAGGAGTGGGGGCACTGAGAATCTGAAGTTCTTAGGGGACAAAAGCCTACCTTGGCCTTCTCCTCAGACATCATGTACAGCTCTTGTTCACTCATCCAGGCCTCTGCCTCGGCGGCATCAAAGTAGTACTGCTGGGCTTTGTGGGCCTCCTCCAGCCGACCGTGTCGGCGCTCCGCCTCCTCCATCAGCTGCCTCCACAGCTCCTGCAGGTTGGCCAGACGCTGACGGATCACACCAGCATTCAGGGACTCATCCTGTACGAGGCTCTGACTGCGCTCCAAGATGTCGTCAATACGGGGCTGATGACCCTGGATCTCCTTCTGCAGCGTCTGACGAGAAGGAACTTACATCAGTATCATTAACATTTTACTTTGCCCTTTGTGGACTAAGTAAGTAAGAACTAAGTAAATGTTACATACAAGCATACATACAAGCCCCCTGACACACAGTACAGTCCTTCTGGAACATCATCAGCATTCAGAATCAGTTCTCACTACATTGGTCTTTGTCTCCATAACTGATGCCTGACACCTTCTGGTTTTACCCGCTGTCTAAGATTCTTTCAGATTCCCAGTTCTCTCACCTGGTTCTTCTTGATGAGCAGCTGGACGGTCTGCAGGTTGTGACCATGGTCAATGGATGTGGCCACAGGCATCCTCTCTTGAACCCACAACTGGAACACAGAACAACAAAAACACGCTGAGAACCACTGACACTGACAGAAACACTGACAGTCTGAAGAGTTGGGACCAGAACAGATCAGATGATCCTGTTGGTCCAGATAGCAGCTTCAATGTCAAAACAATACATCATTTATTTTCATTTCTCTTGTTTTTCTTCTTTAAACTTAAAGTCGTGCTAATATTTCCATACAAGTGTGACTGACTGGAAACTACACAGAGATTTGAACTCTGACTCTGATCAGCTCCTCCATGAAAATGTTAGGGCTGCAGTGAGTCACTGTAGGAACAGTTTATTGTTAAAAACATAAAAGCCATAGTCCAGGTCTAGTATCTGACCCAGTTCTACGTACGATCTCATCCTCGACATCTCGGTTGAACTGGTGAACTTCTCTCGACGCCACCAGGAAGTTCCGCCGGAGCCTCAGTGGCTCCAGCAGCTCCTGAAACTTTTTCTCCACCACCTGTCTTCGGCCATCCACCTCCTCCGTGTCCTTCACCTCCTGACCCAGAGCCTTTACCTGGCTCTGCAGCTCCCCCACCTCCCTCTGACGCACCTCCACCTGGTTCTCCAGCATCTGCAGGAGGTTTAGTCAGAGGAGATTAGTCAGACCCTGACTACTGCTGATACTTCTACATCTGACAGTGCTACTACAGCTGCTGTACTAAAAACACCTCCACTGATATTATTACACTGATTCTCATTCAACTGCTAATTGTACTGCTGATACTGCTTGCACTAACATTACTACTAGAGCAAACATTAATAGGGACAATGCACTGATACTGATCTAATACTGCTTATATAACTAATACTACAACATCACCAGCAGCGGGCACGTCAGAGTGCTAAAACTGCAAGAAATCCCATCATTGATGAAGTGAGTATATTTATTACTACTAGTAGTGGCAAGTGGGAAGGTATACAGATCCTTTACATATTATGATGTAGTAACGGTCTAAGTATTAAAGATAAATAAAAAGTTCTTCATTTAAAAATTAGAAGGTCAAAGTACTGAAGGACTATGAAATATATTAAGTCACAGTAAAAATACTTAAGCCCCCTATCCAAACATTTATAACTTGTAATACCATATGCATTAGTATAAATGCAGTATTTCATGTTGTACAACATAATTTATAAAAGGTCTATAAACCTGATCATAATTTAGTTTAGCCACAGTTAAATATACTACAGCATAAAAATAAAGTATTAAAGCATGAAATACTCAACACAATACAAATAAGCTCTTATCAACCACTGCTAGTACCATAACTTCTTGTACTACTGCAATAATGTTGTTGTGTACCTGTTGTTTCTTGAGCAGGATGTTGACGGAGGTCAGGTCTTTGCCGTAGTCATCAGACTGGATCTGGCCCTCGAGGCCGCTCAACCATTTGTCCAGGTCAGCACAGCTCTGAGTGAACAGCTCGGCCTTGTTGGCATCAAACAGACACTGAGCTTTGGTCTGGGTGGTGGACTCCAGGTCCTGCCACATGGTGTGGAGCGTTGACAGCTTCTCCTTCACCACCGCCTCTGTCTCCGGCTTCTCCGAAACCAAAAGCATGCCATCCTGAAAAGGGCCAAACCAGGTAAAGTGCAGCAAGGTTTCAGTGTTTTGTTGCCTCTGTAAAGGTCTGGTTTAGGTCTGGTCAAGTAACTGTGTTCACTCACAGCTCTATGCTAAATTATCAAACAGTGAAGCTGAGATTACAGAAGAAAATCATAAATCATTCTGCTTTATCTTATAGGATTACATCAAAACTTCACTACTTGGTATAAATGTTGGATGTGGAGGCATTTACATTTATTTTAATCAAAATATTAACAAATGTTAATCTTCTTCTTCTTTTCCTTTCGGCTGCTCCCTTTCAGGGGTCGCCACAGCGAATCATGTGCCTCCATCTAACTCTGTCCTCTGCATCCTCTTCACTCACACCAACTAACTTCATGTCCTCCCTCACTACATCCATAAATCTCCTCTTTGGTCTTAGACCTCCTGCCTGGCAGCTCCAACCTCAGCATCCTTCTACCGATATATTCACGGTTTCTCCTCTGAACATGTCCAAACCATCTCAATCTGGCCTCTCTGACTTTATCTCCAAAACATCTAACATGAGCTGTCCCTCTGATGTACTCATTCCTGATCCTGTCCATCCTCGTCACTCCCAAAGAGAACCTCAACATCTTAAGCTCTGCAACCTCCAGCTCTGCCTCCTGTCTTTTCTTCAGTGCAACAGTCTCTAAGCCGAACAACATTGCTGGTCTCACCACCGTCTTGAACACCTTTCCTTTCATTCTCGCTGATACTCTTTTATCACACAACACACCTGACACTTTTCTCCACCCGTTCCAACCTGCCTGCACTCGCCTCTTCACCTCTTTTCCACACTCACCGTTGCTCTGAACCGTTGACCCTAAATACTTAAAGTCCTGCACCTTCTTCACCTCTGCTCCCTGTAACCTCACCGTTCCACCTGGGTCCCTCTCATTCACACACATGTATTCTGTCTTGCTGCGGCTAAGCTTCATTCCTCTGTTTTCCAGAGCAGACCTCCACTTCTCTAGATTTTCCTCCACCTGCTCCCTGCTCTCACTACAAATAACAATGTCATCTGCAAACATCATAGTCCAGGGAGATTCTTGTCTAACCTCATCTGTCAGTCTGTCCATCACCAGAGCAAACAAGAAGGGGCTCAAAGCCGATCCTTGATGCAGACCCACCTCCACCTTGAACTCCTCTGTCACACCTACAGCACACCTCACCACTGTCTTACAGCTCTCATACATGTCCTGCACCACTCTAACATACTTCTCTGCCACTCCAGACGTCCTCATACAATACCACAGCTCCTCTCTCGGCACCCTGTCATACGCTTTTTCTAAATCTACGAAGACACAATGCAACTCCCTATGACCCTCTCTGTACTTCTCCATCAGTGTCCTCAAAGCAAATACTGCATCTGTTGTACTCTTTCTAGGCATGAAACCATATTGCTGCTCACAAATGTTCACCTCTGCCCTTAGCCGAGCTTCCACTACTCTTTCCCACAACTTCATTGTGTGACTCATCAGCTTTATTCCTCTGTAGTTGCCACAGCTCTGCGCATCTCCCTTGTTCTTAAAAATTGGTACCAGTACACTTTTCCTCCAGTCCTCTGGCATCCTCTCACTCTCCAAGATCTTGTTAAACAAACTAGTCAAAAACTCTACTGCCACCTCTCCTAGACACTTCCATACCTCCACAGGTATGTCATCAGGACCAACTGCCTTTCCACTCTTCATCCTCTTCAATGTCCTCCTCACTTCACTCTTACTAATCTTTGCTACTTCCTGCTTCACAACAGTCACCTCTTCTACTCTTCGTTCCCTTTCATTTTCCTCGTTCATCAACTCTTCAAAGTACTCCTTCCATCTTCCCATCACACTACTGGCACCTGTCAATACATTTCCATCCTTATCTTTAATCACCCTAACCTGCTGCACATCCTTTCCATCTCTATCTCTTTGTCTGGCCAACCTGTACAAATCCACCTCTCCCTCTTTAGTGTCCAACCTAGCATACAAGTCCTCATATGCTCTTTGTTTGGCCTTTGCCACCTCTATCTTCACCTTACGCTGTATCTCCCTGTACTCCTGTCTACTCTCTTCAGTCCTCTCAGTGTCCCACTTCTTCTTAGCTAACCTCTTTCTCTGTATACACTCCTGAACTGCCTCGTTCCACCACCAAGTCTCCTTGTCCGCTTTCCTCTTTCCAGATGACACACCGAGTACCCTCCTACCTGTCTCCCTGATCAAATTAGCTGTAGTAGTCCAGTCATCTGGAAGCACCTCCAAACCACCCAGAGTCTGTCTCAGCTCCTCCCTGAAAACTAAACGACATTCTTCCTTTTTCAACTTCCACCACTTCGTCCTCTGCTCTGCCTTAGTCTTCCTTATCTTCCTCACCACCAGCATCATTTTGCACACCACCATCCTGTGTTGTCTGGCTACACTCTCCCCTACCAATGCTTTACAGTCACTGATCTCTTTCAGATTACAACGTCTACATAAGATGTAGTCTACCTGAGTGCTTCTCCCTCCGCTCTTGTACGTCACCCTATGTTCCTGCCTCTTCTGAAAGAAAGTGTTTACTACAGCCATTTCCATTCTCTTTGCAAAGTCAACCACCATCTGACCTTCTGCGTTCCTGTCCTGAACACCAAACCTGCCCATAACAGTCTCATCACCTCTGTTCCCTTCACCTACATGCCCATTGAAATCTGCACCAATGACAACTCTCTCACCTCTGGGGATGCTCTGCATCACTTCATCTAACTCACTCCAGAATTTCTCCTTCTCTTCTAACTCACATCCTACCTGTGGGGCATAACCACTCACAACATTGAACATCACCCCTTCAACTTCCAGCTTCAGGCTCATCAACCTGTCTGATACTCTTTTCACCTCTAGAACATTCCTCACAAAATCCTCTTTCAATATAACTCCTACTCCATTTCTCTTCCTATCTGACCCATGGTAAAACAACTTGAACCCTGCTCCTAAGCTTCTAGCCTTGCTACCTTTCCACCTGGTCTCCTGGACACACAGTATGTCCACCTTCCTTCTCTACATCATGTCGATCAACTCCCTAGCCTTCCCTGTCATAGTACCAACATTCAAAGTCCCTACTGTCAGTCCTACATTCTTAGCTTTCCTCTTCTCTCTCTGCCTACGAACACACCTTCCTCCTCTTCTTCTTCGTCTTCGACCAACAGTAGTCCAATTTCCACCGGTACCCTGTAGGTCAACAGCACCGGTGGCGGTCGTTGTTAACCCGGGCCCCGACCGATCCGGTATGGAAGCCTTTGTCACGATTCGCATGTTTGATTTGGCATGTGTTTTACGTCGGATGCCCTTCCTGCCACAACCCTCTGCATTTATCCAGACTTGGGACTGGCACAAGAAGACACTGGCTTGTGCCCCCTTGCGGTTGCATTGCCCCCTTGCGGTTGCAAATGTTAATAGTAACAGGCAAAAAAAGCAGGAGTACATCAGGCAAGTTTAGAGTGATGCTGAAACAAATCGGGTGAGCGATGAAGCTGTCTTTAGTATTTTTTTACACTATAGGTGGAAATGTAAAGAACAAGTCGAAGGCAATGAGGCTGTACCAAAGTTGGTAACACTAGCAGCCAAGCCTAGGTAGGTCGAGTCAAGTTGAGTGTAGTTGGGTCAGACTGAAAGCGCATATCTCACACAGGCATTGCTCCAATTACTTTACTTTAACTGCAGACAGGAAAAACACTCGTACCTTCTGGATCTTGTCCAGCCACTCTTTGTTGGACTGCAGTTCAGCCATGAAGGCCTGGTGCTTTAGCCACTTGCTGTGCAGGTTCCTTGCCTCATCATAGGTCATGTCCTGGGCTGTTAGCATCTTCTCATTTATCCACAAAGACAGCTGCACACAAACACAACAAGGTTTTCAAGGGTTCACTAACATCTAAAGAAAGAGCAGGAATGTGATCAAGACATTTCCATCAGAACAAATGTTGAACTGACTTTTTATACAAAGTTTTGTCTTAACTGTTGGGTGTATGAGGGGAAACAAACCTCCTGACAGTCCTGCAGGAACCTCTGCAGGTCTCTGTTGTCTTTCAGTTTCATCAGCAGCTCCACTGCTGCTTCCCTGTTCTTCTTATGCCTAAACACAAAGCAAGGAAAGAGCAGGAGGTCAACAGACAGAGACTTTCATCATCAGGTCAAATTTTAACAAGTTCGGATCATTTCTCATCTGTGTCATAGAACAAAATAAATTTTATCAGTTTTAGTCTTGTCCTTTAACAGTTTAGTGACAAGGAGAGCCATCCTTTAGATCATGTAAGAACAAGAAAACCCTCTCAACAGGTGCCACAGAGAAGAAAAACTTTACCACAAATTCTATTTTTAAGAGCTATTTTAGTCTTCTCAAAAGTCTCTCAGGTCTGAAGCTGATGACTACCTGTTGTCAATGGAGGAAACTCTCTCCTGGATACGTTCAGCATTGATGTTTCCGTCGCTGGCCAGCCTCCTGCCAGCCTCCACCACACCATTAATCTTGTCTTCGTTAGCATCCATGGTGGTCATGAAGTCCTCCTGCTTCTTGATGGCAGCCTCTGCACCCTCCAAGGTGGTGGGCATTTCAGTGTGAGCCAGGACATACTCCTGTCGAGGCAGAACCCAGGATTTAGCACTGATCCAGTTACTTTGCAGGTGCAAAAGAAAAGGTCACAGTGTGGTTCAAGTCTAAGGGTTTTTCTCTGGGGAGTAGGATTCAAATCTGGACAATGTGAATCTGACTTATTTGATTATGAAATCTGACATTACATGCTAATGCCACAGATTGTCTTACTAAGAAATCATATTCTGAGGACCATGGACACAAACACTACTGTTGCTGTCAACTGGTTGATTCCAGCTTGAGACATTCTGCTCTCTTTCCCAGCATTTTCTGTATCACTACACATTAAAGGCAATTAAAGCTAATTTACCTGGTTGTTGAGGAAGGCCTCAGACTGCTTGGTGTCCCTGAGGAATAGCTGGTAAGCGTGGGACTGGGACAGCAGGTTCTGCCGATTCTCCCACATCTTGTGCAGTTCGTTCCAGCCGATGTCAAGAGCCTGCAGCCTCTGTCGTAAAAACATGTACTGGGCGTCTGTTTGTCCCTGTGTCACCATCTCTCCCATGTCTCGCATCTTCTGGTAGTCCTCTTCGTAGTTCTGAATCTCATTCTTGATGCCTTCATGTTGAGCCATGAGTTTCTCTGCCTCAGCCAGTGTGTTGGGCATGTCCTCTGAGGCGATGGCTGTCTGAGTGCGGGACAGCCAGGACTGGAAGTCATCCAGTTCACGGAGGAATTGCTGCAGCTTCCTTGCCTCACCCAGAGACTCCTCACGGTTCTTAAGAGTGTTCTTCATTTCCTCCCAGACGCCAGTGATCTCAGCCAGACGGCCTGTTATGGCCTTGGCTTGATCCGGATGCTCTTCAGCCAGCCGCTGAGCCTCAGCTTGCAAGTCTCCCAGCTTGTCCTCAATGGCAGCCAGGTCACGCTCCATACCAGTCAGTTTTCGCTGTAGGGCCATGACCCCAGTCAGATCATTTCCCAGCTCCTGGGTGGATTCTATGACTTTGGTCTTCTCTTTAATCCAGGACTTGGTCTCGTTGCACTCGAGGTGGTAATTCTGGACACCCAGAGCTGAGTTCAGGGATTCCTTCTTCTGGTCAACGAGATCTCGGAACTGGCTCCACCTGGTGACAGAGGACAGAACCGTTAATGTTACAGTTCCAGTCAAACCTACAGATACAGTGATCCACAGTGGACAGACCACCTGAAAAATCATATCATAAAACACAAACTGTCCTTTGTACCTGTTATTGAGTTTGTCCTGCTGGGTTTTGATGTCCTTCTCACTTGGATGACCACTGTGCACCAGCTGGCGAGCGATCTGGTTGACAACGGCAACTCGAGAAGCCTGATTATTCATCTCTGGTTCCAGACTTTCAAACCTGCCAAAGACAGTCCAAATTAAAACAGTGTTGCCTGTCATCAGGTCATCACAAACAGATGTGCAAACCTTGTGGTCCTACCTGTGCTGTATGACCTCCAGGTCTTCCAGTTTCTCTGGGATCTCCATGCTGTTCAGCCACTGCTCCTTCTCATCAATCCAAACCTCACAGGCATTGGCCTCACTGAACATCTTGTAGAGAGCCAAAGCATCCTGCAGCGCCTGCTTCCTCAGCTTTGTCAGCTCAGCCACCTCCTTGTAGCGCTCATCGATACCTGCCAGTCGACCACGGACCTCAACTGACTCTGCATCTTCTTTGGGTAGGGAGGCAGCCTGCTCATGGAGTGAATCAATGACCGGCTGGTAACTTGCCACCTCCGCCGCTGCGTCCTTGTGTTTCCTGACAAGAGCCTGGGTGGAGAACTCATCATGGCCCGTCTCCCCACTGGAAACAATCCGCAGGGCATCCAGAGTCCAGGCATCAACATCATCTGCGTCAGCCTGGAACTGGTGCAGAGCCAGGGCCTGTTCCAGCCTCTTCTTCCTTGCCGCTGCCAGCTGCTCCAGTGCTACCCACTGAGCCTGCAGGTCAGTAATACGCTCTTGGATCTTAGTGGCACCAAAGTGGCCAGTCTCTACCATCACCTGGCCCTCTGCAATGGTGTGCTGGAGGTGGCCAGCACGACCTGTCATCTCATCCTCCAGGGCACGTTGCTGGCTGAGGAGGCGCACCGCCCCTGTCAAGTCTTTTCCATACTCCAAAGAGGACAGGATCTGCTCCTTCTCACGGATCCAGCCCTCCTCCTCTGCCATGTCCCAGAAGAACTTCCAGAGGCGACGGGACTCCTCTAAGCGGGCCCGGCGCTCTGCAGCCAGCTGTGTCAGCTCCTGGTAACAGAACTCCAGGTGGGACACCCGATCCTGGATGACCTGAGGATCGCAGGGTTTGTAGCCTGGACAAAAGACCATTTTCTCTTTAAGCTCACATTCTTTCAACACACATAATGCCACAGAATGAAAACACTTTCAAAAAATGACCATTCCTGGTCATAGCCTCCCCTAATAATTTTGACAAAACATAGCTTTTTAACTCTGCAATGAGAACTTCACGCTGCTCACCACTGTCACTGGCAGCGTACTTATTGGCATTGGTGATGACTCCCTTCACCCTGTCTGCCTGAATGGCAATGTCAGCCTCCACCAGGGTATGTTTCTGCAACAGGTCCTCCACACCCAACAGGTGTTTGCCATAATCCTGAGACAGCAGCAACATCTGGAAACCAAAGCCAGACAGTGGCACAGAGGATCTACATTTAGGACTATCATTTTCTCATATTACCCTAAAATCTAGAGTGTGGGGTCTTAGTTCATCAGTGTACCTTCATCTCATCCATCCAGTCCATAATGTATAGCATCTCCTGGAAAACTCTCTGAAGGCCCAGGTTCATCTCCAGCCTCAGTCTGCGGGCTTTTAGTAGCTCCAGCAGGTACTCCCAGAGTCTGATCACGTTGTCCTTCCGGGCCGTAACGCGTTTGATGTCGTGGTAGTTCTCCACCTCCAGCTCCTTTGCCACAGCAACCACGGCCTGAACACGTTCCTCATATGCAGCAATGTCCGTCTCTATGGCCTCAT
Source organism: Channa argus (assembly GCF_033026475.1). Lineage (NCBI taxonomy): Eukaryota > Metazoa > Chordata > Actinopteri > Anabantiformes > Channidae > Channa > Channa argus. The sequence goes on from NC_090199.1 coordinate 415,543, forward strand.
GCTTTTTGGTGGCTGCCTCCACTGCCTGAAGGTCGAAACCAAAGTTGTCCTGGACACAGAATATTGAAAAAATGTTTACACCATTAGAGAGTCACTTTATGACATGAAATCACATTCACTGTGTGGTCAAAAGAAGTTTCCACCTGGATCTAACCAAGTAATAAGCAAGAGCCTTCTATTGGATACCTCTCTGCTGGCAGCAGGTTATTCGGCCCTATATGTTGCAAAGAGCCCCTCCTTATTTCTTAATCAACCATGTCAGAGATCATGGAAAAGAAGAGACTGTATTAGAAGAGTGAAATTATTGTCCTGCATTAAGCAAATAAAACAACCTTTGGCGAATGCTGTTACTATCAAAATTGGGTTGGCCACCACAGAAACCACACCTAAACTCCACTGAGCATCTTTTGAATGTGCTGGAAAAGACTTTGCACAGTGGTCCGACTCTCCCAAAATCTCACACCAACAGGATGTTTGGAAAACAACTCTGGATGAAAACTCTGGATGGAAACAAATGTTGACATCACATGCAGCAAAATAACACCTTGATGTGTACTCACAGTGGCAGCTAGCTAACAAACACACATACACACACACACACTCTCTTGTTAGTCACCATTGACTTACTGTTGACTTACCTGTGATACCAGTCTCTGGTTTTCACTGAGCCAGGTCTCTCTCATGGCAGCCTTACGATCAAATCTTCTGGACAACTGTTCCAGTTTCTCCTGACGAATCAGCTCGGTCCTCAGAGCCAGCTCCCTCTCATGCTCTGCCTTTTCCAGTCGCTCCCAGGCCTGATGGGACAAACATACTTTAATGTTCCGGGTGGCTGAAGGAAAACCTCAAAGAGCTGAACCTCCGCCTCATCAGGACTGTTAATTAACAACATGTGGTTCTGGGTTACAGTCTAAAGTTAGTTGACTTTTCTTTAGTTTCTGTAGGAATCTGAGATATCACAAATTCAGTGATAAAATAAAAATGATAAGTAGTGTATAAACTGAAGAGAAATCATCCTGTAGTTACAGTGTGTTTCTGACAGGTGAAATTAATAGAGCTGCACATGAAGGATTTAATTGTTTGAGAGCAGCTCAGACCTTGTTGATATCGGAGATGAGTTTTCCCTCTCGGGGCATGTAAACCTTCTGGTTGTTGGCTCTCATCTTACTCTGGATGGTGAAGAGGAGAACTTCAAGGTTTCCCTTCTCTGTGAACCTGAGGAAACAACACACACACATTAATGGAAAACACAGGAGGTGAAAAACCTTTAAACTACAGAGCAAAAATAATTGAGAGGAGGACACCGTGATGAAAAACATAATGCAGAGAATGTGAAGGAAGATACAGTAGGTTGGAGGACTTTGTTGCTTCAGAGGGAAATGAGACTTAAATTGGACATCCCTGGATATTATATCTGGTTTTAGTATTTCTCAGAAATATGTGTTGTTCTTTTGTAGTCATGATAATATGACCTAGACCCTGACAACCACTAGATCCTGAAAACTAAGCTGATCATCAGCGACTGTTTGAAGCAGAATAAAAGGTAGAGGGTGAAGGGGGGACAGCATGGCGGAAAAGGTTCTAACTTTGGAGGTTTCTCCACAGTTCTGTAGGTGTTGAAGGCCTGAAGCTGCTGCTGGACTCCCACTAAAGAGTTGGCAAACTTCCTGTTGTTGAGGATGATGATGGTCTGTTCAATCCACTCCAGCAGGTCTGAGGCCAGAGACTCGTACTTCTCGATCATCTTTTCTGTCTCTATGGCGTTATCCAATACCTGGACACAAAAACCGTGATCATCAAAGTTTTACTTTGCAAAATAATCAACAATGGTATCCTGATTCTCACTGACTGACCTTTCCAATACGTTTGCCCTCCACCTTCAGAGCCTTCATCTTGGAGAAATAGTGGTAATATGTCACCACGTACGTAATGACAGACTTCTCATCAGGATGGTCCACACTGATATCTGAAACACAAACATTTGGACATTAAACAGTTCATTCATGTTGTAGATTAATTACATGTTGAGTTTTAGTAGAGTCACATCCATTTAATAAGCAATTTGTTATTCCTCGATAAAAATTCTCAGGTGATTTGTTTGGGAGTACAGCAGAGCAACATGTAGCCAAATGGTTAAGCCGTACATTTTAGACCTCTTTCTCTGAACTGATTTCCTGTCTCTTTAGACTCGCATCTCTGAAATGCGAAGAAATGTTTTAAACATAAGAGCAGTGTCATCAGCATACAATGAAACATTTCTAAACTCATCTTGTGTTTTTAGGTCAGGTTTGGTTAAACTTAATTAGTCTCGTACCCTCTGGGTCCAGCAGCTTGGTGAGGCCAAGGTGTTGCTCTGCCAGGTTAAATGCATTCTGAAGGTTGTAGTGAGCATTGGACTTCTTCAGTTTGTCAAAGTCAATCAGATCCGGTCTGAAACCAAAAATTTTATCTAAACATCATGCGCCAGAGCTGAACAATGACAGATGTAGACTTGAACAGGTCAACTTATTCTGTGATGGTGAAGGTGTTACCTGTGTTTGTGGATGAGGGCATTGAAGGCCATGCCGTCTCTCCAGCTGGTGGTGAAGTTGTGGATGTTCACATTGGGATACCTGAGTAAAAGAGGATTTTTTTAGTATCAGTATTATTTATCATAATACTGATACTGATTTTGAGGATGATTTATTGCATAACTGGTGGCCCTTTTGTAACTATTAATGGTTAGGCTCTTCCATGGTACAGTGCCTTTTCTGGTTGTTTGGTTGTCTCCAAACCTGGTTTGTGGGGCAGGTTTAAACAATAGGAGCGACAGCTTGGTACTGAGGGTCTTACCCTGCTGTCTTCATCTGACACCAGAGAAGCAGAGCATCTTTGGCTGATCTCTTCTCTTTGTTGTCCTCTGTCTCCACACTGATGTCCTGGATCTAAAAACACAACATAGCAATCACACCACCATCTGTCTGCACCCATATGTTCACAACCACCCTGGAGATAGTTTAGGTGTCTGCCTGTTGGTTAATCCTTAAATTATTTACATTCACACGGTAAAATGGGTTATCAGCTCCTGTTTACACTGTGACCGTGGAATAAAGCGTATATACTTAAGAAGATTTAAAACTTTGATTATTATGAAGCAAGATTTGTAGTTTAAGGTTCTAAGAAGCCTTTTTTATGATCTGATTTATTGATATACTCAGTGGACACCCCCTGACTTCTAGTGGCAGCAGTAAAAATATTTTAGTGGAGAACGTTGGATCGTGGCGGGCTATGTTGTCAGGAGCAAAGAAAGTTAAGTTTGTAGTTTTATTTGACCTGACCAAACAGCAGCTCTGATTGGGTGATTAATGCAGGATGTGGGAGCTGATTGGTCTGGTTTTCAGATAAGGGAAATCCTGGAGGTCAAAGATCGATCCGTTACTGTATGATGTCACCTGAGTTTTCCTGCTGGTGGGGTGATGTCTTTAAAACATGAAACAGCCTGGACTTTAACCTGAGCAAGTAAATGAGTGACACTGGACCAATCAGAGGTTGGTCTGAGTTGTCATAAAGGAGGCTCTGTGATCACCTGTTACACCTGCTGAAGTTTTCCTGCATTATATGTTGGTCTTCTGCTTTTTCTGTTGCAGCTTACTAAGTAACATACAGCTGTAGGATTTGTAATGCATTGTCAAAAATATGTCAGGAGCAGAGTCAGGTTCCCAAAACATGAGACAGTGTTTTATAAATATTTCAATGTCTCAAAAATATTTCTGGATTATTATATTTAAAAAAGCCTTAAAACTTAGGCACTTACTAGCAGCTGAACATTAATCATTACTGCACCTGTTAATTTGCATGAATGATTTTATGTTGCTGTTATCTCACATAAACAGGATAAACCGTGAATCATAGAGCCAACTAGCAGGTTTCTTGTTCCCAATAAAATAACGTGGACAGATTTGTGTAACTTTCAATTATCTCAGTTCAGGCAGTAAACACATCACCGCTTTCCAACCAGAGGTTCATGTTGTTGTTACCTGGAAACGGAGAATGATAGTCCAAATGAGCCCCAGCGTCAGCCTGTGGTTTCCGTCCACAATATCATGGGAACCCATGTTCTCCAGATGAACCCGCTGCTCCTTCAGGAACTGCAGAGCTTTGTCCACGTTCTCCAGACAGTGGATACGCATCCGACCTTTGGTGGGTTTGGGCTGGAGAGCAAAAGAAGAAAAAGAGTCAGGGCAGAGGTTTTAGACTAAGATAATAAAGTTTAGGTTGGTCCATTCCATCTGTGGGTGACACAAAGACGACTTTACTCATGGGTGTGCAAGTGTTTTTACCAGTCTCTCTCCAGACAGAACCTCCAGCAGCTTGATCAGCATGCGTCCATCCCTCAGGTCCATGTACAGGTCCGTGATCCTGCAGGACACTCTGGACAGGTGAGAGTTGACCCACTTAGTGAAGGTCTTCTTCTGCACTGCCTCCCGCTCATCTAGACACAGACACACACACAGGGCATCTTATTTTACAAAATGTCTCATTCTCTCATTTTGAAAAAGCAAAGAACATAAGCTTTTTTCATCTACATAATATTTACTGCACTTTCAGCTGATACAAATGCTCCTTTATCATCAGAATGCAGATAGATGGTTTTCTGCCATGCAGCTTCTTCAGAACTGTCAGAAGGTTTTCAGAGAAAATTCTGTAAAATGTTCACTTTATTCTTTTTAAACAATTTTGACCTCTGCTTTGAACTTTGTACTATCCACAGCCTCTTCATGTTTAGCTTTCTGACTGATGTTAGAAGGCTTGGCTTTAAATCTTCTGATGGATGGCATTCATTCCTATTTCCACTTTATGCAGAGCCTGATGCAGAACAACACCCCAAACATCAGCAAATAAATGGTGTCCCCGGCTTTGAAGCTGTGTGTCTTCCAGCTTGCAGCTACTGGTCCTTCCAATCTGCCCAATGTTTTGTTGTTGCTTTTTGTTGCTCTGTTCTTTTCTCTCTCCACTCAGCCCAACCGGTCAAGGCAGATGGCCGTCCATCCTGAGCCTGGTTCTTCTGGAGGTTTTTCCGGTATGGGGAGTTTTTCCCCTCCACTGTTGCCTAGTGCTTGCTCCTGGGGGAATTGTTGGGTTCTCTCTATACATCTTTATAATCTTGACTTTATTCTGTAAAGTGCCCTGAGATGACTTTGTTGTGAATTGGCGCTATATAAATAAAGTTGAATTGAACTGAATTGAAAAATTTTCCTCTCCTAACAGGCAGAGGGTTTTCTAAACATATATTTCAGCTTTGGACTCAGACCACAGAATCTTGTTCCAAAAGTCATCTGGTTTGTTCACATGCTCCTTAGCAGACTCCAACAGACACCCTATGTTTTGTAGTAAAAAGTGAATTTTTTGTGTCCAGACTTCCTTCCAGACTTGCACAGACTACACTTAACTGTGGAGATGTGGACCTTTATTTATTTGACTAAGGTTCAGGTTCACAGCTGTGGGAGTCTTATAAAGCTCTTGAGAACGTTATCTGGCATCTCTTTCAGTTATTTCCATGTCTGGGTGGTGGCCTTCATGCTTAGTGCTTTCAATCCCTAAAATGATTAAAATCCCTCTCCAGCTTTATGAAAGTTTACCTGTTTCAAACTGAGGTTTTCTGAAAGCTCTGTTCCAACATTTGACACATTTAAAATCTGATAAAGCCTGATGATACAAAGAAGGTTTATTGCGGGTGAGGAAGCCACTGCGAAGAAGTTCAGGAGTATATAGGGAAAGAGGTTAGCTAAGAAGAAGTGGGACACAGAGGACAGAGAAGAGTAGAGAGGAGTACAAGGAGATGCAGCATAAGGTGAAGGTAGAGGTGGCAAAGGCCAAACAAAGAGCATATGAGGACTTGTATGGTAGGTTGGACACTAAAGAGGGAGAGGTGGATTTGTACAGGTTGGCCAGACAAAGAGATAGAGATGGGAAGGATGTGCAGCAGGTTAGGGTGACTAAAGATAAGGATGGAAATGTATTGACAGGTGCCAGGAGTGTGATGGGAAGATGGAAGGAGAACTTTGAAGGGTTGATGAATGAGAAAAATAAAAGGGAACAAAGAGTAGAAGAGGTGACTGGTGTGGAGCAGGAAGTAGCAAAGATTAGTAAGAGTGAAGTGAGGAGGACGTTGAAGAGGAGGAAGAGTGGAAAGGCAGTTGGTCCTGATGACATACCAGTGGAGGTATGAAAGTGTCTAGGAGAGGTGGCAGGATGCCCGAGGACTGGATGAGAAGTGTACTGGTGCCAACAACAAGGGAGATGTGCAGAGCTGTGGCAACTACAGAGGAATAAAGCTGATGAGCCAAACAATGAAGTTGTGGGAAAGAGTAGTGGAAGCTCGGCTAAGGGCAGAGGTGAACATTTGTGAGCAGCAATATGGTTTCATGCCTAGAAAGAGTCCAACAGATGCAGTATTTGCTTTGAGGATGCTGATGGAGAAGTACAGAGAAGGTCAGAGGGAGTTGCATTGTGTCTTTGTAGATTTAGAGAAAGCATATGACAGGGTGCAGAGAGAGGAGCTGTGGTATTTTATGAGGACGTCTGGAGCGGCAGAGAAGTATGTTAGAGTGGTGCAGGACACGTATGAGAGCTGTAAGACCGTGATCCAAGTGGAACAATAAGCTAACAGGGAGCAGAGGTGAAGAAGGTGCAGGAATTTAAGTACTTAAGGTCAACGGTTCAGAGCAATGGAGAGTGTGGTGAAGAGGCGAGTGCAAGCAGGTTGGATCGGGTGGAGAAAAGTGTCAGGTGTGTTGTGTGATAAAAGAGTATCAGCAAGAATGAAAGGAAAGAGACAGTGGCACTGAAGAAAAGACAGGAGGCAGAGCTGGAGGTAGCAGAGCATAAGATGTTGAGGTTCTCTTTGGGAGTGACGAGGACGGACATCAGAGGAACAGCTCATGTTAGATGTTTTGGAGATAAGTCAGAGAGGCCAGATTGAGGTGGTTTGGAAATGGTTAGAGGAGAAACTGTGAATATATCAGTAGAAGGATGCTGAGGTTGGATCTGCAAGGCAGGAGGTCTAGAGGAAGACCAAAGAGGAGATTTATGGATGTAGTGAGAGAGGACATGAAGTTAGCAAGTGTTAGAGAAGAGGATACAGAAGACAGGGTTAGCTGGAGGCACATGACTTCGCTGTGGCGACTGAGACTTTCAGCTTCTATTTGATGGGATTTTTAAGTTACATTGTGCAAAACACTTTGTATCATTTTAATCATAAAATCTAAATTTTAAGTCAGCAAAAGTATTGGAACTATTGGACTGACAGGTGTTTGTTACTTAGGGGAGTCTTGTGACACTGACTGTTCAAACAATAACTCTAAACTCTAAATGACCACTCTGGGTTTTACCTGTGAAGACCTATGTATCTGATGTTATTAATAAATCAACATGAAAACCAGGGCTATCTATAGGAGAAAAGCAGCCATTTTGATTCTCAGAAAAGAGGGAAAACTATATGAGGCATCGTACAAACATTGGACGTACTCATTACAACAATTGTAATTGTCCTGAAACAGAAGGAAACCACAGGTGAACTGAGCCACAACCACAGGTCTGCAAATAAAACCAGCTGATGACAGAAACATAGTGAGAGCTGTGAAAAATAAAACCAAAAACAACCTCCACAGAGAAGTACTGAAGGGATCACAATTCACCATCTGAAGAAAACTGTACCACAAGATGGAAACAACTCATCAGCAAGAAGAATCAGAAAGTTAAATCAGTCCAGAGATGATCCACTGAAGTTCCGGAACAAGGTTTTATGGACTGATGAGACCAAGATGAACCTCTACCAAAGTGTGGAGGAAGAAAGAATCTGCTCATGATCCAAACCATCCAAGGTCATCAGTGAAGAACAGTGATGATGGTGTCATGGTTTGGGCTGCATGGCTGCTTTTGGAACAGACTCACTGACTTTTATTGATGATAGAACTAATGATGGCAGCAGAAGGAATTTAGAAGTGAACAAAACTAAGGTGGAGGAGCTTCATCATGCAGAAAGACAATGATCCAAAATACATTGTCAGCTCAACAAGGGACCTTATCAGTGAAAATTGGAGGTTTTAGAGTCACTCATTAGACCTTAACGTGGATTTTAACAGCTGAAGAGGAGACTGAAGGAGAACCCCCTGAAACAACAACAACTGAAGGAGGTGTCAGTAAAAGTGTGGAAAAGGAACTAAAGAGGAAACCAACAATTAGATTTCGGTGAGTCACAGGTTTGTTGCAGCTACTGCAAACAAGGGATTTACAACCAAATACTAAGTTTTATTAATTTTACTTTACTTTAAAAATGTCTGTTACAACACTTTTGCTCACTTTTAATGTAGTTGATCAGGTATTTTTTTTAACCGTCTTTTGATCTTAACCCCACGTCTTGAGTGAACAGGAAAAAGAATTAGTCTTGCTTTCCCAATACTCTTGGGTGTGTGTCCATGATGTTGTTTTTACTCTTTGTCTCCAGTGGGACTTGAAAAACACACCGAGTGTAATAAGATCCACTATTTGTGTCTCCAGGTTCGTCTCTGTGCCATGAGCATTTCTGACCATTGTTCCTCTTCTTTCATTGAGTTTTTTTGTTTTGTTTGACCTTTGCCCCAGATGAAACAGGGTGGATGTGAAACATAAATGAATTCGGTAGCAGAGACTTTCCTTAATCATTGTTTGATCTAAGATTTAAATGTGACCATACTGACATGATTCTACACTTTAAGTCTTCAGACTCGACCACAAGCCTCCAAAGGTCAAAGTCTCCCCCACTATTCACATCCTGCTGCACCTCACAAAAAGTTTATACAACATAAAAGCCATCTTTCCTTTCTGTGAAGCTCTGTCCTGAAAACCTTTGACCCAGATATGGAATAAGCTTGTACAGACAGGAAGAGACGGCGGGAAAAAGCTGCAGTAACCCCGCCTTCATCAGAAGAATCACCAATCTCCTCTGACCTCTTCTGTACTGCTGCTGATTGTCTTCTTACCTTGCAGCTGTTTGAATCGACCGTCCAGCTGATTGTAACTCTGGGAGTTGGCCGACGCCCACTCTCCCTCCATGCCTGGCCCAGATATTCACGCTGATTAATAAAGAAGTTCTCCTCTAGATAAAACTGAATCCAGCACCAGAGGAAACAGGTCAGATCTGCAGATTAGATCTGCGTCATAATTTCCCAGCAGGTGATCAGTCGCAGCAATTTTCAGATCAAGTTTAGTGAAAAACTGAAGAAATCTTAGTGTAAATCCTGCTTCCTCTTAACACTGTCAGAATACCAATGACATTTCAGCTGATTTTACTGGATAGATCTTCCGGAAGCATCAGTTAGAGCTGATTTAGTGTTTTAAAGGGTAAAAACTGACAAAAGGAAGTTTAAACTTCTTCTTAAAACTTACTTAGACTAGATAAGAAAAAACTCAACTTGTAGTCAATTTAAAATAATGTCTTATTTCAGGTAGTAAAACAGTGAACCAAGACATGAGGCAAATCCCAAAAAGTTAAAATCTAGATGGTCTGAGACACAAAAAAGAATAAATATCCAGTGTTAAGGGTTTGAATAAAAAAGAAAAAAAAGTCCCCGAAAACAAAACAAAAGTCGTCTTTCAGCTGATTTTTAGTGGGAAGACAAGCGCAAGAAAATCGTTCCTCGTGTTCAGGCAGTGGAAGAACAGAGTCCAGAGGTCAGAGCGACAGTCGCAGGACGACCAGCGCAGCGTGAGTGTGTGTCTGTGTATTTCCCCACAGAAAACACCCCCCCCCCCCCCAAAGTATACTGTAAAAAATCTTTTAAAAATTCTCCAAATTCCCAATTTCAGACGAACCTATAAATTCTGTGAAAACATACACTTGGGAGTTTTAAATGGAACAGATGACAAATGTTACATCACCTAAGGTAACATCCTGCAGGTATTTACAAATGTCCCACCCTGGGTTTCGCCTCTCAGGGTGGAAACAGTATGATGAACATCATCAGTGGAATGAGCTGCAGCACAGTGTGAGTCAGAGATACTCATGTTAGATTAGAACAGTGAAGCTGTGTATGTGTAAATGCTGTGTAATTATTCACTGCGTATATGCCATTGTGATCTGAATTTCAATGGCATTTCCTCAAGTTAATCTGACATTAAGTCATTTTGCAGACTGAATCTAATCTTAAATATTTCATTATAGCATGATCACTGGTATAATATATACAAGACAACGTGTTTTATTCAGTTCTGGTAATTTCACCTGAAGAAAAACCTGTATTATACAAACATGGATTGGGATGCTTCACCAACGTCTCTTGAAGAAACTACACTCATGTATTTTGGTGCAGGATAGAGCCTGCAGACAAAACTCAGGGCATTCAGGTTGTCCACTCCTACTTTTCACTTTCTGCCCCGTTAAATGTTTGAATTTGACTAATGGGAGAATTTTTTACAGTGTAGAGAGCGTGTGTTGGGGGGGGTTAATCAATCAGCCAATGGCGTGACAACTTGACAATGATGTCATCAGGGGTGTGAAAGGTGGAGGGGGGGCTGTTTCCCTCCATTGTTCGCTTACATTCCTAAAGGAGAGGAAGTAAGACACAAACATCCTGCAGACACACAAACACACTCATTTGCGTCTCCATGCTGACATGATGTCCCCCTATCTAAAGGATAGTGACCTCCCTCACCAAGTGTGAACACCTTGACTGATGTTACCTCAGCAAAGCTGAAGGTGTGAAAGAGTTTCAATACCTGGACCTCCCAACCTCCCTCAGCAGGAGGCTATTAGATCAAATGGGTCCAGGTCTGAAACTGAGATCCTCCACAAACTAAAGCTTTCAGATACATTTTTTGGAGTAAAAGTAAAGAAATACTCAGTTAAAGTACCTAGTTACTTTTGACATCTTTTGACTCTGATGAACAGAAACAAGCCTCTGTCTGCTGTTTTCAGCTGATCTTTGTGTGATCAGCTGATCGGAGACATTAAGTCTGTTGTGTAGGGATCGAACCTGCGACCATCAGCTGACGATGAGCTCAGAAAACATCCAGAATATTTCATTAACACTCAGTGACACAGCAGAGCACACTGAGTCTCACAGCATTCAGCTCAACCCTTCACCCTAAAATGTCTGACATCATCTTTTCACAAAAAAATATAATTTACTGTAGCTCAGCTTTTCACAATAAAATGCCACTGAAATAATCCCTTCACAATACAATACCTCTAAGATCATCAGCTTAACCCTTCCAAATAAAATGTTCCTTTACAAAACAATATCCCTTTATAAATAAATATCCTTAAAATAATTCTTTCACAATAAAAGGATGTGAGAAAAAACTTTTAATTTGTTTGTACAAAAAACGATTTTTGATCTTCTGAACCATGTAGTACCAGTCCTGCTCCTCATCCCCTGGAGTGAAAACAGTCAAGTGAAAAGCAGCTCATCTCAGATACACTAATAGATCTGTCTCCAGTTTCACACCAACACTGCGGAGTTTCATCGCTTCAAACATCTCATATTTCCATCAGAACCGGACAGATGATAAACTGGTGACCTGCTGTCAGCACCAGGAAGGTGACACTGGTTTTTCAGTTTCATTTAGAACAGGGGTCTCAAACTCGCGGCCCGAAAGACGATATTTCGTGGCCCGCAGGACCATACAAAAGATTAATGTTAGTGTGGTCTGCGAGTTTTATATCAATGGCACTCTACTGCATTGTGTGCGGAAAGTTCCTTTTTTGTGCAAGCTGGAGCTGAACCAACCTACCAATCATAGTGGGCTCTGATTTGTAGGCCGGGCTTGATGCAAGAAGAGAAACATTTCACAACAATGGAGGCGCCTGTGTAATATCACATAACCGTCATAGGATTACTACTTCTTACTGTGTTTGAAATGAGCATGTTTGACATGTTTGTGTGCAACAACAGCAAAAACACCAATACCTGGTTCAGACAATAATACTATTGTGTTGAAAGTGACATTTAGTGTATTTCTGATGTGCTACACATCATGTTAAGCCTCTCTAATACTGGGAAACTGCAGCTACATAAAAAGCTACTGGACTAGCTTCTTCCCTGCCTCTTAAAGTTTGGTATAAATAACTGAACCATTTTAGAGAAAGTCTAACTGGATGCCGCCATCTCTGTGTAAACATGCCTGGAGTCACATGTTAGAAGAGGAGGAGCTGAGAAAAAACAGGCTTGTGTGGCCACTGCCCCTTGGTGGTGTGGTTCTATTATAACACATTGGTATAAACAAAACTGTTTTAGTGGGTTTCATTGATGTCAAACCCTCCTCCTCCTCTTTATTTATGATATTGGTCACTTTGTTGTCTTAACTTGTTACCACAGCCAGACCCTCCTAAAGGTGTGTTAAAGGCACTTCTGCTTCCTAACAAGAGTTCATTCAGTGTAGTTCGTTCAGGCCTTTGAAACATTCCTCCAACAGATGTTTCTCATAAGTGATGGGGCTGAAAAGCACAGCCCTCCCTCTGAGCAAACATTTTAAAACCTTTGTTGACTGAAGACAATGACCTTTAGATACACACACAGCCTGTGGATCGTATGAACCGGATCAACGCTGAAAGCAACTAAAACCTCATACAGGAACCTGTCTGAGGTTTTGCTGTAAGACACACCAGTTCATGCCTGTCCATAAAGGTGGACCTTGTTAAGGTGGTCTGGCTCCTACCTGCAAGCGCCTTAATGCGGGAGCGTTCGAAGAGGCGGGCCGAGCTGTTCTCGTTGTCCCAGTCGTCGTCCCATCGATTGTTGACCGTGTCATTGCTGCTGCTGTAGTGCTGCGGCAGCTCCATGTGCTCGAACTCGGCAGCCACTGTCGTCATCATGACCTTTCACCTCTGACCTGACGTCAGCTGAGTCACGTCCACATCTGCGGCTTCTGCCCAAGACCTGCAGGACCAGAGGAAAAAGGTGATGCTCGTTTCAAGTTCATTAGTTTGTTTATTTTCATGTGGACAGGCTCAAGAACTGAACTTAAACACAGAGCTGTGTTTAAATCCATGTGGTTAGAAAAGAAAAAACAGGTTTGTTTCGATTTTCAATTATGATTTTAGGATAAAAGATTCAAATAAAGGTAGTTTATTAAAATATAAGGTGGCTCAGAGGAGCAACACACACAAAGAGTGGAATTTCTGTTTTCCAAAATGCTTGTTTTACACCTGAGGTCCACCGCACAATCCTACGCTTCAAACAGGAGTTTTTTTTTTGTTTGATGGATAAAAAACAAAAAGTGCCGATGAGGGCTTCACTTGTACTGAGACAGAAATCAAAGAACCAGAAGCTGCTGGAGATGTGTCGAGTTTGTGTTTGAATGCTGCAGCAGGTAAAGAACAAAACGCTTCCAAGTGCAGTTGTGAAGCCACCAGATGGAGCTCTAACTGCCACCACATTTCCTGTTGGGTGGGGCTGTTTAAATGAGCTCTGACGTGTGTGGATACAATCAAGTGATGGACTGACTGAAGTGAAGCTGCAGCTATTTGTTCCAGCTAAACCACAAACACACACTTTAACATCACAACACACACACACACACACCTCTCAGGCCCTGATTGTGGATTAATTTTTCTGCAGTCTATATTTAAAACTTTACCAATCTCCATGGAGGACATTCAGTTATTACTACTTTGCATCCTCTCATTTTGAAATGGCAAAAATAGTAAAACTACTTTTTTCATCAACATAATATTTAAGGCACAGTTATCTTGTACAAATGTTTCATCATCAGAAGGAACAAGATCGGTCAGAGACTACAATAAGAAGGTTATAGTGAAATAATGAAAATTACATCAGTGCATCAATTTTCTCTTATATTCTGTGCGTTTGTTTTCATAGCCCTTCTCATAACTCCTTTATAACAAAACCAAGGACCATTCACTCTGTCATTAGTAAATTAGACGTCCTGGCAGCAGGGGCATAGATTTGATTATGGACACTGGGGAAAAATCTGGAATGTTTGTACACAGTTCAGTTAGTTAGTTCAGTAAGGTGTTACAGCAGTAAAATCTGTATACAGCTGGTTTCAGATGAACCTCCTGATAACTATGTGCACACCTACACAAAATGTTGCTCTGAGCAGCCTGGGTTGATTTGTTAGAAATTAGTTAGATAATTTATTTATTTCACTTTGAGGCGTTCAGAAGGAAAAAGGATACATACACCAACAACAGCAAAGAAAATAATAAAAAAGTGAAAAAGAGTGTAGTTCGAAGCCTTAGCTTTTTTTCCTACGCCTTTACCTAATTGTTACATTACTCAATAATTATACATTTTCGTCAACTTAACTAATGTCTAGCAACCAAAGCATCGGTTGCATTGCCTCAGAAAAATATGAAAAGAAGAATTTTCATTTCATATCTTTGTATGTACAGGTAATTTCTCTTTTAACCAACTTTTCAACTTAAATACATTATTGAATTCTATTGTATTTACAGTGCAGGCAAAGAAATGAACACTACGCACAGACGAGAGGCCGTCCCATGTACTGCCGGTGGAGCAGCATCAATCTCTGCAGCAGCTTCAATTGACAACAATAATAGTCTGTCCCACATCTACAAACCTGTCATTTATGTTGTCTTTACCACTTTCTCTGCTGTGACATAAGCATTAAAATCTCCAGTGTTACCATGGTTTCAGTTTGTGATGTCAAAAAGTCAAAGTTCATGAGGAAGAAAAGCTGTTGTGGGTCAGGGATTATAAGTCTGCCCCTCCTGTCTAAATCTTCACAAACTACACAAGGAGTTGGTGTTTAGCCCCTTAGAAAGGGTTTAGTGTTAATGGTGTAAAACATTTCAACATTTTCACGGGAAACTAACTTCATGAATTGTGTGCTGATGATCAGCTGTTTAATCAGAGCTGATGCTGCATTTACTGCTTCCAAACACAAACGAGGTTTCACTAATAACCATTCATTAGTTGGGGAGCTGTGGTTAAAGTGTCCCTGCACTCAGATGCCCACTATGACGTGTTTGTCCGTCCCCTTAGTTCAGTAAGTTTCCTCCTCATTAACAGTGTAAAACCACCCATTTAACCAAGATGAACCAAATGACAAAAGGTATTTTTGGTTCTAGCTTGTGATGTGCTGCTGGATCAGCTGTCTGGAGCTAATGGAGGCAGGCAGTAAACCAAAGGTACTGGAGCCATTACAGCACTCAGACATGTGGAGGACGTCCTGAGGGAAACACTGTCCACTAATGGACCTGACTTCCCAGAATCCTCTGCTGGGATTCTGGAAACAGATTAGTGATCAGTCAAGAGAGTTGACAGCAGCATCTCAGGAAGACAAGGGGGCTGAGATCAGAAAAACAAAGACACCTCTTTACTAACCATCACCCCGATGCAAGGAATAAACTCAGAAAAACTCTCAGTCATGGGGGGGGCAGAATGAAATCCTGTGCACAGACACTGACTGAAGGTAAAAAGTCCAGTCCAGTTTGTCCTCACAGTCGAGGATAAAACAGAGAAAGTTTCTAAGAGGGAGGGGGACAGGAAGTGTAAGCAGCCCCCACCCTATCCCTCTGGATTTGTGTCCGTTTGAGTTCACAACTCTTCACATTCCCAACACATGACGTTTTCACAACACCCCCACCCATCTACACCCAACAGAAAGTCACAGCTCAGAAGCACCCACCCCAGCCAACAGACAACAGACAGACAACAAAGCCATACAAGTCCCACCACCCAATCCACAAACTGATCTGAGTTTGGTGAAAATTAGAGAAAGACACACACAGGCTGAAACAGTTGGACAATGATCCAGCATTGATGAGGACTTTCTGACCTGGATTAGTTTGGACTCTGAACTGTCTAAAAATAGGTTGGCACTTCTCACAAGATGCTGACTGAAACCAGTCAGACAATATTTAATGTGTTTCTTTACTAATGCAGATGTATTAAATCACCATAAAACTGACCCCTATAAGTGCCTGTCATCATTAAAATATATATCAAAAAAACTTTTACAGTTATAGAATAAAGGACAGACTGGAGTGGACGTCTTTACTCATACATGAGGTTTCCACTTTTTCCACTGTAATGGTCATTTCCTCTTTAACTGAACATATGAAGCATTCACTGCAGCCCCCTCCTCAATGGACTGATCCAATGATCATCAGGAACCCAAGAAAACACTCTCTGTCTTCTGCTGTGGACAGTAGTGTCCATAGCAAAAGACCGGTCATATTCACATTTGTGTTCTAATCAGAGTGTAGTGATGATGGTGGTAGAACAGATCACACAAACTCAACAACAACAGTCCCCAAACAACAGCTCAGCCACAAAACCTGCTCTCATATCACATCCATGACTCCTGGTTCTGCTCGCTCCACCTACAGCCGGCCAGTCTATAGAACCGAATCCATCTAGAACCACATACTGCACAAATACTGAACTAAATTGTCTGCCTGGTTACTGAGCTGATCCAACAACAGCCTTCACTGTATCACTGAATAAACTGAATCAGCCCCCTCGCTTATTTAGGGTGTGTGTTTGTGCTGAACTAATGGCTGACTCCCTAAAACATTCCTCTGAGCCTTACAGTCACAGCTGAGGAACCACAAACCCTGTGCTCCTCTATGACATCATGCACCAACCCCCCAACTGCAGCCTAGACCTGTTCCTAACGTGGGCCATAAAACCAAATCTGAACCCCCTCACAAACACAGTTAACTACCTTGTTTGCAGTAGAGTTTGGAAACAGTGAAAATAAAAAGAACTGAATGATTCTGATGGTTTAAACTGTTTGACTGTAGGTCCAACAGAAACACATGTCATACTGTGTAAGTCAGTATGTGTTTTTTGGGGGGCGGGTCTCCACAGTATGAGTGAAATCGGCAGCAGGTGTGTGCCACCTGTCTCCAGCAGCACCAGCTGTCTCGCAGGACAACGCATCAGGAATGTGTCCTCAGCAATAACGCGTGTGTCCAAAACCGTCACAGTTAATCCGTTACGTCCAAGTCCCAGTTTCATCTGAGCTGCTTTCCCTATTGTCCTCCCGGAAACTGAATCTCTAGTCAGCCTAAACTGAGACGAGCGCCTTTCTGATAATTTACAATGAGGACAAAAACTATTTAAAATAACTAATAATTACAGTATCAAGCCTTAAAAGTCTCAGTGGATTCATGGAGGAAACACTGAATCCTTTCAACAGGTCTCATGTGTGTCTTCACAGTTCAATAATTGAGGACGTCAAGTTTGTCTCTAAGTGTTTTTGTCTGCTGTGACAAGGGAGTTGTCTGAAAACCTGGTTTTAAATGTAAGGACCAACACAGAGACGCAGAGTAGCTGATGATGGACAAAAAGGAAAAAAAAATTTACATACTGTATATGAAGAAAAGAAACACAATGACAGTAACGGTCTCATGTTCAAACTGTAGTTTGCCAGTGTTTGCTGCAGAAGAAGAATGAGGTGGAGCAAAGTAGACATAATGGAATAATGGACACACACACACACACAATACTGATTGTCATACTATCACTTACTGGAGACAGAACCATAACCAAATCAAAACAAGTCCTCATCCTGAACTTTCATTATTTATGTCATAGAGACATTTTGTTACTAAACGGAAGGAGAGTCTGCACGATAATAAAACACACACACACACACACACACAGTCATTTCCTGTTTAGCCGACCCCACCCTGAACACAGAGCAGCTCCATCACTGATCTGAGCACATTACAAACTGAGTAAATACATCACTCCTGTTGTTATAGCACCAAAAACTAATTTACTTCTGTTCTGGTTTAATATTAACAATATTACAATTTTTAGATGCTCTAGTAATGATGATGATGGTTTTTCTTTTGTATTTTACAGTAAACAACAGATGAATTACTAATGATCATCAACTTTAGCTGGTACTATAACTGTACTCTGATCATTTACTACCACTGTGTACAAATCCTCTAGTAGAAAGAGAAGTACTGCATTCAGAATGGTACTTAAAAATACAAAGGTTTAGGTCAACAAACGGGTAAAGTATCCAAAGCAGAAGTATTCTTTATTTATCAGTAAATATGACATTACTGATCAATATACCGAGTGAGCTACATACCCTAGTCTGTCTGGATTCACAGTTCATAGTTTGTCTGTTGGTTATAATCTGTGTATTTTATCTGAGTCCGATGAGTAAATAGGACTAAAACACAGAAATACTGACTGTTAAGTGTCCAACTTTTAAAGGTGACGTTTGGCTGCTCAGAGACAAGAGAGTTAACCAGACAAAGTCCACTAACAAGTCTAAAATTGAACTAAAACTGGTTCTAACCATCAGGACAAATATCTGCATTTTGATCAAGTGACTCAGCAAAGTCCAGTTTTTATTCATTTTGGATATTTTGTAACAAACAAAGCTTTGTAAGATCTACAGATTTTAATCATTCATCAATCAATCATAAGATGTGACTTTAAAGTTTAACAAGAATCTTTTTTTGGCTCAAAGCAAAAGTCGGCAGCATAATATCTCTATAATATAGAGAAAATAATCTCTATAAAAATGTTCCACAAAAGGTTCTTTTACTGTTACACAGGAAACCTCCATAGAACATGTGCAGAACGTTCCTCAAACAATTCTAATTTACAGATAAGATTTTGTTTGTTAGGAAAACATTTGTGGGATCCCAGCTGATGTTCAGAGTTTGTACCTGACTGGAACCAGTTGATCAGCTGGATCTGCTGGTTTATCTGCAGGACATAACAAAGATACTTCAGATCTAAGGACAGACAGCTGTCAGTGAGAGGATTTCTTTAATGTTCCTGTTTGTATAATTCATATTACCTGCTTCATTTTAACAAATGTTCCGTGACTGTTCCGTCTGTATTGATTATTTCCAAGAACACTCTGCTCCTTCCTCCCCTCATTACATTAACACTAATGTGTTCTCTCTGGCATGGTGTTTTTAACCTCTGCAGGTCAACTGAGCTTCAACCGTTGCAGGAACTTTCAGTTAACATTCCCTAAAAGTATTTCTGTACCAGTGACCAAAAAGTCAATATAAACTTTGCTTTGCACATGATGAGGACCTACAGAGGACCATTTGGAAATGTTCCTAAAAGCAACAGAATGTTTTTGCAACCAAGTTTTCTACAACATCCCCATAAGTGTTCAAGAATGTCTGACTGACACAAAGACACACAACAAGTGGCTGTTTCTAACGTCCTTAGAATGAATCTGAGAAGAATCTGACCTGAGAAAAACATCAAATGTTGACTTTAACATGTTTATCAGGACCGTGATAAAAAAGTGAGCAAAAAATTAAATAAAATAAATAAACACAATAACATCTAGGAACGTTTTCCTACAATATCTGTAAGGTTCTGTTCATGATCACATAAGTAGGGAACAGTTGGAAAACTCCAAACAATGTTCTTTTATATGTTCTTTGGAAAACAGTGAATTGAACATTTGTCAACCATTTCAATTCATTATTCAAATATTTTCACTGTTTGGGTTTTTTAATTAACATATGAAATAAAGTTTTATTGGATTTATTATTTACCTATTGGTTCTAATGGAACTTTAGAAAAACGTTACCAGATCATTTCCACAACCAAATATCGCTGCCTGAACACTATCTAACTGTTCCTTTTACGTTCTTGTTCTTTAACGCAGGAAACCTCGGTGATCATTTTTAACGTTGCTCTTGGTTCTCAGCTCTGTCCCTGGCCTGTCCAACAACAGAACTGTAATGCAGGGTTCCTCCATGCAGGAGACACCGAGCAGGAACCGGAGGGAATCCTCGGGAAACGTTCCCGCAACGTTGGGCCAACCACACACGCATTTTACGGAGTATTTGTTGGGTATATGGGGACAGAGGCCTGCCCGGCCCCGCTCCTCACCCACACCACCAACGGTACAGGATTTTCCGCTAGGGTTTGCGGAGCCTCTAACAGCCGACACCAGCTGCTAGAGCGCGGCCACATTCCGCTCCTTCTACCTCTGAAAAGAAGCCGCAAACAAGCGAAGATGTTGGTGTTTATTGTCCCGGAGACGGACGGACGGACACACACACACACACACACACACA
Organism: Channa argus; assembly: GCF_033026475.1. NCBI lineage: Eukaryota > Metazoa > Chordata > Actinopteri > Anabantiformes > Channidae > Channa > Channa argus. The sequence continues at coordinate 435,575 of NC_090199.1, forward strand.
CACACACACCTCCTCCTCCTCCTCTTTCTCCCGCGGCCACGCCTGTCTTTGCCTCCATGCATGGCGCACCGTTATTATCCTCCATCCTCTGCCCTGACTAATGGCTGCTGCTGCTGGGGCGGTGAACGGGGGACAGGCAGGGGGCATGCGGACCGAGGAGCACGGCGTAATGGCCACAGGGAGCGGATTAGGCCTGGATCCAGGATCGAGGACCGGGCCTCCGGAGACTTTTAACCGGGGCAGCGGGTCCGAAGAGGGATTCAGCCGAATCCCCTCCGACATGAGGCGAAGTTTGCGAAGGACCAGGCTGCGTCCCTCCAATCTCAGCAGAAGCGGGTAGAAAGAGAAACAAGACGCTTACCTACTCAGAAGATCGGACCGAGGCTCCAAACTTGAGCTGAGATGAAGAAGATTTGGACCTGGAAAAAACAGAGACACAGACCGAGAGCGACGGGAGGAGGAGGAGGAGGAGGAGGAGCCGCCGCCGCCGCTGCTGCTGCTGCAGGGAATGACGGGAAAGAATCCGCACTGCCCCCTCCCTCCTTCCTCCCCCCCTCCTCGTTCCCCATCTCCACTCAGAGCCTCAACCTCTTCCTCCATCATTGCGGGTCTGAAAAACCCAGAACTGGGTTTTTATGTCACTTCTCTGCCTCGATTTTGTGCTGCGTTCAGGGACACTTCTGAACCCCACAGAGCTCTAGCGCACAAACTGATCTGTCCCTTTGTCTTCCAGTAGAGTCCATCGTGAGGGAGCAGGACCGTCCACAGTCCAGCAGTAAATTTATTTTATTACAGTAAAAAACTGAACCCGATGGACTTTTGAAAACATAGCACCCCGGTTCATTATTATTATATCATTAAATTTCAAAGAAACCTTCAGGTTATTTATCTGATCCATGGGGCAAAGCGGGAGACTGATGAATGAATACAGTTACATATATGTCTTTGTGGGTCTGTGGTTATTTGGTGTCATTTTGTGAATCTTTCTACTGTTGTAACTACATAAACGGTGTTCAAATGTCTTTGAACCAGATTGTGGCTGATTTTCTTATTTGCTATAAGTATTTTAAAAAGCCTGGATTAACTATTGTGGCCTCCTTCGAGGCTCTGATGTTATAAATCTATTCAATTTATATAGCGCCAATTCACAACAAAGTCATCTCAAGGCACTTTACAGAATAAAGTCAAGACTATAAAGATGTATAGAGAGAACCCAACAAATCTCCTTTGAGCCAGTCCTAGGCAACAGTGGAGAGGAAAAACTCCCTTTAACGGAAGAAACGTCCAGCAGAATCAGGCTCAGGGTGGATCTGTGATCAAAACTCCCTGCAAACAGTCCTGGTGTGAAACTGAGACTGTAAACAAGGAGTGACGTTGCAACGGGTGTGGCTCTGCGCTAATTAATAATTAACAAGCTTAATAGATCTGCAATAACAGCTGCAGCTCCAATTGTATTGTTATGAATATCATACGACTGCTGAGGCTGATGGGAAAATACAGTGTTGGCTTGGGGGGGGGTCCTGACCGTGTGCTCTCTGAGAGGTCGATGTATATACATGAAAACAAAAAGGAGCTGCTGTTGTATAAAGTGACGTTTGCTGACAGTCAGCACCATCATAGCATAATGGAGCACTTCACCCCCACCTGAGAGAAAACACTGAGGTCTAATGAGACCTCTAAATTGGTTAAACATAAGCCTCATATGTGATTGGTTTCACATCCGCCTCTCAGTTTGGTCCATAAAGTGCTAGCTATAAAATCAGGGTCAGTTCATACAGTAGGTCTGCAGATTTCTGCCTCCATCCTAAGAGACTACAGAGAATTTGAGATTGTGTTTCTCACAGACACCGGAGCATCCTACAGGAAGTTTACATGAAAACCTTGTTTTTTTTGGTCACTGTTTACATAATTCTAACATAACCTGATTGTCGGTGTGGGAGCAGTTAATCTGTCTCTTATCACTACAGAACCTTGGACTCACATCTGCCATAATCCATGAGATCTGGATCCACATCGGATGCCAAGCTTAAAAAAAAAGCAGCGCTTTCACATTTCTAGTTTTATTAAACTCTGGGATAAATAGAAAAGAAAACAGGATCACAGATCTGAGAAACATAAACTTCCTCATCACAGAGAAAAGAGACAACGGGGCATCAGAAGTCCAACCATTCAGTCATGTAGAGGCAGTTGGATGGAGAGATTTCTCCTCCTTCGTGACAGTCATCAAACACCTGAAGGGACAAATAAAGAGTCAGGACTTTGCCACAGTAAACCTCAAATACAGTCCTGCAGAGTACGTGCTGTGACGCGTCTTACTGGACAGAGTCCACAGGGCGCTTTGACGAGGCCAGTGGGCTGGAGGATGGGGTTGACCCCGCGGTAAAGCTTCATCTGTCCATTCACGCTGCCCACCGTTCCCTCCTTGGCGGCAATGACTGTCATCTCCACTTTCCCGTCGTAGATCAGAGTGTTTAGGATAGTCTCGATGTCATCCATGGACAGGTCCACCTGGAAACACCTGACAGTCAGACTGGAGCCTCAGCAGCAGCTTATACTTGGTAAAAATTTGATAAGTGGGGATGTGCAGGTGACGATGGAGGTATGTGCTCGGTCAGAGTACTCACTTTGCTGATCCCCAGCTCACAGATGTACTTCCAGACTTCATGGGAGGTGGCGAAGGAGCTGTTCCTTTGAACCATTGGACTCTGTTTACTGTCCCTCGCCACTTCAGCCTGAACACACACAGACAGTATGAGGATCATGTGACCAACCACAACACCTGTTGCCCCGCCTTTCACACAGATCCTTTGGGGAGGAAAACCCGGTTCATGGATGCAGTAAAACATTTAGTGTACAGATACCGATGGTTTGTTCGCTTGTAAAAATAACCACATCCATCAGTTTTACATGCGGACCCTGCTGTCTGAAGCTGTGTGTGCAGCTTTGATAAAAAAAAATTAAAAAACAAAAAAAATATAAACAACTATGTTGCTGCTCACAGAGGATCTGATAAACAAGGTGTCCAGTTCAGGGTCTGTCTGGTTCTACTGCTACCTACTGGATCTCACTCAGGCAAAAACACACAAGAGGTTTTAATAAACATCATCCAAGTTTATCTGAGATGGAAAAACTTTCTAAAGTTAGGGTGTTGATGCCTGCAGTAAAGTGTTTCCAGACAAATGTGAAGATTTAAGAACTGGACAGAAACAACACGTGCTCCATATCCAGATGCCCTTTTCATTCGGACATTAGTCCAATCGGACTTTGTAAATTTTTCTCTTTATTCAAACTATAAATAAAACAGTTTAAGCTGCTTTTTTCTACTTCATTTTTTATTTGTTATTTTTTTCCTCTCAGAAGTGGCAGAAGAAGTACTCAAAACTTTTATATTAGGTAAAAGTCACATTACCACAGTGCAGAAATATTCCATTACAAACAGAAGTCCCTCATTTAAATGTTGCTAAACCAAAAATACAGAAGTATTAGCATAAAACGTATTTGAAATTTTAAAAGTATTATTTCTGCAGAATGTGTGAGTGAATATGATATTACTGAATAATATTTATTGCTCATTGATGTTTTCATCACTTTGAAGTAAAAGAAAAGGTACCCAAGTAAAGTGGAAATACCTTACAACTAGTTAAGCACAGTACTTAGTTACTCTTTGCCACTGGACTTACCCCAGTTTATCTTAATAGGAAAGTTTGGAGCACACTCTGCACTCAGAGTGGAACTGACAGGTTGATTTTAAAAAGCTTCAGAAATTTATAGCCTCAGACTTTAAATTTTTCTAATATTTAAATAAACTTTCAGCAGTAAACGTGTGAAGTTTTGTAGCTTTTACTGTCAAGGTAAAACATTTACCATTTAAAAATGTAGGGTTTTAGCAAATAAACTTGATATAAATTAAAAAAAAAATGAATTTAGTCATTATTAAAAGTTTACATACCTTGCTTTGCAAAAACTTAAAGCACTGCTGATTGAGAACTTCAACAAACTCGGATTCAAAGTCCTGGTCACTGTACCAGGCTCCCCCGGTCACCGAGCGGTCTGGCTGCAGATTGTAAAGCATGTAGACCTTCTTCTTCGATGCCTGCACATGACAAATGAGAAGTTTGAGAGTGAAAGTGGAGGATCAGCTGATCATCCTGACAGAGTCTCAAGCGAGTGCTGAGTAAACTTACAGCCACAGATTTCACAGCTTTGATCAATTTCTTACTCTCCAGGTTCTTCAGGATCTTGTTGATCTCGGTCAGAGGAAGGTTGCTCTTAAAGCGGATATCTCTGCTCCAAATGCCTGCAGAAACAAACTACTGTTTACATTACATATTTCTCCACTGACAGAAACAAGAAGCACCTGGTTCATTACCTTTGTTTCCTGCGTCCTCGATGATCTGATAGACCAGTTTCTCCTGGTTGTCTGAACCTTTCATTTTACTGAAACACAGGACAAACTAGTCAGACAATCAGACGGCATCATTGCACTTTGCTGCATCCCCTGTTTGTTTACCTGACCCCTGTAGAGTCCTTCAGTCTGTATAGGAGACCTGAACTGTTCCTCATTAGGTCCAGCTGACCCTATAACAGGTTGCATGTCAACTTTAACAACTAATCAATCAGAATTATGATCAGAAACAGCTGTGGTTACAGTCTGATGTGAGGACTGACCAGTGACAGCAGCTTGTTGATTGCCAGAGCTCTCTGCTGAGGCTCCAGGTGAGGCATGTCATTCTGGATCACCTGGTCTGTGATCCCGTGAGAAAACTGCTGACACAGCTCTTTAATCCTGAAACACACACACATGATTTTGGGGACTGGTTGTCTCTTTAGTGTCATTTTTAACCTTTTAATAAAGCTTTATAACCTTGAGACTATAAAAACAGAAACACCAATTTATCACATAGTTTCAGATCTGTCCTTGTCTGATAACAAAGTTAACACAGTGACTTGTCTTATCAGACAGAGTGGCTTTGGCTTTTGAGCTAATCAACAAGTTTTCTTTATTAACTACTACGCACTCTGAAATATTTCATAGTAAGTAAAATGTGAGATGTTTTTGCTGTATTAATACAGATTCGGCAACATGTTCAGTACCTCATTATAAAATCCTGGGAGGCCCTCAGAATCTTTCTTAATAAAGACCCACACAGTGGACAGTTTAACGGGCTGTCACAGAGCAGAATAAGTTCAGATTTTTAATTAAACAAAACTATTAAGTCAGGCTGGCTGAAGACCGAATTAATACAATTCTTCCGACAGTTCAGAAAATGCATTTTTTCGCGTCATGTGCTTGCCGTGTATTAAAATTATAGAGAGAATACTATACTTGGCAGAATTTAGAAGGAGTTCTGCTCATCCATCTGAGTAAACAGCACCGTTGGCTAAGCGGTGAAGCTCGCTAACGTTGTCCGACTCACCTGTTCTCAATCTCTGCGGGCTCCGAGAGGTTAATCTCCTTTTTCACTTTGACTTCAGCCATTATATCTAGCTATAAAATTCCGTTATTTATATTGATCTCCGAGCTGTAAGTTAGCTTGCTAGCCAACATTATAGACAGAAGACCTGCAAGTATGGAGTCCTATAAGGGTCCTCTAAGATTAAAGCCTACGGGTATGTCCTGAAAACCGCCTGTTTAAAACAAATTAAAACAGCCGATTTTAAAAAAGTTAATTAAATACATAATTCAAACATCAGTGTTTTACTTATTACCGGTATGCTTGCGTTTGTTTTATTATGTAATAAAGTCCCACAAAAGTTTTCGGTTAAGTGTTGAGAGTAATAAAAGAAATTCTGAGTTGTGAGCCTTATTTCAACAATTAAGATTTATATTAATGTAATATCTTTAATATTCAGCAGAAAACATATTTGCTCCATCTCTGCGTTTTAAGCAGTTTTTAATTTTAAATTTAATATCTCTTAATAACACGAATAAGTCAGTTTTTATTCCCCTGCCCGCCGCTGTCGTTCTTAACATTTGAAAGGAGCGCATGCGTGGAAAAGACTCGTTGCTATGGTGACGCTGTTTGAAAAATTGTCCTCTGTGGCAACTGCAAGCAGTTTTACTCTTGAGGTAAGAAACTACCTTTATTTCAATGTTAGTGGATAAAACAGTAGTTTGTAAAATTTCTAGATTAAACTTTGTCTGGGTGAAATTCAGCGAAAACGACGCGAACTTCAAACGAAGTAAAAAAGATGCAGTTTTTTACGGCACTGTGTTCAGGACAGGGGTGCTAATGCTAACGCTGGAGCTAAAGTCAAAATCCAGGTTAGGGGGGTCAAAAGGTTAGGGGGAAATACTTTAGAAAAGCTACAAATTTTACTTCAACAAAAGTATCAGCACCGCAATATAGGCTTCTAAAAGTACTGAAAGTAAAAGTACTCTTTATGCAAAATGATATACGTTACTGTATTATGTATACAGTAATACCTGTGTCATAAGCTAAATTTTAAGCAACCTATAAACGGACTGCTGCTTCATTTGGAATGTTATATAAGATATTAGTTTATTTGTTCATTAGATTCTGTTTTTACTAGATTGTTGAAAGCCAGGAAAATTAAAATACCATGGAAAATACTTAAGTAAACTTCAAGGTCCTCAGATTTTTTATTACAGTAGTTGCAACGATGTACTTGCATACTGTCCAAATAGTTTTGTAAGTCGGTACTGTACGTTCCAAGTTCTTTTCCCACACTGCTGATTGACTTGACGTATTGATTGATTGACAGGCAGCCAGTCGTAGTCATGACAGCTGGAGCAGTTTCAACTCCACTAATCATTCCCATCATCCACCTGCAGACACACAGAGCCAAGAACCACATTGACACCAACACACCTGTGTCCATCCAGTCAGGTAAAACCACACATCACCTGTCTGTCCTTTATCAATTCAACATCATCAACATCCAACTACCCATTCATCTGTTCATTCCAGTAACTTCAGCATCAGGAGTGGAAGTTAATACAACCAGTAGAATGTAAATATCTGCAAAAGTTCCTGATATCTACAAACACAGTGGACATCCTGCAGGATAATTTCCTTGTTCTGAATGTCACTGACTTTTCTCTGTAAAGCTTGCTTGTACAAGTCAGATTCACCTAACTCTCTGGACTACAAAAAACTAGTTTCAAATTCCCTGTTTCAGACTGATGAAAAGTACCAGAATTAACTCCCCTAAAAGCATGATGTCACATATTAAAAACATCTTAGTAACATCTTAGTTGCCTTATTAAGAACTGCACTAACTCACCTTTATTGCCTTTATTGCTCTTATTTGTTTGCTCTTATTTTTATTTAATTTTTAATTTTATTTTCTTTCTATTTTTCCTTCATTTGTATTTTTATTATTTATTGTTTTTTATTATTATTATTTATTTTTATTTATTTTCTATTTTTTTATTTTATTTTACTTTACTGTATGACATTTAGTGTGGACGGCAAAGTAAGAATTTCACTGTGCAGGGAAACATGCTTTCTGTCTGTGCATATGACAATAAACACTTTGAATCTTAAACCAAAGTGCTTCCTGACCAACGACTAGTTTGCAGACTTCTCAGCACTGACCCTGTGTTATCAGGTGTGTTTGATTGTTGTATCTCTGTGTGCAGACACTCCAGATGTGCAGATCTTCTATACTCTGGATGGGTCAAAGCCAGCTACAGTGCAGCGGAGTTCAACAGGCAGCAGCAGAAAGTACAGCGAGCCGATCTTGCTGCCTGCTGGTCGAGTGTCCATCAGAGCTGTGGCTGTGTCCAGGTAAATGCTCACCTGAAGCTCAGCAGCACAGCAACACATTACTACATGTTATGTGGTATTCATGTCACCTTGGTGGACAAATATATTGGGACAGTTTAAAACAGCAAACTGAGCTTTGAACAACATGTTGATTCATTTTATAGGAAAACACAACACAATGACTGTAACAAGTATAATTTTTGTTCTTTCCTCCTGTCTGAAACTGGTCGGAACTCATAAAATTCATGTAAAATAACGAGTAAAGAAAATATCAGCTGATGACAAGACCACAAAGAAAATTAATCTGCAAGTTACAAGGATGCATTAAATATACTTTGATCTCAAAGTCCTTTGATTCCAGCCATTGTTAAATCCCTAAATGTGCATTAACAAATATTTAGAATAATATTGTTAATAACTTTAATAAAAACTCTTCAGTAAAAGAAGTTGAACTGTGTCTGTAGTGATGGCAGAGAGAGCTCCACTGTGACAAAGGTTTTCTCTGTTCTGGATTCAAACAATCAGGAAATCTTCCTGCAGAACCACGAGCAGGTAAGCAAATACCCCCCTGGTCTACTGCTTAAAATCCTGAATAGATTTTCCATCAGCAATAGATCCACCTGCCCCAACAGAACATTGAAATGTTGGTAGTCGCCTTCCACATCCATCACTTTGAGCTATTTTTATTTCAGCATCAGTCTGGAGGAACCTTGTCTTTGCCTGAGAACTCTGCTGGTTCTTCACTCAGGCCTCCAGGTCTGTTCAGTCTTTTGTTATTTTAGTTGATTTATTTTATTGAACACAAAGGATAATATTTGTGGCCTTTGACCTCTGTTCACCACATTGTATTTGAAATGAAACACTCCAGATGTGAGTAAAGTCTAGACTTTCAGCTTTAATTCAAGGATTTTGACAAAAGTTTGGCATTAACCGATCAGGAATAACGGTCAATTTGATACACACACCTTCATTTTTGGTGGCTGTTAAGTAATGTAATAAATATCAATTGTTTTCAGCTTGTCCCTTCAGGGGTTCACGATAGCGGAACATGTTTAGCATGTTAATTTGGAATGAGTTTTTACACTGGATACCCTTCCTAGCGCAACCCTCCCATTTTTATCCGGGTTCGAGAGTAGCACCAAGGTGGCCTTTGGTGGCTGGGCAGATTCGATCCCCCAGCTTTCTGTATTACAAGCCAATACTCTGCCCATTGAACCATCAGGCTCCTAAGTAATGGAACAAACTAACATAATTGAAGAAGGAATTATTGCCTTTAATACTTGAATCATTGACTGCCTGAAGTCTGGAACCGATGGACATGATCAAACCCTTAGTTTCCTCCCTCCAGATGTTTTGCAGGGTCTTCAATGTAGCTGCTTTCAGCTGCTGCTGTTTGTGGCCCTTTTTGCCCTCAGTCTTGGCTTCAGGAAATGAAAAGCTGAAAAGACTGGGTGGAAATCAGACTTGGCAAGTGAAAAATATCTCATTTCTTTGCCTTGGGAAATCTTGGGGCTACACACCTCAGAATTCATCCTGCGACTGCATTCAGCAGTCAGGTGAACAATAGACACCAGTGACTTGGTTCCTATGGTTTTCAAATATGACCATGCCATAACAGTGCCTCCTCTGTGTCTGACAGATGATGATAATGATGAAGATGATGATGATTAGATCAAGATCGTTAACAGTTTCTTTCCTTCTCCAAACCCTTTTTCCCCCCATTATCCTGCTACGAAATGGTAAATGGTAAATAGTCGCTTATATAGCGCTTTTATCCATGCGCTTTACAATGTGGATTCCCATTCACCCATTCACAAACACACTCACACACCGATGGCGGTGGCTGGCATGCAAGGTGCTCACCTGACCCACCGGGAGCAACTTGGGTTCAGTGTGTTGCCCAAGGACACTTCGACATGTAGCCGGCAGCGGGGATTAAACCACTGACCCTCTGGTCCATGGTCAACTGCCTCACCAACTGAGCTACATTTTGTTGCTCACTATCTATCAGAATCTGTACTATCAGAATTAACACTCAGTTTTATTGGACCCAGAAAGGAGCAGAGCAATTGAAGGAGTAGGAAGGCAATAACTAGTTTATTCATTATTAAGAGCAAATACTTGCCTTATACCTCCCTTGTAAGTCGCTTTGGATCAAAGCATCTGCTAAATGACTAAATGGAAATGTAAAGTTATGGGTCCTCTCAACAATTTTTGTTCTTGCGCGGAATTCTCTTCTAAAGAGAAGATCGAGTAATCATGAAGTCCATAGAGGTAATGTTCAACTAAAAGTCCTCTACTGCGATGTCCAAGTAGAAGCTCTCAGGGTTTAGTGGCCAGGCAAAAACCAAGCAAATGATCAATGACAAAACATATAACTCAGAAAGGGAAACCAATCAGAATTCTCAGGAGAAAGCAACAGCTTGATAAACGGGAAGCAGGAATGTGGTCTGGCAGAGAAGAGCAGGTAAACGGGGCATGTAAAGAGGAGGCAACAGGTGAATTGAGTAGGAGGTGATTAGGAAGCACAGCAGAGACAAAAAACGGAGACAGGGAAATCAAAGTGGAGAGGAGAGATAATCACCAGGGCACACAGAATCACAAGTGCTGGCTTCACAGCCGTGACAGTCTAAATTTTTTTTACCAGAACTGGACAGGTTCTTTACCTGTTCTGTGTTCTTGAGTGTTTCCAGTGGTTTGCACCTTGTTGCGAAGCCTCTGTATTTTATTCATGAAGTCGTTTCTTGACTGTTGACTTTGACAATGACACGTCTTCCAGGTTTTTCTTCACAGAATACAGAATTCTGTAATCATCCACCTTAGTCTGTATTTAATAAGAATGTTCCAAATTGTTGTGTTGGTCTCTCCCACTGCTTTCACTTATCTTTTATTTATTTGTTTTCTCAGCCTAATAATTAACCTCCTTCATCTGCATAAACACCTCTTTGGACCTCATGTTGAGAGTTTTAGTAAGCAGCTTCCAAAGGCAAATACAACACTCAGATCCAGGTGTTTGATTAGTTATGGAGCAACATCTGACCAGGAAACTGCTTTTCAGCCATTGGTTCATCACTGTTGAATTAAAGCTGACTTCACTTACATCTGGAGGTTTTAGTTTCAAATTCAATGTGGTGGTGAACAGAGGTAAAAGGTCAAAAACATATCACTGTTCCAATCATTAGAAAACTAACTGCTAAATACTGCAGTTTTTGTATGTGTGTGCTACATGTAAATACCAACAAAGTAAGATCAAAACAAAGAGATGAACAATAGAGCAAGAATCATGCTGTTAATGTTTGTATTCAGAGCTGAAGATGATGGGAAACTGTTCTCCTCCATCAGGTCCTCGTTTCCTGAACAGCCGTCTGGGCTCACCCACCTCTGCAGCCCAGACTGGATCTTTCCCATGTTTACAGTCAGCGGTAAACAGACTGAAGTGCTGTAGAACCAAACTCTGCTGTGTGGTAGTGAAACGTGTCTGCTGACTTTTGCTATGCTTCCTCTTTCAGGGTAGCGGTGCATTGAAGCAACTGAGCAGCACAGAGTCATCCCGAATCCAGCGAGAGACCGACTTCCTGCGGTAAGAACATGCTAACGCGTTAGCAGATAATTCCTTCTTCTTGTTGTTCTTCTTAGTCTCACTTGTCTTTTCTCCCAGATTATTATTCCTCAATATTTTAAACCTTTCTTGGAGGAAGTTTTTATACATATATAGCTCTTCAAATTAGGGGTTTCAGAGGCAGAGTGCCTCACAATGTTTTGTCACCATGTCTGTAAAAGTGAATGTTAACCAGCAGATTACCTTAGTTTAATGTTATAAGAGTTATAACTTTTCTTCACTAGAATGCTCATTAGACAACTGGTTGCATCAGTTTACTCAACAACTGTTGTCAACTACTGATAATCTACAGGAGTCCTGACGTGTCATTATGCAGAAAGATTTCTACCATTAACTCAAAAACTAAGTAAGGACGGACAAATGGGACGGGGCCAAAACCTATGATCAGATGATTCTGTGTCTGCTTGGTGGTGAAGCAGCTTTTGGTTTCTGTAAAGCAATCATCTGATTATTCAGAGCGAGGCTGGCATTTCAATGAGTAACAGACATTTCAGAAGTTTTTAACAGAAGAGGCTGAAGTCTTCATTTATGATAAAGACATTTAAAATCCAAACAATCCCCTTCTGTCTCTGTACCTGTCGGTCTGTCCAGGTGTGCTCGGTGTATGAGTTTTCGTCCCTCAGATCCCTTCGCTCGTTTCTGCGCTCAGTGTGGAGATGTAGTTCCTCCGCTGCCTGAACACAGACTTCCCCCTACTGAGGGAGGACAGGTACAGCAAATACACCTCCACACACATCTGAGTTCAGAACCTCTGAGCAATGTTTAAATAATCAAAATGATCCTTTTAAAATTGATAGATTATATATACATGTGTGTCTGTGTTTGTGTATATATGTATATGTGTGTGTGTGTGTGTGTGTATATATATATACACACATTTACATTTATTTATTTAGTTAGTTAGTTAGTTAGTCTATGTCCACATTGCTCCAAATCAGATCTCAAACAGCGTAAAAAACCCTTTGTAACTTTGTTTTGAAAAGAAATTTCAAAAGTTTATGATTAATATGTGTGTGCTTTGTCTTCAGACGATTCGCTGCGTTTTCTGTAACAATATAGTTCCTGTCAACATACGGACATGTTTGATCTGCGAGGCCTTCATTCAACAGCAGCTGCAGCCACAGGCCACACGCGCTCTCCAGGTACACAATATACACATGGAACACACAAATAAACAGAGTACACACACAGTACAAAGATTGTTCTGTAATAACACTGGATAACAAATACTTTACTCTCTCTTTTCAGTGATGGGGACATTTTATTTCAACAGAAGATAAATATTATTTGCTTTTCTTCAGGGTTGACGTGTTGTCTATCTGTGTGTATTTGTTGTGCAGGATCATGTGGTGTGTGTTGGCTGTGGAAGTGGGAATCCAGCTCACGTTTCCAGCTGTGTAACCTGCGAGACTCGCCTGCAGCCTGTAACCCCCACCCCCACCCCCACCCCACCAACCCCACCCACACAAATGCAAATAATGCATTAAACTTTTAATGTGTTGAAATTTAACATTTTTTGTGTTTACATGTTGTCACTGCAGGTGGGGGATTCAGGTAACAACGCCCCCCCTGTCCTGTCAGCAGGGAACCGGATGTTGTCCTGTTCCAGATGTGAACGTATAAACCACAGTGATGCCAGATACTGTGACTGGTGCGGCTCCAAGGTGAGCACACAGTATGTTTGATGTAAATAAATACTCGCCACATCACCAGAAAGTCCACAGATCAGTTCAGGGTCAGAGGACATTTTCTGCATCACAGTATTAAATAAAAACTAACTAACTGAACACAAGCCTCATTGTTAATATTAAAATATCTTCTATGTATGACAGATTCACCAATTTTTTAGTGATCGCTTTGATGTAACTATGGTAACTATACACAACATGGAGACAGCTGCTTCCTCAATTAAATGCCTGATTATTACTGTTCACAGATACATAAACACACTTTAAAAAGATGGGAAATGGTCTGCACTTATATAACACTTTTTCTAGCTATTGGCACTCAGAGCACTTTACATGGCTTCTCATTCACCCATTCGCACTCACTCACACTCACGAGTTGCTATGCAGTTGGCCAACGTACACCTGGAGAAACTGAGTTGGGGTTCAGTGTCTTGCGACGGACACTTTGACACGTGACCTGAGGAGCCGGGGATTGAACCAGCAACTGGGGGAATTGGTGGACGATCACTCTACTCCTGCGCCACAGTCGCCCCGACAGACAAAAGAAGAGCGTAAAATAGCAGGAAACCAAAAAATTCCAATAAAGTTGGGAAGATGTGTACAACATAAATAAAAACAATGCAATGAATGCAAATCTCATGAACTCATAATCTATTCACAATAGAACATAAACAACATATCAGATGTTGAAACTGAAAATATTAGCTCAATTTGAATTTGATGGCGACAACACATCCATCCACCAATCACTCTGTGTTTGTAGCCCGGGCATGTGGCAAACTGTATGATGTGTTGGCAATGTGGAGCGAGCGGACACCCTTACGCCTTCTACTGCACAGCCTGTGGTGTCTACCTGGATACACGAGCTCCACCCAAATCCTGCAGTAACACCTCACAAGGTGTCAGGGGTCCTGCCCCTAAACAGGTGAGCTGCACAGGTGACATCACACCAATGACAAGCTTCATAATACAGTAAGCAATATATTAAAGAGGCCGTTTTCTTCCTGTCTGTGAGCAGGCTTTAGTCTCCACTTCCCCTAATGCTACGTGGAAGCCCACGCTCTCTTCTGGCCCTAACCCCTGTAAGAAGACAGCTCCAACCACTGTTGACCAGTCCACACAGACTGTAGGACTCTACTTCCCATCAGCCACCGAGCTCCACAGGAGGGAGCAGCAGAGGGTCCTCCAGCTAAGCAGACAGCACGCAGTCAGAGACCGACAACCCCTGCTGACAGCCATCAGCCCTGGGAGAGGTAAAATACTAGTACTTCTGCTACTACTACTTTGGTAGTACTATTATTACAGCTGTCATTGTCTGGGGTACCTATAACATGCTGCTGTCTACAGGTTACTGGAGGAAGCAGCTGGACCATGTATGCGCTCACCTGAGGAGTTATGCTCAGAACAACACCCCCTTCAGGACTCTGCTGGGAGAACCTCGTCTGGGCAGGGTACTGCACTCATCACCTGAACACTAGTGGCATCACCTGTGGGAGCGATCAGTTACACGATTAAGCTAATAAATTACTTGTTGAGTGACTGGATCAAGGCTGTTGTTCAGACTCTCCTGGACAGGTTCACGTAAGCTGTGATTCAGTTCATGTGTGTCACATGACATGTTGTGTTTTGTCCTTTAGATGGTTTCTGCTGTGATTCAGGAAGATCAGTATGAAGTTGGTCTGATTATCAGCTTTGTGTTGGCCGGAAAGGAAGAAAAACAGGTGAGTCTGAAACACGTGACCTGGCTTGATAAGAGAAGAGAAGAAGTTCAGTATGTTAAGGTTGTTTCTTCTGATGTGACTATTAAGTCAGACCCATGGTGTGTTTCAGGTGAGTTCTGAAAGTGCCGCTGTAGATCCAGCAGGTGACAGTCCTGGACCAGCAGGTGTCATTGGGCCTACTGAGACTCTGAGCAGCGTTACAGAGAAATCTACTGACAGCAGCAGCTTCAGTGAGAACATTTTGAGATAATCTGTACTTAACAGCTTCAGAGCGGAGCTGCAGTTTTTGCTGCTGCTGAACTTTGATTGTTTCATGACATTGATGTAGCTGCAGGTTCAATTTTTGAAAACGTATACCGGCAATCCCATATTTTAACACTGTAAAACACCACATCTGAGCTTTTTAAGAAAGAACTAAATAAGTGACCTTCCGTTTCTGCCCTGCAACAGGTTGGTCTTGATATTTGCTTCATAGTCTTGGTTTTGTGTTCATGAGTAGTTTTATTTGTATGTCTAACAGAAGGTGATCGATCCACACGTCTGATGAAACCCCTGAAACTAAACTTGACCCCCAAAACTCCGGTAATAACTCCACTATCTACAGTTTGTATTTGCAGCTGACTGAGATGTTTAGATATGAAAACTGGCTGATTAAGAAGAGAAGAACAAGAGGCTGAAGTTAAATTTGCCTTCCTGTTGTTGGTTCTCCTGGTTCCAGGTGAAGGACGTTCAGCTGCTGCAGGAGCTGGGTCCAGGTCGAGGTCAGATAAGTGTCATCCAGCAGCTCTTGGATCAGGTACAAGCAGCCAATCTGAAACCTCCTGTAGATAAACCGGTGGTTTACTCTAATCCTTCTTTTTGTTTAATATCAGGGGGCAAACCCCTCCTGTTGCGACAGTGATGGCCAACATGCGCTGGCAGTTGCAGTGCTGAACGGTCACCATGATGTACTTCCTGTTTTAGTGCAGCAAGGAGCTGACGTGGACCAACAGTCAGGAAAGTAAGGCGACAAACAGCAAAGGACAAAAAAGAAAACATGATGTAATGTTTTAATGTGCTGATGATGAAACTGCTCTTCCTTAGGAAGAAGAACACTGCTCTCCATGAAGCTGCAGCTCTGGGTTCTACAGGTCTGCAGTGCGCTCAGGTGCTGCTCAGGTATAAAACACCTTTATGAACACAAAGCTGTCCTGTCCAGCTCACAGAGACAGTTGCTGTGAGTACATGTGATTCTCCCTAAATGGTCACAGGTGTCCACAGGTTTCCTGTTAAATGAGAAAAAGTACTAAAACTTATTTTAATGGTACATGTGTATCTGCTCCTGTGGTTTCAGCTGTAAGGCTGGCATGAGGCGGAGAAACGCCGATGGTCAGACGGCATACGACGTGGCAGTGAACTCAGGCTGTAACGACATGGTGTCTCTGCTGGCCGCTCAGACTGGACTGGACTTACTGGGTAAACTGGGAAAACCCAAACTGAACCTGGACATTTTCTGACAAACAAAAGCTTTGTAGCATCAAAGTGTAAAAACAGTTGGAACAGGTGGTAGCAGTTATTAAAGGTTTTATTAAATCAACTCATTGTCTCTCTGCTTTGGTCTGTAAATGAACTTTGGAAAACCTGAGTGTGTCTAACTTCGGTAATAAACTTGATTTAAAAAACAACTTTAACGTAACTAATTCTCAATGAATTGAGTTCATCTTTGACATTAGAATTAGTATCTGTGTCATTAAGTGAAGGTCACTTTTTACACCTACATCTCATGGGCCTGGCTCAGGTGTAGTCATGTAGGATCTCATCTCTGCCTGCTGGTTATTTCCAACATTCAGCTCATAGTTACAACAGGTTTTATTTGGTCCATTTCCTGTTGGGATCCTTGCCTAATACAAAGTTAAGGTTAAGCGACTTAGACAAAGTCTTTACAAAATCAGCTATCTGCTAATAAGTTACAGCCAGTATTTAATGTCCACTGGATGTCACTCTCAACACATTTGTCCAATTGTCACAAAACCAGACACTTAATCAACTGACAGACAAAACTTCATCACAGGGTTCATTGTTCTTTATAATACAGCTCATAAACTGCTGCTCTTGATAATGCAGTTGAGTTTCATGTGTCTGACTGATCTGAGGAACAATTCTAATTTTACTTCTGATTTCTTGCTGGTAAATGTCAAAGCATATTGTAAGTGAGACGTTGTCAGTACTGTCCATCCTGACAGACTGTAGCCTTTTCCCTGCTTCAGCAGTTACTGTCTAGGTGTGCTGCAGCCCTCAAGCTCAATGCTGAACAGCTCTTCTGTTCACCTCAGCGTCTTAGTCGGAGGAAGAAGGCATGGCGGCACTCTGTGCTGTCCACAGGATAATATTTATCATAGAAGTCCAGAATGTACTCCTCTGCTTTAAATCCAAACTTCTGGTACAGCAGCATGGCTGGATTACTAGCTGATACGTGCAGTGTCACATCCTTCCCCATACACGTCTGAAATGCACAAACACCACAAATATAGAAAAAGACATCGGACCACAGTGTCACAAAGAAATAATGAATGGTCTCCAATTTGTGTTTTTCTACCTCATCAGTGCTTTACAATCACCTTCTCATCCATTTGATTAAAAACCCACAGTTTTTAATCAGACAGGAACTATAGGCACTTAAAGTTGTTGTTTAAATCCAATCTAGCTTTCATGTCATTATTTCTCTGTCTTAGCTCTAACACTGCTGTTAGACAACTCGTCCTGCAAAGTCTCACCTGGATAAGGTGGTAGATCATGAAAGTACCGATACCAGCTCTCCTCCACTCAGGGTGGACCAGTAGAAAGGAGATGTAGGCCTCATTGTACTTCACATCTGGCACCATAAAACCAAAGCCAATCACCACCTTCTTATAGAGGACGACAACGCTGAAGTCTGGGTACTGCAGACACTCAGACAGGTCCACACCTGGACAAAGAGAGAGACAGATGGGAGGTACAGTATGAGGAGACAGATGATAGGATGCTGTTGATGTAAAAAGAAGTTATTTTGATACCTGGCCAGAAGCTGTCATGACACATGGCGTTGACAGACGGGATGTGGTTTGGACGGACATAGCAGTAGTCGATAGAGGCCTCAGGTTCAGGCACCCAGTTAAGATCTTTTCTGTGAGAATACGCTCTTATCTCTGCCAGCAACCTCAGCTTCACTGGACGACTCTCATAGTCCCTCCTGAAGACCAACCACAGAGAAGCGCTACAACTCTACTACAAATGAGATAGCATGAAGGTTTCTGAACTTCTTACAGTTGTGGGAACCGTCTTACCTGATGTACGGTTTCAAGATGCGGGATGTGTAGGGACTCTTGATGCTCTGGTCCAAACTTCCTTCTGCTCCCATGAGACGATGCCAGAATGACACAGAGTGCTGCCGAACACCCCTCCTACTGCAAAGGCTGGTCTGCACACAAACGCATTTAAGTGGTTAGTGATTTTCAGTGTCCTTCAGGATGTTTCACCAAACAAATCAGAGGCCCTTTACTGTATTGAACATTATGTAGGGAGCAGTTTCTTTGATGTTTATCTGTTAACAGTCCTTCTAAAACAAGGACACAATGTACAAAAAGATCTATTATAAAACTATGGGATTACACAGTTTGACAGAGTGAAACCAGGATCAAGGTCGACATTACCTGGAAGCGGTCAAGAATGCGCAGCTCCTGGCTGTTGGTGCAATATTTCCCCATGACTCCATCTCCCATTAGTGTTCCTGCCTCCTGGGCCCCATAAATCCCCCCAACCAAGCTGAGTGTGGCGCTGACTGCCCGGTCAATGTCAAGCAGGGGGAGCCCTCTCTGCCTCTTCGCCTGGCGAACCACTAGCTTTCTGTGGAGGCGTTTGGCCTGGGGGGTGACAGCTAAGGCCAGCGGGCAGGCGTCCAGCCGGCGCAGCAGCATCCTCTCCTCGTAAAGACTGAGGGAAGCATAGCGAGTACTCTGAGAAACTCCACCAGTGGCATCTGCTTTCTCAGGGTGAGTTATCCTTCTCTGCTCAGGCCCTCCAGCACCAACACACCCTCCACCAGAGAGGGACGGGGCTTCAGTTCGAGGCACCGGCTCCTCAGTGTCCTCCTCACGCTCACGGCCTTCATCATCCTCGCTCTCAGCTTCACGTTTGATGTGAGTTGGTGCTGGACGGGGCTTCTTACGAGCAACAAGGCTGGCACTGGGCAGAGGGGTGTACTCCATTCCTGGATCGATCATCCCCTCAGTCTCCATCTCCTCATCATCTGGAGGTCGATGCAGCGCACACAACAACATCAGTGTTTGTTACAATAACATAACCAGGGAAAACACCTGCATGATTTGGAAGTGAACTCACCGTGGAAAAGCGCCTGTGGAGGCATGGCGTCGGGAATAAGATCCGCCTCTGACAATAGGCTGGGTGTTGCTGAATGAGAGGCTGGTGTCCCAGGTGCAGAAAAATCAAGTGAGGGTGACGGCGACGGGCTGGTGAGCGGCGTTCGGTCTGAAGAGCTGAGAGAGGAGAAATCAATGACCTCACCTTTCTCCAGGATGAGATCAGGACGGCGTCCAGTGCTGCCACCGCGGCCTCCACCCAGTTTGACGGGTGTTGAGGAGGCGCTGCGGTCGGTGTAGCCTCCCACTGCCTCCTTCTGCGCCCGTCTAATATCTTTGGCCTCCTGTGTGCGACACCGCTTCTCCTTTAACTGCATGGCATTTTCCACAGGGTTTCTGGCTCCTCGTTTCCTCAGACCCTCTACGGTGATGATTGGGTCCATGGCAGGTTTACAGACTGAGGGCAAACATCAGCGTAATGTGATTTAGCCATGAGACCTCGAGAGACCTCCTGGATGAATTCAAGCAGTTACCTTTGGTCCTAGAGGTGGATTTGTCCACTTCTGGTTTCAGGGTGGGTGGTCTGTTCTGGACAAGCTTCCACCAGCCCGGTTCACCAAATTCCTGAGCTCCTGAGCGGAAGAAAGTGGGACTGCCAACCGACAGACAGCCGGCCACCGTGCTCCACCATGTCGATGTTTTCTTCCTGCAGGTACAGACATGTCAGGTCAAACATGGCAAAAGGAATGTTGTCCAATCCTGAACCTAACAGATTTTTTTTTTATTCTGAGAACGGAGTAGTGGTGCATTGTGGGTGAACATTGGGAATTTTAGCCAACGACTAGAAGAACTAGCAGAGAAGTAAATGAACTCAAAAAACTTTAAATATGAAATACACAAAGGTAACACCTCTGCTTTCAATCAATAAATAACAGATGAAGACAGTCAATTCAGTAAAGACAGTGACCTAAAACAAAACAGTCACCTGGTTCCCAGCAGGAAGTTCCAATGTCGACCAATAAAAGCACAGATGTCCTCTTTCCACCTGAAGTAACCCTGTCGACCTGTCCCCTCCAGAGAGAGATTGTACATGGCCAACATCACCACCTGCCACATAGCAGATATTACAAATAGACATATTTAAGATGACCACTTCAGTTTTCTTATGTCTAATGAGTATCTCTTGTTTTTAACATTTTCAGTGAGAAATATTAAACTCAAGTACGCCCTACTCTGAGTATGCAGCGAGCCCATATTTTTTTTGCAAGGTTAACAAATCTCTGTTTGAAGCTGAACCTAGAAGAAGATGGGTGTTCCTGACAACATGGTTTGTTTGTTTTCTGTCTTTATTGTTCTTTACGAAATGCAACCGCAAGGGGGCACAAGCCAGTGTCTTCTTGTGCCAGTCCCAAGTCTGGATAAATGCAGAGGGTTGTGGCAGGAAGGGCATCCGACGTAAAACACATGCCAAATCAAACATGCGAATCGTGACAAAGGCTTCCATACCGGATCGGTCGGGGCCCGGGTTAACAACGACCGCCACCGGTGCTGTTGACCTACAGGGTACCGGTGGAAATTGGACTACTGTTGGTCGAAGACGAAGAAGAAGAGGAGGAAGGTGTGTTCGTAGGCAGAGAGAGAAGAGGAAAGCTAAGAATGTAGGACTGACAGTAGGGACTTTGAATGTTGGTACTATGACAGGGAAGGCTAGGGAGTTGATCGACATGATGCAGAGAAGGAAGGTGGACATACTGTGTGTCCAGGAGACCAGGTGGAAAGGTAGCAAGGCTAGAAGCTTAGGAGCAGGGTTCAAGTTGTTTTACCATGGGTCAGATAGGAAGAGAAATGGAGTAGGAGTTATATTGAAAGAGGATTTTGTGAGGAATGTTCTAGAGGTGAAAAGAGTATCAGACAGGTTGATGAGCCTGAAGCTGGAAGTTGAAGGGGTGATGTTCAATGTTGTGAGTGGTTATGCCCCACAGGTAGGATGTGAGTTAGAAGAGAAGGAGAAATTCTGGAGTGAGTTAGATGAAGTGATGCAGAGCATCCCCAGAGGTGAGAGAGTTGTCATTGGTGCAGATTTCAATGGGCATGTAGGTGAAGGGAACAGAGGTGATGAGACTGTTATGGGCAGGTTTGGTGTTCAGGACAGGAACGCAGAAGGTCAGATGGTGGTTGACTTTGCAAAGAGAATGGAAATGGCTGTAGTAAACACTTTCTTTCAGAAGAGGCAGGAACATAGGGTGACGTACAAGAGCGGAGGGAGAAGCACTCAGGTAGACTACATCTTATGTAGACGTTGTAATCTGAAAGAGGTCAGTGACTGTAAAGCATTGGTAGGGGAGAGTGTAGCCAGACAACACAGGATGGTGGTGTGCAAAATGATGCTGGTGGTGAGGAAGATAAGGAGGACTAAGGCAGAGCAGAGGACGAAGTGGTGGAAGTTGAAAAAGGAAGAATGTCGTTTAGTTTTCAGGGAGGAGCTGAGACAGACTCTGGGTGGTTTGGAGGTGCTTCCAGATGACTGGACTACTACAGCTAATTTGATCAGGGAGACAGGTAGGAGGGTACTCGGTGTGTCATCTGGAAAGAGGAAAGCGGACAAGGAGACTTGGTGGTGGAACGAGGCAGTTCAGGAGTGTATACAGAGAAAGAGGTTAGCTAAGAAGAAGTGGGACACTGAGAGGACTGAAGAGAGTAGACAGGAGTACAGGGAGATACAGCGTAAGGTGAAGATAGAGGTGGCAAAGGCCAAACAAAGAGCATATGAGGACTTGTATGCTAGGTTGGACACTAAAGAGGGAGAGGTGGATTTGTACAGGTTGGCCAGACAAAGAGATAGAGATGGAAAGGATGTGCAGCAGGTTAGGGTGATTAAAGATAAGGATGGAAATGTATTGACAGGTGCCAGTAGTGTGATGGGAAGATGGAAGGAGTACTTTGAAGAGTTGATGAACGAGGAAAATGAAAGGGAACGAAGAGTAGAAGAGGTGACTGTTGTGAAGCAGGAAGTAGCAAAGATTAGTAAGAGTGAAGTGAGGAGGACATTGAAGAGGATGAAGAGTGGAAAGGCAGTTGGTCCTGATGACAAACCTGTGGAGGTATGGAAGTGTCTAGGAGAGGTGGCAGTAGAGTTTTTGACTAGTTTGTTTAACAAGATCTTGGAGAGTGAGAGGATGCCAGAGGACTGGAGGAAAAGTGTACTGGTACCAATTTTTAAGAACAAGGGAGATGCGCAGAGCTGTGGCAACTACAGAGGAATAAAGCTGATGAGTCACACAATGAAGTTGTGGGAAAGAGTAGTGGAAGCTCGGCTAAGGGCAGAGGTGAACATTTGTGAGCAGCAATATGGTTTCATGCCTAGAAAGAGTACAACAGATGCAGTATTTGCTTTGAGGACGCTGATGGAGAAGTACAGAGAGGGTCATAGGGAGTTGCATTGTGTCTTCGTAGATTTAGAAAAAGCGTATGACAGGGTGCCGAGAGAGGAGCTGTGGTATTGTATGAGGACGTCTGGAGTGGCAGAGAAGTATGTTAGAGTGGTGCAGGACATGTATGAGAGCTGTAAGACAGTGGTGAGGTGTGCTGTAGGTGTGACAGAGGAGTTCAAGGTGGAGGTGGGTCTGCATCAAGGATCGGCTTTGAGCCCCTTCTTGTTTGCTCTGGTGATGGACAGACTGACAGATGAGGTTAGACAAGAATCTCCCTGGACTATGATGTTTGCAGATGACATTGTTATTTGTAGTGAGAGCAGGGAGCAGGTGGAGGAAAATCTAGAGAAGTGGAGGTCTGCTCTGGAAAACAGAGGAATGAAGCTTAGCCGCAGCAAGACAGAATACATGTGTGTGAATGAGAGGGACCCAGGTGGAACGGTGAGGTTACAGGGAGCAGAGGTGAAGAAGGTGCAGGACTTTAAGTATTTAGGGTCAACGGTTCAGAGCAACGGTGAGTGTGGAAAAGAGGTGAAGAGGCGAGTGCAGGCAGGTTGGAACGGGTGGAGAAAAGTGTCAGGTGTGTTGTGTGATAAAAGAGTATCAGCGAGAATGAAAGGAAAGGTGTTCAAGACGGTGGTGAGACCAGCAATGTTGTTCGGCTTAGAGACTGTTGCACTGAAGAAAAGACAGGAGGCAGAGCTGGAGGTTGCAGAGCTTAAGATGTTGAGGTTCTCTTTGGGAGTGACGAGGATGGACAGGATCAGGAATGAGTACATCAGAGGGACAGCTCATGTTAGATGTTTTGGAGATAAAGTCAGAGAGGCCAGATTGAGATGGTTTGGACATGTTCAGAGGAGAAACCGTGAATATATCGGTAGAAGGATGCTGAGGTTGGAGCTGCCAGGCAGGAGGTCTAGAGGAAGACCAAAGAGGAGATTTATGGATGTAGTGAGGGAGGACATGAAGTTAGTTGGTGTGAGAGAAGAGGATGCAGAGGACAGAGTTAGATGGAGGCACATGATTCGCTGTGGCGACCCCTGAAAGGGAGCAGCCGAAAGGAAAAGAAGAAAGATTGTTCTTTACGAAATAAGCAATGGATAAAAATGTTTCACACATTTCAGCTAAAAGCTCCTAAAAGGTGCAGGTTTTAGCTAATAGCATTCAGAACGGACATAGCAATCCATTTGCAGCCTGTTACACGTACAGTCATAGCCAAAAATATTGGCACCCCCTGCAATTCTCTCAGAAAATTGTTCCAATTGCAAATGTTTTGGTATTGACGTGCTTATTGTTTTTGTTTGTACTGGAAACAACACAAAAAAACAGAGAAGAAAGGTCAAAAATTCAATCATTATTCAAAACTATGTGAGATTTATCCTTGTTTACAGCCTGATAAATGACATTAAAATTCAAATCTATTCTAAGACTAAAACGACTATTGTCATTTATTCTACTTAAGCTATTTTATTATTATAAAGACAATGTGATCATCTGTGTGTCAGTCACTGAGAAGTCTACTTTTTATTTCTATGTAAAGTAAAGTTTAAATTTGTATTTTTAGCAATTTAATAAACAGGGACCCTGATTGTTCTCTGTAAGAAACGTTAAGTACCTGCTGCCAGGTGAGTCTCATCCTCTCAAAGCTCTCCTTTCCATCCTCAGAGCAGTCAGAGCAGATAAATTTGAAGAAGTTGTCTCCTTTCAGGTAGCTGGGTTGTTCACCACGGAGCTGAGCTGGATACAAACATCTCATTATCTTACAACAGACCATAATAATTGTTTCCGACAGCCTAACATTCTGTGTGCAGCTAGTTTGATAATCAAATAACTTTTTGGTAATTTTGTCAAACACCTGTTGGTTCCAGCTGTATTAATATAAACATTTCTGCTTTTACTTGTCCTGATAAAACTGAAGTATTGTGTTTTTTTCGGAAAGTTAGTTTGTTTTTAACTTTTCTCCTTTTTCTGTTTGTGTTTTTGTGTTCTGTTGTGTGTTTGTCTAAATGGACAAAAAGGAGTGTTCTGATTGGCTGTCTCACCTGCAGGGATCCACTTATGGCAGCGGTCACAGTAGAAGGACATATCCTCGCAGGCCCAGCCTCCGTCCGCTTCCTCTCCGACATCACTAGTCAGAGAGTCTCCACTCTGGTCATGAGACAGGTCTACTGAGCCCTGATCCTCTGATTCCACGATGAGCAGGGTTTCCCCCTCCACCTCCCCCTCCTCCAAACCCTCAGAGGCTGATGTACAAGCTGCATCGTCCTCACCCCCACCTAGCTGCTCACTGCTGCTATCCATCACTTAGGTAAACAACACACCTGGAGAGGTAACACAGAGCGCAGTCAGAAATGTCGCAGTAACACTGCACAGCTCTGTGTATATGATGAGGTATATCAGGCAGTTTACCTGTATCAGTTGTGGTCCTGTGGGTGGAGCTCTGCCTCTCTGCGTTGTCTCTCCTCCTCCAGGTGTCTGGTCAGAACCCTCTGCTCCTCCAACAGCCTCAGATTCTCTTTCTTCCTCTCCAGCCGCTCCAGATCCTGGACTACACCCTCGTGGAGACGCTGGAAAATACAGCTTTAAATACCTGATTTTATCCAGACCCTTTAGCACTTCAGTAAAGTTGTATTTACAGCTAAGTGCTTAAAATAACATGCTAACAGCTGTGCCTGGAATTCCTTAGACAAATACAGCAGCTCTGGACCCTGCATTAGATTTCAATACCACATCATCTGCCACAATTCCTGTAGCTTTAAACAGGCCCACAACAGAATCTCGTATAGTTCGAACTTTAATTGTTATAATTTGTTCCCTTTTAAATCTCATGTAAAAAATTATACTTAATACAGACTTTTTTTCAAACACATGTCGATACAGACTCATTATTTATTTCAGCCTGTGCAGTGTCTTCAGTCCATTAAAAGTTACAATACTGAACTTACTTCTTTAAACAAATTGATTTTAATGACAGAACAGATAAAACCTGCGCTGACCTTCCCGTTACCCTGACTGACTGCCTCCACCGCTAACTGTTAGCTTAGCTGTTAGCTGTGAACGTTAGACCGGCTCGGTTCGGCCCGGTTTACCTGTCGGTCTAAGGCCTGTTTTAAGTGAACACCAGCCACGGTGGTGAAACTTAGAACCACAGAAACTCCCAGAACCACTTTAGAGGTTGTAGACATCACGCTAGGTTTAGCATCAGGCTAGCCAGCTACTAACTGGCTTATGTGTAGTGGGTTACTTCTTCTTCTACGGTTGAGTGTTGAGTCTTGAGTCTTCTTCGTCGTCGTCTTTGTTTTAGGTTTATTGTCGGTTGGCAGACCAGCGTAAAGGTGCATTACCGCCACCTTCTGGATTGGACAGCGTATTCTTTCTGTTAAACCTGTTAAATATTTAATTCGGTGACATTATGCTTTGCTTCTTTAAACGCAGATCTGAGTTTCTCTCTTTCGTCCTCAAACGTTTTGAAAAATTTTAACTGTTAATTTTAGCTGTTTGTGTAAGTGTTTGTTTGTGCAGTATATCAACTCACACATTTCCCTTCGTCCTGCACGGACCGGAGAAAACATATTTTCCTCAGACACTTCCTGGGGTAAGAGTTGAGGTTGCTTATGAATCCTCCTTTACTCAATGTATCTGACAACTTCAGTAACTTTGCAGATGCAGATTATAAAGACAGAATGTAATCTAAACAAAATACATTGACTATTTTTCAAGATTCAAGCTTTTGATTCTGTTCATCATTGAGAACATCTGTAAGATTAAACAAAAGGGGGGTGAGAAAAATAAATACGGTGCTGCTGAGAATTGTTATTATTGTGGATGGAGCAGCTGTCAGAGTGTGTTAGAATCAGCTCCACTTTTCTGCTGCTGCTAATGCCAATGTTTGTTTCATTAGGTTTTATTCAGCGTTTTCTCTTTTTTTCACAAATCAGGTTTGTGAAGTGCTTCTTCACAAACTTTATTGATAAGACTCATGTGGAATTTGTACATTCATGTTCAAAGAAATACATTAACTCAGAAACATGTTTTTAAAAATATTAAAAATTTAAATGCAATTTAATTTATTTTTATGGTTATTCCATTTCAGAATTTATTAATAAAATAAAATAAAAAAATAAAAATCATTTTTGTCACAGGTAGTTGCTTTTATAAATACAATATTTTTAAGCTCCGCCTACAGGGATAACGGTATATTTAACTACTAAAACACAACACTGTCACCTCTAATGTTTCAGTCCTACATTAGGTCCAAGCATTAGTATTGGATAGTGTAAATTAGCTTGTATTCACTCCCTATTTAATAATTTCATTCACGTGAACATAAAAAAGGATCAGACATGTTAAAACTGATATAAATAAATGTGTAGTTTTAAACAACATAACTACTACTCCCATGAGGCCGCTCGGAAAGCTTCGAACGATCTTTTCTTTAAAAGTTGACTGACTTTACGCTCCACCAATAAGGAGCCACGCTGCCTGCGGGGGGCGTGTCTTGAGGTCCCGACAGGAGAAAGTGCCACGACTCTGCAGGCAGACAGACTCCACTGAGGTGAGGAAAGTTCGCAATTTCTCTGCTGCTGCTTTACAATTTAGCCACTTAATGACGAGAGAGGATGAGAAGTTCAACATGTGGGTCAGGCTGTGGATTTTATTCGTTAGAAATGATTAGAGAAAAGATTTCACATGGCCAGGAATGACAGGAGGTTTTATTAGGACGCTTCTGTGCAGGAAAGTCAAATATTATATTTGGAAAATGTGAAAAAACATCTGATCTCTGACGTGTCGATGAAGGGGGTCCCACACACGAACTTTCTCAGGCCGTTAGATGCCAGAGGACATAAACCTTTATGACGGTTAATAAACTTGTCTTTACCGGTTTGGTTTTTAAAATGTGCAGAAATGTAGAAACCAGAATCCGTTTCCTGTTTGTTTGTTGTGGTAATTGTTTGTATCTGAAAAACTGACCGGAGTTACACAACTGCCACTGCTGAGTGTGTGTGTTTGTGTGTGGGGGGGGGGACACGTCACTCCTCTGCTCCAGTGATTTCAGATCCTGGTCAGGAGGCTCGTTCCTTCCACAGCTCGTTCCTTCTGTTAAAAAGCAAATGCACATGAGACAGTGAAAATATTCCAGAATGTTCCTGAGGGATTTTCCATGGTTTCTGTCAGGAAAACTGAGTCTGGGGTCAGAAGAACGGTGAACTCTGAACCCGGCGCAGACAAAAGTCAATATGTTTGCTCTTGTCCCCAGAGGATGTCCACTGTGTCTCTACATGAACGTCCAACCTTTGGATCAGGGGGAAAAGGACATTTTCACACATTTTCTCCTAGAAAGTTCATATTGTCAAAAACAAAAGAGAGTTTCCTCCACACAACTGAGCAGTCACTGGGGGAGGGGAGGTTTTTACACCTTTAAATTCTGCCCCCTCTTAATGCTTTTAAAAGTCTGAACAGTTAAACCCTTTAATGTTAGGCCTGACCATAGACTCATTAAACTGTCAGATTGGTCAAATTTTAGCAGCTAAAATGACTTGATTAAGTGAAGTAATGGTGGTGTTTTTGTGTAACCTTAATCAGAGTAATAAGGTACTGCAGGTACTGGAGAGGCTGTAGCTCAGTTGGTAGAGCAGACGTCAATGAACCAGAGACAGTCACTGCAGACAATCACACGTTAAACAATAAAAACTTTACAGTTTGTTATGCCGTTGCCAGGACAGGAGACTCATATTTCTGTGACATCCCCTCTTTGTCCTGCAGACTTCCTGTGGTACTCTAATCAGACATGGATGTCTCTGACCCGCAGACCCTTGGCTTCATGGTCTTTGGAGGATTCATGGTCCTCTCGGCTTTGGGTATCCTCCTTGTCTCCACCCTCTCCATGAAAGAGACTTCGTACGAGGAGGCGCTGGCCAAACAGCGTCGTGAGATCATTCAGAACCAGAACCAGAGATCAGAAAGGAAGAAGAAGGACAGGCCTTTGGAGAAAAAGAACAAAGCCAAGAAGAGAGAGGACCAACCTGACGGGAACCTCTCTGAACCGGGTAGTGATAGCAGCAAGAAACCTGAGGTGATGACCAGTGCAGAACCAGATCCTGATCCAGAACCTGCTTTGGAACCCAAAGCAATACCTGAATCAGAACCAGAACCTGTTGAGTCTCTTCCAGCCCCTTCTCCAAAGGACAGGAAGAAGAAACCAGCTTGGGTGGAGCCAGCTACTGTGGTGGAGTCTGCTGCTAAGAAAGTCCTGGTCCTGGCCATTGCCCCGGTTAGTGATGTTCACATGGTCCCTGAAGTAAGCAAAGAACCATCTGCTGCCAAACCTGAGCCCACAGAGGCCGTGAACAAGAAGAAGAAATCCAAGAACAAACCTGAGCAAACAGGTAAGGAGGGAGGGGGACAGAGAGGGGGCCTGGGGTGTGGTCCTTTAGTGTCTCCACATACAGAGGATACAGTTAACAAAGAGGAGCAGCTGCTTTTCTGTTATGACGGTTTCTCTAACGTGTAATATCACCCGTTACCAAAACATGAAGTAGAATTTTCTAAAATTCTCTTTAAAACCAGTTCCTATAGGCACCAGTTGTTCTGGTGTCTCTGTTTTCTGTCCCACAAACTAAATCAAACTCCATGTATGTAAAACTGAACATTGATGGTTGTGTGGTTTTCTATCCATCACAGAGTCTCCTGTCACCTCACCGCTGATATCTTACAGCAGTCTTATGTCTGCTGTGTCCAACATGGTGCTCACAGAAGACGAGACCAACAAGCTCGTGGAGGTCCTGAACCAGAGAGCTGGGGTCCACCATGAGTCCTGGCAACTGGTAAATTAATACCAGCAACCAGCTAACTTTAGCAGCTAGCAATGACACACACACACACACACACAGCTCAAATTGAACACCTTTCACCAGCTGCCTTAGCAGTTAGCAGTCACTCCAGGAAGTTTCCACTTTTTTGACACTTTTTCTCCCAAACAATTAATTCATGTTGGGTTTTTATGATTTTTTTCGAACAGCAAATTTCACAGTTAAATTATTGCTGTGATCAGAACTGGAGTTACTTGTTAATGCTGTGACTGGTCCCCCTGTGAGAAGCTGTGATAACTAAAACAAGAGCTTCCAATAAACTAAATCTTAATAAATTATAGTTTAAAAGTTTTAACTACAGTCGTATCGCTCAGCAATAATAATCCAGGTGTTTGATCTTTTAATTACAGCTTTTATCACTAGAACTGTCATCGTGCTGAGTGGGTGGATGTATTCACCTTTCACCTTCACAAGTCCACATGTCCTCAAAGTGGTAAAGCTTTGACTCTGATCTATGACACTCAGGCCTGTCAGAAAGGGGACCCTCTGCCCACTCTGAAGAAACAGTTGGAGGACAAAGAGAAGCTGCTGATCTCTAAACAGGAAGCTGCCGCCGCCGCCCAGCGACGCCTCCAGGAGCTCAGCAAGGTGAGCCATGCAGTGCACAGGTCCAACCACCTGAACTCTGATAGGTTCTGTTTGCTCTCTGTCCTTTTGGTGTGATTGACAGAAAGGACGCCTTTCAACCACCGGCACCAAGGTTTTAGAGCATAGCTTGGTCCACACTGACAGAACTGAAATGTCTCAACATAGTCACAAGAAGCTCCAGTGCTGGATTTTATAGGGAAAAACTGAATCAGTACTGGAAACGGATTAACTTACACCACCTGCTGAGCTGTCAATCAAATTCAGTGTAAGGCTACTAATGTAATACCTTGATTGCTGTTGTGTTTCTTCAGGAACTTTGTGCAGAAAAATCCAAGACTTCCTGTGTGGAGGCTCGTCTGAGTGCAGAGCAGAGTGCTCGAGTTCAGGAGGCCAAAGCCCTACGGACCAAAATTGAGACGTGTGAAAAGGAAAACCAGAAACACACACAGCAGCTGAACCAGAAGGTGCAGTAGGATGGCACAAACTTTTAGTTTTGCATTCAAGTCTGAAGCTGCTTATGGCCAATCTGAGTCAAATCAATCAGTCCACCAGGGCCATGATCAGTCAGGTCTTGATTTGGGAAGAGGGAGGAGGACCTTGTGCAGAATTAGGTCTTAAGTCTCCAGTGTTCTGGCTGACCGGTTGATACATAAATGTGACAGAAAACATTGTGGGTTGTAGTATGTTTTGCTAACTGTTTGTTAACCTGGAACAGATTAGCCGTCTGCAGGAACAGCTGGAGAAAGGCCCCAATGCTCAACTGGTCCGACTGCAGCAGGAGAACTCAATCCTCCGAGATGCCCTGAACCAGGCGACCAGCCAGGCAGAGAGCAGGTAAGATACACCAGAGATCGCCCTCTAACTCTGGCCCAGTTGTCTGCTGCGATCACATCGTGTTTGACTTTTGAGTGTCCATCCATCCTATGTTCATCGGTCAGTTCTTCAGCTGTCCTCTCTAACCCAATCTGATCTTCCCCACAGGCAGAATGCGGAGCTGGCCCGTCTCAAGCAGGACTGTGTCCGTCTGGGTCAGGAGTTGACCGAGCGGACCAATGCATTGCGAGCCAGTGAGGTGCGCAGGAAGAGCCTGGAGGCCAAGATGGCCACCAGCGAACAAGAACTGGCTCGAGTTAAGGTCAGAAATTCACAGTTGTTGTCCTGATGTTTGTTAATGAAGTTATCGCACATGAAACTACATCATTGGATTTTGTGTTGGACAGAACATAAAGTTAATTTTTAATCACCCAGAACACACTTCCCACTTGTCAGTATCAAAGAAATACTGTGACAGGTAAGTATTAACTTACCTGTCAACACCTGTGTCTGCAGGTGGAGCGTTCATCTGACGTGGAGCAGCTCAGGATCAGGTGAAACCTTTTCTGCTGTCACATTACTGAAATAGCAAGCAAGTGCAGATGTTGCGGAGGTGTTTTGGACGCCAAGTGACTTCCTGCGTTACTTTCGTCAGGGTGCAGCATAGAGACGAGCAGGCTGAATCTTTGAAGGCGGAGCTTACACACCTGAGGGAGGAGCTACACCAGCTGACATCATCACAGACACTAAGGTTAGAAACACAACGAGCATTTTCTATCATTGTATTTCTGTCCCAACAAATTAAAAAAAAAAAAGAAAATGGCCCTGTTTTTTGTAAACATCAGAGTCTCAGCTTAGTGTAGCAGTGAGAGACTTCAGTTATGACGTCTTCCTGAACCATAGTCTTGAATTTATTAAATGTGATTTTTGTTTGTTTCTCTCCTCAGAGTGAAGCTGTCTGAGGCTGAAGCTGCACATCAGACACAAAATGACGTATATTTGAAACTGTTGATTCCAGTAAACAGAGGCTTTTGTCGTATTTTATGTTTCCTACAGATGTTTAACAGCTGCTGTTTTTTTTGCAGGAATCAGGAAGTGAAACCGAGTCTGATCAAGCATTTGAAAGGTGAAAACACTTGACATATAAACAGCTGATCAGTATTTGAGTGTTTCGTTGGATTACAAATTAATTTAGTGCAAAAAGTCTGTCCATTACCAAACAGGGGAAGTAAACAAGAAGTTACATTAAAATGTTAATGCATTTTTAACAGCATGTTGGTGGAGTGGTTAGTCCTGTTGCCTCAAAGCTTGAAGATCCCTGGTTTGAAATATCTAACTATATAAAAGCTGTTAAAACCAGCACAGGATATTTAATTGTCAAATGGGTACTTTTACTTTGGTATTTTCAGTACATTGTGCTGATAAAACTTAAATCTGTTTACCTTAGTACCATTTTACTGCAGGAGTTGGACTTGTAGTTCAGAATTTTGAAACTGTGTTATTGTAGTTTTTTATCTGTGCAGTTTTATGTGTCAAACGCTGACGCATCACGGCAGCACGTAAAAACCAGCTCTATGCTGACAATGTGTTTTTGTTGGTTTCAGTCTTGAGAAAGACTCTCAGCTGCTTCGCCTGGAGGAAGAGCTGCAGCAGGCTCAGAACCACAGCATGGTGGGTGCAAACATGTGCTCCCATCACCACTTGGTCTTGGAGTGAGTTTTGCTTCAGAAAGAACTGTAACAGTGATGATGAGACAAGTCATTTATAGACTGAAAAAAAAAACCTGTTCATTGAATTAATTTGTTTCCTTGCAGCTGAAAAATCTGAAAAGTGGGATAAAATGAATAAACACATTTGGCTCAGTAACTGCTGAAAAGAGTTTGGGATATAGTCAGGTAACTGGGAAATGAGGAGCAAGTGGGGAAAACTTCACAGGGTACTGGGGAAGTGGGATTTTTGGTTAAAGGAGGGAACAGGACACAATAGAAAAACACCAGCAGAGAATTCATTACAGGATTATAAGAAATGGGAATTTTCTTAAAAAGGTGCGTTGAAGTTGGGTCTGTTCTTCTGTTGTTTTCTTCAGGAGCTGCAGGAAGAGTTATCTACTGCAGAACGTCAGAGCAAGCAGAGAGAAGCCGAGCTTAAAGCAGCGCTGGTCAGTAACAAAACACAGGAAACAACATCAGATGGGTCAAAGTCTGAAGTTTTACATCTGCAAAACTTTTTGTGTTTTCAGACTGAAGCTGAGTCCAGGCTTGTGTCCCTGAGTTCAGACTTCCAGGCAGCATTGCAGGGTCTGTTTCCTGGTGTCTATGTGGAGGCCGATCAGGTCAGTCAGGCTTGATTCACTCAGCAGTTTGTGTAGTGTCAGCTACATTAATGAAACTGAGGGCTTTATTATTCTGGCCATGAGCCTTATATTTGCACAAAATTACATGACACATGAATAATTCTGTGATCTGGGTGTGAAGCCTGACAGTCCAGGAAACAGCAGCATTGTGTTGATAGGATGATTTTGTTTTGTTTTTTCTTCAGAGAAACTGGCTGCAGCTTTTTACTGAGAAAGTCCAGAAGAGTAAGAGTGAAGCAGAAAGGTCCAACTCTGAGGTAAAATCACCAAACTGTTCCTCCTCACATGCCTGGTCGACAGATCTGGCAACGGTTAGCATTATTTTTAGCCTTGCAGTGTGGGCACAGTAAGAGTAGTTAAAAACTCATATTACTTTCTTTACACAAGCTGAATATTTCTGTGCATTTTTTATGGAAACACTTCTTTCTCAAAATAAAATTTTTCCTTAAAGATTACAACTTAACACATCAGAATGTTGTTTGCCTGAATTTGGCTTTTATCGTCCCACAATTTTTTAATGTTCCCGCGAATTTTGGGCTCTTTTTAGAACTAAAATATTTTTGTTAATCACAGGACTCTCGAACCGAATTGCTTCTTTTTCCATTATGTTTCTTTGTTTTCTCTGCAATGTTATTTTTCCCGACCCCATGACATTAACAAATCAGCTCAACTATGTGCGTCTCTGCACAACATGTTGTTGAGATTTGGGAAGTGTTCACGTCTGGGCATTTGTGAGGCTCTGTGACCTACAATCACCTTTTCTGCTTATGTCTGCGTAGACATTTACATGTATCAATGAATACACATAATTCTGCCTTGAGGATACAGGATGTAATTGAGCATGAACCAGCTGCCACTGTAAAAATCATGGCAGAAGTTTGAATAAGTTAAACAGACCTGTGTTACCCGAAGGTTGAATCCTACCTGGATGACTGAGAATCTTCACCGATATTCCCATGGTAGATGTTAATGAGGTCTGATGCTGCTGATGAGTTGATGTTCACAGGTTTTATTGTTGTCTGATCAGCTGCAGTTGAGTCTGAAGGACGCTGAGCAGAAACTGAAGGAGCTGGAGGCACAGTTTGATCCCAATGCAAAGCTGCTACTGGAGACGGTGAGTCAAACTATAAATGAACTTTGTGTGTTTGTCAGTTTTTTATATTGTTTTTTATTGTAAACTGTTGTTTTGTTGTCTCTGCCAGGAAGCTGAGCTTCGGTCTCTGCAGCAACAGACTGAAGAAGAAAAAAAGGTTTGGAAGAACAAACTGTCAGAGACTGAGCACCAGAAACAAACAGTGAGAGGCCTTGATCTCAGTTTAGGCTTATTACATATATTCACTGGATTCACAAAATGTGAATATATTTATACACTTTGAAGAATGTCTTATCTTGTCCTCCCAGTTCTCTATTGTGTGTGTGTATATAAATATCTATACATTAAAATCCCTCTGTGACTTTACTAACTGGTATCATGTAATTCTGTGTGATTCTCACTGTCTGCAGATCCAGGACCAGCTGAAGCTGCTGG
Organism: Channa argus; assembly: GCF_033026475.1. Lineage (NCBI taxonomy): Eukaryota > Metazoa > Chordata > Actinopteri > Anabantiformes > Channidae > Channa > Channa argus. The sequence goes on from NC_090199.1 coordinate 470,252, forward strand.
AGGATGAAGTTCAGTCCAAGAGGACAGAGACAGAAAACACTCAGCAGGTCTGTTGTAGTGAGTAAAACCAAACAATTGTTTGAATGTTACTGGTTGTTTATGATGAATTTACTGTGGTGTCTCAGCTGAAGGAGCAGCTGATGCTGATGGAGGCTCAGCTGGAGAAACAGCTGGAGGAGGCCAGTTTCACCCAGATCTGCAGCGAGGAGCTGGCCCAGGTCTGACACACGAGATAAACAGGGCTACACAGTTATTACCATTATTGATTCTGAGCTTTTTCAGTTCAGTTATTTCTGCATTTACTCAGATCAGTGTTGTTGGTTTGACCAAGAACTTTATCTGTGTATCAGCTACAGTCTCAGCTGCAGCTAATGTCCATTAGGCTGCAGACAGAGCAGCACCAGCGACAGCACCTGGAAGGAGAGTTGCAGCAGGTCAGAGTCACATCTGGAACATCTGTCACACTAAAGGAGAGCTCAGAGAACAGGATGAGACATCAAAGCGTTTGCTTTGTTTGTATTTTTCAGGCTCGACAGGAAGTGTCACAGCTGCAGCAGCAGGTGGAGGCTGAGCGGAGGTCTGCTGCTCCGCTCAAGGTTTCTGTCTTCAACATGTTTTTATGTTTATTTCAAAAATCGATTTCACATTTTAATGATTTTAACTGAACAGAGACGTCACAGAGAGAGAGGACGCAATCGGCACCTGGTGTCAAAGCCAAGAGAAATGTTGCTCATTTCTTACGATTCAGTCCCAGCATTAATAAAATGATAAAAGTTCATTTAAAAGCCGAAGATGTTTGTGTTGAATGTGAATTCTTGTGTTTTTTCTGCAGGAGGAGACTGTTGCAGTGAAGGAGGAGACGCCGGTGTGACCGCTTGTTACAGTCACTGATTGATGTTAGATTTGGAAATTCCACCTTTAGCAGAGTAACAGAAATGTGACATGATAAAGTGTATGGGACAGCTCATTAGTGTAATTCTACAGGACAAATAAAGTATAAATTAGTTTGGATTTGACACCACAACCAAGTACTTAGTTACATAATAACTGTAGTGCTCGTCTTGTTTTGTTCTGCATTACAATTTTATATAACAGTATCATTGAAATGCACTTAAAATACTTATTTTGCAGAGTGACTCATTTTGAAAAAGATTCTTACTGTCATTACTGATGAGTTGATGTCAACTTAACAGTGGGATGTTAAATTGTAAATGGTCTGCACTTATATAGTGCTTTTATACCTACTGGTACTCAGAAGCGCTTCTCACTCTCAATCACACACACACTCACACACCAATAGGGGAGCTGCTAGGCAGCTGGCCAACTAAGTTGATGTTCAGTGTCTTGCTCAAGGACACTTTGACATGTGACCATTGGTGGACAACTGCTTTACCTCCTGCGCCACAGTCGCCCCAATCAATGTTTAGACTGATAATGGGACTAATTTGTTTTACTTTAAACTGGAAAGTGACTAAAGCTGTCAGATAAATATAGTGGAGCTGAAGTATAAAAATCACATCAAAATGTAAATACTCAAGTACAATTAGCTCAGAACTGCATTGTTGCTCAGAGACAAGTAAACAGATGAAGCCAATTTTATTGATCAAAGAACATAAATAAGACATGTTTCACTGTAAATACAGCTGAGAGGAAACCTGTGTCCATTTACATTAAAATGACATAAAGAGTAAAACAAAGACTTTTTCTTTTCCATCTGCACATCCAGCTACTACAAGTGTCCCTTTAGTGTTTGTCTTATTTCTGATGAGAAAGGAAAGAGTGTAGTAGCTAATTTTACAATGAATATTATATGTTGATGAAAAAACAAATCTTTGTTTTGCTCCCTTTGTTTTTCAATGTAAGAGGATGCAGAGTTTCACCCTGAACTGTACAACCTGGAACCAAAGTCCAAATAAATAAGTGTCATAGCAATAAATTAAGCCTCGATGACCAGTGGAGTATTAGCCTGGAGTCAGGAGATAAGACGCTGAGTTGTGTGCAGTTCAATGGCTATTTACACACATTTTATACACATTGTCAGTAGCTTTCAGCACATTTTTCAGTTCACATTCTGTTTTTACAACTTCAGCAACAACAGAAAAATCTAAGAAAAGAAAAAACAAAAGCAGTGGCTGATTGTTAAAAACCTTTAGTTACATGTTACAACAGCATCTTCACATCTATCAACGATTCTTTAATACATGTTCGGTATCAAATACTTTAGTCAGCAGCTTACAAAAATATCACAGACACTTTTAGGCTTACTTAGCGTCTTCAATTCCTACAACAACAAAATGTCAGTGAACGCAGCAGCTCTCAGCCCTTAGTCCAGATCAAACCAGAAAAAAGACCCCAAAACCAAAGTGTTTAAAGGCCTGGTTGTGCTCTCTGCTCCCACGTACCAAACTCTGCAAGGGTCTAAAAACCTGAGTCTGTATGGTGAGACCACCCAGTGCACGTCCTTAGCGTTGTGCACCGTAGGGTTGACCATTTTATGCAGAAATTCAGGTTTATATTTAATGTGGACATCTACTGCAGTACACTGCATTGATTAGCAATTCCAAAAACGTCTGAGAGTGGATCTCTATGCAGTACTTCTTCAGCTCATTTTAGCTCCTGTCTCTCAGTTTATGAACTGATGTTCATACGTAGCACAGATAAAGAAACAGAACAGAACAAAACCTGTGGTAGTTTCCTGGACTGCTGCGCTGAGAGCTGCTGCGCTGTCTCAGATTCACACCTCAGATCCACTGGGAGCTCTCCTTCAGTTTCATGTGCATACAATCGCAGCAGACGCCTGCTGGAGGTGAAGAGGAAACACAAATAATAAAATATCATCTGGACACAAAAATGCTGTAGGTTCTCCGGCGTGTAGTCACCGAGCAACGGCTTCCAAACAGACGTCCTAGTGTCTACAGCTTTCATAGTGCAGCAGTGTCGTCACACACACACACACACACACACACACACACACAAAGCACAACATGAGAAAATGAAAACAAACAACAAAAACTTATGTAAACATTTTTTTCTGATGACACCTGAGACTATTTCGTGGTCACCTCGCTGCACTGAAACATTTATACGTTTGGTTTTCTGACCTCTGTTCCTTCCATCACACCCAAACTCACTCTTGCTTTTTAACCACAGCTTCATGCAGAAAGACTGCAACTTCAAGGTTATTGTTCACATACAGCGTGGTCCAAAGGTCTGTTCGGTTCACAGAGAGATAAAATTTGTAAGACTTTTCAGTTTTTTCGGACAATTCAGTCCGAAAAAAGTCATTTCCAAGGACCAGAAGTTTAGAATCACAAATTTTACATCAGAATTTCTTTTAACTCTAAATCCCCAAACATTCTGATCCCAGGTTTTGCATGTGGATCTCAGTGAACTCAATCGTTTCAGGTATAAAAGGTTTGTCCAATCATAGAGTCCATCATAATATCCCAATGTAAATGCTTCTTCCATCAACTCTAACATCGTACACGCTTTTAAATTACTTTTACATGTAGCAGGTTCTGCAACACAAGAAACCTTTTTTACTTTATTTTATAACAGGAAGATTAATTATTTTGTCCTCTAGGTGACACATCTGAGATTAATCACCAACATATCATAGTGTAAACTTAACATGGCTTCAAGGGGTTAATTAAGGAAATTTAAATGGTCCAAACCTGTGTGGCTGAGGTGGAAATAGCTTCACCGTTTAGTGCCTATTTTACTTCTATTTCCCAAGATGCAACTGGACAGTCTTTTGTAAGAACCATAACCCAAAAATACATAATTTAAACAGTTTTTCTGCTCAGCTGCTGGTACTAGCTGATGTCCTACAGTCGTAACAATAAGTTTTAGCACATCATTAACTCTCTGCGAGGTTACAGATTATGTCAGGACTGAAACGTCGAATGGAGACCATCACAGCTAATGTTAGTGCCTCTGTCCTGCTCTTCAGGAAGTTCACACTTCAGTAAGATGGGGTCACATTAACTAAACATTTTTGTCCAACTCATAAGACCCAATTCTCTTCACAGTTAAAAGTGAAGATGGTTGTAAAGGTAAACAAATGATGTGATCTTACTTCTCTACACTGACCTGAAAGCTGGTAGCTCCAGCCACAGTCGGTTGGCATCAAATCTGGACCTGGATCCTGTTAGTTTTAGTTTCTGTCAGGATGTCACGATTGAAGCCATCAAGTGCAGATGAAGTCCTCAAAAACGTCTCCAAACAACTCACAAAGCTAATGTTAGCTAGAGATCTACAGCTAGTTTTGTCTAAATCTGTGAAATCAAGAAAAAGCTAAATCTGCCACAGTTCTAAAGTGAACACGCAGAATGTAAAGTATGACAGTAAAAGCAACTGTTCCGAAGCGTAACACACCACGAGGATCCCAGCAAAGTGACGAATGAATCTGTCCTGCAGCTGAACCCTTTGACTTAAAAAAACATGAATAAGTTCTCGAACAGCTAAATTTTGGTTGAACATCTGGATGTGTTGTTACGTCATAACTCAGTTTCAAATCTGACACTTAGTAGGCAAACAGTTTCCCCTCGCTTCCAGTCTTTGAGCTAAGCTAGACTAACACAACCTGGACCAACAGAACTGAAACGCTGACTAATTATTTTACTTAGATATAATGTGGCTATTCAGGTGTGAACTGTCACAGTATTGCATTAAAAAAAATCTGATGTTTGTAAAGGATGAAAAGGTCAGACATGGTTTGTATTTTTTAGAAATATGGATATTTTTGCACCAAAGGAAAAGATTTCATCGAGCTAGTTCTACAGTACGCTGATGACCAGTCTGAGCAGCACTGGTACCTAATAACCAGATGCTGCTGTGTTTTTGGTTACTTGGTCATTGAACTCTTTGTGATGCAGGTTGGTGTACCATGGGCTACCAGACATACACACACACACACACACTCACTCACACACATGGTGCACACTTCAAAACACACAAACATTTTCTCTTGAGAGTCCTGACAGCTTCAGGCATTGAGGGTAGATCATCCGGACGAAAAGCACTGCTCTTCTGTGTCTACCCAAACTCAAACTACTCTACGGCTGCTGCTTAATGCATCTTTACAAAGTTTTAAACATGAATGAAAAGAGTTCTTTTTGCTAAACCTACACAGACACAAACATCCCAGTTCCCTTTGTCAGGTATTCATGATTTAAGGTAGTTCAGGTGAAATCAAAGCCAAAAAAAGAAAGAATCCTCTCGTAAAGTTGGGTTGTTCAGTAGTGGACGAGCGAACTGAAGTGGAAAATTGAAAACATTTGTCGGGCAGGAAGGTTATAAGATCAGGGTGGAAATCTGCCGAGGTCATTGGCCTCTACTATCCTGCGATGAACAACATCGTACAGAGGTCGCGACGTCATTTATCCACAAAGCAATTTTAACATCATGCAGCAAAAACTTGATAGGTCAGTAAAAGTTCCCCGAACTTCCATGTGATTAATTGAATGTACCAGCAAAATCCACAACCCACAGGTTCCACGCAGAGGAGGAAAAAACCAACCAGGGAAATTAGACTACAATGTGTCTGCATAAGCGAGGCTTCTACCACTTCGAGAGCTGGTGGATTGCGAGTTTTTTAGCGTGTCAACACTGGAGGATGGTGGAACTAGGCCAAAGAAAAAAACAGTATCAGCACTAACGCCTCAATAGGTCAAGTCCCTGCGACCCACGGCCGGACCAGGAGTCAAGACACAAGTGCAAAGGAATGAAATCCAGCTCAGGCACAAATTTTGAAACCTGCCCCCCACCCCAAGAAAACTAACAAAAAAACAAAACAAAACAAAACAAAAACTTTTGGCTTTGTGGTTATGTACAGTGACTTCCCGTGGAAACAGTTTAACATCCATCGGGTTTCCACAGATGTGCAGGAGTGAATGTTTGCGACCTGGCGCCGGCGTCAAAGGTCAGGGTCAAGTCTTCAAGCTGGGAGGGGGTGGAGCTAACCGTGTCAGCCTTTTGTATGAGTATATGTGTAGTGGTTCTCCAGTCAACCTTATTTTCTAACTGTTGTGTTGGAATGGACCGTAACTAGCTCCGCTCCCTCCCTCGAGCTCCACCCCCAGCTACTGGTGGACCTCGTTGGCGATCAGACTGTCCTCCCCTGACTGGAAATCCGCCTCATTGATGCTGTTCCCGCCATTCAACATCTCCTCATCCTGGGACGACCCTCGGTCCTCCTCGCCACTCCCGCTGCCTGGCTCGTCTGAGTTTGGGTCCTGGAGCACTTGGGCGATATACATCTGCTGCTGCTGCTGCTGCTGCTGGAACACACAAAACCACAACAACCTGGTTAACCACCAAGGTGAGGCAAACCGTTAGATTTGTAACATCTAATGTCTGGTCAGTCGCAGCTCAAAACTTTTCAGCTGCTGATAAAGACTGTGTAGTCCTGTCAAAAGGTCCAGAACCAGTGAGCAAAGGCACCATAAGAATGATGGTGTCATTAAACCATGGAGCTAGTACCAACCAGGAACTATGGATGCAGACTGTGCAAGCTGCTTTGTGAATCAGTGCTTCTTTGTTCACAACCTGTTAAACTAGTTTGTTTCTTAAACACTCACCTGAGATTTAGTGGTAGGGGAGGATGAGGGACGAGCTGGACGTCCATTCTCAACGGCGTCGTTGTCGTTCTCCTTGGTGTCGATCTAAGACAAATGAAGACATTTGTCAGTGTACTGAACAGTGATATTTGTCTTTCATACAAACTGTTTGTAGCTTGGTTGAAATGTTTCTGTACCTTGTAGTTGTGAGCACTGAGGTACTTGAAGTGTCCAAAACACACGTGAGACAGACAGACCACGATGGTGACGATCAGCACCACCAGAGTAAACATGGAGGTCGGAGTCTCAAAACCTGGCAGGTCATTAAGATTGGTTAATGTTTAGGTAATGTGGCTTTGTTCAGACTTGATACGACTTGACTTTGAGAACAAATGCCTCAGGGTGTGTCCAGTAGGACCTACCTGTGCGTACGGTGGAGAAGAAGAGCAGCCAGAAAAGGCAGAGAATGGGTGCAGCCACCACCTGGGTGACGGCTCCAGAATGAATTTTCTTGTCTAGTTTGGAGGGCAAGTAGGCGTAGTACATGTTGTATCGGTCCACTAGGTGTTTCAGCAGCATGTACATCAGACCTGCAGGGGGACAGGTGAGCTGCTTCATTAGGAAGACACACAGACAGCTGAACATATCTGATGAAGGCATTCTTTACTGATTTGATATGAGACGGACTTGGGCTCAGACCTAAATTGAATTGGACTAATATTGGAGTAACATTTCAGCTGAGATGAAACTTTAACTCCATCTGTCCTTATTGACATAGGACTTGATCTGGATTTGTCTCAAATGATGGACACTTTGACACTTAAATGGAACTGGAGCTGAACTTGTCTCTAACTTGATTTTTATCTTGAGACTTGAGAATGTCCTTCAACTTCACATTTTGTGATGATGGAGTTCAAGTTTGATTTACTTGAGACTTTTCTTTGCCCCAAATTCTTAAAACAGCACTGGGTACTAGTATCAATAACTCAGTGGATAGTGAGTGCTAAGTATTGATGCTGTGTTAAAAATAATGCAGTACTTCCACTGCAGTATGGACTCCTGTGTAGTTGAGACTGACCGAAGGGGACGATGATGGGACAGGTTATGCTGTAGGCCATCACCACTGTGAAGACGTTCATCATCCAGGCGTATGCCGCTCCAAACTGGAACTCATAGGCCTGGTGCTGGAGGAACAACACATAGAATACACAAAATTGGACCACAAAGAGACAATCATGAAGCCTAGTTCAAAGACAAAAAAAGATTCCCATCCATAAAAAAAGGATTTAAGTCCATATGATTATATGAAGACAATTAGGAACTGGAGTCCTCATACTGATGGACTCCTATCAGACACTTGTCTAAATCTTGTATTATTACAAACTCCTTTGATTCACTCTCTGTCCTCTTGCTCAGTGTCTGTCGTCCTCACCCTCTTGACGTTGCGGCGGTCAGCGGCTGAGCGAGCTAGACACAACCTGATCATGTACATGAGCAGACCGGGGATCCTCAGCAGGTCCATGGCATTCCCGATGAACGCAGAGGCGATGACGTAGTTGACGAAGAACGCTCCATTATCTGGCAGGAAGACACACCTGAAGGGGAGACAACACACTGTTATAGTCTTCGACTGACTGATCCATTATTGATCATTCATTGATTTCTGAAGTGAAACTAAGCCTTTCCAAAATAAGACTACATGAATACACCACTGATCAATCGTCCTCTAACAAATTAAAAACCACTCACTCAAATCTGACTTTAGCATCAGCCAGAAACTTTCGATCAAAGAGCCAACGGAAGAAAACATCCAGACTGTAAAAGATAGACATTTTAATGAGGACAACAGAGTTCAAAAGTCACTAAGGATTCTTAAAGTCCAGCTGTTTTATCACCTGCTGAGTCCAAGAGATGGCAGCAGCAGCACCATGAAGATTAGGAAGGTGTAACATTTGTGCATCGTCGTTCTGTTTTCTCCAGACCTGCAGACACACAGAATTATGTTTTTTCCTTGATTTATATTTTTACTGCCTTGTCCTTCACTTGTAAGTTGCTTTGGATAAATGCATCTAAATGACTAAATGTAAATGTTAATGTACTGATCCTGTTCTGTAATACTACTGTAACCAAGGGTTGGGTGATGAAAAAGCAGCAGAGTTACCTGGTCCAATGAGCCTCGAAGAAGGCGGAGTAGTAGACAATGGTGGGCAGCAGAGCAGAGAAAGCCCAGAGGAGCAGGGTGGGAAAGAACTGGGTGACGATGGGATTCTGCAGAAACAAACAACCAGCAGAGTCAGGACAAGGATTTCATTAAAACTCAAACATGCAGCTCCACTGAAGCCAGTTTGGTTTTTCTCACGTTGAGATACTCCACGGGTTTGGTGACGTTGAACTTGTCCATGGTGGAGATGATGATGGCAGGAGTGGTGAGGAAGAAGAGAAGGATGAAGAGGATGCAGTTGATGATGAAGCAGCGGATCCACCAGGAGATCCCGCCCAGCGACAGGTGCTCCCTGCAACAAGAAACAGGGATAACGTCAGCTGATGGAAAAGGGTGTTATTGACTGTTTTAGTGGGCGGAGCTTGTGGACGTACCAGCGGACGTTCTGCGGGTCGGGTGCGTATGAAACGCTCCAGTTGTAAACGTGAAGCACCTCGCTGAACTGGGAGGAACGTGGCTCCAGTTGACACCGACAACCCTGAACCTGACAGGCGTTAAAGTCTTTCAAAATACTGTGGAGAAAAAAAACAAATCGACACTGTAAAAGACAGACACACAATGAACTCTCTGTTTGAATGTTAACACTAGGTTTAGTGTGTGTGTGTGTGTGTGTGTGTGTGTGTGTGTGTGTGTGTGTGTGTGTGTGTGTGTGTGTGTGTGTGTGTACTCACATGGCGGTCATGGCCTCGTTCTGGAAGGTGACGAAGGCCATGCCCAGCGGTTTGGTGTGGACCTTCTCCTTCTCCTTCCTGTACTCCTCCTTCAGCTTGGCCTCCCTCTTGGTGTAATAGCTGACAGCCTCCTCCTGCAGGATCAACACGCCGTAACATTTAGCATGCTAAAGAGGCTAATGAGCGTTACCCTTTATTTTCACTGTGAATTAAAATAAAACCTCTGGCCTGCTGATTTATCGAAGTCAATCATATTCATCTTCAGGAGAAAACTCAAGTTTGACTTGTCTGGAACAAAGTGACCAGCTGACAGATTCACATCACTGGATCAGATTTGTGTTTGTTTAAAACAGAGCTTTTGCCTCTAACCAGGTTCCCTGTCTCTCTGCACTGTTCACTATCAAAGTAAAGGCACCAAAGATGTTTACAGGGCTCATTTTCCTGATGAGTAAAGTAAAAAAACAATCATGTTCGGTGTGTCCAGACTAGGTTTGTTGTGTGAGCGCCTTTGTCTCGCTGTAATCTGAGCATTCGTGCAGCTCGTCACCTCCTCGCAGCCGGTGATGGCGCAGCAGCAGAGGTGTCCGCAGGGTTTGGGGTTGATCATGGTGGGAACGTGTTCCTTTGCCATCAGGTCGGTGAAGAACTTCTTACTGCGCTCCGTCTTCTTCCTGTAATACACACATTGATGTTCAGACAACCATCTCTGTTTCACTCTGCTACTGAAGAAAACTTTTACTGTGGATAAACGTCAGAGATAGTAATTAACTCAGGAGTGGAAGTGACAATGTTCATTTTTCACTGAGTTGGGACACAGAGAGACAAGATAAGCTGTGAATCCAACAATATCCACTGGCGTTTTAATATGTTCCTACTGGAGCTCCACCTGCTAAATACACATTTTACTCAGGAGAGTTCTGTGAAAACACATGATTTATGCCCATTTGCAGTTGTCACAGAGCTGCAGTGTATCCCAACATGCACTGGGCCAAGACTCTGTCTCACCTCTCAGCATTCAGAGCCATGAGTTTGGCTACGTTGTAGCAGATCCGAGCCTCCAGCACAATGCAGTTCTCATAGGCCTGTCTGCAAACAGTCATAGAGAGGAGGAAACGTTAAAATGTCTTCATGTTTGATGCTGAAATGTGTTAAATCGCTACAAGATGATGAGTTTAATTTTGAAGAGTTTGATGTTGGAGATGTACGTCGTGAACTCACTCAAAGTGCTGTTTGATCTGACTCTCCTCTGCATACTTTGAGATGCCATTAATGAATAAAGTGCGTTTCACCTGCAGGAGAACAAAATAATTATATTTATATATCACAGACACACACATCAGCCTGTTAGTAGAGTCCTGAGCTTTCTCAGCTTCCTGTTCTCCTACCAGGTCGTCCTCCTTGTAGTGCATCTTGGATGTGTGTCTCCTCATGCTGTAGACGGTCAGCAGCAGATACATGAAAGCAAATGAAGTGTGGAGCCACAAAAGGTTTGTCCTGGAACAACAAAAATAGACGATTTACTTATTTATAACACAACAGTCCAGGCTACAGCTCAGCAGGTGTTGGAGGGTGGATGTTTTCCTCATAAAGTGGATCATCACTATGATCACCACTATGAGAGAAAAGCACTGATACTGCAGCTTTGGCACAGAAAGTTTATTGTACAGAGCCTGAATTAGAGGCTAAAATAAAGCTGATCACAGTCTGATGAGGAACTGGAGGACGAACCGATCAAAGACTCACCCTGACTTCAGGTTGGCTATCGTGGTGCGTCCGAAGCTGTAGGCGTTATTTTCTGGAAAAAATACAAACAAGTCAGAGATTTTAATTTCATTTTTAATCACATTACAGCTCCTTCCCCAGGTGAACTCTGAGATTACTGACATGACCCTCAAACCAGAACTAAAGGCTCAGGGCTGAAAAATCACTGTTTGTTGGATGTTTAGATGCTTGTCTTCACCACCATGATCATCTCACATAACAGAGGTCTGCTTCTGATTCTGCTTATTCACACATGAACAGTTTCCACAATTCAAGTTTTGTAGAACAGTGACCTAATAGAGTATCATAAATTAATATAAACGTCGTTCATATTGTTAAAAGCCAGTGTTTGGGTCATTTCACCGTTTGCTCTTCACCTTGTTTTAAAGGTCCTGCTAAGGAACCGACTGATAGACAAACTGAGAAGCAGCACTAAAACCCCAGCAGAGGATGCAGACAATCAGGACACAGATGTAAAGCATACACAAACACACCGCGAGGAAATCCAACTACCAATGACAGAGCTACACAACTGAAAACACAACACGCAGCACTGACACTCAGTGGTGGAACTAAACTCACCAGAACATTTTCGGTTTATGCTCATTTATATCTTTACTCACAATTCATTTCAGGTTTACGTTTTGTAGGAAAAGTTCTCTGTTCTCTACCTTCTTATTATTTTGCAAGGTGAAGTTTATTTTTACTTATTGTTTTTTCAGCTACGCACAAACCAAAACCATCTCTACTGCTGTGACTGTTTCGACTGACTGTGGTACTTTCATTCATGCACATATTTGACTCCAAGTACTTCTGTGTTGTAGTATTTATCCTCCTTCCACCACTGTTCCTGTCTGCTCAGACTGAACCACGGTCTACCATCAGACAGCAAACACAGCTACAGCTGTTACCTTCTTTGGAAGGAGGTCCAGGAGCTCCTTGGCTGAGGAAAGCATCTTTACTGATAATTCGGACTAAAACAATCAGACATACAGTGTCAGCGGGTGTCAGAGCAGCTGCAGCGGGAGTGTCAGCACGCTGTGCTCGTTCTTACCCAGCAGGTCGCCAGAGAAGTTGACAGGCAGGACGATGCCAACAGAGAGGACCCCGACCACAACTAGCAGCCCGATGATGTGCCGCTGGAAGGAAAGGTAATGGACAGCGTCCTCTCCACACTTTTCCCTGATCTCTTCATCCCTGCAGGAGGAAGAGGAGGTCACTGCTGGTTGCTACAGCTACCACATATCCATTTAATCATCACATAGATCACTTTTGAATCACTCACTTTATTCTGAAGATGGCCGTCAGCCACGAGCAGAAGCCCTGAAAAAAAAAAAGTTTTAAAACTACTTGAATACAACTTTTTTGTTGTTATGCAGGTGGGTTTTAGGGGAGTGGGTGGAGCTTTGGCTGATAACTGGTATCAGGTTAATGTCCTCTGAGAGGCTCAGCAGTAAACCGGATTATCGTCGAAAGATTAAAGCAAACATAAACCTGCTGAGCTGCACCATCACTACAGGACGTCCTCATGTGGGACAACAACACACCACTACACACTGTACACACTTTTTACTCACCTGTGTCAACGCTGACTTATTCAATGAAATATTTAATAAAACAATTCAAGCTCTCATCCTGTATTTTTCTTTGCTCCGCAAGAGAACGGCACAGTCTATGATATAATCAAGTAAAAAATATAAATAAATAAACAAAATACTGAAACATTTGTCTAAATTATTTTAAATACATTAAATTAATGACATAAAAATTCTAAATCATGATTCATGTTGTAAATGTTGAAACTACTCTTTCCATGATGAGTTAGGGGCATGTAAACAGGAAATACCTTTTTGCCATGGATTCAATGAGTTACACTGTGTTTTTCACATGGAATCAAACTGTGAACAAACGTACAGCAGCAGAATCGTCTGTGATCCGTGTTTCACTGTGACATAGCAGAAAAACCTAAAAACATCAAAATACTGAAGAAAAAGAAGAAGAGCTTACATTGTCTCTCTGGTCAAAGTCTACGGAACTGGAGACAGAGGTGAGGCGTTCGTACCGGTCAGGGGTCTCTGAGTGCATCGCAGAGGCAACGCTATGACACAGAGAGGAGGGAGTCAGAAGACTTTTAGCATGTAGTCACTATGGCCTTTGACCCTGAGAGCAGTTCAGATCCTCTTTTTCCTCTGACAGAGTCATAAGGACATATGAGACACAAAACTACAGCAGGAGCTAACAGGAAATAGGACAATTTCACCAACTCAAATGTTTTTGGCTAAACGCTGGAGCTAATACACCAAACACTGAAAAACTCCCTGCAAAAAAGAACCAAACAGAGTCCACAAACTGAACCCTGAGCCTCCGAGTAAAATGTCCATGTTTAAACCTGGTTGACGCCAGTCACGGACACTGTGTTTGGTGTAAAACCATTTGCAGAAAGCAGTAGTGACAGTCTGGATGGGTTTTCCTGTCTAAGTCACAGCAAGTTTAAGTCTATGGTCACATCACAGGGTCACGAGACACTGATTCACAGACTCACACATCCTGTTACCTTTTCACAGGCTCATAGTTATCTTTCTCTCTCCTTCGGCTGATTTAACAGGACACATGAAGACAAATGTGGAGCAGTGTTATCATCATGTTAGCATCATGTTAGCACACACAGGTCAGTAGTCATGGTGTATGGGGGGGTGCCCCCTGTCACTCAGGTTTTTTGGGACACAAGACTTAACAGTTTGAAGATTTCATAGTGAAAATGTATGTAGATCATACAAATATTAATAATTTGTTTTCATGCAAGTTTATTAGTAAATCCTGCAGTAAATCCTCCTTCATGAAGGTGATAATGTTCAAATCTTCAAAGGTTCTGATCCAGTTTCAGAGACTGTGCTGCTTCATACTGACAGGAACATGTCAGAACGAGTATGTGTAGTTACACAAGGACTCATGATAATAACAAAATGGCACCAATAACCCCCCATACATCACTCACACTCTCTCTCACACTCACTCTCACACTCACTCTCACACACATATACACACACACACACACACACACACACACACACACACACACACACATAAAAAGAGGCAGATCTGCAGGAGTTGTTGTGTTAGTGGACCAATCAGAGAGCGGAACCCTGTTAATGGAAACTGAGGAAGACGTTAGTGAGTAAAGCAAACACTGAGGAAGCAGCAACATACTCTTCCCGCTCTTCCAACTTGGCTGTGCTGAAACGCTTCTTCAGTCTTCAGGAAGAAAAACAAATAGGGATCAGGAAGAGACACTACAGGTCAAATTGATGAAGAAACGAGGTAATAGTGGGGGTTTGAGTAGTTCCCAACATCTCACAGTTCTTAAGGTTTGGTTTTTCAGTTTATTTGTTGTGGTCTGAATGTGTGTCCAAATATTTTGGAGAACCAATGAGTGAGTGGGTGTTTCTGGGGACGTGTCCAGGTGTCAGCAGGAAGACAAATCCTGAACAAAACACACAGAGGTGAGATGTTGGGAACCACTGCTCTGGAGCCAAAATCATGAAGGAGTCACAGAAAAGTTTAAATAATCATGTCTGAATGTTCCTGTGGTTTTTGTTTACCTGTCTGCGTCGGTGACCAGTGCCAGGCGGCCATAGTCCCACGCAACTTTCCGCAGAATAGAGAAGACAAAGAGCAGCACCTAAAGAAGAAAGAGGAGGAATTCCTGTTAGAGCTCAGAGGGCTTTGCAAAAGTTTTAAGACACCATCAGACTTGTTTTTGCTGTGGTAAGTCATTAACCCGGGGCCTGAACAATCTGGAATAGAAGTCAGACTCAGTGTGGAAATCAAGATTCACATGTTTAATTTGCAGCATTATGATGAGTATGTATATATTATTTACTAGTCTTTATCAGAAGACAACTAGAAAATATAAGAAATATGTGCACAGTGTTAAGATCACAAACAATGAATCTGCTGGGCTAAAATATTTGTTCTCTGAGGGACCAGAAGTAGTCCAGCAAGGACCTGGCTCCTTCATCTGGATTCCAAGTCAGTGCTTTCAGAGTCTAAGAAAACATGATCAGAAGGGCACTGGGGAGAAGAGGCTGAGATATGGAAAAGCTCACAAAGATTAGAGTGAAGAGTGGAAAAGAGTGTTGTGAATCCTAGTTTTGAGTGTTTGCAGCCTTCAGTGAAGGTTTGGGGCTGCAGTTCTGCCAGTGGTTTTGGTGATAAATGTTGTAAATCACAGACAGGTTTTTAGGAATCACATGATTGGGAACAGTTCTATTGTTCAGCTTGACAGTGATCCCAAACCCAGAGTTAATGAAGTGAAATTATATCAGACGTGTTTGTTCTGACTCTACAAACTACACGACTATATCAAGTTTAGGTGTTAAGAGATCAGGAGAAATGCTGCTGCTACCAATGAGCTAAAGACTCGTACTTTACAGGAGGATGGTCTCATCAGAAGAGTCAATCATGAAATGCCTTCAGGTGAAGCGCCTGCCTGGGTCATGAAAAAGCAGACACTCACCAGGAAGCACATGAAGTCAAGGGCAAGCACAGTGGGGACGCCTCCAAATGGCAGCCCCTGCAGCACCGTGCTGCGGATCCGAGCAGAGTAGCAGTAGTCTTTAGACTCGTTCTCGGTCGAGCAGTTGTCTTGACCGCTGCACGCCTGACTGCTGCCGAATATCGCCATGGTAACGATCACCGCTCTGAGCATGCTCAGTGCCACATCCTGGCTGAGAACCTGAGGAGGCAAAAATAAGGTTTAACTAACAGCAGGAACATGAGATCATCTTTAAAAAAAAAAAAAAAAAAAAAAAAAGCAAAACTTTCTCTGTTTCTGCATAAAAAATTTAAAACCTGATAAATAGGAACAAGCTTTCAAGATTGGAAAATAAAGAGAAATGGCGTGCTTATTTTTTTGTGGAGTGAAAAGTTTACTGTCCTGATTACTGACCACAGATTAAAGTAGATTAATATTGTTATATAGACATTGTCAAGCAAATGATGTTTGTTTACAGTTATTGGAGCTAAAGGACGGGCGTGGACTACAAGGTAGTAGTGGAAAGTTGAATGTGTAGCTATGGAGGTACATGGCTTCTTCCCTTGTTGAATTGTTTTGAGAAATATTTTGTGTGGACTTACTTTGGTATAGCTCAATTGTGGAACGTGGAAGTCAATAAATGTTCAGTGTTTGTCTTACAACAATCTCTAGAGCGGATAATTTTGTAGCAGCAAACACAAGTGAGCCTGCCTCTACAGTGGATTTATATTAGTTTATTAAAAACTGCATCACAAGTTCTCACTGAACAGGTAAAATAAAGGTAAATCTAAAGTGAACCCACTCAGTGTCTCAGGTTTGATTTATGATCTGAACATTTTCAGAGTTAGAGATTTTTATTTCATACCCAGACGTTTGTGATTACATTTTGTCCTCAGGTCATTAAGATCTGATGGTTCTCTGATCTGGATTCACACTTGTCACTGTATCTGCTGCAGTTTTTCTTCCTCTGAAGTTTCTGACTACATTTCCCAGCATGCCTCAGCTGCCGCCAGCTTCCACCTCAGTGACCCACTGATCTCGTTGCCACAGAAACCTTGTTTGCAGCTCCTGACCCAGTTTTTATGCCTCGATGCCCGTTTACCGCAAACCAACAGCGACGGTGTGTTTGATTCAAGCACCAGCAGACGACAGGAGACCACTGTCAATGCACCAGTGGGACAGTGGGGAAAACTTAAAACCACAAAGGTTCTGAATGACGCCCTGCAGCTACTGGTTTCTCTTTCTAAGTGGATTTCTGGAGCTTTACTGTGACGGGACAGAGAGACGAAGGAAGTGAAGTCACACTGATCACTTCAACCTTATGGGTCTGATGTAAGAGATCCACATCCACCATCACAGACACTGTCTCCTCAGCTCAGTCCGTCTCCAGACGCCTTCTTGTGTCCACAACTAAAACACTCTGATGCAGCAGCTCTGCAGCCTGCAGGGGGTGCTAAGCACCACTGTTCTCATTGGTTCTGCTCTGATCTGGAATATTCCACCAGTTCAGCATCCTTCACAGAAACACCCTCCCCCCCTGTTGCCATGGTGCGGCAGCAGCAGAATGACTCATCCTAAGCTTCCAGTCTCAGAGCTGCAGACACACGGCAATAACACACAAACCACATCGAACAATCAGAACAGAACACAACTACACCCGAAGACCTCCTGACAGAGCAAGACTCAGAAGTCTTCAGAAGCCCCCCCCGCACAGAGGACTACAGCTCACATATATCAGCTCAGTGCGTGACACTTTATTTATGTCCTAACTTGGTCAGTTAACGACCGGATGATTCTCTGACAGTTTAATCAGAGTAAAGATGAACAGAGACATGAGCTGGGTCCAGACTCTGGCTCAGAAACCTGCTGAATCAGTGTAAAACCTCCTCAGTGTGGACATGATGTAACTGCAGCTTATCTGTTGTCTGCAGGAGTCCTTCAGCCTGTACCCAGTGACTCTGCCATTAAAGGGTAATTCAGTTTGTCTTTCTGCTGATCCCGTTTGTTCAATACCCAATGGTTTCAGTTTCATCTAAACCCTGTGGGACACCAGGTCACATGGCTGCTGATGTCAGTGTGCAGTAAGATGTCAGACCACCATAAAGCTTAGCATCAGACCAACTGTAAACCAGATGTTAGGCCAACGTTAATCCACCTCAGTGGGTTTTACAGTCTGTAACAACATCTTCAGTTTAGAGAAAGAAAAACTAAAGGAAAAACTCTGATGGAGGAGGTGAAGGTTGAAGTGTGTGGAGCTTCAGCAGAGGACAAACAGACAAACCTGGTCTATCACTGTTTTACAAACTTATTCTAATGCAGCCAAAGTGGATGGACCTAAAGGTGAATGGTGGAGCACCAAGAAGGAGCTGTTGGAATAAAGTAACATTAGGTTTGGACACTTTATTAAATTCAAATTAACCCTAAAATGATCCGACTGGACCTGTAGCAGAATGGCTGCAGTAAGACAGTGAATGTTGGGACTGTGGAGAACAGGATGACTGACTGAGAATGAACCTAATGGAGAGCGCAGCCCAGATGAGCTAACATTCCAGAATCACAGTGACACAATAGAAAACACTCCTTCTGTGGACTAGTGTCTGAGACAGGAAGTTGGAAGCAGAAAGACTCAGACGTCCGGAACTGATCTTACGCAGTTTTCCTTTCAGTGACTGGGTCATGTTTTCCTTTCTGAAAGGTCATTTTATTCTGGTATTTATTTATTTATTTTAAATGGAGACACAAAGGTTTGGGGGGATTAAATTTGTAAGAAACATTCCGCAGAATGTATTTATCTACGTGATCCTTGTAGAAAACAAAGGATGCACATAAAAAAACAACAACAACAACAATAGCATAATAGGAATGATTCCTAAAACTAGGAAATAAAGTAATCTATTGTCCTTAATTCTCTCCTTAAAAGCCTGTTTGTCACAGAGCTGTTTTAACCTAAAAGCCAGAGGAAAAATGTAATTGACTTATTGTAAAGGGAAGCAGAAAGATGCTGACTGCTGGGTTGACCTACAAAAACAAACAAATGAAAAAGAAAAAAAACTCCCTCCCAACAGCACTTTAATTATCTGAAACACTGAGGAGGCAGCTGGAAATAAAGATCAGATCAGATTGCATGAGTTCATGAAGAAAAGCTGCTGCTGTCACCTTACAAACATAAAAACAGAAGATCAGCTGGTCCAGACATGGTTGAGTCCGGGACACATGTGGCCAACTGATAAGAGCTTCAGTTATATCCTGTTCATGGCCTCAGTTAAAGGAGCATTTCACCCATTTACTGGTTCACAGAACAGCCTGAACAAGAATCTAAGCAGCACACGTGGAAAGATTCTGAAAACACTGGTGCCCACATTTTCCCATAATGCAGCTGTCAACACTGACTGAACTCATTACATGTCATGCTGTTTAGATCCAAATTTCCTTTGTCTTTAAGACAATTGTCCCTCTTTTGGTTTCTCTGAAAGTAGTTCCTGTTGCGGAGTAGGAATATCATCTAAAAGCTATATGTAGGCTTGATGTTCTGAGGACAGAGGACATCATCTCCAGACTGTAAAACCCACTGAGGCTCAGAAACAAAGTATTATGGGTTTCAACAAGTCTCAAGCTGTAACTTTTCTGAAAGAACCTACAGCTGAAGTGTTTATGCAGTTTGACAGCTGAGTGTATGTAGAGGACATACAGTATGAGGAGATCAGGGCGAGGACAATAGGGGGCTGCTGCCAGGGGGTTAATGCTCAGTGAGGAACAACAGGAAAACTAAAAACCACACACTTCTCTGAAACAGTCTCAGACTGGATTTGTCTTTGCAGAACTGTAGAAGTTTCATATGAGCCAGAATATTTCAAACGTGAGGAGTTGCCTATACAGAGTTAACAATGACCAAGACCTGTTATCACATCCTGAACAATATTGTGTTATTACTAGCTTCCAAAACCCTGAACTGTTACTTTAACATTCACACAGATTTTTGCCCAAATATTATTTATATATTTATATATGAACATCTGATTGGCCAGTGAAGAGAATCTGTTTGGACTTCAGAAACCAGATGTTTAACAGAAGCTGATAAGTTTCCAGATGTTTTACAGCAGATTCACATCTGATGATGATAATCAGATATAATCTGTTTCTGACAGGTTAAGGCACTGTACCTGTTACAGGTAAGTCAGTCTCATGTTAAGGTCAATGAAGGCAGCGCTGCTTTATGGTCCACTCTTCAGTGTTGGATTTCAGAGTTTCAACCACGGATAATAAACAACATCAGCAATGAATTCACAGAATCTCACGGTGAAACACAGACCACCTAGAACAACTCCCTCACACTGAAAACAGAACAACCCTGAAAAATAAAATCACTAATGATGATATTGTGCTGATCCACCAAAAGACTCATGAGATAACTGTTACAGAACTAATCTTAAGGTTTTAATCAGCCTGCAGAGCTGAACTACACTCAGGTTTAAAAAATTAACGAGTAAGGTTTGACCCAGATGTGTCACAGAGCTCTGAACCACCCCAGACCACATGGAAAAGGAACGGACCTATTTACATAAAACTGATTCTTCTTCTACAGACGACCACAGCTGGATTTGACGCAACAGCTGCCAAAAACTAAAGTAAACCGTTTTGTGTTCTGCTTCACAGGGAGAAAATGTACCAACAGCACACAGTACAAACACTCAAGGAAAAAGCTAAGTCAAAGTATAAAAAGCTAAAAAAGAAAATGTACTTCAATTATTCAAAAGATAAAGTAGTTGAAGCAGAAGAGACTGAACTATTTTAAACAAGACGATTATCACCATCTGGCTTCATCTTCTGATTATTCTACAGTGGAATCGTCTGACTGTGGCTTTGGGAAGAACCGAGAAACGTTGTCACCTTTACAAAGAGTTTGGTTTTCCAACCAGGGACCATTAGATTTTAAGAAGCTGGAACCACGACATGTTCGTAGTTCCTGTCAGTCAGATGATTGGTCAATGACCAAACTCAGCTGTTTCGTGTCACAAAGCTTCAGATTTGTTCAGTGACTCCTGAGCTGCAGGAAAGAGGAGGTGAGAAGTACAAGTGCATCAAATTAGTAGCGTTCTTGAGTAAATGAACTTATCAGCACTGAGCCTCTGAAATGACTCCGTCATCAAAAAGCTTTTCATTTACCAGCAAATAAGTAAATAAAAACAACGCACAAAAGCTTTGATATTTCACCCTGAACCTTTGACCTGGTTAAATAACTGAGAATCTGCCGTTGGTTTGTTATAGATCAGCCTGATGGTTTTTTACTCATCTAGTGACGATTTGGGTCCTTTTTAACGAAAAGCTTGACTCATGTCAAAACGAAGATTCTCCTGGAGTTTTGGTTATTAACAGCGATTTCTAAAAAAGTTGTTCTTCTTATAAACATTGTTTGATTATAGGTGAATGTGCTGATTAATCACTGAATCATCTGGTCTGTAAAAAAGCTTTTGTCTTAGAAAATGTTCCGTTCGTCCTCAAGAACCGAGAAAGCTACCGAATATTCACATTTAGCTGGAACCAGGAGATTTATGGCGAAGAATTGCTGATTGATGGAATAATCGATTAACTGACTAATTCTCAGCAGTGATGTTGGTTTTATTGGCCGACTGACAGGTGAGTCTATATGCAAATAGTTGAAGTAATTTAAACTGATGTGGTTTTAGTTTCTCACGGTGGACAGTGTATTCATCCACAGAACTGATGCTGCAGGTCTGACCCGCTGTCCCACAAACTGTGACTCAGGACCTTTTATATCATCTCCACGTCCTACTGGACGAGGCACCGCGGCCCTGCTGCACCTGCATTCCGGCCTGGAGCGGCATCAGCTGCCGCAGCGAGCATCGGGGACACAAAGACAGATAGAGACAGAAAGAGAAGGACACAAGGACAGAAGTCCGCACCTGCAGACTGACGCACAACCCGCTGCGTCCTCTGCGCACACATTATATAACCCAACACCCCACCCTCCCCCCACTAAAATCCCGAAGCCGTGTGGAGGCTGGATGGAGGCTGGATGGATGCTGTCCGGGTGGAGACAGCGAAGAGGAGCCGCTCGCAGGCCGCCGGCGGTTGCAGCGGCGGCCTGCGAGCGGCCGGTCAGCCCGGAGTGATTAAACTCAACTAGAATAAAGCCGGTACCTGACCGTCCGAAGCCGAGCCTGCTCTTCTCTCCTCGATTCAATGAAAAATAATCACCGCACAAATGAGCCGTTAAATCCTCACAAATCCAGCGCCGCTTCGGCCGCGTCCCGCCGCAGCGCCGCCATCCGAGAATAAACCGCTTAATTAGCCCGGAGGAGCTCAGTCCGCCGCCTGAAATGGAGCGATCACAGGCCGCAGAGACGAGTCTGTCGCTTAGCCGCTGACTTCGCTGAGAGCCGCTCTTCTTCCACCGGGGGTCGGTGTTAAAATGGAGGCGGTGTCTCAGGGAATAGAAACGGAGCGGAGCCGCTGCGCCACCGAGCCGCCGCTAGTCGGCGCCAAACCCTGCCCTTCACAATAAGAGTCCCCTCCGCCACTGCTTTACATAATGTGAAATAAAATGAATAGATTACAGATTATATAAAATTATATAGAAACATCTAAAAAACATGAAATAATAATAACACACACACCCACCGCGATCTTGACAAGAGTCACCTGTTAAACATCTTCTTTAATTCACAGAAAGGTTCTTTGATAACAATAATAATCATTATTTAATACTACTGGCAGTAGTAGTAAGGATAACAGTAATAGTATAAACATTTAAATATGCGTTAATTACATCATAATTGTTTCATATGACCTATAGTATAATGAAATAGAATAAACAATATAAAATGTTATTAGTTAGAATTAATTAATTAATTAGTTAATTAGAAGTGACTCTTGAATGTGTGAAAAATCAAGAATTCATCAGGCCAAATACTCAGACCTGAACCAGAACAAAGTGCTGCTTCATTCCCTGTGTTAAAACAGAAAAATCTGAAAGCAGAAATCTTTTGTATTTGTGGACATCACTGTAATTCAGAGTCAGGGCTTTGGGTTAGAACCTCTGAGATCAGACTAAAGCCTGAGTTTAAGATGAAGTAGCTTAAACACATGAAGCTGAGGTGTGATCCAGGTGTGTCCCCTGTTCTCACATTGTTTATTAATAAGAAAAAATATTACAGACACTCATTTATTTCCCTAATAAAAATAGACAAAAAATTACTTTTATTTCTGAAAGATGGATTTGAAAGCTTTTATTTGATGGTATTTACATCAATATGTCTCAGTATGTTAAAAAACAGAGCACTTTTTGTATCAAATAAAATTTTCATTGACATTTTAAGTGAAGTAAAAGTGTTGGAACAGACATTTTTAAAGTAAATAAAAATATATATTTTTTGTCCTTTCCGCTTATCCTGTAAGTTCAGGGTCGCCACAGTTGGTACAGTTTTTTACGCCAGATGCCCTTCCTGATGCCACCCTCCCCAATTTCTACTGGGCTTTGACTGTCACTGCACAGCTGGGGAGGGGAATGGGCTGTTGGGGGTTCAGTGTCTTGGCCTGGGACATTTTGACATATAGCCAGGGATTGAACCACTGACCCTGTAGTCCGTGGACAACTGCCTTACTAACTGAGCTACAGCCGCCCTCAAAGTAATGTAAAATCAATAAAACTTAGTATTTGGTTGTAAATCCCTTGTTTGCAGTAGCTGCAACAAACCTGTGACTCACTGAAATCTAATTGTTGGTTTCTTCTTTAGATGCTTTTCCACACTTTTACTGCCACCTCCTTCAGTTGTTGTTGTTTCAGGGGGTTCTCCTTCAGTCTCATCTTCAGCAGGTAAATTCCCAGTTAAGGTCTAATGAGTGACTCTAAAACCTCCACTTTTCACTGATAAGGTCCCTTGTTGAGCTGACAGTGTTTTTTGGATCATTGTCTTTCTGCATGATGAAGCTCCTCCACCTTAGTTTTGTTCACTTCTAAATTCCTTCTGCTGCTGCCATCATTAGTTCTATCATCAATAAAATCAGTGAGACTGTTTCAAAAGCAGCCATGCAGCCCAAACCATGACACCATCACCACTGTTCTTCACCGATGAGCTTGGATGGTTTGGATCATGAGCAGATTCTTTCTTCCTCCACACTTTAGTAGAGGTTCATCTTGATCTCATCAGTCCATAAAATCTTGTTCCGGAACTTCAGTGGATCATCTCTGGACTGATTTATCTTTCCGATTCTTCCTGCTGATGAGTTGTTTCCACCTTGTGGTACAGTTTTCTTTAGATTGTGGATTGTGTTTTTGGTTTTATTTTTCACAGCTCTCACTATGTTTCTGTCATCAGCTGGTTTTATTTGCAGACCTGTGGATGTGGCTCAGTTCACCTGTGGTTTCTTCTGTTTCAAGACAATTACAATTGTTGTACTGAGTACGTCCAATGTTTGTACAATGGTTGCTATTTTCCATGTTGTTTAACATGTCAAGGTGTAAACTCCATCAAATGAAAGCAGAAACATTGTTTTATCTTAATCTCATGTCTTCATTAAACAATAGTAGTATAAGTATCAAGAGCAGTAAAGTGGGTTTTGAGTATCCACTGTAGATCTGACATCAGACTATACAACAGGAACAGTTCGTGTTGAACTAACTGAAGTTTGTTAACCTTCAGCATCTAGATGACCTTTAAAATTTTATTACTGACAGTGAGGAGCAAACCAGGGTTCAGTGTCTTGCCCACGAAATCTCCTCAATTCCACAGTGTGGAGCTGCAACACAAAGCAACACAGGAAGAAACAAAGACTTTCCACTAGTTCACAGTCACTGAAGCAACCTGTGTCCTGCTGAAATGACTACAAATGCTGTTGTGTTGTCATCAACACAACTGACCTGCAGAGTCACTTTGGCTTCAGAAGATCTGAAGGAATCAAAAATGACAAAGTCAGATTATGGTGGAGGGTGGAGGAGTCTCAGTGTAGAAGGACAGAGCAGCAGAGCAGATCCAGATCCACAAAGAAGTTCAGACTGCAGCACTGAGAGTCATCTCCACTTCTTCTGATTCCTTGGTCAGTTACTGCTGCTCCACTCTACCTCCCAGTAACATGGTCCAGTCAGAGCCTCTCTGCACACAACATGCTGCAGCAGCAACATGTGGATCATCAGGACAAACATCCTACTCTGATCACACAGAGATCATCACTTCCACCTGTAGAGAGAATGAGAGAGAAGAGAGGAGATCAGTGTTTCTAGGTCTATTTTGGGAAATAAAGAAAGTTACCTCACAGTGCAGCTCACTAGTTAATTTTTTGTTGTAAAAATGAACTAGAGCATAAATAACCATCTGTTTTCTGACATCATGGGACAACAATTCTTCAAGACACCACTGAGATTAATGAATAAGAAAATAAACTTGTGGAGCAGCTTCTTCTCTCTGAGTCTAAGCAAGGACGGAACTCAGCCAAGTGTCCCTGTCTGCAGAAAAGAGGAAGAGGACAACACTCACTCAGAGGAGTTGATTCAGTTGTGGAGGCTGTTTTTTTGTGCTGCTGTTGAACTGTGGTGCAGACAGGAGATGTTGTTATGTAGCCAGTCCTCACTGACATACTTAATGTGGTGGACAAAATAATAGAGCAAACTGTCTCATAACATGCAGTTTCCAGCCAAATAATCAACCCTAATATCAGATTCTACTCTTGCTGCTGTGACCATTTGCTCTGCTCTTGATTTGTCACCTTCCAGCTCTGCAGATGTATCTACACAAACAGGCTCAAGTTGTGAAAGTGAGCTACTTCTCTTAAGGCAGGAAAATCACAAAGTAGGTATTTCACTGCCAAATTGACTAAAGATTAAAATGTCATTGTGACTATTAAGTGACCTAAAAATCTGCTGATAATATAAAAATGAAGTTAGAAAAAAGCCAAAGTGACATTTTAACTGATATAGTGTTAAATCTACAGCAAACTAAACTGTTTACTGTGTTTTCGAATTCTGTCAGTTTACATTTCCATCACAGTCAATCAGAAGGTTTGTTGGCTTGTTATGTCTGGACACTTTTGCACTTGCTAACCTTTATGTGACGTTTTGGTGTTTGTTATCACCTCTAGTTCCCCTGTCTGGTTAGAGCGTTACAGGAAATACTGGATCTTTGCTTTGACACTCACAGTTGTTAATCGATAGTCTGGATTATTTATAAGAGCAGACAGAGACTTCAATCTTGAATACTGCAGATTATTTTCACTCAGGTCCAGTTCTATCAGATGGGAGGGGTTGGACTTCAGAGCTGACACCAGAGAATCACAGCTGATCTCTGACAAACTGCAGCCACTCAATCTGAATAAAGAATCAAAAATGTGGATCAAATCATTAGTAACAATCAGATTTGTC
The DNA here is from genome assembly GCF_033026475.1 of Channa argus. Lineage (NCBI taxonomy): Eukaryota > Metazoa > Chordata > Actinopteri > Anabantiformes > Channidae > Channa > Channa argus. The sequence continues at coordinate 496,371 of NC_090199.1, forward strand.
CTAATCAATGGTGTTAGAGTGACTTTGTCCTTGTGTTATTGTGGATCATCAGAATGTCAGACTTCTACAGACATCATCCAAATGTCAGCACAACATTCATACACCTATTCATGTCAGCACTAATTCAGAACATGCAGCTCACCTCACTCACCTCTGGAATTAGTATAAAATCAGACGTGTTGGATTCAAAGACTGAATCTTGTTTCTTTAATTCATTTTCTGTTTCTGTAAATCTGAACAATTATGTTTAATCTGATGTCAAATGTCAAATATTTAGACCAAACTGACCATTATTGATGAAATAACTAATGTCAGTGAGCTCTGCTTCCTCCTGGATCAGATGTTGACTGATCAAAATCAGATGGATGTTCTCTTCTCTGATCCTAAATGGAACCTAGTACCTTTCTGTACAAACATGTCTGCAGTGTCACATTTCTGCTCCTGGTTACTGGTTGTGTCTCTACACAAAGTGACATCATTGTCTGACAGGAAGCATCATGCACAGGTTCAAGTGTCACCTGCTGATGTAGACAAATCAGACACCACTAAAGATACTTCAAACATCTGGAAACATCATTCCTCTCTGTGTCTGTGCTGCTGTTGCTGAGATTTACACTGTGTTTCATATAAAAGACTTTACTGCTGAAAATGGATTTAACTTCTCAAACTTCTTTTCATTTGCTTTATACACTTTATAGTGTCACATACAGTCTGTGAAGTTTCAGAACAAACATAATTCAGTTTTAATGCAGTTTCCTCCTTTCATTGCCACATTTGGAGGCAGGTATCACCTCTAATGGCACCAAGCACCAAAATGGCGGCAAGTTTTACACTAATCTTTATCCTAAAGTCCTAGATAAACATGACCAGGTGTTGTTACACTTTCATGGTTTTAAATGAATTTACTTGCTGACTCAGTCACAGCCTCCTGTTTTCTTGACCCATCCATTCACGTCAACCTGCTCTGAGTAAATGTTTGTGTGTCCAGGTGACTGTTCTGTTCACTACAGCTGCTACATGTCACCTCACTGTAAAACATATATGTTGGTCATTTTTTCCTGATTTTTACAATGAGCTAACCAGTCGGATTTTACAGGAAAACATTGGTATTGACATTGATTTAAGATGTAAAAGAGAAAAACACTGACCTCAGAGTCTCCAGTCTACAGTGTGGACTCTCCAGTCCAGCAGAGAGCAGCTTCACTCCTGAATGCTGCAGGATATTTCTACTCAAATGCAGTTCTCTCAGATGGGAGGGGATGGACTTTACAGCTGAGGCCACAACTTCACAGTGAGTCTCTGAGAGTCCACACTCAGAAAGTCTGTGATGAGAAACAATATCAAATTTGAAATATGATCAAATCTGAAATGTTTATTGTAAACACTTGAATCCTATTTAATCAGTAAGATTTTAGTTGTTATTTATCTCTGGAGGTGGTTCGACTTGATTAAACTGTGAAAAGTAGTGTTTTATTCCCTCATTAATATAATGTCTTTGTCCCATGAACTGACTTTTTGATAAAGCTTATAGTTAAAGGTGCACAGTTAACCTGAACTCGAACCGAGTTGAGATGCTATGGGTTTGGGTGTTGGGGGACTTCCCCAAGTGTAATAAGCTCCTCTGCTCTCTATACATTTATGTGTCACAGCCGCATGCTATTAGCTTTGTGTCTTCTCTCTCCTGTTGCTGTGCTTCTCCCTCTCTGTCTCCTTCTCTGTCTCCCTCTCTCTGTCCCTTTCTGCAGGTGTCCCCAGCTTTGGAGCTGTGTGTTTTCCAGTGTGTTATGTAAAGGGCCTTGAGATTACTTTGTTGTGAATTGGCTCTATATAAATACAATTGTATTGAATTTAATTGAAAACAACAACAGAATATATTAAACAACATATGTAAAAAAAAAAAGACTCAGACTAAGATCCATCTTAGTCTAAACCAGTATCTGCACTAATAGTTCTGTATCATAAATATAAATCTTTGAATAGAACATTTTGTCCTCGATGAATCATCTTCATCAGGTCAGTTTACAGTAGAAAATGTCTCTTACTTTGTGTCTGAGGGTCCAGGTTCAGGACTGAAGTTCAGAATTAGGCCTTTGGACTGGTCACTTTTCATAGACAGACAGCTGGACACTGGAGACTCTTCTCTCTGTCTGTGGTACTGAGCTCTGCAAACACCAACAAGTTTTTCTTCAGATCACTGATAAATTCTCTGATCAAAGTCATTTCTGTTGCTCTAAACACAAACTGCTGCTGCTGCAGATCATCAGGAGGTTTCACAGTTTGGAGCAGTTCTCTTAGATTCCAAATTTTCTCTGGGACTGACAACTGTCAGAGACACTGACATGAAGATGGAACAAATCATTTGTCTTTGTGTCATGGAAAGTTTGTTTCAATGTCAGTAAATATATTTGAATAGAAAAAGTGAATAAACACAAAGAGAAAAACAGCTGTGACAGATGTAATTAACATGAGTCATTGTGTAAATGACTTTGGAGCAGTTCTCTTACTTTCTGTCTGAGGTTTCAGGACTGAGGACTGGATGATCATCTTTGGACCGGTCCCTCTTCACAGACACACATCTGGATCCTGCAGACTCTGCTCTGTTCTCCTCTCCTCTTTCCGCTTCAAACTGTTGGCTTAATAAAACTGAGAAAACAGGAAGTAACACACACAGTTTGATTCTACTCCTTTTCTCTCAGTGTCTTTGTTTGGACACAAGTAGACAATGTGTGATGTGTCCTCTATAGTCCACAGGGACAAAAGTGACTCAGAGACTTTGACAGTAAAATGAGAGTAATGTTGGTTTAACACTCACCCTGCCTCAGTCTTCACTTCCCCTCAGTCTGAACCAACTCAACACTTTCAGTTCCAGTGGCTCCTCCCCCTCCATTAACAGGAAGTCAGGAGGTCAGCTGGAGTCTCAGCTCGGTGTTGATGCAGCAGTGCCACCAGCTGTTCAAACTACTTACTAGCAGCTGGTTTTAAACCATATCGCAGACATGTTTCAGGTTGACTGGTGTGTGTGGCCTGTTGTTGCTCTTTGACAGTCTTATAGCAGACACACACACACACACACACATCTTCCTTCAGCTACACTCACTGAAAAAAAAACACTACAACACTTTGGGCCCATGCTGATGGATTCTTTGTCACATATTTTGTGTTCTGTGTCTGATAAGAAGTCACTGATTTCATGTCTGTTCTCTACAAAAGGTTTTCATTTCATATACTAGTACTCCACAGTATTTAGGTAACAGCTGTATTAAGCAGCTGCATCAAATATTAAACAGGTTTAAATACAAAACCTGGGAAAATTTTCAATAATGTTCATAATACATAATACTACAGTGACTTTTTACAGTCATTTTGCAGCATAATGAAAACATTTTCATAAATGTACTGCTAATATTACTTTTACCTGAGAAAGGAAGAAGTTACAGATCATTACGAAGGAAATTTTTCTGTCACCTACTGTTAATGTCTCCTACCCAAAATATAATTATTACTTTTTAATGCCTTAAAAAAAAATCAGTTGTAGTACATGTCTGTGGATAGATATTACTGACTTTACCACAGTTTGGGAACCAGGAGATCTAGCTGTGGGGGAGAACAGATCTGGGTCCAAGGAGACAAAGAGGTCTGAATTGACCTTTAAATTATTGTGAGGGAATAAGCCCATATATGATGATCTAATCTAATCAGAAATGATGGAGCTCTGAGATTTTCTCTGCACAGAAATTACTCCCAACTTGACTGCACATTCAACGGAGCTGAGATGGGATACAGGTGTGTGTGTTATTCCATCTTTAAATGGTTGAAATTTATTTTCTAAATATTAGTATATATTGGTCACTTCCAACCACCATAGCAGTATGCAGACTAAAACTCACTAAAGTGAGTAAAACTGGTTGCTGTTTGTACCTAGCTGGAAACCATGGGCTCAGCCATTGTCAGTGATTCTCTGTTAAGATAAAAGTTAAATTGAAGCAAAACTCAGATGGACAACATTTGTAAATGCAGAGTTGAAGATCTTCGTGTTTAAAATAGAAATTTTCTATCACAGGCCAATGGTCATAAAGTCCTTTAAACGACTAGTGTTGAACCACCTAGCAGACCTCACAGGGCCCCTGCTAGAGAAAGTCACATTGTGCACCCAGCAAACCAGCACTGGTGCTCCACAGAAACATGTCCTCTCCCCTCTTCTTCCTCTACACAAATGACTGCAGCTCCAGTAACCCAACTGTCAAGGTGCTAAAATTTGTGGACGGCACAACTGTTATCGTTTTCTTACAAGTCTGAAATTGTGGAAACTCAGAGCTGTAGGAAAAATCATGGTTACTATCTGAGATCTAAGAACTGCCCCCCACCCCAATCCCCCAAAAAACACCAGGGAAACAACGTAGGGACTGACAGTGTCTTCTTTGTACAGATTGTAAAGCTCCGTGAAGCTAAATTGTAATTTTGAGCTGTTTAATAAGGCTTAAAAAAAACTAAAATGTGCAAAAAGACTGATTTGATGAAATGCTAATTTTTCATTACCAGACTAAGTTAATTTAATGTCAAGACAGTAACTTTTGCTTAAATTAAGTTTCATGTTCATAACAATAAAACATTCTAAACTATCTTAATGCCTATGAAATATTCGCTTTTGTTTAGTTTTGACATATCTTCAATTAAAAGCAGCTCAAAAGTCTGTATTGTTTACCTTTTTAACAAAGCACAGCAGCAGAATCTCATCTCACAGCCCACAAATTTTAACTGACAAACCCAAAATGTTCCAATGTTCTCTGGTAAATGCTGCTGAATCAGTTTGGATGCTGGATCAGAAGCTGACTTAAACAATCCTGCTCACAGACTGAATGAAATACATCAATCTAGTCAATTTTAAGGTCAAGCTGGAGCTGATCCCACTTGTTAGTGGGCAAGACAACACACTCAAAACAGTAATAGAAGTGCTGCTCCACCAGCTGACATGACTACTCCTGAGGCCCCAGGACACTCACCTTTGCTGGGTGAGTCTGGAATCCAGCCTTGGATTTACTGTTTAAAACACCAACAATATGGTTCCCGCTAGTTAAGATATCTTCCTATTTTTATACATTTGATCATGAAAATGTGGTTTAATTTCAGTCAGATCTGAAGATGCAGAAACTCTGGGTTCACTAGCTGCTGGCTACATGCTGTATGCTAACTAGCCTCCTTTAAGTTGGGTGACTAACCATCATGTGTCACTTGTGTTTAGAGCCCAGTCTGTAATGACTTGGGATCAGTGTTGCTGCATCCCAGCAGTGTTATTCATGTTTACAACAGCTAATAGGTGAACACCTTTTACACGACTCTCTTTTGGATTTATTTACAATGAATTCCAAAATACTTAAAAAAAAAAAAAAATACGACTTCTTATTTGTTGGCAATATGGCCCAGCCATGTGTGGAGGACTTAAAAGATGTGGACACATGAGACAGTATGAGCTGCTGTAGGAGCTCAGTGTGAGGTGGACTGAACTATAACATGATGGAGGTGTAAATGGCTAGTTTTTTAGGGTTGGACCCAATAAGGTGCTTGACGCAACTTCTCAGTTTTAATTAAGTTTATTAAAGAGTGTTATTGTTGGCAAAGCAGGATGTTGATGTGCTTAGCCCTCCGCTTCGCTAGGTGGCGCTGATCTCCGGTCTGAGGGAGAACACAGTGAGTACTTAATACTGACTTGTGGGAAATGGTGTCTAAAACAAAAGGCACTACTTACTAGAATGCGTGGGGAGACGAGCCGAATCAGAAGGGGAAGAGTGGAGTATGGTCCTGGTAGTGTGTGCGGGAAACGTAGCCGTGGTGGATCTCCAATCCCTGACGTGAAAAGAACTCCAACAACCTCTTAGTGACACAATATCCAATAACTTAATCCCTTTGGTGAGACAGTATTCAATAATTCCAAAATCCCTTTCAGTGACACTTAGTAACACTGAAAAAGTCCGTGATGCTTTGTTCAATAATCAGTGTAATTCATGGGCACGTAGTCAAACACCAGTCTGGGCTTCACAGGTAGGAAAACACATGGCGTGAATCAAACGTGGGCATGAAAACATTGTCTTCGTGATGGCAGGGTTACGAGGGTCCGTGATTAACCTTGATTTCCTGCTGGCATTTAGCAGTACTCATAATCCTTAGCGTAATTTACAAAGTCGGCAACAGAGAGAGTCAGATGTTACTCACTAGACAGACAATCTGACATCTTGGCGAGCGAACTGACGCAAAGTAATGAGAGCAAGTGGAACTGATTACTGGTGATTAGTAAAGCGGGAACAATATGAAGGGACTAGGACACAGGAAGTGGCTGCAAAATAAAAGTCCTGAGGGAGGAAGTTAATTCGGGAATCCTGACTTCAAGAACAGTGTTTTCAATATTAGATTGAACAGCTGAACCGAATTAATCCATTAAAATAATCACTCAAGTCTAAATCAAATTAAAATCATGACAACTTTTACTTTGGACTTTATTTGTGCAGCCTGTTGCAGTAGCTCTCATTTTCTTTTAATGTATTCTGTTTTTCTTATTTTAGTGTAGTATTTTAATAAAGTAAAGTATCCAGTTTGTTGTGTAAAGCTTACCCTCTCTGATTATGCGGCTGGAGGGAGTTTTTATTTTTGTTTTTATCATCGCTGAACTTTTTCTACTTCCAGCTGTGCGCGCAATAGCTGTATGGAGCTGGAGCCGCTCATTGTTTACAGTTCGGAAGAGCAGATCAGCCTGCAGCAGACCAGCACCGGATTTAAGTTTCATTTGGACTTTAAACATTCCAGACAAAATAAGGAGGAAAACAGAAAGAGGTCGCAGACGGAAGGGTGGAAATAAAAACAGGCGAGCGAGGGAGAGAAGATTCATCTCCCATCTCTGATTATGGGCAACGTGAGGTCTCTGGAGTTGACTGCACTGTTGAGGAAGGACAATATCTCTTGAGAGAGGAGAGTAATGTGTTTAATGGAGACATAGCTGCAGGACAGTATGTCTGACATACGCATTAGTATTAACGGCTTCAGCACAGCGCGGGTGGATTGGAGGAGAGAGGAAAGGAGGCGACCTGGTCATGTACGTCAACAACAGGTGGTGTCATACTGGTCGTGTTACTGTGAAAGAGTCTGTTCCTCGGACAGAGGCAAACAGTGAAAACATGGTCTGATGGGGCCACAAATGTCCTGCAGGGATGTTTTGAGGCCACGGATTGACCGACACTCTGTGAGACACATGGTGAGGAGATTGATGGACTGACAGGCTGCTTTACAGATTAACTTCTGTGCTGACATCTGTATACCAACAAAAACTGTCCGCTCCTTCCCAAACAACAAGCCATACGTCACTAAGGACATGAAAGTAATTCTGAATGAAAAGAAGGCAGCATCCAGGTCAGGTGATGCAGTGAGGGACGTCCAGAGACGGCTGTCAGTAAAGATCAAAGAGGGGAAGGAGGCTTACAGGAGGAAGCTTGAACAGAGGCTCCAACAGAAGGACACCAGAGCAGTTTGAATTGACATGAAAAGCATCACTGGATATAACCAGCAGCCAGAGGACAGAGGGGAGTGTGGATAGAGCTAATGATTTTAACACCATTTTCAATAGATTTGATGTGACTCATATCCACCTCCCAGGGGGCTTCAGCACAGGTGCCCACGATTTCACCCCTGCAGGACTCGAACACCACTCCTGTCTCTGCAGCAATGACCATCTTAGTAGAGCAGGTGAGGAGAGAGCTATGCAGGCTTCACCCCACAAAGGCTGCAGGACCTGATGGAGTCAGCCCCAGGGTACTGAAAGCCTGTGCCCCACACATCTTCAACCTAAGCCTGCAGCTGGAGAGGGGTCCTTTGGGATGGAAAACATTATGCCTAGTGCCAGTACTGAAATTGAACCCTGTGTCCCAATTGACTACAGACCTGTGGCTCATATCATAAAAGTGTTGGAGAGACTGGTCTTGGACTTCTTATGGCGAATGGTGAAACCATCTCTGGACCCCCTCCAGTTTCCTTTTCAGCCTCAGCATCTATACCCACCTAGATAAGCCTGGGGGGTCTCTAAGGATTATGTTCTTTGACTTCTCCAGTGCTTTTAACACAATCCAGCCTGTCCTGCTGGGGGAGAAATTAAAGCGCATGATCGTTGACACCCCCATGGTTGCCTGGATTTTGGACTACCTCACTGACTGACCCCAGTACATCCGTCTGCAGAACTGTTTGTCTGACACTGTTACCTTCAGCACAGGTACACTCCAAGGGACAGTCCTATCTCCCTTTCTCTTCTCCCTGTATACCTGTGATTTCCATGACACTGCACTTGACGTTAGTCCTCAGGGGTCGTCCTGGGTCTTAGCTAACATTAGTTAGCATTATCCATTAGCATTTGCTAACGCTAACCTGCTGGAATCTGTAATAAACTCACAAGAGGTAACTTCTAGGTTTCAATGCCCCTTTTATTGATAGCATTACTTAACATTAAAACAAATCTCATTTACCTGATTTGACTTACCATCTTCTGGTTATAAATCACTGGATTTAACTTTCTCGGGTAGACTGACGTGATTCAGCTAATGATAAAAGCTGGAATGATGTATGATGTTCTAATACACTTTGACCAATCCTGGCTTTGACTTTCTATTTAAAGTTTTAAGTATTCAGTATTTTATTTACAGTTTCCTCCAACATTTGTTTTTTAATTGCTACTAACTAAAGCACCAGGTAGTGAACTATATGTTGAGGATTTTTCACAGTAACTAGTCAGAAACCAGGTTTGTTAAAATGCTTCTCTCTTTGAATCTGTCCATGAATCAACAAGACCTGAACATTTCAGATTTCTGCCAGAACTATTGATAAAGCTCATGTGGAACAAATCTGAACCAGACATGTACATTTATGTTATCAACAGCATCAGTTTTAATTGTGTTTAAATACTTTGTTTTTATTACTTTTGAACTTCCGACAGAGCATGTAATCAGTACTTCCACTGCAGTCAAGAATTTGAAGTATTACTTCTACTTGTAACAGAGTACTTTTTTAGGGAAGTATTTGCTCTTTTACTTGAGTATTGTGTACCTGTTTCCTGTGTGTTGCAGTAGCAGCTTCAGCATCACAGTGATAAGGTGTAGGTGGACACAGGTAAGTCAGCTTCTCAAAGCACAAACCAACTGGTCCTCCTTGAATCCGGTGAGGATAAAAACACAGGAAAGAACACTCAGTGTTTTCAGCTGCAGCTTGCCTATTTCTCAGCTCACCTTCAAACCTGGAGAACTGCATGTACAAGCACAATGTGTGGAGCTGATCCCATTCAGAGCATGAAGAAGTAAGATGTGCAGGATTTGAAGGTCCAGGTCTCACTGCAGACGTCACGGTGAAGGAGGAGACTTTAACATTTAAAGACCTAGAAAAAAGCTCCATCTGTTTTTAAGATGTGAAATCAATATGTGAACGTGTTTCTTAGCAACTGAAGTCCTTCAATGAAATCAACAGTTAGTTTATGTTGTCATGTCTCTTTTAAAACTGATGAAATGTTCGTGGGGCCAGCTGTTTGTGGGACATCTTACTTTAAAGACAGTGAGCTGCAGTTACAACAGTTACAACCTGGACTTAACACACACTTTTTTATTATCATGCTATGCTTAACTGCACTATACTGTTTACATGCTGCTTTTTGCCCCTTTAGCACATTTGACTGTACTGTACTGTATAATCGAAGTATACAATAGGTTTACTGGTCGACACTGTCTTAGGTTTTGTGTCCTGTCCTGTGTTATCTTGTGTTGTCTGTCTACACTGTCGTCTGCACTGTTTGCACTCGATGCACTTTACATAGCTTGTGTTGTTTTCTAGCACCATGGTTCTGGAGAAACGTTATCTCGTTTCCACTGTGTATAGTAAAAATGACAATAAAGGCACTTGACTTGACAACTGCTGGCCACTGGGTGGGGACCACGAGGAGCACTTACTGTTGTCTGTCTGTCCTCTGCAGTGAGCAGCACCTGAGACACAAAAAGTGAATATGAATTTACAGGTAAGTGAAGTGAACTTAGGTTCGAACCCCAGAGTAGCCTCATGTTCATCAGCACCACCATGGTGTCATTAAGGAAACCAAAGTGATGAACACATGAATTCATCCACCTGTAGAATATCTACATTTCCGAGTACTTTTAGTTTGGCTACTTTCAGCATATTCAGCTCATAACAGTTTCACGGATACTTTTACTGTAGTACAAGATGGAAAAAGACAGTTTGTTTTTGCGGGTGGGGCCACGGTGCTGTAACGAATGGGGAGGGAGGGAGGACATTTTTATTTAATGGTCCCCCCCCACGCCCACACACACACACACACACACACACACACTGAACTCCCGAACTCCTCCTCGGTGCGTTTCAGGCGTCAGTCACAAAGTGAAGCCGAGCCACATCGGGCTGATGGAGTGCCAAGAGGGCGCCGTGTCCTGCCTGAGCTGGGCTCTGATCGTCGGCGGCGCGGCCTTCCTGTGGTACCAGACCCGGAGCCGCTCAGCCGCTCAGTACGGCCGCTACACGCCGGCGGGGAGGCGCTGCTGCTCGGCCAGACTAGGCTGGTTCCTGCAGGAGGTCCCGGCCTTTGCGCTGCCGCTGCTACTTCTGCTGTTCACCGAGAAGCGGAAAGGAAGCAGCGGGAAGATGCTGCTGCTGTCTACCTTCACTCTGCACTACTTCAACAGGTCCTACACACACACACACACACACACACACACACAGAGCAAGTAGAGTTTGGCAGGCAAACTCTTTAAAGTACCAATAATTTTACCAGTACCAGTACTTTCCTTTACCCTGACTGTTCTATGTTCTAAAACCTTACTTTGCACTGTTCTAGTACCAGTACTCGGAGGTAAAATCAGCAGCAGGTGAAGGTGGAGCTGATTTGACCACTTTAAGTACTGACAGATACTTCATCCACAGTAATACATGAGTGCTTAATGCTGTATTCTGTTTCTGCAAGTGTCCTAAAGCTTCACATACATGAAAAGTAAGGAGGAAAAGTAGAAATACTCCTGTAAAGTACCAGTCAGTCATTGTTGTACTTAAGCACACGCGTACTTGTACTCAGTTCTTTTCAACCTGATTATTAAGATAATGATATTTGTGACCAAAAGAAGAACAGAAAGTAACAGCATCAGCCGTTTTACAAACAGGAAGTGTACAAACATGCATTCACTGTGCTGAAAGTACCATGTACTCAAGTACTGTAGTTAAGTACAACTTAGAGGTACTTGTAGATAAGTGTGTCTACTTTATACTTGTGCTTCATAACATCTCAAAGGTGAATACTGTACTTGGTACAGCATTACGTTTACCAGATAGTTAGTAGTTAAGTACACAGAATATTTACAGATTAAAGTATTTTGAGTTGTCGCATTAAATTTCTTTAATTGTTTAAGTTTGCTAGCAATTTGAGGCTCAAATCAAAGAAAAAAACATATTTATTTTTTCTTTCCAAACCTTAATAATCATCTAATTAATGAGTATACACACTCTACATACTCCGTTACATGCTGCACATTCAGCATTTTACTGCACCTACTCCAGTTCACTGAGTGCTGGATTCTAATATCTGATGTACTGAGCTGTATCTGTTCAGAGCTTTGAATTACTGACACATTTTTTAAATGAGTTCAGCGCGACTATTTTGGTGAGACAGTAAACACACAAACATCATATTTGGAGCTAAAAATAGATGTGATCTCTTTCTTTCCTTCAGGAGTTTTATCTACGCCTTCCTGACCCGAGGTCAACCTGTCCCCCTAGACACTGTGGTCTGCGCTGTCATCTTCTGCTCGCTCAACGGCTTCCTGCAGGGACACCACCTGCTGCACTGTGCCCAGTTTGAGGACACCTGGCTGAAAGATGCTCGCCTGGCTGCAGGTGAGCGGTCACCACCTCCACCTATTCAGCAGGAAACTCAGACTTTGTTCTCGATGTTGACACAGCAGGTTCCTGAATAATGAGAGCAGAGCACAGGTTCATTAACAAAGAAACAGTGTGAAAGATTTTATGTTTTTTCCTTTTCTTCTCCCAGAAAGGATTGTAAGTAGAACCTAGGTGTTACTCAATACAGAGTACACCATGTTCTTCCAAAGGGATTAGGACTTCAGACTTGCCAAGTTTGAACTTGTAGTCCAGACTACGGGGACAGGATGATTATTTACAATTGGGGCAGCAGCAGTTTAGCTCAGCACTGATGGGATGAACACAACTGTTACAAAAACAGACTTTTTCAGGAAAGACAAATCAACAAAATGGTGACTGTAAAGGATAAACTTGTAGGCATATATTTTTAAAACAATCCAATTTACAGAACAATAATTATGCTAATATTCTTTTACAGCCTTTATTTGCTTCTATGTATTTCTATATCGATTTCAGTGAATCCAAGGTCATTTGTAATATGCAATAAAATGTGTAAATGTTTCTTCAGACAAACACAAGACACTTTTGCCTTCCAAAGTAAATAATAATATCTACAAACAAACTTAGTTTGGACAAACGTAACACATTCTAAATTCTAAATGTGTTTTTTCATGCATGAAAAAATATTAAAATGTAATAACAAAACTAGGATGAATTTTTATCAGCTTTGAGTTTGGTTCAAACTGTCCGCCAAGACCACTGTTTGGCACACAAGGTTTTTTTCGGATACCTGGCTACCGCAAGTCCACACACGTCACTCCCTGTTACTTCTGTACTTTACAGTGGCGCATGGCATTCATTAAAGAAAAAAATGATAGACGGCATCTCGTATTAACAAAAAACCTATCATAATTAAAACTGTCGTATTGGGTTTGAGCATGAGCTCCTTGTACCTCAACAGTGTGCTTGATCCCAAATATTTCCCAAGAAGTTTCAGACTGTGGAAGTGTAACATTACTGTACTCTCAGCTCTCTCAGAGTGAAGTTTTGGATGATGGAACAGTTGTTGGATTGTAGAGGACGTTTGTTTCTGCACAGGTGAAGAAGCAGCGGACATCTTGGACTGTATGTCTTCACATTTGGTTTAATTTCCAGTTCTGTAGCTTTTTGTCTGAACAAAGTGACTTGTAGAGAACTGTGAACATTAACAGCAACACACTCAGTTTCCATCTGATCACTAAACGTTTCACTGCTTCTGTGTGAACACACTTAAGACTGTCAAGCTTATGAGGATGAACAAAGCTCTGATTGATTGAGCCTCTGTGTGGAGACGTGCAGGAGGTGACTTAGCAATTGTGCCAGATAAGAAAACACTTGTACTGCACTAAAACAGAAGTGACACAGTAGAAAACCATTGGAAGCAGCAGAAGTGGGGAAAATGTGAAGGACCTTGTCACTGGTTTTCTCCTGTTGGGCAGCGAACAAGTTCCTCGGTTTTCTATATATTGTTCATGAGGTGGTTAAAATATTAGGAACACCTTGACTATGAGCTCAGTAACAAACTGAATGGATCAGGATAAGAGAATCCCTGGACCAGATTCTATGGTGCTTCCCAATAAAGTGGCTCCTGTTTCTGTTCTGCAGGTCTTCTGCTGTTTGTTGTTGGAATGAGCATCAACACCCACAGTGACTACATCCTGCGCAACCTAAGGAAACCTGAAGAAATTGTCTACAGGATCCCCTACGGTACCACTGACCCTGACCTGCCACTGACTCTGACCCACAACAGACTCTAACCCACAACACATCTTTATCCACAACAGATCCTGATCCACCATAGATCTTGATCCTCACCTCCATGAGCAACAAATAACTTCTTCACTGATTCATCATAAGTTGACAGTTTTTGGTTGATCTGCTGCTGATCTCTTTGTGCCGAACTCTTCTTCTTTCAGGGGGAATGTTTGAGTTTGTGTCTGGTGCTAATTTCTTTGGGGAGATCGTAGAGTGGTGTGGATACGCAGTTGCAGTGTGGTCTTTACCAGCCTTTGCCTTCGCTTTCTTCACCATCTGCTCCATTGGGCCCAGAGCCTACCAGCACCACAGGTACATTATATGATCAGTGAGCAGCACAGCAGGAAGTCATATTTTTATATTATGTCATTATAGATGTGCTCACTTTAAAGCTCTGCCCTTCAGTGTCATGCTCCTGTCGAACTTTGTCGAACACTTTATGAATGAACCATGAATTGTTGTTTTTTTACCAAAATTTAACAAAAGCCATACAATTGATAAAATAACACATTCACAGCTTTTCACAAACCACGTCTGACACCACAACATTAGTGTTGCAGCTAACTATTATTTTTATTATGGATTAATTTTTCTCATTTTTATATAAAGTTACAGTATGTAACTGTAGAAATCAGCTCCCTCACTTATCTTACTGTGGAGAGGAGCTGATGCCTCACCTTTCTGACCAAGAATTTTAGTGATTTCTGCTGGATCAGGAAGTTGTGCCATTTGATAAAGACTAACACCTAAAGCACTGTGCAGAGCAGGGGAGGGAGACCTGGGGGGAGCAGGGTGGAATTACATCAGTGCTCAAAGCTGCGAATTTTAGCTTTACATTATTTTGTGTTAGCTATAAACTTAAAAAAAAATTAAAAATTCCCAGAGCCAAAATTAATTATTCTAAGACGCTGAATTCAGGATGTTTGTTTTGTCTGACCAGTGGTTTCAGTTTGTCTTGTTTCAGTTTCTCCTGTTTGTCTTGCAGAGACTACCTGAAGAGGTTTAAAAATTACCCTCAGTCCAGAAAGGCTGTTCTTCCTTTCCTACTGTGACGAAGGCAGATATGAGTTTCACTTTTTTCCACAATTAATAGAAGAAAAAAACTCATGGAGTTTGAGTTTTATGTATAAGTGATCATATTTAGTTGATTCCATTAAGATATTAATGACATTAATGACAAAGACATTAAGATAAGATTATACTGAAGTAACACACTAATCTGTACAGGGAGTTTGTTCAGTGACGACCTAAAAAACTGACACAAATCACGTGTCTAGAACATCTGCACAATTTTTACTGTGACGTGTGATGTGCTCGTCTTTTGTTTTTATCTCTCCGTCATTCTCTGTTGTTTATGTCATTATTCAGATATTTTAATATTACATGTGTTAGACAAACACATGTATTAATGTTTTTATTTGGCTGTTTTCATTTTCAGTCATGTTTTCATCTTTTCTCTCACCAATATGTTGAAATGTGTGTTTTTCATATGCTTCAGCAGTCTTTCGTTGGTTTTAGTGAAGGATTTAGATTTAGCACAGAGTAGAAATTCTCTGTTACAAAAAAAAAATAAAAAAAAATAAATATATATATATCATGTCATATCATATCATATCATATCATATCATATCATATCTATATGTCATATCATATATATATATAATGGGCTCTGTTTTTAGTGTTTCTCATTAGTTGATTATTACTGAAGCTTTAAGCAGCATTTCACCATTGCATTTCATTTGTGGATGAAAGTTGGAATAAACAAATATTTCAAAACTTGAGAAAAACAATTATGAGCTAAATAAAAAACTTTTATTGTACTTTTATTTTTTTACTTTATTTTCTTTCATTTTAAGTAAATCCGCACAAAACGGAAACGTATTACGTTGTGATGTATTATTGCGTAACGTTAATACAGAATAGACGTACGTACGGTAACTACGTCAACGTTCACAACAAACATGGCAGACGGTAAGTTCATTGTTGATTACTAGTCGCGTTTTTTGCAGTTTGTTCTGTATTTGTGCTTCTTTGGTGAGTGTTGACGATTTAATGTAACGAATATATGATCAAATTAAAACCAGAGCGGTCGATTTTACCCGTTGGTGACTTTTATTCACCGGACATAGGTCGTTAAAGTGATGCTAAGCTAATTTACCGCCGTTCATATAGCAGGCCGGCGTGACCGACACATTATGAAATTTGTAATAAATTAAAACGTTTTTATTTATTATTAAAACCCGAAAACCATTCAATATTTCCGTAGAACCACTGGGGGACTAAATTAACGAATACTGGAAATGAGCAGACTTTCTCCGAGCTTTTCGCTTAATAACGTTGTCTGTTACCGACTAAACCACAAACTTTCAACACAGCGTACAATTCACTTTTTCATGTTTTTTTTTATTTCTCTATAAGCAAATAATGATCTCCAATATTTGTCTTAGGTGACGTTTATTAAAAAAGGAAACAAAACTCTGTCCTACCTTAACTAGAGTTTCGTTAAACTATAGTCTATTTAAAAAAAAATCTAAGCGAATTTAACGATTAACTGATTATCGCTATATATAATATGAGACAAAGATTAGTAACACCTCGGTAATATCTGTTGGAGAAAACGGCTTATTGTCGGTCAAATACGTAGCAAGGCTTGTTTGTTCTGAATTCAGTTTCTTTTAGCTGCTTCGTGAACTAAATAAAATCCTACATGCAATAGATTTATTGTTTTACAAACTTCTGCACATTTCCCTCTGCCTTTCTTAAACTCATATTGATAAAACAAAAAACGGTTGATTAAAAAACGTCTCAACCAAAACTCCATTTAGACTCAGACGTGGAACTTTAGTAGATCTGAACCTTTCATCTGGTTGGGATGCAGAATGCCGGTGGTTCGTATCCCACCCCACCAGGTGTGGCCACGCCCAGCCACCATTGGCCACCGTGGCCCGGTCCCAAGCCCAGAAAATAGGAAGGTTGTGTCAGGAAGGGCATCCTGTGTAGATTAACGTGTGGAACACATTCCGCTCTGGGGATCCCTGAAGCGACAAGCCAAGAGCTGTTGTTCTTTTTGACATGAGAATCATCAGAATGAAGCGGAGTATTTCTAGTTACCAGGATATAGTAGATTTTCTAAGCCCTTTCTGAACTTGTCATCAGTGTTGGGTTAACATCTCTTAATAGGGAGATTAGGAGTTTGTTTTTAGGAAGAGCAGCAGAGAAAATTATGAGTTTACCTGTTTTTCAGATCACACAGATGCAGATCAGTCCATGGAGGGACACACACCTGTGAGTAAAAAAAAGAATACTACATTACCATAATACTGTATTGAGTCAACATATAATGAATTATTCATATGTTTCTGATACCATTTTAGCTAACTGTGACAAAGCATCAGTAGCTCCTCTGACAGAATTATGCTTTCATTCAAGGCCTAAAAAACAAATGTTTGATGGTTGCAGTTTCTCTAATGAATATTTTTGCAGTGTTTTTTTTTGCATCAAATGGTAAATGGTCTGCACTTTTCTACCTATTGGTACTCAAAGCGCTTTACACTGCTTCCTATTCACCCATTCACACTCACAATCTCACACACACACTCACTCACTGATGGGGGAGCTGCTGTACAGGTGCTCACTAGGAGCAACTAACTTTGGGCTCAGTGTCTTGTTCCAGGACACTTCGACATGTGACCGGAGGAGCCGGGGATTGAACCAACAACTGCTTTAACTTCTTGCACCACAGTTGCCCCACATCAGACTAAACTGAATTTCTTAAGTAGGGCCATTTGATGTAAACACACTGAGCTCTGGGACATGATTTTCTTAAGCTGGTGAACCAGTTTAAAACAGATATATTAGATTATTCAGCATTTAAGATTATTCTGTCATCTTAAATTCAGTGTTGATGCTAACTGCTGTGTCATACTGAAAAATGCAGTATTGATAATTTGGTTAAAAAATATTTTTCAGCTCTGTTTTGATTTACTTGTTCATGTTTGTACCAAATAAGTGAATATTAATCTTTCTGCAGGTTTCTGAAAACCCTCACGCTGAGTACGGCCTAACAGAAAACCTTCAGGTAACACACACACACACACACACACACACACCCAGAGCATAATAAGGAGGCATATTCAAACTCCGAGCATGTTTTGTTGCTGCTCTTTAGAGGACGGCGGAAAATGAGAAGGTGAGCGCAGAGAAGATCTCGAAGCAGAAGGTGGACCTGCAGGCGCTGCCGACCAGAGCGTACCTGGACCAAACAGTGGTCCCCATCCTGCTGCAGGGCCTGTCAGTGCTCGCCAAGGAGAGGTCAGGAATGCATGTGTTATAAAACATGGTGCTAATACAGTCTGGAAGTCCACATCTATGTGGTTTTGTTACTTGACCAGAGTCCTTTTACTTTGATAACAAATGTTTCTTAGTCGACAGAAACTAAAAACAATATAGTTTCATCGGTTTTAATCAGAATTTTGACATTTTAAGCATTTTAATGCTACAGCTTTGTCCCGTGCTTTTTACAGGCGTTAACAGTCTGTGTGGTTAGGGGACACACATTATGTGTTTACCTGATACAGTAACCCAGTTACTATGAACATGTCAGCCACTGGAGAAGGGCAGAACAAAGTATAGAGCAGGTTCATCAGCTCTCTGACCGAATGCTCTGGTTGTCAGTTTATAACGGTCTAATACGTAATAGGTGCAGGTGTTGTACTTTATGAACGTTGTATTGAAGCAGCCGTATTCCTGAACTCCTGTGATGCTTTGTTAACATAGCTGTCATGATTGTTTTAAACAATGCACTCAGTGTTAAATGCAGCAGTAAAGAGTCACAGTAGAGTTACATTAGATAATAGATGAACCAGAGCAGCAGCTAATTAGTACAACAGCTCAATCTTTTGTCCTTTGCTCTGTCGGCATTTATCCTGCACATGTAAGAAGGTGATTAGAACCTGTTCTCCAGGAGAAATCTACCTGAGGAAACCAGGTTACTCTGAGCTCCTACCCTTGTCAAAAGGAGAATTGAGTAATAAATGCATTGTTTCTGGTTTCTGCAATGTCTGCAGTGTTTCAGTGACCAATCATCAACCAGACTGGACACACACAACAACTGTCCTTGTGGGTGACAAAAGAATTTAGAATTTTCCCACTGTAATTTCTTAGTGATGGGGGTTTATCCAGGCCAGAAGGGGGACTTTCATGCAATACTTGGGGTTGAAAATGGTTCATGATGTCAGAAAATCATTTAAACCATACGTTTTAATTCAGTAAATGCTTTACAGTACTTTCAGGCTCCTAGAACCGGTCTGTATTAGGAGTAGTGCAGTAACCATACTGAGGTTTACATTCAAATTGTCTAAATTTAAGTGTTTTCAGAAGTAAAAATATTTACTGTTGGTGCTAAAGTACCTGCCACGTCTCCTTCTTCTGGTCCAGTTCTGTTCATCATGTGGTTTTTCTTTTTCAGACCTCCCAACCCTATTGAATATCTGGCTGCATTCCTACTAAAGAACAAATCCCAGTTTGAGGAGAGAAATTAAAGTCACGTTTGCTTCTGAAGTCGTTCCTTACAGTACAAACTTGTTTCAGCTCTTATGTGTGTGTTTTTTTTAAATCCAGAATAAACCTGTTGATGTGAAGAAAGAAATGTTTAGTTTTATTCTTAAAGGATGGTTAGGCTCTTACAGAATTGACTTTGAAGATACAGTTCGGGCCTTTATGTCTGAGATGTGTAGAGGGTCAGTACAGAGCTGGAGTCATGATGTTAGCTCACATTAAAGTTGGGACAGGGGGAAAGGGTTAAAAAGGCTGTGTGCCATTTATTTATTTATATATTTACAAATCTTACTTTAATTAGCCAGAATTCCTGTTAATGTCGTTTTATAATTATGTATTTGACTGTGTATGGTCAATGGACACACTGCCAAAAACTAGTTCTAACATACAACTCTCTCCAAAACAACAAACTGTGGCTACAATATTAAATTAGACCAAAATAATGACAAGGTGACAAGTATTACTGTTGTTTCTATGAAAGGATAAAAATATTCCCGATTATATTTTGAACCTAAAATCAGGAATTTAGAGGAAACGTGATTACTTAAGGCATAATTATTTTTCAAAAAATAGTAATAATTTCCCAAAATTTATTTTTGAGAATGTAAAATAAGAATATTGTGATAAAACGTTTGAATAAGAACTCCCAGGATATTAATGTTTGTTTTATCCTCTGGTGGCTGATTTTAGCAAAGCACGGAGCCAAAAGAAGCCGAAAAATTCAAAGTTCAACTGAGTTCAACATTTTTTTTATTTCTTCAGCTCATTAGATTTCATTTATTGCACAGTAACCTGAAATAAAACAAAGTCTTCTCAAAAACATGTTTCAGTTACAAAATTCACTACATGTATAAAGACCCCCCCCACCCCCCCCACAGCAGGTTAGTGTTACTAATAAAGCTACAGTACCTCAGAGACGTACTGCAGGATACATCTGAACTTCTGGTTTCTAAATTCTAAGTAAAAGGACATTGAGCTGATGAACAGAGTCCAGTAAAGACTTAATGCTTATTAAATTAAAATGTATCAGTGATTGTAACAAACTGTTAAATCAGAGCTGCAAATAAGGACTGGCCAAAACCAAATGTACGAAATTCATAACATGAAAAAGAAACCTGCAAATGAGCATTTTCACTAAGAAAATAACTTCATATAATTAATTAATTAAAAAGTTGCAGATACATTTTTGCTGTTGGAGGCTTTAGTGATGCTTTTTCCCCCATTTTCCATTCTTCGATTCAGTTTCAGGTGTAGCCACATACCAGGAGGTTTTTGCTGTTTAAGCCAGGGTTAAAACTGAATTATTTTGTTTAAACCTTTTTAAGTTTAAGGCAATTTTGATTCAGCCTTCTTTAACTGTGGTTTCCTTCTGTTTAGTAAACCTGCACTTCACCGGTTGTTTAAAATAAGAAAAGTTAAAATAGTTAAATAGGAAAAGTAAATATTTCTGTAAGGACTGAATTTGTTGAAGGTACAAATGCAACAATTATGTCCTCACATGGAAAAACCCACCTTAAAATACAGTTAGGTTTTTTTTTTTACATGAAAACATTTAACTGTGGTTGCTTCTTGGTTTAACTGTACAAACTCTGTTAAATCTTCAAATTATGGTGCTGGATTTTTTGTTCGTTTTTAGAGGGAGGAAATGCCCCAAAACATTAAATCTCCCCAAACTAAAATCCATGAGGACTTAAAAACAGGAATGTTTTGGGGAGCGTTTGACGCGGTGGTTAAAATATGGTTCATCCCCTCAGAAACTTCACCTGACACGAGGAGTCCGTTAATGGTTATAAAAACACCTGAGCAGGACCAATCAGGGAACCTTCCCCTCCAGCTTCCTCCTGTGGCCTGGTTAATGCATCATGTTCCACAAACAAGAAAACCAGCACAGGGAGTTGTCTTTGTGCGATACATCAACAGAAGGCAGCGGACAGCAGAGTAATGAGAATGTTATACGAGGAAGGCTAGTTAGGACTTTAACAAGCTGGGTGTTAATGAGGAGGAAGGTGGGCAGGGCTCGGTTTCAGATGTAGAACTGATGAGCAGCCAGGTTATCCATGAATGGCTGAACCAGGAAGTCTGTGGAGAAGTAGAAGACGAGGCCGAAGGTGATAGAGATGGGCAGCGCCGGCAGAGCTTTCTTGAAGATGGCCAGGAGCAGCAGAGTCAGGCACAGACCCTGAGACAGGTGAGTTACAGGTGGGTGATGGTTACAACAGTCGTATTGCATGTACATTTCAGTCAGCAAATCACTGCAGACATGTCGATTTAGTGAGTTTTTTAAATTCACAAGGCAGATTATACTTGTTACTTTAGAATTTAAACACTGGTGTAGTTTTAAAGACGCACAGAAACTTCACCACTTCACCATCAGAGATACACGACTGAACTTTGACGACATTCTGCCAAAAACCACAACTTACAATCAGAATGGCGACGAAGCAGGCGATCGTTGTGTTCCAGTCTCCGCCGGTCGCTGCAGCTTTTCCAACCAGAACGCTGTAGAAGATGAAATCACCGAGGCCGAGTTTCACCCCCCCTACACACACACAAAATGCTTTTCTAAGGTTTTTAATGTATCATGAGGAGCAGCAAATATCAGTGTCAGATAAGTGTTTGTTCCTTCAGTGACTCGTGAATATGTTTCTGAACTCACTGTCTTCTTCTGGCTCTTCCTCTGGAAATGACCTGGGCCGCTGGCTCTCGGGCTCCACCCTCCTGCTGCTATTCTCTGCCTCCTCATCTACAGAATTATTTTTGTTATTTTTTTACTTTTTAAACTTTATTTCTGATTTAAATATATTTCTTAATTTGAGCTGATTCTGTTGTTGTTCTGATGTGATATTTAACCTGTTTCATGACCAGAGTGCTGAGCATCAACTGGACTCGCCATGCCCACCGTCCACACCATGGCAGCTAAACACACAAATGCACAAAATATACAACATCATATGTTTCAGTGGTTTTCTGATATTTTAAATTGCAAGGTCACACAGAATTCATGGGGAATTGGTTGAATTAATTGTTGCAGATGGATTCCCGAAGTGACTGGTTAAAGTACAGGTACTTCAAATATATAAAACTATAGAAATACTTGGAATACATGAAATACAAATTTCATGGTACTGGACACTCCAACTGAAATCTTTGACCACATTAACGTGTGCTGCACTCACAGGAGTAGATGAGAGCGGGGAAGATCGGCTCGTTACGTTCCTGAGCCGTCTCCACCAACATCCGTAGAGGACCTTTAGGACACAGGACGGCCACCAGGTCTGCAACGTCACAAACAACCAGAGGAGGGTATGATGAGAAAATGGCCAGAAATATCATTTAGTGTTTGTTTTTCCAGACACTTTGGAAAATGACTAAATTTAAATATCATCAGCTGATGTGTGATTATCAGTGGCTGGATCAGTTTACAGCATGTTATTGTTAATGACTTCTCTTAATTATTTATTTTTTTTTGACCACAAATTTATTTTTATAACTTAGCTTTAATCGATCAGAGGGTCAAAGGTTAGTGTATCTAATATATTATACAGACTGTAAAACCTTATGAAGCTAAATTTCTGATTTGGGAAACTGGGTGGAGTTTTATAACAAAATAAAAATATCCAGTGTGTGTACATCCTTGTTCTACAAAGGCAAAACTTTCTCTGGATGTCAAATGTTAAAAAGTTAATGTTTCTTAAAAAGGTTTGAAGTGTTAAATATTAGAGCTGAAAACAGGTCACAGCAGTTTTTGTGTTTTGAGCAGACAGAAACAATCCCATGGAACTTGTCAATCACGACTCTACAAGTGATTCTTTTGTTTCTAAGCTGTGGACTCACCGTACACAGAAATGGCTCCCAGGATGACCCAGGCTGACCACTCAGGCAGGTATTTGATGAAGACGAGGGCCATGAGGGCGCTGATGAGGATCAGGTAGGCCTGCTGCAGCTGGAGGGGGCCCTTCCAGTGAATACAGATCATTCCCACTGCCCCGAAGTTCCAGATGATCATGGCCACAGTCGGGTAGTCCACAGCGAGGTTGTACGTCTTGAACACTTCACTGGGACACAGAGGGACACCTGAACTCTAAAACAGTATGCTAAAACAGTAGCATTAAGTACCCAACTATTCTGTGGGTGCAGGATAAATCTACTACTACTCTCCTTTCGGCTTATCCCGTGAGTTCGGGGTCGCCACAGCGGATCATTGTCCGCATGTTGATTTGGCACAGTTTTTTTTTACGCCGGATGCCCTTCCTGACGCAACCCTCCCCAATTTCTAGCGGGGGGTGCAGGATAAATAAAGTGACTAAATAAATGTTAAAAAATAGAGGACTCACCCCAGGTACATGAAGCTGAACCAGAAGAGCAGCATGAGTGAGGACAGGATGAGCCAACCATGGATGAACTGAAATGTAACAGAACATAAGTAGCAACCAACATGTTTGACCGTCTCTTTGATTAGTTCTTATTAATTGACAGTGGCGGTCCTGACCTTGTAGCAGCGGTACTTGTAGAGGATGACGAGGAAGATGGTCATGACCACGATGACGCTAATCATGATGATGGTGTTGAGGACGGAGTTGAGGAGCCGGCGTCCAACAGACGAGGTGTTCTCAGTGAACGGCGTATAGATCCTGCAGAAACAAACATGGACGTAAGCTGTGGGCTGAGGAATCCAACATGAGACAGGTCGGAAGTGCTGGACCTACAGCTGCTGGTCGGTCTTCTCTGTGTAGAAGCTGACGGACTTGATGGTGGCCACCACCACCACCATGCACAGGGTGACCGGGACAAACAGCATAATGACGTGCTTGGCTCCGTACTTTAGAGTCAGCTCCTCCTCGTCTGCGTCTGCCTCCTGATCCGAGCCGCCGCTATCCACGTGAGCTGTTCTCCTGCTCCCCCCAGGCTGCACCGACAGAGGAGTACAGCAGAACAACAACGGCGTTTCATACTGTTATCATGGACAAATCATGGACACATTTACCACGAGCTAATGACAAGCAATGAACAGAAACTTTTACCCTTTTGGTTGGTGTGTTGTTGGCAGGGGTAGGCTCAGAATCTGGTCTGTAGGATGGCACCACTGGATTCTCAGATGGGACCAACGCCGACCTTTCGTTGTAGAAGTCGTCATCGCTGTCTGATGCGTTCATGGCCGCTCCACTCAGCACCTGCTGCCAATAACCAGTAGAGATGTTAGTGACGCCTCAACACAGCTTTTTCTGCAGAGCCCATATGTTCATTGGGTTACACAGGAACCGGTGCTCTGTCATTTTATGCTAAATATTTCACCATAAAATAGAAATATTAAATTAATCATCAGAACTCTGGACGTGGCTCAGGAGCAGCATATCGGTGTGGTAAACCTTTAAGTAAAGGGCTAAGACAGAACCCCCCCTCAGCTACATATAAAGACATGTACACAAAACGGCAATCAGCATATTTCTACAGTTTACCATCAGGACCGGGGGGGGGGTTTGAGGGTTTGGTCCCCTAACCTACTACATCCGCTCCTGGAATAAAATAAAAATAAATCCATGAATCTCAAATCGTAATGAAGCTCATCCTGATATTAAAAATCCGATGAAGTTACAGCTGGTTCACACCTAAAATATAGTGTTTCAGTGTCGGAGTTTAACGTGATTTATTCGGTCAGTTTAGAAAAACTGAAAGTGGGACACAAAGAACACATTAATTCAACAGTTGACAGGGAAACTTAATCCTTCATTCGGTTTTCCTATGTCGACGTGACTAGTTTTAGTTTGTGTGTTCTCAGAAAACTAAGCAGACTCTCCGTGAAAAGGCTGGAAATGTGAATTAAAAAGGTTAAATCAAAGTCTTTACCTGAACGTAAAGCAGTGAAAAGAGAAATAGGAGCCGCAGAGGAAGTAAACACCGACCGAAAACCCGGAAAACGGCTGTCAGCTGACCGTCACACACGTCACCGAATCACGTGCTGTGTCTCATCGGCAGCTAAGGGACAGTTACGGAGTTCGCGCGTGTGCGAACGAAGGTTTGCATTTAAGTGCAATATTATTTCTTAGTGGGAAATAATATTCATGAAGAATATTAAAATGTTACGTCTGTTAATCACGGATTTGACGGATTCTCCTTTGCTATGACTTGTGTGAAGTCATAACTCTATAATAATCAAATACTCAAATACTATTAATAATCGGTAAATACGAATTAAATAGTGAGACGTCGACGGTCCCCTACTCTATTTCTACCGGGCTTGGACCGACACTGCACAGCTGGGGAGGGGAAAGGGCTGTTGGGGGTAAAGTGTCTTACCCAGAGACACTTCGACATATACACGGAGTATAGCAAATATTCATAATAAAATATATAGTATAAAATCAGTGTTATAATATTATGGCAACAATGTGCACATATAACAGAGTCAATAGTATAATATGAGCACTGATAAGTAAAATAATAGTAAGAATTAAAAATAATGGATTTCAGCAAGTTGGTACAAGTTATGTCACATCCACGCTTGACAAATGTGAGATTCTGTTGACATTTTTTTCTGACAATTCACTGAACTTCACAGCCTTCTGCAAGGGTCCAGCAGCCTGCCGACAAAATGTTTCTTCAACTGCACTTGGATCCTCGAATCTTTAATGATCAAAGATAAAATACAAGGAAAAGAAAAGTGACATCTCTTCTTAACAGGCTCATGTTACAGTTTCCAATAATGGGAAGTGAACTTAGTGGGAAGTGAACTAATGGGAAGTGAAGTTAGTGGCCACACCGATGCAACCCGATTGGGCTCCTTCACTGTTTCGTCTTTATGTAAGTGCAGAGGTTTCCATCAAGCTTTTTTTCCTCTCAGCTCTTCATGCAGCTCATTAGTCTGCACCAAGATGTCAGAGAGGAGACGACAGCTCCCGCTTCCATGTGAGTGTTGTTGAAGCTAATGTTCATTCACACAGTGACGTGTTGAGTTTTTACTAAGTGCTGTACAGGTTGTTTGCAGGGGGGCTGAGGGTCTAGAAAGTGTTTAATAAGAGTATGGAGACGGAAGACAGACCTGACACGAGACTTACAGAGACAGAAGGACAAAAAGGGAAATGCACAAGAAAACGTTACATTGAGGTGCTATTTCAGCCCCGTGAACAGTGTCATATGGATTTATCAGTAAAAAGTGGCCTTCTGGTATTTTAGGAGCACAGTTGCTGAAATGACACGGTTTAACCAACAATTTGCTTTAAGTTCAATTTGATCAGGTATAAAAAAGTAGGAAGGGCACTGTGGAGAGGGTGAAGTACAGCCACACAGCCATGGCCTATAAACTGAAACGAGATCAACCTACGAGACAATAAACTACGAGTGTGTGTGACCTGCTGTTACTACAACAACCAGGCAGTAACAAAGACTAGTACAAGTACTTTGTTACTATACTTAAGTGAAGTACAGATACATGAAAAATGTACTTGTAATGTACTCCACTACATCTAAGAGCAAATATCTTTACTTTTTACTCCACTATATTTCTAATCAAAGTTGTGTTATACGCTACAACCTCGCTATTTTATTTCATAATTTACCATTTTGTTGTTGTTGTTGTTGTTGTTTTTTTATAAAAATGAACCACAACAAACAGGAATCGCTTCATTAAAGCAGATGCAGGCCGGCTATTAGTTCATCCATCCTTAGCCTTAATTAAAAGACTTATTAGCAGACATATTAGCAGTACTCACAGTGAGCGGGTACTTCGTAATATTACTTTTTGACTCGTTGTGCTGAGTTTGGCCTGTCTACAGAGATCTGCATTCACATAAGCGAATGATCTATTTCCAGACATAAAGCTACTGAATTAATTGTAAATGCGCCTTCAAATGGGATCATTGAAGGAGGTATGGAAGTCGATCAATTAATATAACGACCAGCACAACAAACGCTTTCCTAACTGAACTTGGTGTTGCCTCCCTTTGCTTCTTGGCGCCATGCACGTAGAAAGGGGCGGATGTTAAGCGGAGCTGTGAGTTCTGGGTGTTACTGTACTGAGAAGTGGGGCAGAGCTGGTCCCTGCTGCCACACATTTATATAATTAAATTCAGCAAAGCGAGTTTTTGTTTTCTTCTCTTTATGATTAAATGCAGTGGAAATAATAAAATATTGCTACATTAGAGTCACATTCATCCTGAGCTTATTTCCAGCTCTCTGGACTTTTCCTCAGTGGTTGTATTAGTGTTTTATTCCGGAAATGACAGTGTTGTTAGACTGTTACTGTCACTATGTGACAACATAAGTAGTTTAGAAATAAAAAGCATCAGATCATAGCTAAAAGAGCTTCAACCCATCATTTAAGTCTATTACCCTTAATTAGTTAATGAAGTTTTAAACATCAGGGAGCTGCATTGATGACTGGTAAACACAATATGATACAGCGCTGATGGCAGAAAAGAGAACTAACAACACAAGGCCACAATTTCTTCCTCTGCTCTCCTACTTCAGTTCTGCTGAGTTGTAGCTGTCTTGACAGGATGGCTGGCTCAAGCACTGGGAGTCAGAGAAAACAGGCAAAACTTGGAGCTCAAAAATGCTGCACAGATTACAGATGTGCAATTCTAAAAACGGATTAAAATCATCTGATAAAAAATGATAAGTACATTAATCTTTCTCTCTTTGTGGCATCTGACCTCAGACAGGATCATTCTAGATATAACTTGACTTGACTGTCCGTTGCTAATGTAATAAACAGTCCCATCCATGTTCACCCTATGAACCTGTACAGCTCTGCTCAGGACCGAGACAGATAAAGAATCAGACTAAGTTTTGACTTCTCAGTCAAACTGAGGAAAACTGGTTTACATAAATATATTTCAAGATGTAAATCTGAAGAGTGAGACTCAAGTGTTGTTTTAATATAAATGAATGACAGATTTAATTTAATCACACAGCAGTGTTTTAACTCAGACCTGCTGACATTATGATGTGACTCCATCAGGGAACCATGTTAACAGCAGAGGAGCTGTTAAACACTCTGGAGGACTTAGGAGATGAAGAATTTAATAAATTCAAGTGGTTCCTGCAGCAGCCAGACATCCTCCAGGGCTTCCCAACTATGAAGAGGTGCCGACTGCAGACGACAACCAGGTGGGACACAGTGGATCTGATGGTGCAGACATACAGACTTCCTGTCGCTGTAACGGTGACCAGGAAGGTTTTAGAGAGGATCAACAGGAACGACCTGGTGCAGAGTTTGTCTGACAGCAGCTCACGACCACAAGGTGAGTCTGTCAAAGAAATACGAGAAAAAGTTAAAAGAACCACACTGACTTTTAGTAAATCAAGCTGGACTTTCCATTAAAAGGGAATGCAGCATTAAAATATTACAAAGCATGGAAACACTGGCAAGAAAAGGTTTATCAACACCTACGCACTTTTGTATTTTTATTATCTTTTGTTGGTTTTATTTAAACAATTGTTTGTAAATAGATCACAAAACACAAAAAATGACCAATTCATTTTAAGCATATTTCGGCACAGAAAACTGGTCAAATAAAAATTGCATATGAAACATTACTTTCATCAGAAAACTTCCCTTTGAAACAATAACTTTCTGACAAATCCATTGTGTTTTTAACTCATCGGTTTTTGCAGATTTTCAGGTGTAATTATCTCCCAGACCTTTTACAGCACTTCCCAAAGATCTGCGGAGCTGGTTAAACAGTGTTCCCAAACTCCTCAGTCCAGCATCTACCATAAAGCTTGAACAGGTTCAGATCTAGCCTATTTATCTGAACTGGCCAAGCCATCCCTGAGACTATTCCAGCAGCTACTTTCTTCTCCAGATAATTCTCACACAACCAGGAAGAATGCTTGAAGTCATTGCCTGGCTACAAAATCAAGTTATCCCCAATTAGTCTTTGCCTGGTGAGAGTGTCATGCCTCTTCAGTATGGAGTTTTATCCATGCTGATTATGGAGGCCTTGCACATGATGCATATCACCCACTCTTCCTTTATCAAAATATCCCCAGGTCACCCCAGAGCCCCCTCCATGCTTTACTGCGGATGATAGCCAGGTATCCATCAACTTTTCAAGATTCAAAAAGGTCATTTATTCATCCCACAATCAAGTATATGAACGAGATATTGATGCATTTGCTGGCAAGGTAAAGAAATTACACTCTGCATTCAACATATTCTGTTCACTTAAATCCAAACACCTCAAAGTTTGAATCGTCAGTCCCAAAGACTTCCTATTCTTCTGATTTGCAAACCTTAGCCCAACTCTGCACGAGGCCAGCTGACCAACTGTTGTTCATTTGTTTTCATTTCATTTCAATCCAACTTTATTTATATAGTGTCAATTCACAACAAAGTCATCTCAAGGCACTTTACAGAATAAAGCCCAGACTATACAAGTATGTAGCGGCAACCCAACAAATCCCCTTTGAACAAGCCCTAGGCAACACTGGAGAAGAAAAACTCCCTTTAACCGCAGAAACCTCCAGCAACAGTATAAACCTATAGTATCATAATTAAGAGCTAGTTCAGGTTAACTGAACAGCTTTAACTATATGCTTTATCAAAAAGGAAGGTTTTAAGCCTGGACTTAAAAGTAGATAGGGTGTCTGTTTCCTGAATCTGAATTAGAAGCTGGTTCCACAGGAAAGGAGCTTCATAGCTAAAGGTTCTGCTTCCCATTCTACCATTGGAATTTCTGGGAACCAAGTCGTGTATTGGCGTTCTGCCCTCTGTTCATGTGCATTTACAGCTGCTAAAAACCTTTAAATAGCTTTGTTCATGGAGTTTTTTGAACAGCAGTGCCCTCTTTTGGTCAGCTAGCAGTAGTATGTTTAGAGCCTGGAATTCTCCTGAGAGTTACTGAAGCACTCTAGAGGCCTGATCGCCTGCTGCTACTCTTCTTTATAATGCTGTAGCCTTGGACATTATTTGTCCGTAAGTATTTTTTTTTATTACCCTTTTTGATGCTGTAAACATAATATGGTTGCTGCATTATTATTTTGCTTCAAAATCGTTAATTCAGAGCTATAGTCAATTGTTGTGATCATTGCTGTTGTGACTCAGCACATATCTATTTCAATATTTGAAACCTTGAATTGTACCTGTAAGATGTATCTTATGTTATTTTAATTCCTATTGTTATTTGTCTTCAGCAAGAGAAAAAGGAAAATGAGCCTTCATTAAACATTCAAGAAAATTTACTCCTATTGGAGGACTTTACACTCACATGTTAGCTAACTGTCTAGCATAGAACAAGTTCCACTCTTTGGGAGGACAGGATAACTGGGATTATATGGTACTATAAGGTCTTTTAGATATGATTGTTCTTGACAATTAAGAGCTTTCTATGTAAGAAGGAGGGTTTGGAATTTTATTCTAGGTTTTATGGGAAGCCAATGGAGAGCAGCTAGTGAAGGTGAAATATGATCTCTTACTAGTTCCAGTCAGCACTCTTGCTGCAGCATTTTGGATTAATTGCAGGCTCTTTAGTTCCTGAAAGTAGGGAATTACAGTAGTCCAACCTAGAAGTAACAAATGCATGGACCAGTTCTTCGGCATCACTTTGAGACAGGATGCTCCTAATTTTGGCAATGTTCCGTAGGTGGAAGAAGGCTGTTCTAGAGATTTGTTTTATATGTGAGTTAAAGGACAAATCCTGGTCAAACATAACTCCAAGGTTCCTTGCAGTAGTACTGGAGGCCAGACTTATGCCATCTAGAGTAACTATATTGTTAGACAGCATATTTCTCATCTTCTTAGGCCCAAATAATTTAAGAATAATAATTTCAACAATAATTTGAGTTTTGTCTGAGTTTAGAAGTAGGAAATTATAGGACATCCAGGGCTTTATACCCTATAGAAATGTTTGAAGTTTGACTAATTGGTCAGTCTCTTCTGGTTTCACAGATAAATATAGCTGGTATCATCTGCATAGCAGTGGAAGTTCATGGAATGTTTCCTAATAATACTGCTTAGAGGTGAAATTTCCAGAGTGAAAAGCATTTGTCTTAACAAAGAGCCCCGTGGAACTCCATAATTAATGTTTCATCATTAACATGAACAAATTGGGATCTGTCTGAAAGATAAAATTTTAAAAAACGCAGTGGGGTTCCTTTAATCACAAATCTATGTTCCAGTCTTTGTAATAAAATGCTTTCAAATGCAGCACTAAGGTCTAGTAGGACGAGTACAAACATAAGTCCATTATCTGAGACCATGAGAAGATCGTTGGTGACTTTTACCAGTGCTGTTTCTGTACTATGATGAACTCTAAATCCTGACTGAAAGTCTTCATACAAATTATTCCTATGAAGGTGATCACATAATTGTTTTGAACTTTTTCAAGGATTTTAGAAATAAAGGGGAAATTGGATATTAGTCTGTAATTGGCTAAAACACCTGGGACAAGACAGGGTTTTTTAAGTTGCGGTTTCATTACAGCTACCTTATAGGCCTATGGTACATAGTCTGTTTCTAAAGATAGATTGAAGTCATTGCTGCTTAGAGTTAAGGGAAAACTAGGCTCAACAGAACTATGGCTGTCAGCCAGTCAGCCTGGCTACAGTGCTGAACAGAAACCGGGGGTTGTTCCTATTGTCCTCTATTATGGATGAATAATATGCTGTTGTAGGCTTTTTTATACATTATTAAACAGTTTTTCCAGGCTAAATGAAATTCTTCAAAATAGAGGAACACTACTTCCTTTCTCATTTTCATGATGTCTGCTTTAAGTTGAACATTTGTTAACTATACTATGGAAGCCATCTCCTCTGATTCACTGCTTTCTTTTTTAGAGGGACAACAACATCATGTTTCATAGGCAGTGAAGCTGCAGAATCAGATAATCAACTTGTGCAGGAGTAAAATAAAGGTTCTCAGCATTTTCACTTAAGCAACTGCGGTAGTGACATTTTCTAACTGCTGTATAATCATATATTGTAAATTCAAATGTTATTAGAAAATGGTCAGGCAGAAGAGAGTTGTGAGGAAATATTGTTAAATTATCCGCTTCAATTCCATACGTAAGGACAAGGTCTAACGTGTGACTAAAACAGTGAGTGGGTTTATTTACCTTTTGGGAAAAACCAATTGAATCTAATAATGAACTAAACGCAGTGCTCAGACAGTTACTGTCAGCATCTACATGAATGTTAAAGTCACCCACTATAATGACTTTATCTGTACTAAGCACTAAATCAGATAGAAAATCAGAAGATTCAGTCAAAAACTCTGAATAAGGGACTGGAGGACGGTACACGATAACAAATAATAGTGGTTTTTGAGTTTTCCAGTTTGGGTGTGAAAGGCTAAGAGTAAGGCTCTCAAATGAGTTATAGCTATGTTTAGGTCTAGGAATTATTGTTAAGCTAGAGTGAAATATTGCTGCTACTCCTCCACCTCGACCTGTGCTTCTAGGAACATGATAATTAATATGACTTGGGGGGATTGACTCATTTAAACTGACACATTCTTCCTGTTGCAGCCAAGTTTCAGTAAGACAAAATAAATGGAATTGATGATCGTGTATTAAGTCATTTACTAACAGAGATTTAGAAGAGAGAGATCTGATATTTAATAATCCACATTTTATTGTTTTGGGTTTTGGTTCTGTAAGAGGAGTCGTCTTAACTTTTATTAGGTTATTATGATTAACTCTCCTTGTGTTCATTTTTGGTTTAAATAGTTTAGGTGGTGGAGGAACAGATATAGTCTCTATGGGGCAAAGAGCAGTCTGGTTAAGATCATAACATTCATTAAGACAATAAAAGAGTGAGAAAAATTAAAATCCATAAGAGCATCATTTTGTCTCCTGGTAACGTCAGATTGAGATCTCAGACTGTTTATACCTGTGGATGTTGTCGGGTGTTGGAGCAGAGAATGCAGGAGAGGTGAGCACATCAGAGCCACAGGTGTTTCCAATGGTCTGTCAATCACCAGAGACTGAGATGCTATGGACAATGTTCTCAGTCAACATCCGTGATCCAAGAAAGTTTGGATGCAGACCATCTTGTTTGAAGTACTGAGGACGATCCCAGAATAGACTTAAATTGTCAATGTTAAACAGTCCGTGTGTGGAGACTTGTGGTTGAAGCCATGTTTGCAGGCTGAGGAGTCTGGAGAATCAGCCAACACTGCGACCCAGTGTGAGAATTGGGCTGGAAATGAAGAACCATCTCTCGTTAAAACTCTCCAGTGAGTTGACATGAAGTCATGTTTCAACAGCTCGGACTGTTGGCGTTTGGTGTCATTTTTGCCGTGTATCACAACTTTTGATCCCTTAGGATGTCTTTCTATCCGGTTTGGAATTTTAGATATATTAGAGATATAAGAAATACAAAGGCATGAAAGTGTTTTTAAACTTTTAGTATATAATGAAACATGAAAAATATATTACAAATCTTCTTTCCACAAAACTTTCTCTCTCAGAAGCTCTTTATTTCAGTTTGTGAACTATTTAATAACATCTCAGCTATTAGATGACCTGAGCCAAACCTCATGTTGAAGCACATTCAGAATCACAAACTTAAATGCAGCCCAATCTGTTTCCATTCAAATTCATCAACTGACGATAGAAACTGTTTGTAAAAAATGCTGCCCTACATACAAAAACTGTACAAGGATCATTGCATTGGGAACAGAGAGAACTCATAATGAGGTTGGCCCAGAAACCAGAGGATCCACTGATGATTAAACACACAAACATGGCAGGAACATGTGACACATAATGAGCTCTGAATCACCTGATGATACATTATCTCTGTCTGTGTCAGTGGACGTCCCTGATGGTGGGCAGACTACTGAGAACAGAGAATCTCCCTCCTGTCAGACTCAAGCTCCTCTTCCTCAGACTGAAGGTAATATATATTTTATATTTATATATATATAGCCCTCACAGTACGAGTCGACCGTAATGGATCTATCGGACACGGGTGAGTGGAAAATCCGAGTAGAGGGTGTTCTCTCTGAGACCAGTCACGCCAGTTTCTGAGCAGAGAATTTCTCTTTAACCCTACAAATCAGCCATTTAATTCTGTCTCCACCTCTCCGCCTTTGTTTCCACTCCTTCCTTCACTCCTGAGCCAAAGTTCAGCCCTCCAGAACATTCCGTGTAGCATTCATTCAACTTTTCAATTCACCTTTATTTATATAGTGCCAATTCACAACAAAATCATCTCAAGGCACTTTACAGAATAAAGTCAAGACTATAAAGATGTATAGAGAGAACCCAACAATTCCCCGTTGAACAAGTCCTAGGCAACAGTGGAGAAGAAAAACTCTTAACGGACGAATCCTCTCCTTGCTTTCTGGTTAAGCGACTAAGGTAAACAGCAGAGTGGGAATGTGAATCTCTTTTTGTGTCATCCTTAAAAAGCTTTTTATAAAGAGCTATGGAGGATTTTTGACCCCCACCAAACCAGACAGGGGGGCTTTCCACCACCTGACAAAGATCACTCAAGGAAAAAGATTTTGATCTGAGTATGCTGTGGAGTTAAGCACCCTCACCTCCAACTGTTCTTGAAACGTACTTACTCTTGTCATCATCTCTTTCTACCAATCAAGATGCTCATCTGAGCATCTGAGCCATTCTCTCATGAACCCAGCCTAACCCTCAGATTTATTGGGGGTCCAGTAAAGTCTTGAATTTGGGAGAGTCCTGTTCAACTTCCTGTCTTTGTGCTGCATCTGTGGCCCTCTGCTCAACTCCTAAAGAAGGCCCTGGGATTTTCCCGACCTAACTCCTCCTCCCACTGGATCTGAAGGTTTTCAGTAAATCCAAGGCCACCTCTTTGCCAATGAACTTTGACTGCACCATCGACTTGCTTCTAGGCTCAATGCCCTAGGGGCAGACTGTACTCACTTTCTGCATTTGCAGAAGGGCTCACTTGACCCTTCACCAGCAGGCACAGCCTTTTTCTTTTTTACTAAACGTTATGGAGGACTATGACTGTCTATCGACTATCAAGGCCTTAATCAGATAACACTCAAAAATCGTTACCCAACTCAGCTTCTCAGACTTTGAGTTGCTGCAAGAAGCAACTGTCTTTACCAGGTTTGCTCTAAATAACACTTACTATCTGGCCTGCATTCGGAAAGGAGATGTGTGGACAGGAGGAGCTTCACACACTGCCTCATACTCATAATACAAGTCAGAGCTTTATAATAAAAATGTGAATAGTCTTCAAAATTGGAGTTTATCGTTAAATAGTCTCTTAGTAAATAGTCTCTTATATAGGGCATTTATCCAAAGTGCTTTACAATGTAGATTCCCATTCACACACTGATGGCAGTGGCTGCAAGGTGCTCACCTGACCCACCAGGAGCAACATGGGGTTCAGTGTCTTTCCCAAGCACACTTTGACATGTAGCCAGGAGCAGGGATCGAACCACTGTGGTCCATGGTCAACTGCCTTACCAACTGGGCTACAGCCAACCAAACCAGCCATCGTGGCTTGGTTTGGTTGGCAGTTCATGTTTTGCCATAGTTGAAATTAAATATTTATACTTCTGATAGCGTTAACATACTACACAGGACATGAACAATATTTTTGTAATTTTCATTGTAAGTGGACTAAAGCACTTGATTAAAAGTATTCTAACAGAACTGTAAATGCTGTAATTTCATTCTTTTAATTAACCATGTAACTTGGATGGATGCGATGCTGGCATGAGCACAGTGCACACATCTGATGTTTCTCACAGTGGTCTAAGGGAGAATGCTCAGGGAGTTTGTGTGTTTGCTCAGACACATGAAAAATTAGAGGGAACATTGGATCTGGCATTGGCATCTGTCGGCTCAGTATTTGGGCATTGAAACCTGTGGGATTCATTATTATCATCTTCTGTGCTTGACTCCATCTTACCTGGCTCCCACTTCCTCCTACTGTAATTCTCCAACAAAGGTCATAGTTTCCCAGCCCATTCTCCATATCTCAGCAGTAAGTCTGCTTACTTTTCTGGTTATACTGTTTTCTAGCATTGGTCCTACACTTACCTGCTTTTCTTTTCCAGTGCCCCAGAATGCATCTCATGAAAGTTTGACATTACTTACCTGGAAGTGCTTTTGTCCATTGGTTGTCTTCCCCATCATCCACCTTCTCCTCAAACTATAACTTAGTTTTAGTTTCAATAAAAAATAATTCTTATTATTTCCATCCCCATCTTCTGAGTTTCTTTAGGTCATATTTCTAGCCCTAATACATTCACACCTTTGGGTTCTTTGCTTTTACCTAAAAACAAAACAAAACAAAAAAACGTTAAACTTTTTTTAAATATTTGACTCAGATGTATTACCTATGTACCTATTTTGTCTTTTTCACTTCTTGTTGGACGTAGATTTCATTGTTCCAGTTCCAGAGCCACAGTCCATCAAATATTACCAACAGCAGCTTCAATCAAACTTCCAGGACAAGTTCATGTGTGCTCATGAAGGATGGGCAGAAGATAAACAACGTCTGGTTGATATCTACACTGAGCTATACATCACAGCAGGGGGTGAAGTACATCTCAACTCACAGCACGAGATCACACAGATTGAGAAGACCCCAAACCCAGCAGAACCAGAGAAACCAGTAAAACCCAGTGACATGTTCAAACACCCCTCTGGGGAATACAGACCCATAAAAACAGTACTGACCAATGGAATTGCAGGAATTGGAAAAACGTACCTTGTGCACAAGTTTGTGTTGGACTGGGCTGAAATGAAGACCAATGAAGATGTGGACCTCATTTTTCCCTTCACCTTTCGTCAGCTGAATCCACTGACTGGAGAAAAGTTTAGTTTGGCAAAGCTTGTTCATGAATGTATCCCAGAAACTGCAGATATCAAAGAGGAAGCTCTTAACTACATATTTACAACTTTACAGTCATCAGGAAACACTAACTATGACAAGAGCAAATTCAAGCTTCTGTTTGTGTTTGATGGACTGGATGAGAGCCGCCTTCATCTAGACCTTGATGCTGATGACATTGGTTCTATAGATGTAACAGAGTCCACCACAGTAGATGTGCTGCTGAGGAAACTCATCAATGGCAAACTGCTACGCTCTGCTCGCCTCTGGATAACCACACGACCTGCAGCAGCCAATCAGGTCCCTCGAAAATTTGTCGACAGCATGACAGAGGTCAGAGGGTTCATTGACCCACAGAAGGAGGAGTACTTCAGGAAGAGGTTCAGAGATGAGGAGCAGGCCAGCAGAATCATCTCCCACATCAAGATATCACGAAGCCTCCACATCATGTGCCACATCCCAGTCTTCTGCTGGATCACTGCTACAGTTCTGGAGGATGTATTGAAAACCAGAGAGGGAGGAGAGCTCCCCAAGACCCTGACTGAGATGTACACAGAGTTCCTGGTGTTTCAGATTGATCGGACAAAAGAGAAGTACGGCCCAGAGAAGTGTAATCAGTACATTGAATCATTAGCAAAACTGGCTTTTCAGCAGCTGGAAAAAGGAAACTTGATCTTCTATGAGAAAGATCTGGAAGAGAGTGGCCTTGATGTCAGTGGAGCTTCAGTGTGTTCAGGAGTGTTCACAGAGATCTTTAAAGAAGTACGTGGGAGAAAGAAAGACAAGATGTTCAGCTTTGTGCATCTGAGTGTTCAGGAGTTTCTGGCTGCTGTTTATGTGAGGATGTCATTTATCAACAGAAACAAAAATGTGATTTCTTTCCCCCGACTGTCATTTCAAAACCTTTCGCTGCTTCTGACCAGAAGATCATCTATGAAGATCCACAGGATCTTTATAGACCGTGCACTGCAGAGCCCAAATGGACAACTGGACATGTTCCTTCGCTTCCTCCTGGGTCTTTCACTGCAGAACAATCAGGAAAAACTACAGAATCTGCTGAAAAAGACAAACAATAACTCACAGACCAATCAGGAAACAGTCCAGTACATCAAGAAAAAAATCAGTGAGAATTTGTCCCCAGAGAGAAGCATCAACCTGTTCCACTGTCTGAATGAACTGAATGATGGTTCTCTAGTGGAGGAGATCCAACAGTACCTGAGTACAGGAAGTCTCTCCACAGAAGAACTGTCTCCTGCTCAGTGGTCAGCTCTGGTCTTCGTCTTACTGACATCAGAAAAAGATCTGGACGTGTTTGACCTGAAGAAATTTTCTGCTTCAGAGGAGGCTCTTCTGAGGCTGCTGCCAGTGGTCAAGGCCTCCAACAAAGCTCTGTAGGTGACAACTGCAAATTCTAACTACAATATTTGTGTAAGGTAGTTCTCAGTCAACTGATATTCTAACTAAATACCTTTGTATTAAAATCTTTCCTCCACATGCATTCATTTATTTCCACAGTTAAATGCAGCCATGGTAAATTATGTCTCATTGAGCTGAGCTTACGTTGTTGTACATATTTCATATACACAGTAATTGTCTAAATGAGCCTTGAAAAATACCAATGAAATCACTACTCTCCTAAAATGTTCAGTCATTTCAGATATTAATGAGCAATTAATAACTCATTGACCAAAGCTTGGCAACTGTATAATCATTGTTTTCACATTACTTATAAGAGAAATTGTCACTAACTCTTGTTCAGGCTGAGCAGCTGTAATCTGTCAGAAAGAAGTTGTGAAGCTCTTTCCTCAGTTCTCAGCTCCCAGTTGTCCAGTCTGACAGAGCTGGACCTGAGTAACAATGACCTGCAGGATTCAGGACTGAAGCTGCTGTCTGCTGGACTGCAGAGACCACACTGTAGACTGGAAACTCTCAAGTAAGGATTCAGCTTCTATTTAACAAGTGATCACGTAAATGTTGCAGCATAGCCAGCTGCATAGTCAAAAGTAATTTTAATGTCTGTGCGAATAGTGTGACGTCAACGTCTAAATCAAATATTTCCACAGACTTTCATGCTCTGTTTATTTGCGATTCTAACCCCTGAATGTTGGCTACGACATTCAGAACATCAAAGGTTTGAGTGGCATGTTAGCAAAACTGAAGAGTTTAGTCCACGCAGACTGAAGCATCCATTAGGTCAATTTCTTTCATCAGAAACAGCTACATGTGAAGATGCTGAAAGGACAGCAGTGTTCAAATTGTACAGATAAGAAATAGTTTTAATGTAGTCTTTCTGTTTAATTTTGATAACGTGCCCACAATGGTGCGTGAAACCAGAAGGATCACATTAATAGTTGGAACATTTTTAACAACCTGGGTTGGCTATTTGTAATTGTTTTCAATGAGAGTGGGGTATACGCTTTTTATTGCAGATTCCAGATTACAAGCTAAAAAACACATAGAAAAAAAGAAATATAACTGTGTGTGCATCTCCAGACTTTCAGGTTGTCTCATCACAGAGGAAGGCTGTGCTTCTCTGGCCTCAGCACTGAACTCCAATCACTCTCATCTGAGAGAACTGGATCTCAGCTACAATCATCCAGGAGATTCAGGAATTAAGCTGCTGTCTGCTGGACTCAATGATCCACAGTGGAAGTTGGACACTCTCAGGTATGAACCAATGACAACAGATGACACTGACCATTAGTTCACAGGATTGCTGTGTTGAAGTCTGTATACTGAAGCGTCAGTAAAGTTATTTGTCAAAAGTATCATACTGCATATTACTGTTCAATAAAGTGAGTTACAATAATCTTTTGCAAAGCAAAAATATAAACTTTATGTATAAATGTAACATCACTTTCTGATGATGTACACAATTAATGCTCCATATTAACCTGGGCTACATGAGAGCCATTTTGTTGAGGGTTCTCATAAAAGACAGAAGTCTTTTATGAGAAGCCTTGTCCTCGTAATGGATCTGAGTAAAGGTTTATGAGGACAGTTGATGATGAAGCCTCTGAAGGTTCAGTCTGACTTTGTCTCTCTCTTCAGGATGGATCACAGTGGAGAGCAGAGGTTGGAGCCTGGTGTGAAGAAATGTGAGCCAACAATTGCTGTGCTGCCGTTTACTGTGTGACATCCAGAGACCTACTATAGCACGATATGGCTGCCTCCCTTTGCAGGATCAACACCTATTAAACACTAAAAGTACTTTATTGGCTTTAAGAAGTTCATTCTAAATTAACTGCAGACATTTCTTCATTAAACATCCATTTTAACACCTGCTGCATCATTAGCTGTGTTTACATGGACAAACGTTCTTCAATCAGATTGAAAGCCATATGATTAGAGATTCCAAATGTTTATCTGAACCTTGTTGACACCCACTGCTCTCAGTGAATGGTTTAGTCATCTGTAGAACATTGCCTCTACATTTACATGATACGAGATCTAGAGGTTAGAATCTAACTGACCTTTGATTAAAATTAGATTAACTGTTTCTTTTATTCTGTCTCAGGGGCCTGTGGACTCATAGTGGACATTAACACAGTAAACAGTTACCTCAAACTGTCTGACAACAACAGAAGGGTGACACGTGTCAGAGAGGAACAGCTGTACCCTGATCATCCAGACAGGTTTGATTTCTGTCCTCAGCTGGTGTGCAGTAACAGTCTGACCGGTCGCTGTTACTGGGAAGTGGAGTGGAGTGGATCAGTTTCTGTAGCAGTGACTCACAGAGGAATCAGAAGGAGGGGAAACTCTGTGGACTGCTTGTTTGGACTTAATGACCAGTCCTGGAGTCTGAGCTGCTCCGCTGGCAGTTTCTCTGTTTGTCACAATAGCAAAAGTAAAAGTCCTCGTGCGTATCTCTTCTCTGTCTCCAACAGAGTAGCAGTGTATGTGGACTGTCCTGCTGGCACTCTGTCCTTCTACAAAGTATTCTCTGACCAACTGATCCACCTCCACACCTTCAGCACCACATTTACTGAACCTCTGTATGCTGGCTTTAGGTTTAGGTCACCTGGCTCCTCAGTTTTTCTTTCTTACACTACTGTGGGAGACCTGGACAAAAGGACACCCACAATGGGACAGGAAAAGCTAAAGAAAGATAAACGTGATGCAAATATGTTGTGATGGAGAACCAATGGAGAGCACGCTGAAACCAGCAGAAACCAGCAGTTTGATTTTATGACACTGATTATTTTAACACGTAATGTCTGTTAGTCAGAGAAGATGGATTTTACAAACAAATCACTGACGTTGTTGTTCAGTCTCGGCTAGTCACAGCACAGCATGTAAATAAACATCCTGCACACCCTCAGAACCACAGCTTCCCCACAGCCCAGACATCAACTAACTCAAAAGGGAAATAAACTTTTTTCATAAACTGATTTCATTCTGGAAACATAATAAAATGTTGACTTGATAGCTGTATCCACATGACTTTAAACATTTCCTTGTTGCTCTGTTCTGTACATGACACATCATGTCTGTTCTGGAAGAGGGCCAGTGCTGAGCGTCTGTTTCTGTAGTAGTTTAGCTGTGTCCTGCACCACTGGCATTAGTTCGTCCCCTGTTGGCAGCTTTTTACTGATCCAGCATGTCCAATCAGAACCAGACATTGTTTGTGAGAGACAGCACTCTGATTGGCTGTCAGATTAGCAAATCAATGGCGCATAAGACAAACTGAAGTAACAGAAGTTAAGACGATCACACAGAAGGCTCTTCCCATTGTTCATCTTCGGCTCTCTGAACCAATATGAGGATATTTTCACAGTGACATGATCGTCTGGAAACAAGAAACACTGCCATGTTTACCTAGTGTGTGTTTGTCACCTCCTTGTTGGTGGTTGGTTAAAGGGAAACATCAATTTCTTTGAATCTGCTACTTCACGCTGTTGTTAATTGCTTCCCAGGTTTAGTGAGAAAAACGGTCCCTTACATATTTAAAAGCTGTGAAGCCCCCTGATATTTTGTGACATAGATTATTTAATATAACAAAACATGACAACAACGCAAGCAAAAGTTGAGCATGCAACCCGCTTGTCTCTGAGGGAGGCCAGGGTTTTATAGGAAGTACGACACTGGGTCCAGGTGTCCTCAACCACTTTACTTGGCTCCACCTCCAGCTTCCTACAAGTAGAACAGACAACAATTTGACGGCCGTCACAAATGGAAAACACACTGTTCCAGCTATCAGCTTCCAGTCAGCACTCTTGCTGCAGCATTTTAGATAAATTGTAGGCTTTTTAGGGGCATCCTGAAAGTAGGGAATTACAGTAGTCTAACCTAGAAGTAACAAATGTGTGGATTAGTTTTATTGCATCACTTTGAGACAAGATGTTGGAAGAAGGCTGGTCTAGAGATTTGTTTTATATGTGAGGAAAATGACAAATCCTGGTCAAAAATAACTTCAAGGTTCCTTGCCGTAGTACTGGAGGCCAGAGTTATGTCATCTAGAGTAACAATATGGTTGGACATCATATCTCTGAGATTTTTGGGCCCAAATACTATGACTTCAGTTTTGTCTGAGTTTAGAAGTAAAAAGTTGTAGAACATCCAGGTCTTCATGTCTTGTAGGCTTGAAGCTTGATTAACTGATTTTTTTCATCTGGTCCCATAGATAAATATAGCTGGGTATCATCAGCATATCAGTGGAAATTCATGGAGTGTTTTCTAATAATGTTGCCTAAAGGAAACATATATGAAGTAAAAAGTATTGGTCCTAACACAGAGCCTTGTGGAACTCCATAGCTAACCTTTGTGTGCATGGAGGATTCATCATTAACATGAACAAATTGAAATCTATCAGATAGATAAGATTTAAACCAACCTAGTTCAGTTCCTTTAATCCCAATTTCATGTTCCAGTCTCTGTAATAAAATGTTATGATCAATGGTATCAAATGCGGCACTAAGATCTAACAGAACAAGTATAGAGATGAGTCCATTATCTGAGGCCATGAGAAGATCGTTGGTGACTTTTACCAGTGCTGTTACTGTACTATGATGAACTCTACATCCTGACTGAAAGTCTTCATACAAATTATTCCTATGAAGGTGATCATGTAATTGTTTTGCAACTACTTTTTAATTATTTTAGAATTAAAGGGAAGATTAGATATTGGTCTGTAATTGGCTTAAACATCTTGGTCAAGACAGGGTTTTTTAAGTAGTGGTATAATTACAGCTACCTTATAGGCCTGTGGTACATAGCCTGTTTCTAAAGATAGATTTATTTGAATCAATTTATCTCTCAAACACACACATTGATTACATATTCAAAGCCTGGATAATCCTGTTTGATGTTTGGTAGTTTTGTGAAGGTTGGAAGTTTATGAAAAAAAGTTGAAAATAGTTATGTATGATGCATGTACTTTTATGCCAACAAAGGTGTTCAGAGGGTGCAAAATGCATAAATAGAGTATAAATGGCATGTAAAAATAAATGACATTGAATTTCAAAAATGTTACTAAAAATAAAATGTCTTGCAAAAAGTCATGCCACAAGTTGACACACAGCCAAAATGATCATCAAATACCCTCCAAAAAGTTGAGAAAAATGTACAAGAATGCCCGAGGAAGGTTAAACATTTGTAGACCTCATCCTGTGGATGCAAATCAAATCCTCTCACACACACAGATTTTTTTTTTCACTTTCCTCCCCTGGGTGGGGAAACAAGACATACTTATCGTCCAATCACATCGCTGATGCTCCTCCCATCAGAGAGCAGTGACATTTGACTTCTGGCCGCTAAACAAAATAGAGCTAACACATGCTAGAGACCTCTACACTGTAGTGCTCAGCACAAACACCGTTCAACAATGTGAGTACTTACAATAATATTAAAGTTAGAAAACTAACTAACCCAACTACTCTAAATAAAGCTGAATCTGATAGTTCATCAGTTGTATAACTAGTCGCCTGCTAGACTCTTCCATCTTGTCATCAAGTAATTGTGTACTTGTGTTTGTTGCCTAGTTATGTTTATGTTTTAGAATGGGACTAAAAGGATAAAATATGACAGAATCTGTTTGCTGTTAAAATTGCCACAGTGCTTGCAGCTCATTCTGAGTCTGAAGGCTTTTTCTGATGTGTTTGGAGAAGCCTCTCTCTTTTCTGAGGGAGGTGATTGTTATGATCTGAGACGGCAGGTGACACATCCTGTACAATTTAGAATAAAAATGAAAACCCTTTCACCTGTCTGTGTGTTTAGTTTGTCATCTGTCTTCACTTGTGACTCTGACTTTCTTGTTTCTCTCGTTTTGGTTTCTCTTGTTTAATTGTTGACAACCTTAGATATAATTGGAATTTTTTGGAAGTGATTGTGTTCCTGCTCAAGTTATAAGCAAAGATTTAATAATTGCATTAAGTAATGAGGGTTTGACACAAAGGGAAAAGCACAAGAGTGTTTGTGGCTGCAAACAATTTTCCAGTGC
Organism: Channa argus; assembly: GCF_033026475.1. Taxonomy (NCBI): domain Eukaryota; kingdom Metazoa; phylum Chordata; class Actinopteri; order Anabantiformes; family Channidae; genus Channa; species Channa argus. The sequence continues at coordinate 540,823 of NC_090199.1, forward strand.
ATTATAAAACATTTAAAGGGAATATTACAAAATCTAATTTAAATAGCATTGTTTTAAAATGCAAAAAAAGCTTTAATAAAGTAGAATTTTCATTTAACTTAATGTCACTAAACAGAAAACCTGTTTGGAATATTGGCAGCTCACGTGCTGTTGTCCTGTCCTACACACACTGAACTCAGAGGAAGAGCTTCTGCTATGTGAGACCACATTTTCATTTCCATTAGTGACTCACCTCAAAGGTACGTGGATAAAGTCTGGACAAGTAGTGGCTTGTCAACAAACTGTTGATGGGAAGAGTGTGTGTGTGTGATTGTCACACTGCCTCAGCCCGATTGTTGCAGTGTGCAGCTGGGTCATGTGTTTAATTTCTCTGTCTGTAGAAGGAAAATGTGCACAATAGATGTTAAGCAGTCTCCTGCATAAACACAGCTCAGAAATTAACAAATGCAAACATTTTTTTGGTGCCACTCTATCTGGTGGTTACCTCCTACATGACCTAATCCTACAAACAGCCCTGAGCAGCTTCACAGTAATGTTCTGAACAACTGGCCTCCATACTGACCCGCACAACATGGTTACAGATTCACACCAACACAGGGTTGAGTTGTAGAATAAACAGCAGTGATATACAATGAATGAAAGAGAATAATAGGACATAGGGAATTATTTTTCAAAAGTTGGCTGTGGGATGGGATGTGAGGATGAATCTACAGCAATTTACAGTCATGACAAAGTGCAGTTATGTTACGGACAGAAACTCCATAACTAGACAGCAGTGTGTTGCACATATTAAAGTAAAATATTCTGCAAGTAGCAGCAGGATAGAAAACACGCTTGTCCTGTTTTTACTCATGTCTATGTCCCACTGGGAAAAAGGATCTGCAGCGGTCGTCCTTGGTGCACGTGGCAGTAATCTGATTCTGAATGTGCTTCTGTGTTCGCCCAGAAAACTACAATGGGTGGAAGAAATTATACAATTGTGTTGATTAATTTGTCATGTTGCTGCCCCAGTAGACCACAACACGGAAGAGGACACTGCCCTCCACAGACTCTTTGCTGTGGAGGGTATTTCATTTATTTTTTTTTAATTTAACCTTTATTTAACCAGATAAATCCCATTGAGATCAGGATGTCATTTACAAGGGCGACCTGGCAAAGAGGTCAGCAAAACGCGTCATAGTAAAATGTATATAGTTTTAAGTGCATATTACAAACAATAAGTTACAATAAACAATAATTTAGCTTTTGCATACAGTTTGTCATTACAAAGTGCAGAAGTCCAAACACGAGGAACAGTGAGTATATAGATGTCACACAAACACAAAGCATAAGGGCTTATGGTTCTTTGTAGAAGAGAGCATAAACATAACAGAACCAAGCCAAGAAGAGCCTTATAAATCAGCATCATCCAGTGAGTATGTCTTTGTATGCTGAAAGAAGGCCTCTCAGCTTTAGCAGACAGTTCACAGTAATCTGTTAAGTGATTACAACCTGTAATAAATCTCAAGGAAGTGTGATAGATTGTATTCAGAGACTGAAGACTTTTGGTTGAGACACTCATGTATAGCCTAACTCTGTAATCAAGCAAATGTAATAAGTTTGCAGATACAAGACATTTACGTGCTCTACGAGAGAAGCAGGATTTGTTACGATAATAACACCCGAGCTTCACCCTCAATTTGCGAACCAATTTGGTATTTGCATTCAAAACCAATTTCAGTGTCTGCAGAGGAGACTGAACAATATTGTGTTCAGTCTGTAAAAACTCCTGGGTAAGTGAAGAAGAGCAGCAATTGACTACTGTGTCATCAGCATAAAAACGATACAAGGCATTTAAGAGGTTGTCACACACATTATTAACATGAATGACAGAGCCCAGCAGCATTCCTTTAAAGACACTTACGAAGGAGGAGTTACAACCAGCACTTAAACACACTGTGTTGTATTTAAAAGATAGTTGACAAACCAAGAGGTGGCTTGATCCAACAAGACAATCCGTAATAAAGATTTGACCAAAAGTAGGTGATCAAAAGTGTCAAATGCCTGCCTTTGGTTTCACACAAAGGCAGGCCCTTGCAGCTGGGTCTAGTGCTGTGGGGGTCTCTTTATGATGTCTCTTATCATCTCACTGGCTGCTACTCTGAACCCTGAATCCAAATTGTAAGCCTCACTTGCTCTAGATCCCTGATGATCCCTGAAGAAAACGTAAATTAAAATTAAGCAAGAAACCATGAGGCCTTTATGGCACATCTTTAGCTTAGCACTTTAGCTTTAGCTTGTGTGGGGTTAAATCTGTCCTGTTTATTAACTGTTTGAACCAGTGCCTGTACTCTCTTTTTAATTATTATTAAGAATGAAGTAGCGGTGATTCATCACATCAACATTTAAACACTGTAGTTTCTGACTAGATACCTGCCAAACTAAAGACAATCCGATCAGCCTCAGCTATAGTGACTGTTGATTATGTTGACATGCTATCAAGCTAAACTAAGATACTTAACATGAACATCATAAAATAACTTGAGTATGAAATGACTTGTGTCCCCTTAGTTCACAGTAGCTGTTTTACAGTAGTAAATGTAACATTAATTTTTAATTTAAAAGAGAATATTCCTCATCACTATAGATTTGCCGAATTATTCAGTTTTCAGCTGTGTCTTCAGTTATCTAACAGCTCTGTTAATTGTTACACGTCACACCCTAAATTCATGAAACAACGATGATAATAACTGTGGGTTCTGTGGAACTGCTTGTTTGTACCTGTCAGACCAGTGAAACCTCATTAGGTGGCTGAAAAAACAATGGGGCAGACACATAAAACGGATTCTGGAGAAGTGTTTATATAACTGTAGGTGGAGTGAGTTTACATGTTTAATATAAATGATCTTGAATGAACGAGACGCCAACAAGCTGCTGATCTGACGAGACATCACAGGAATACGCTGAGTAAGTGGGAAAGTGCTTTTAAAGATGCTCAAGTTATTGTTTTAAAAAAGAACTTGTTAGAAATCCTAAGCTAAAGCTAACGTGTTAGTACAACAGTGGGGGAATAAAATGCCGCAGGTTTAAAATACGCTGAGCATTTATACAATTGTTTAAAAGGAGCATAACAGCAGCTCTTTCAAAGAAACAGGATACCAGGACAGAGGAAAATAACTTTATTAACTTTAAAAAGACCAGGAGTCTCAGAAGACCAGGAATCCCCAGACCACATAAGCCTCTGGTCAGTGTCCTGTCCAGTAGTGCTAATACAGAGATTTTCTTCAGGTTGACAGTGTCCTCTGATTTCAGGGAGTCACAATGAAATCAGAGGAGCTTTTGGAGGTGCTGGAAGAGTTGGAAGAAGAAAGTTTTCAGAAATTTAAATGGCATCTGGAGGATGCAAACATCCCTGAAGGTCACAAGGGAATTAAAAAGAGCAAGCTGGAGAAAGCAGAAATGCAGGGCATAGTAGATCTGATGGTACAGAACTATGGAACTTCTGAAGTTGCGGAGGTGACCAAGAAGATTTTAGAGAAAATCCCACGGATTGATCTAGTGGAGCGTCTGTGTGAAAGCAGCTCAGGAGCAAAAGGTCAGTCCCACTTGTCTATTATCTGAACTGCTTCTTCTGCTGTCACTTCAGTGTCTTGATAAAGGACTGTTTAATAAAGTTAAATATGACCCTGGACAGACCAAAACCATCAGTTCTCATCTCTCAGACAAAATCAAAAGAAATAAATTTGACAAAATGTTATACTTATTTCAAAACTTATATTTAGTATAAATCAAACACACATAGCCTCTCTCTCTCTCTTTCTCAGAGGACAGTGATACTGGATCTTCATCTTCTCAGAATCAGGTGTCCACCAACCAGCAGAGAGATGGTAAAGCTCCTGCATCCTCTGGTATGTCTGTACACATGTTGCATAGGATATGTTTACTTAATGTGAGAGGACATGAGTTTATTTCTCTAAACGGTGGAACCTGACTAAATGCATTTACTGCAGTAAATGTAACAGTGAAATGTTTTGAACTGTTGCAGTATTTTCACGGTTCAATTTATCAGTTACATTTTCAATACAAAAAGTCATTCAGTACAAATTGTAAGAAAAGTTTAAAAATTTCCTACTTTAGCTGTGCGTAAGTTTTTTCCTCTTCCTCAAAGTCTTCCCTCACTCACCAGACATCCCTGTGATATTCCTGTTCCTTGGCCACTTATCTTCTCTTCTCTGGTTCTGCAATCTCTCTGTCACGTGACTCAGTTTAAGGTTTATTGTAGAATGGCAATTGTTTGTGGTAAATGTTCCAAAGTTCTTGGAAAATCGCAAATTTCAAAGGTTGAAATGGCCTAGAACTGTGGTCTATTAGAAAGCTAATTAAACAAATTCAATGTTCCTGTAATTCCTGTTGTACTGTTTTATGAGCTGCTCTCTCCTCTCAACTCTCTCTCAGAGTGTAGCAGTAATACTGGATCTTCTTCCTCTCAGCCTTCTCAACCTCCCACACCCTCTGGTAAGTCTGAAAATCCTCAAAAACAAAGTCTAACAGGGCAGCATGGTGGGGAAATTGTTAGCATTGCCACCTAACAGCTAACCTTTCCGTGCAGAGTTTGCAAGTTCTCCCTGTGCTTGCATGGGTTTCTTTCAGGTACTCCGGTTTCCTTCCTCAGTCCAAAGACATGCTTGTTAGTTTAACTGTGAGTGTGCACATCTGTCCCTCACCTCATAACTCCAAAAGTAGGCAGCCTGGTGGCTAAATTTTCCTGGATCACATGCCATTCCACACATCTAGTGTGTCCCTAAGAAAAGACACTCAGCATTAGCTCTCTGGGCACCGCCTGTGGTTGCCCACTACTCCCAACAGACAAATTTCCTTGTAACATGAAAATGTGCTCAATTATGATAATAAATCTAATAATATAAAAAAAAAATTCAGCTTTCACTGGAAAAAATTCCCAACAGAAAAATATTTTCCTGTATAAAACCAGTGAAATCCCAATGGTTGCCTAAATAGGTTGTGTGTAGTAATGCTACTCTGATGTTGGTTAGCAGTGCATGACATTTGTGCACTGCAGAGAAAGCAAAATACCAACAAAAAAGAAAAAGAAAAAACCCACATTAAAGAGCAGAGCGAGTAAACACATCTACCTTAAGGGGCGCTATGACCGGTAATGACAAAGCACAGGACTTGTGATGTGATGTGACGTTAAGGAAGTACTGATTTTTAAGACAAACCAAGACTGTTCTACTCCCTCTCTTGTTGAGCGACTGTATATGGGATGTGACTGACAGAGTGATGGAAATGCTCCATGTCAGTGGGGGCCGTAGGCAGTACAATAATGATCTTGTTAATTCATGACAATAGAATTAATATTGGACAGAACAGGTAGCAGTGGCAGCAATGGATATAAATTTAAAAAGGAAAAGTCCAAACTCCAAACCAGGCCCTGGACAAAATTCTGACCCAGATGAAAGCTCTAGTATGAGTGGTGTTCAAAAGAAACCAAAAGGAAAGTTGTTCAAGACGGTGGTGAGACGAGAGATGTTGTTTGGCTTAGAGACAGTGGTACTGAAGAAAAGACAGGAGGCAGAGCTGGAGGTAGCAGAGCTTAAGATGTTGAGTTTCTCTTTCGGAGTGACGAAGATGGACAGGATCAGGAATGAGGACATAAGAGGGACAGCTCATGATAGATGTTTAGGAGATAAAGTCAGAGAGGACAGATTGAGGTGGTTTGGACAAGTTCAGAGGAGAGACTCTGAATATATTGGTATGAGGATTCTGAGGTTGGAGCTGCCAGGCAGGAGGTCTAGATGAGGATCAAAGAGGAGATTTATAGATGTAGTGAGGGAGGACATGAAGTTAGTTGGTGTGAGTGAAGAGGATGCAGAGGACATGGTTAGATGGAGGCACATGATTCGCTGTGGTGACCCCTGAAAGTGAGTGTTAGGCTACAGTGTGTCATTTTGTAAAACTTTCGCTTGGTGGTGTGTGGTCGGGTTTTTTAATGTAAAAAATGTTACCTAATCTACCTCTGATGTTTTTGTGCCGAATCCTAAAACTGGTAACCATTTCGGCTCCATTGTAAGCAACAGTATCCACCAATTTCTTGTCTGACACCATAAGGGGTGGAATTTTCCCAGACAACCACCTGCACATGTCGCTACATGTCTTTCACAGTGCAGTTACAAAATATAGATTTAGTCTTGGATTGATGCTTCATTGTCAATATTACATCCTTGGTCTGTTTGTCTAGTTTGCTTATTGACAGCAAGTATTTTAAGAAATGTCCTTTAGCTACAACCCAGGATTTCAATGTGCTTCAATGTACTAATAAATGAGACTATATCATCATAACAGTGCCAATAGCATTAATTTAATTACTAATGATTGTTATTCTGCCCTCAGTCTTCAGCCCCAACTCCCCCCTGAAAACATCAGACCTCAACGTGCATCCTGCAGCAACAAAGCTGTTGTCTGATGACTCCTACCGGAGACTGGACACTCTCAGGTCAGGATTCAGCTGTTTAGCAGATGAACATTTATAATGACAGAAAATGATATTATTGTTGTGTGTCTCTAGGTCTTCAGGCAGTCCACTTACAAATACCAACCGGCCTTCTGTGGCTTCAGCCCTCAGCCCCACCTCCCCCCTGAAAGGACTGGACCTGAACTTCCATCGTACAGCAACAAAGTTGTCTGATGATCCACTCTTGGGGCGTGACACTCAGAGGTCAGGATTCAGCTGTTAAGCTGATGAACATTTACAATGAGATGAAAAATTATATTATTTTTATGTGTCTCTAGGTCCTCAGGCAGTCCCCTTTCAAATACCAACCGGCCTTCTATGGCATCAGCCCTCAGCCCCACCTCCCCCCTGAAAGGACTGGACCTGAACTTCCATCGTACAGCAACAAAGTTGTCTGATGACCCACTCTTGGGGCGTGACACTCAGAGGTCAGGATTCAGCTGTTAATCTGATGAACATTTACAATGAGATGAAAAATTATATTATTTTTATGTGTCTCTAGGTCCTCAGGCAGTCCCCTTTCAAATACCAACCGGCCTTCTATGGCATCAGCCCTCAGCCCCACCTCCCCCCTGAAAGGACTGGACCTGAACTTCCATCGTACAGCAACAAAGTTCTTGTCTGATGAACCACTCTCGGGCTGTGACACTCAGAGGTCAGGATTCAGCTGTTTAGCAGATGAACTTTTACAATGAGATGAAAAATTATATTATTTTTATGTATCTCTAGGTCTTCAGGCAGTCCCCTTTCAAATATCACTCGGCCTTCTGTGGCCTCAGGTCTCAGCCCCACCTCCCTTTTGAAAGGATTGGACCTGGACTTCCATCGTAGAGGAACAAAGTTGTTGTCTGACGACCCATTCTTGGGACTGGACACTCTTAGGTCAGGATTCAGCTGTGAAGCAGATGAACATTTACAATGAGAGGAAAATGATATTATTTTTATGTGTCTCTAGGTCTTCAGGCAGTCCCCTTGCAAATATCAGCGGGCCTTCTGTGGGCTCAGGCCTCAGGCCCACCTCCCTTCTGAAAGGATTGGACCTGGAATTCCATGGTACAGGAACAAAGTTGTTGTGTGACGACCCATTCTTGGGACTGGACACTCTCAGGTCAGGATTCAGCTGTGAAGCAGATAAGCATTTACAATAAAACGAAAGTTCTACTATATGTATGTATCTCCAGGTCTTCAGGCAGTCGATTTGCAAATATCGGCCGTCCCTCTGTGGCCTCGGGCCTCAGCCCCACTTCCACCTTGAGAGCAGCAGACCGGAACTTCCAAAGTTTAAAAACAAAGTTGTTGTCTGACGACCCATTCTTGGGACTGGGAACTCCAAGGTCAGGATTTGGCTGTTCAACAAGTGAACATTTACACTGAATATGAGACTAAATTGTGTTTGTGTGTCTCCAGCTTGTCAGACAGTCCATTTGAAAGACTCAGTGGCCCTTCGCTGACCTCAGCCTTTGACTCCAGACACTCCCTTCTGAGAGACCCGAAACTAAGCTTCAATCATCCAGGAGCCTCAGGCTCAAAACTGCTGTCTGCTGGACTGGACCATTCACACTTTGGAACAGACGATCTCAGGTAAAAACAGACACCAAGAGCACACACACTTCTGTAGAGTCTCTAAAAGGGGGGCTTCAAACAGTAGATTACAGGATATTTCAACAAACTTGAATTAATTATTCAAAGATATTGCAAGAAATGTTTAAGTGTAAATGCTTCATTTAGACATTTACATTTAGTAATTTAGCAGACGCTTTTATCCACAGCGACCTACAGGTGAGACCACGTGGGACTGTTACATTTCCAAATTGCCATTTGTCTGTAAATTTCTAGAAAATTGGTCACACAGGAGTTGCTGACAGTTTTGAAAAGTTCCAATCAGGTTTTCACAAAAACCACAGCACAGATACAGCTAATTAATGCTGACTCTGGCTTGTGCTGTATTCAACTTCAATTCAATTCAACTTTATTTATATAGCGCCAATTAGCAACAAAGGCACTTAAAGACACACAGAATAAAGTCGAGACTATAAAGATGTATAGAGAGAACCCCTTGAGTACCCCCTTGAACAAGCCATAGGCAACAGTGGAGAGGAATTCTTGCTTTATTACAGCTTTGTATTCCTATTGCCGTTTGTTGAAGTGTTGCATTTGACACAGTAGATCATAATAATCTGTTGGATACCCTGAGGCACTGGGTGGGTATATTGGGCAAGGCGTTAAACTGGTTTGCTTCATATTTGTCAAATAGGAAATCTTGTGTCTCCATTAACAATTATATGTCCCCTCCCCCTCTGAGTATGGTGTTCCCCAAGGATCGATACTTGTCCGACATAACATTTAATTTCACTGTTATGCTGATGACTCTTTGCTGTATCGTCCTATTAATCCCATAGACCATAGTAGGCTGAGTTCTCTACAAGATTGTATGCCCGATATTAGAAACTTGATGTCCTTAAATTTTCTTCAATTGAATTCAAATAAATCAGAAATTCTCATAAATGGACCTCAAAATATTTCCAGGAATATACTCCCATCCTTTGTGTTTTATTTGACTGTAACTGTTTATTTGCAACCTGAGTTTTGAGCATCACATCACTAAACTAGTTCAGTCCTGCTTTTATCATCTTAGGAACATTGCAAAAATCAGACCTATGTTAAATTTTAATGATGCTTTTATTTCCTCTCGTCTAGATTTTTGCAATAGCCTATTTTCCTCACTTCACCAAAAGGACTTTTAACACCTACAAATTGTTCATAACTCAGCAGCTCAGCTCCTGACTAGAACCGGGAAGTTTAGCCACATTAATTCTTGTCTTGCATCTCTACATTGGCTCCTTGTTCATCTTAGGATACATTTTAAGTTTTTTTTGGTTACACATAAATCACTGCATGGTTTAGCGCTGTCCTATTTTTCTCATAATTTAATTCCATATGTGCCATTACGAAACTTAAGATCATCAGACAGTGGATTGTTGTCTGTTTCAACTTCCCGGTTAAAAACCAAGGATGATAGAGCATTTTCTATCATGGCTCCAAAACTCTGGAATGACCTGCCTGAGGAAATCAGGGTCTCTGACTCAGTGTCATCTTTTAAGTCTCATCTGAAAACGCATTTTTATTAAATTGCCTTTCCTGAGATGTGAGATTCTTGTTTTAGTATAAATAGTATATTCTATCTATATCTCTTGTATTTTATGATGTATTTTACTTTGTGCTTTTCTTTGATGTTATATTTAACCAGATTTTATTTATTTATTTATCTTTATTTTCCTTTTGAATATACAGCACTTTCTACTTTATTTGATAAGTGCTTTATAAATAAAGCTATTCATATTAATTTGTTTTAATTGGTTGGTGATAACATGATGGTCCCTGTACAAAGAGAGCAGGCTTCAGGCTGTAAATTATCATTCTTTGACTTTAAAATAACACCTTTTCTCAGACTTTGTTCTGGAGAATCAGGAGGACAGGGCACCATTTGTGTTTCAATGCAGGAGAAGTGCAGCTCTTCTCTCTTAATGAAATAAAGAGTTTCACATTGTTTGTCACACTGCACATTTCAGGGCTCTACATTATGACTAAAAATCAGTGTGGAGGTGAAAAATTGCCACATATACTGGTGCCTCACAATCTCACAAGCAGCCCTGTCTCTTTAACATGAAATTCAGTGTACATGAGAAATGATTAACTGCCACCAAATAATGGTACAATACAGATGCAAAATCAGATACTGTGATGTAACTGTGTTTTCTGTGTTTCTTCCTCCAGGCTGAAGCAGAGTGGAGAGAAGAAGCTGCCATCTAGTGTGACGACATGTAAGTGTGTGTTGACTTTGAAAGCAGGACTCTGAACTGTGTAAGCAAAAAGTTGTGTATCTGCCTTCAGTTGTCAGTTAGATGAGTTTGATGATGAAGTGCTGCTGTGTTGTTCTCTCCATCAGACACCAGAGAACTGACAGTGGACCAAAACCAAACAGGCTCCAACTTCAAAATGTTCTACCACAACTCAACAGAGACAACAACCCATCATTCATCATCATCACTTTCTGGTCCTTTTGACAGACACATCTCCTCCATGCTGCATAGAAAGTTCTGAAAGTTTGTACAAATTTAAAAAGCAAAAATCCAAAACTTTCCCATCACCTCTCACACATAAGTATTCAATTCATCTCTACATTCATGTTAAATACCTGCAGAATTAGTAAAGCGTTTGTCATATCTCTGGGTCAAAGGTTAAAACCATAGGCGTGGTTTTGTTTACTAAAACCTGAAGACAAAATGTAAAATTCTTCTCAAAGGAACACAGTAATTTGCCATTCGGCTCCACATTTAAACACGCACAGTGCAATCAGAGTAACTGTAAAGATCCCACGATGGTGGAACGAGCTACTAAACTCTGCGCACTCAGCAAACTCACTCCCAACATTCAAAAAACTACTGAAAACAACACATCTTCCTATGCACTTAAATCTATAAAAAAAAAAAAACAACGTCCTTTTTGCTCTTTCTCGCACTTGCATCTTGTGAAATGTGACTTTTCTGATAGGACTTTGCTTTGATGTTTTTCTCCTTAACTTAGATTTTTTTACTGCCTTGTACCTCACTTGTAAGTCGCTTTGGATAAGAGCGTCTGCTAAATGTGAAATATAAATCTGCATCATTTGTCCATGTGATATGTAAATAGTGATTAATCTGGTGAGGTCAGTATCAAGTTTGTGTGAGTCTGTTGTTGAAGTGTTTGACCTTTCATGCTGGTCTCTTATTATGAAAACCAAACACCCAAAAACACATACAAATACACTATAGCAAATGCAAATAGTTAATTAAATTAGGTTTTATTTTATCTCAAACTTCTATACTGTGCCAGATTTCACTTAGGATTTTCTTTACTGTCTTTACTGTCAAATTTTGACTTTGTTGCATGATGAATTTGATGAAATCATGATAATTTTTTTTTAAATCAAGCAGTTTGATTTTGAAATTCTAGTATTTAGATCGTGTATAGTTACAAACCCAGTATATACACTTGTGCTCTTGTGATTATGATATTTCTCACACACACAAACTCATTTTCAAACTGCAATGACTCTCATATTCATTACAAATATATTGACTACTAGCTTGTACACTCTGTCAAATACTTTTGATGAATAAATCACACTTCATTAATAAAGAGTTGGGCTCTGTCTGGATTTATCAACTATAACACACAGATTAACATAGTGCTCAGGGTGGACACTCTGTATATGTGGTTGGACAAAACTATATCTGGATGAGGTGCAAATGAACTCCACACCAGATGTTGACTATTCAGACCAAAAACCTGCTTCAGTGTTTTCTTCACTGATGATGGTACATTCCTAGCCCGACTTTAATGCCATTAATGTCCTTTTATAAAGTGATGTACCACATCCATTAGCAGAAAAGAACATTGTGAGTAGTGAACCAATCACTGGAGGACTGTTGTTTACACGTAGAGCGTCTTGCACACTTCTCTGTACTTTGCTATTTTACAAACTTGGGTGGTGAATATTGTGTCTGTGTCACCTGTCGTTCACCTCGTATTGATATATTACAACATTTTACAAAAACAACAATATACCTCTCAATGTAAGGCCTCAGTTTCCCCCGTATTTCTGCAACATCAGTGTTGGTTTACTCATGGATTCATCAACAATTGTGATCATATAAAACATACCAACATATCATTGGCATTAACTTTTGATTACAAAATGGGTTCCAGAAAGGGATTACAATTGTGTCATTAATTGTGCATTCTGCCCTCATCATATTACTCATGCACTGAAAATTTGTTATGCTGTACACGTATATAAAAATGATCAGTTTGTCACATTTGCCGGCAAGTTAAAAATAAAATTTTAAATAGCAAAGCAAGTATGCTTCGCTCTGATTGGCAGCCCTACTTGGCAGTAGGGAACTCGAGCCAATGGATATGGTTTTTACGTTTCTGACGTCTTGTAATTGGACAGTTGCCTACTCTGTCTCCATCTGTGTCTCACCCACCGGAACAACATCAGTTTAACTGTGCTGCAGCTCAGCAGCTTGGTAATATGGCTAATTGAGAAAATAAAGAAAGGTTTAGTTACAAGGTGTAAAGAAACAAACGAGGATAGAGAAGCTGGAATTCAACAGAACCTGCATTTACAGTGTCCAAAAAAATTTGTAGAATTAAAATAATTTTTTCCTTTATTATCGCAAAAACGTTGGCAGCACTATTAAATATGTACGCGACACATACGTAACAGCTGCCTCTCTGACACACCTAATTTTATAACAAAGTTGGAGCAGGTTTATGTTTAATTGCAATGGGTAATGTGTGTGTACGCGTGTGTGTGTGTGAGAGATCAGGAACAGCACTTTCATCATTGTCTGACTTTGAACAAACAAGTAAAACCACATCTGCTGTTGAAGTACATGAGTCAACATGAGTAAAGTTGAGGTACTTGTAGCCTATTTTACTTACAGTAAGTATTTTAACATGGAGTTATTTTACCTGGCTTCAATTTATTTATTTTTTCTTATCTTTAAAGGTAGTCAATGTTTAAATGCCATTTGCGATATCTAAAATGCAATTATTGAGCGTAATTTTTCACGTTTTATGTTAAAACCGCGTCAATAAATACATTTATAAGATATCTGGAATGTTTGTAGATATTTATTTTGACTAGGCAGTACATATATTTAAGGTCTCGTCAATACAGTTTTGGCTAGTTAAAACTCTAGTTAAAGATATTTATAATTGAATTATGACTACCAATATCTTAGTTTGAAGCATTAAAAAAGATGTGTCAAATTAAAGATATGTTAAATTTGAATTATGACTAGTCAAAATGCCATTTCATTTTTAAATGTTATTTAAATGTTGACTAGTCATAATATAATTAAAGATATGTGGAATTCACAGTTAGAATTGAATTGTAGATATCTTCATTACAGATATTTTAATTACATTTCTGACTAGTTCAAATGTAGTTACAGATATCTTAAATTACAGTTTTTTCTAGTCATAAATATATTGCATAGATCTAAAATGTAAATCCTGTCTTTCTGGTAAATGTTAAATGGGCTTGTCATAGTTCAGTGGCTTTTGCACGGTTCCTTTAGGGGTCAGCACAGCGGAACGTGTTCCCCGCCTTGATTTGGCATCAGTCATTACTTCCTGCCGCAGCCCTCCCATTTTATCTAGATTCAAGACCCTTGGTGGCTCTGCGGGGCAGCACCTGGTTTGTTGGGATTCAGTCCTGCAACCTTCTGCATCATAACCTGATGCTCTACCTATTGAGCCATCAGACCCCCATTCACCTCAGTTCATTTCATCAAATTCCTTCCAAGGCCTTTTGTAGAAGAACTAAATCAATACTTTTCAAATCAATAGATTTTCTAAGACACTCCCGCACCCACTCAAAGCCACTCCGTCATGCATAAACCAGTTCCTACACTTTTTGCAGACATTCTCTTCTGTTTAAGTCTAAATCGTAGAATTCACCGAAAAGTCTAAGTAAAGGAAATTACAGTATTACTTTGTCTTAATATGCATGTAACTTAATCGTCTTAAACCTATAGATCCATACATCAACTAGTTAAATGAGAAAACTAAAACTGTGTGTGCTTGTCTGCTCAGTCTAGCATCATTTAAATAGTTTCTCTGTGCCCACCAGTTTCACTCAGTAATGTGACACCACTGTATCTCCTATTTCCGTGAAAGTGACAGTTTGTAACGGTTAGTTATGAAAGACTGCATACCTAACGTTGAGGTTATGAGGAATGTTATACACACCTTTAAGTTAACAGCCCTCAGGACCAAAGAAGAAGAAAAGGAGTGTGCTAATACTGACGGGTGGAAGGTTTCTGAAAAGAGATGGCTGTACGGAGAATGAAAGAAAACCGACAACCATTCACACCCACAGGCAATTTAGAGTCACCAATGAACCTGACATGCATGTTTTTGGACTATGGGAGGAAACCGGAAGAAACCCACACAAGCACAAGGAGAACATGCAAACTCCACACAGACAGCTCTGTAAAACATGAAATAATATAAAAGGTTGGGCTTCCCAACAACATTAGATGGTGACACAATATTTTAACAAGCCTGTAACACACTTACCACACTACAGCTTTATGTAAAGTAGAACAGCTTATTTGATAATAATAAGAATAAATAATAATAATTTAATTTTAATAAATGCAGTTTATTTATATAGAACCAAATCACAACAAAGTCATCTCGAAGCACTTTAAATTATAAGGTCAAGACCTTAAAGAATTATACAGAAACCAAACAAATCAGGTTTGCACCTCATGAGAGGCATCACAAGACAGGGATGATAATATATAAATGAAGCACTGTAACTCAGGGCGAACCAAGGCCAAAACAACAAACAAAGGAATCTATTCCACAACAAACGTTCTGAGAATTCACAGGATGAAACGCAAAAACACAAAAGAACAAGCAAAAACTGTGGAAAGAAAATGTCAGTTCATGCCTACAGCTTCACTACCAATCCCAGGTAATATTTACAGAACTACTTACAAAATATGCAATAAATGGCCAAACTATGGTAGGTCAAAAATCCAATAATAAGGACAGAGGACAGGTGCTGCTCCCAGAGAAGCCAGTCCAGGTGGAGGGAACCAGACAAACCTGAGGGACCAATCAGCTGCTGGCATTCCAGCCAATCAGACAGGGCTCCTCCAACTCACAGACACACAGATCCACACAAGCAAAGAGCGCTCACTCACAAACACAACTAAAAAACTAACAATTAAAACATACAGCCAGAGCCGTAACTTGGCAGATCCGCTGTGGGTTAAAGCAGCTTTTGAAGTCCTGCTCTCTCCTTAGTTTGCAGTTGGGCTTTGCAGATCGTTTAACCTCACTGTTTATCCTTGGTTTCTCATTGCTAACAGGGACTCCATCCTTGTAGCAGTAGTTTATGTTGCTCATCTCCAGGTCTGTCTGATGGTCAAAAATACAGTTTTCCATTCTGTGTGTTCAAAACAGTCCTGGAGTTCAGAGCTGGCTCCCTCAGGTCAGACTTTGACTGTTTTGATTAGTACTGTTGACACAAATGAGCTGATGATATCCCTCTGTGTAGATCCCAGTGCTGCTGGATCACTGTGCAAATATGAACATTGTTGAACTAAGAGCAAGCTAGTTCATCTAACTACACCACCAACTACTTTACTCCTCTGCAGCTCTGAAAATGTCAGTTTCTCACAGCATTTCTACTAAGACGTCAGTTCAACTCAACTTTACGTATTAGGCCCCAATTCACAACAAAGTCACCTTAAGGCACTTTACATTATAAAGTCCAGACTATACAAGTATGTAGAGGAAACCCAACAATTCCCCCTTGCACAAGCCCTAGGTAATGGTGGAGACCAAAAACTCCCTTTAACAGAAGAAACCTCCAGCAGAACCAGCAGGGGACACCAGCAAAAAAAGGGACAGAGAGAGAGAGACAGAGAAGGACAAAGGCAACTACGGGAGAAAACACAGAGAGTTAATGTCATAGAGTTGTGACAATTGTGGGGTGATAGCAGGGGAGAGAGGGACAAGAGGAGGAAAGGAGCTCAGTGCATTGGGGGGTGGGTCCCCCAGCAGTCTAAGCCTATAGCAGCATAACTATAACTAACTATAAGCTTTATCAAAGAGGAAGGTTTTGAGCCTAGACTTAAAAGTAGAGAAGGTGTCTGCTTCCTGAATCTGGATGATGCTTAACTGTTCTTATTTCACACATTTTGCGTTGAAACTGTGCAAAGAGAAGCAGATGGGACAGAATCAGCAATTACATGTGATTTTCCATGTTTATCACAAGTCATGGCTGTAGTCGAGTTAAACCTTTAGCTGTGTGTTTTCATGACCTTGCTGTTTGCATCACTTTATAGTTTCTGCTCAGCTCAATGCTGAGCTTTTATTACATCTTTGGGTTGAGCTGCTGTGTTTGCTGAATACATCCACAGTTACATGACTCATATTTCTCTGGAAGAGACAGTTTGCAACGGGCAATTGTGTAAGACTGCATACTTGGATAATGAGGTTGATAAGTATGTTATCAACATGTTTAATCAGCCATCAGCAAACACAGGAGTGAGGGAGCAGAAGAAGAGTAAGTGGGTGGCATTTGATTGGAGTAGAAAGTCAGTCTAAACTGATAAACGCACGTTCATAAAGATCACTTTGGTAAGTGGAAATTTGTTCTTTTTGACTCTATAGTTGACAGTTGAGAGATTTTCTTATTTTTGTAAATGGTAATAATTACACCAATGTTAATTTGAATTTTGGGATGTTTGAAGGCATCATTTTAAAGTTTGAGTTGTTTTTAAATTCAGTCATTTTTGGCTAAAATTTCAACTTAAAACTCAAATACATATTCTGCATACATTAGTACATTATTTATCCCAAAGCTGAGGTGGAATAGATGAAAGAAAATGAAAAAGGCAATTTCACTATTAGTACAAGTACCTCAAAACTTTATTTTAGGTCAGTACACGGATCCTGGTGCTTGGTTATTTTTCTAACAAAGATAGTCAGTTTACAACAATGTTTTTGAAGAGTTTCCTACTTTCATACATCTACATTTAGTCATTTGGCACTTTGGCACTTTTATCCAGTGACTTACAGGTGAGGTACAAGGCAACAAAAATCTTCGTCCAGGAGAAAACATCAAAGCAAAGTGATATGAGAAAAATGTTTTTCTTCATGAGATGCAGGTGGAAGAAAAAACAGATAAAAAAAAGATTTAAGAAAACATGAAGGTGTGGAAGAGTTGTGTTTTTAGCATTTTTGTGAATATTGCAGTGAGGCTGCTGACTGTGCAGAGTTTGGTAGCTCGTTTTACCATTTGCTTTTGTGTGGTGATGGGACCAACCGACGCCGTTCGTTGGCCGACCACAATGGGTGGGAGGGATTGTAGTTTTGCATGAAGGAGCTCATGTAGGCAGGTGCTGTTGAGTTGACCGCTCTGTAGGTGACACGAAGGCAGTGCATGATTGGATTTAGTTGCAGTTAAGGGACAGTTTCAAACATGATGTGACAATGTGAACACTGATGAGACCTTTCACTTTTGTAAAAGCTTATGTACATACACTGATCAGGCATAACATTATGACCACCTGTGCTATTCAATGTAATCCATTACAGCAGCTCTGCCATGCGTTCTACTTTTACAAGGTTATAATTTCTCAGTTTTTAGGTCAAAACTGTCAGAAAATTATAATTCTACTATGTGTTTATTATTGAAGTCAAAGTGAGTAGTGGAGTCATGTCGGAGTGCATTATAAGAAAAGGTGGTTCTAATGTCTACATTAATTTTAAACAAAGTTGGCCGGGGCAGGGTGGCTCAACTGGTAGAGAATCGAGTTGGGATGCAGGCTGCAGGATGGAATCCCACCCCACCAGGTTTGGCCCCGCCCAGCCACCAAGGGTCACCTTGGTGGCGGTCATGAGCCCGGGTCATGAGCGTTTTGGCAGGTAGGGCAGGTAGGGCAAACTCATGCCAAATCAAGGTGCGGAACACATTCCGCTGTGGTGAGCCCTGAAGGGACAAGCAGAAGCTGTCAGCCAGTTTAATAAGCATCTTTGTTCAGATAGAACAGTGAACCAGTGCTCTGTGCAGTATGTCTGTGGGCATTAATATTAGAGGACCTGGTGGTTTACAGATCATCTGTAGTAGTGCAGGCTTGTGCCCCAGCCAACAAAAACAATGGCGATGAATCACTCCACATGAACAAAATAAGTTGACAGTACAGAGGGAAGTCTGAGTGTTCTGACATCACTACTGAAATCACAACTGAAAAACACAACAGTTTTAACGTCTTTCAACATTTTTTTCACTGTTTTAAGCTTTTGTTCATAGGGTGCCTCTTAAGTCAGCTCTAACATTTAACATTTTCTGGTTGTATCTAGAGACAATGACCACATTGGACATTTTAGACACTCTGGATGACTTGGGAGAAGAGGAATTTGAGCGCTTCCGGTGGTCCCTGCTCCAGGTTGAGTGCCCTGAAGGCCAATCTCTTAAAAGAGGCCGGCTAGATAAGGCAAACAAGTGGGACATAGTGGATCTGTTGGTGCAGACGTATGAACTTCCTGGAGCACTTGAACTGACCATAAATGTTTTAAAGACTATCCCCAGAAATGATCTGGTTCAACGGTTGTCAGTCGCAGGTTCTAGACCAAAAGGTCAGTCATGTAAAACATTATACCACATCAGTCTGAGAAAAGCATTAACCAGAATGAAATAAGTTGACTTATGGTTGTTGTATCTTGTCCTGCAGTAGACAGTTGATCTGTGAGGAAAACAGATCTGAAGAGCAAAAACTTAATCTTTACATAGTTTACATAGCTTTACATTGGTGAGGTTGGACAGTTTGCTTAGATTATTCACAGTAGATGAGTCTTTAGACCAAACATGAATATTATGTATGAATTTTAGCATTTGAAAACACTATTTTGCACAGTGAAGGAGTTTTTCTTTTAGTTAATGTCTTGTCAGTAGTTTGCTTCTCTCTGACTCGAGATCAACAACACCTTTGTGTGCTGACAGGACTGACAGGGAAGCAGGGTCACACCCATTTCTTCTTACTAGTAATGTCAGAAAAGCAGCTGAATGATTCACTACTCGACAGATGCCAGTAGTAACATGATACATGAAAAGGAATCAGACAGAAAATTCCATCTGGACCTGAACAGCAGTTGAGAGAGACTAAGCCACACTACAGAAGAAAGGCAGGTTTAGGAAGTATGTAATGATGTCCTCAACCTGCCTCAACACAGTCACACAATCAGAGTGTGTGTTCACAAATGTGATGTTTCTTACTAAAATGCACATACACAATAATGATCGAAAACTGTATTAAGTAAAACTGTAATATGGTTTTTCTCTTAGTCTCAGTTGATGCCAGTGATGCAGGAGAGAAGTCAAAGAAGAGGTTATCTTCCCTTTTTCCGATTAAGGGTCCTTTACTATCTCCCCCTTCACCTTCCCTTCGTCCAGTTTCTCCTCCTTCACCATCTCCTCCTTCAGAATCTCCTCCTTCACCATCTCCTCCTTCAGAATGTCCTCCTTCACCTTCTCTTCCTCCAGCTTCTTCTCCCCAGTCTTCTCCTCCTCCAGTTTCTGGAGGCATTTCTGGAGGCGTGGAGCTTCACCTTCCCGCTGTCAGCGGTCAGAATACAGGTAAAGCTAATGCTGATACTGGGTGTTGTGTACTTTTTATTTTTTTGTACAGGATATTGTTACTCCAATCTAGTTGAGCTACTTGTAATATTTTCAGTTGAAATATGTTAATAAGTGCTGTTAGATAACAGGAAAAACCAGAAAAAAAAGGCAGGAAGAATAAAGGCACATAGAACATGAACTTACATGAACATGCTCCAGTTTGTGGCAAGTGTTAGAGTGAAACTAATCAGGAAACTAAGGCAGCTGATTCTAGCATTATCATGTCATTCAATTATAATGAATCATTCTTTTATCAGCGCACTGTGATGGTTTAGCGAATCACCTTCTACCTACTGGAATATTTATTATGCCTAAAACATCTAGCGTTCTTAGTAAATACAATATGCTACCAGAGCATTAGTTGATGTAATTTATAGTTTACAAAGTGTTGTTAGGGAGGTGTTATGGTCTGATGGTTGGGTCACAAAACACAAAGACGGGAGTCTGTGTCTTTTTGCTATGGTGAGAGTCAGCTTTGCTACTTTAGCCATTGTTGTGTCTTTGTGTGTGTAAGAAAAGCATTTAGTTTTTTGCATAATGAAACCTCATTGTGGTGCATAATATCACCTGACCTACTGAGCCCATTAGAATGTGGAACAGGTACCTGCTGGACCATAGATATTGTTCCGATAAGTGGCGTGATGACATCCTAAGCAGGTGACTAAGGCCAAGCGTGAAATAAGATTACAGTTTTAAAATATAAATAAAAAAGACAAAGAACTTAACTAAAACACAAGTGAAGTTGATAACAAAAAAAAAACAAAACAAAAATAAAACAGAAAACAATGAGAAACAAGCCAATTTGGTTTCTCAGGCCATTTATTGAAACTGCACTAACTCATTAACTATACAATGTTGCAGATGCTACTTTCATAACAGATTTTCACTTTCTGACAAACTTGACAAAAAAATGCATTCAGTGCTTATATATCAGTTTGGGGTATTCATTAACCACAATCAAGCACTGATTAAGTACAATTAACCCCTCATCAGTGCTCCTCGAGACACAAAAAGTTTCAAATATGTTACAAGTACACAACACTTTTCTTGTTACCCTCCAGGGCTGTGCTGCCCTTTTTCAATATAGGATAATGTTCTTTGAATCTTTAACTGAGAAAAACTCAAAACAGTGACAATAATTCCAGGGGGATAAAGTCTTCATGTCTTGCCATCCTACATCCTTTGTGTAGTTTTTTAGTTAGTAGTTGATATGAACCTGGCTGTGTGCACACATCATAAGATTATGTTCAGGTAACAATACAATAATTCAACATTAGTTGTTATTAAGTTATATCAGTTGAAAAAACGATATTACTTGTAATGCCATACTGCCAATACTACTTATGATACAGTTCTTCTTGCGATATTATTATAGCTATTCTAATAACACAGGCCGTGAGCCCTCTAATATAAAGACAGAGAGCAGACAGAAAGACCAGGATCTGACAAAACACAACATCCAACATATAATGAGGATGTAGGTAGATAATAAGACCCTAAACTACCTCAGTCAGACCGAGCACTGGCCATGATACAATAAATGCTACAATATTACACACAGATAATTGTATTAGAAAAAATTACTAATGCACTGCTGTTTTAGGAAGGTATGCAGAGATATAACTGCACACACAACCTAATAAACAATTTCTACCATTTTGCACAGATGTGACAATTCAAGTATCAGAGCCACAACCAATCACATATTATCAAAACATTCTTCAATCAAACCTTCAGAAGAAATTACAAGAAGAGTGGACTGATAAAAAAAATGAACACCGTCTCGTTGATATCCACACAGAGATGTACATCCCTTCTGGGACTGATATACACATGAAGGCACAGCATGAAATTATACACATTGAAACAGCTGAAAAGGCAACAGGAACAGAAAAATTTGTGAATCCCTCAAGTATCTTCGTGGCTGAGTCTGAAATGTCCAAAACCATAAGAACAGTGCTGACAAGTGGAATTGCAGGAATTGGAAAAACATTCTTTGTGCGCCATTTTCTGTTGGACTGGGCTGAAAAAAGGACCAATGAAGATGTGGACCTCATTTTCCCCTTCACCTTCCGTCAGCTGAATCCACTGACTGGAGAAAAGTTTAGTTTGGCAAAGCTTGTTCTTGAATGTATCCCAGAAACTGCAGATATCAAAGAGGAAGCTCTTAACTACATCTTTACAACTTTACAGTCATCGGGAAACACCAACTATTACCAGAGCAAATTCAAGCTTCTGTTTGTATTTGATGGACTGGATGAGAGTCGCCTTCATCTGGACCTTAATGCTGATGACATTGGTTCTTTTGCTGTAACAGAGTCCACCACAGTAGATGTGCTGCTGAGGAAACTCATCAATGGCAAACTGCTTCCCTCTGCTCGCCTCTGGATAACCACACGACCTGCAGCAGCCAATCAGGTCCCTCGAAAGTTTGTCGACTGCATAACAGAGGTCAGAGGGTTCACAGACCCACAGAAGGAGGAGTACTTCAGGAAGAGGTTCAGAGATGAGGAGCAGGCCAGCAGAATCATCTCCCACATCAAGACATCACAAAGCCTCGACATCATGTGCCACATCCCAGTCTTCTGTTGGATCACTGCTAGATTTCTGGAGGAGGTGTTGAAAACCAGAGAGGGAGGAGAGCTGCCCAAGACCCTGACTGAGATGTACATAGAGTTTCTGGTGTTTCAGATTGATCGGACAAAAGAGAAGTACGGCCCAGAGAAGTGCAATCAGTACATGGAATCATTAGCAAAACTGGCTTTTCAGCAGCTGGAAAAAGGAAACTTGATCTTCTATGAGAAAGATCTGAAAGAGAGTGGCCTTGATGTTGGTGGAGCTTCAGTGTGTTCAGGAGTGTTCACAGAGATCTTTAAAGAAGAACATGGGAGAAAGAAAGACAAGATGTTCAGCTTTGTGCATCTGAGTGTTCAGGAGTTTCTGGCTGCTGTTTATGTGAGGATGTCACTTATCGACAACAACAAAAATGTGATTTCTTTTCCACGATTCTCACTACAAAACCTGCAAATGCTTTTATGCAAAACATCTTTAAAACAAATTCACAGGATGTCAATCAACAAGGCCTTACAAAGTCCAAATGGACACCTGGACCTGTTCCTTCGGTTCCTTCTTGGTCTTTCACTGCAGACTAATCAGGAAAAAATAAAAGGCCTTCTCAGACCAATGAGTAACTCAGAGACCAATGAGAAAACTATCCAGTACATCAAGAAGAAGATCAGTGAGAATCTATCTCCAGAGAGAAGCATCAACCTGTTCCACTGTCTGAATGAACTGAATGATCGTTCTCTAGTGGAGGAGATCCAACAGTACCTGAGTTCAGGAAGTCTCTCCCCAATTAAACTGTCTCCTACTCAGTGGTCAGCTCTGGTCTTCATCTTACTGTCATCAGAAAAAGATCTGGACGTGTTTGACTTGAAGAAATACTCTGCTTCAGAGGAGGCTCTTCTGAGGCTGCTGCCAGTGGTCAAGGCCTCCAACAAAGCTCTGTATGTGCACAGTTACCTGGACATTTGTTTCAGAAATCTTCTAATTTATTAACAATATTTAAGAGATTATACAAGATTTCTTCAATTATTGATTAGAAACTGAAACAGTTTCATCAGTATTATTGTACTTCTATAGATTAATACAAACATGCAGAATTCTTAAACACTAATGTTAAAAAAAAACAAAGGTCTGAAGTTGAACTTTTTGGCACCCATAAATTAAAATGTAGCAGTCTCTCAGGATAGCATTGTTCTAAATAAATAATATGCTGCAAACATTTATCTGCCATTAATTTTTTCATTTACTGGCTTAATGGGAAATCTACTTGCATTTAGTCCTTGGCAGGTGTTAATGTTGGACCCTGTTAATAGCAAATGCATGTTTGTGAATATTGTTGTGATCTCAGAAATGTGATTATTAACAAAAAAGTTAAATGTGCTTTTTATTCTTCAGGCTGAGTGACTGTATTTTGTCTAAGAGAAGTTTCGAAGCGCTGTCTTCGATTCTTAGCAGTCAGGCCTCAAATCTGACAGAGCTGGAACTGACTAACATCCGCCTAAAAGACTCCGGCTATGAACTGCTCTCCAGTGGACTGAAGAGTCCACAGTGCAGACTGCTGAAACTCAGGTATGTATTCATTATTTATTATACAGAAACCATATTTGCTTAATTATTCTGTAATAATTTGACATTTGCCATATTTTTTAAGACTTAATGCCTGTAAGCTGTCAGAGAGAAGCTGTGAAGCTCTGTCCTCAGTTCTTATGTCCCAGCCATCTGTTCTGAAAGAGTTGGACCTGAGTAACACTAACCTACAGTATTCAGGAGTGAAGCTGCTGTCAGCTGGACTGAAGAGTCCACACTGTACACTGATGTCACTCAGGTCAGGATTACAAAGTATGATCTGAAATTTCCAGCTCTTGGAGCTGGAGATCAATCTGTTGTGGTCTGTAACATTTCAATAAAAGTATCTGGTAAATGAGTTAATGCAAATGTAAATGTTGTACC
Organism: Channa argus; assembly: GCF_033026475.1. Classification (NCBI taxonomy): domain Eukaryota; kingdom Metazoa; phylum Chordata; class Actinopteri; order Anabantiformes; family Channidae; genus Channa; species Channa argus. The sequence continues at coordinate 565,098 of NC_090199.1, forward strand.
AGAACCAATTTCGCATTACACTGTTTCTGTATTCCACTCTATGAGTCTATCCAGATCAGGTGAGAAAGGAAACCACCCTTCAGGATCTGTGGAAATAAAACCATGGCAACTGAACTTCATAACCATTTCACTACTCAGTAGCTTATTCAGTCCTGAAAAGGTTTAGCATTAACAAGGAAGAGGTTCAGTTGCCATGACAAACCCTTCAGACAATCTTTTCGGATACCCTGGAAGATGTATTTGGGTTCCCCAACTCACTTTCCTCAAGCTGAAGAAGCTACAGCACTTGGATGAGCAGTGACATATTTCGAGAAGTCCAGTTGCCACGATACAATTCCTGTATACACTCTAAATGATCTTTCTGCACTGTACACATAATTACATAGGTTTGTTGGCGTGGCTTAACCATATAGGTTATTTTTACGACTACGTTCATATTATGATTTAAAACAGCTCAGTATTAAGACTCTGTTCCTAATAAAATGCTGAGAGCATATTTACTGAATCAAACAGTGAATGAGGTTTTTACATGTAACTCATATAATTTTTTGAATCATTTTCTAGATTGACTGGCTGTAATCTAACAGAGAGAAGCATTGAAAGTCTGTCTTTAGTTGTAAGCACACAGTCCTCTATTCTGAGAGAGCTGAACCTGAGTAACAATGACCTGCAGGACTCAGGAGTTAAAATGCTGTGTGCTGGACTAGAGAGTCCCCAGTGTACACTTGAATCTCTCAGGTCAGGATTCTCATATTTTTTTCATTTATGTGCTGCTTTTCATAAAGTTTAGATTTGTATCTAAAATCTATGGGATTTTAATATATAGCGTTTACTGTGTGTATGTGTCTTTGTGTGTGTGTGTGTGTGTGTGTGTGTGTGTGTGTGTGTGTAAACGCATGTCTGCACAGTTTGTCTGACTGTCTCCTGACCAAAGAAGGCTGTGCCTCTCTGGTCTCAGCTATAAGATCCAACCCCTCCCATCTGAGAGAGCTGGATCTGAGCTACAATTATCCAGGAGATGAAGGAATGAAGCTGCTGTCCGCTGGACTGGAGGATCCACAGTGGAAGTTGGAGAGTCTCAGGTATAGACAAACAACCAGGCCTCAGATAAGTTTCTTTATCATACTGTGAAGCTTCATGCTTTGTTAGCAACACTAAACTACATTAAAGTAAATGGTACATGGTCTGTACTTATATAGTGCTCTTCTACCTTAATGGTGCCCAAAGCATGTTGCTGCTTCACTGCTTCTCATTCACCTGTTCACACACACTCTTACACACCAATGGGGGAACTGCTATGCAGCTGGCCAACGCTCACCGGGAGCAATTAAGCTGGAATTCAGTGTCATGCTCATGTGAAAGGAGGAGCTGGAGATCGAACCAACAACCCTGGGATTGATGGACAACTCCTCCACCTCCTGAGCCACCGTCTCCCTAACTAAGCCTCAACTTCTCTGCCAGATAAAGCCCAGTTTAAGAATGTCATGTTCTAGCATATTTCTCCTTCATCTCTTTAAGAAAAACGCTGAACCCCAATTTGCCTCTAGTGTGTTCTACCTGTGCTACTTGTAAGTAAATCTGGATAAAAGTATCTCGGAAATTAGTATCTGTAATTGCACATGTTCTGTAGAAGTACTTTACATAAGGTTGCCTTAGTCAATTAGGTGACTGATTAAGTCATTGACTCAGAGAAAGCAGCCATAAAGTTTTGATACTGTGTTTACCACTGATGTAAATACTGTTAACATTTGTTTTTGTTAATATATTTTCAGACTGAGTGGTTGTTATCTATCGGAGAAAAACTGCGAAGCTCTGTCTTCAGTTCTAATCTCCCAGTCCTCCAGTCTGAAAGAACTGGACCTGAGAAACAATGATCTGCAGGACTCAGGAGTGAAACTGCTCTCCACAGGACTGGAGAATCCACACTGTAAACTGGAAACTCTCAGGTCAGAAAATCACAAAAACTAATGACATGTTAGCATTTCCGAGTGATTTTAACAGAAATGTGGATCCTAGCAGCAGTTGCTAGGCTGCAGACTGCAAACATTTAGTCACATTGTGCAACAATATTTAGGAATAGTGTAAACACATCTTACATAGAATATTTATTACAAGACCATGAAACAAGCAAAGCCAGTCAGCACAAGCATTTATAACAATAAGATTTTAAACTAAGGCTTATGGTGCTGTTTCCTTAAATTATGAGGTTATGTATCTTATTGTGTCTGCATCAGTGTGTAAACTATAACGTATCACAACGTATGTGACTATATGCTGTTTCTGTACTTCTTTGCAAAGACTGGGTGGCTGTAATCTGTTTCGGAAAAGCTGTAAGGCTCTGTCCTCATTTGTCGGGTCTAAGTCCTCTGGTCTGAGAGAGCTAGACCTGAGTAACAATGACCTGGATGATTCAGGAGTGAAGCATCTCTCTGCTGGATTAAAGAATCCACACTGTAGTCTGGAAAAATTAGGGTAAGGATGAAACTAATATTGTGAACAGATAACTTTTAGATAGAAAAAGTATTAAACTTAAATAGTTGTCAACATTTTGCAGGATAAATGGGTGATTTTTACTGCTTATTTTTTCTCACACATGTTGTGGTACCATCACTCTGTACAGTATTAGATACCTGAGAATATCTTTCTTTGAGATTTTGTTTCTTTCTTATTCTTTTTTCCAACATTGCATTCCTTTTAATTATGACTTAGGGAACTTATAAATTTGAGAACATTTCAGAACCTGACTTTTTTTTAAGGTGTCTTCAGTATCACAGTAGTTCAGTGACAGTTTTTTATACTTCCAAAAGAAAACATGAAATGGAAATGGAGATGGATAATTTGGTCGATTCCATTTTCTAAAATGTCAACATTTTGCAGCCCGCAGTGTGACTTTACGAGATCTGATTCTCATAACTATGAGATAATGTCTCTAATTTCTTTTCTTAGGTGAATGCAATGCTCCACCATAGTTTTTTTGACTCAGTGAAATAGAATAGAATTAGAATTTCCAAGATTCTAAAGCATTTTGTCTCCGTCTCCAGGCTGTCAGGCTGTCTAATAACAGAGCAAGGCTGTGCTTCCCTGGCCTCAGCTCTGAGATCCAGCACCTCCCAAATGAGAGAACTGGATCTGAGCTACAATCATCCAGGAGACTCAGGAGTGAAGATGCTGTCTGCTGGACTGGAGGATCCAGAGTGGAGACTGGACACTCTCAGGTATGATCAGCTACACTTCTTCTTTGTTAGACTATTTAAGAAAACTTTGACAGCAGCCGTCATTCAGCTGTAATGCAGCCTTGTAGAAATGTGGCTACAGCAGGTTCATCAAAAGATCTAATGAAGCTGATATCCTGAATTTTTGTCATGCCAATGTAGAAGGCTTTAAGATGTTTCCATACATCCTTTCACTTTGTATAATTGTTTTCATTCTGTAAGAAAATGATGGGTGCATTTGTGTGACTATGCAATAGAACTGGAAAGGATACTAGATGACTGCATTGCATTGTTTCTTCCTTCAGGTTGGAATATGGCGGAGAGCAGAGGATGAAACCTGGTCTGAGGAAGTGTAAGTGTGCGTTCCCTTTGATTGATAAAAACAAGACAGTACTAGTAGTTTAAATCAAATGCTTGTGTGACTATAAGATTCACTAAGATGACATTTTTATTTAGTCAACAATATTAAGCAAATTTACACGTTTAGCCTAAAATTTGTCCCCACTCACCTAAACCACAAAGCAATCAACTCATTCTCATCTAAAACTGCACCACCGACGACATCTCAGTAACTGCTCTGCATTTATCAGATCACTTCTTCGTTCAGCTCACTGTCTTTCACTTTCACATACATACTCCCTCCCCAGGTCCCTCAGTCCTGAACAGTTTTCCTAACTGGTCACTGCAACCTTACTCCCAGCACACGTCCCCTCTACCCTGTCGACTTGGATAGTGTGGATAGTCTCTGTCCCTTGTCTTCCAAACCTGTTCGCCCCTCATCTCCTTATCTCTGGCTCACTACCCTGATCCATGAACAATGCACACACTCAGGACTGCTGGCAAGAACTGTTTGCAAGTCCAAGACTGTGTCTGCTCTCGCTGAATATCAAAGTCCGCTTGTGTCTTTTTCTTACAGTCTCACCAGGGCAAAAATAGTACTTAGCAACACTGCTGACACCAGGAAGCTGTTCTCCCCTTTCAATTCACTCCTATACCCCCCTCCACCTCCCCCAAAAACCTTTTCCTATCTGTCCTATCTTTCACTTGCATCTCATGAAACAGAACCATTTTTTCTCATAGCACTTTGCTTTAATGTTTTTCCTTGGTTTCCTAGATTTGTTGCTGTGTTGTAGCTCACTTGTAAGCTGTTTTGACATCACAAGTTAGACAATAAACTGCTGCTTTATTTTGTCTTGTTCTCTCAACCAGATGCTGTTGCACTCACACTGGACACCAACACAGTACACAGACTCCTCAAACTGTCCAATAGCAACAGAAAGGTGACATCGGTCGATAAGAAGCAGTCATATTCTCATCATCCAGAGAGATTTGACTCCTGGCAACAGCTGCTGTGTAGTAATGGCCTTACTGGCTGCTGTTTCTGGGAGGTTGAGTGGGAAGGAGAGGTCGACATAGCCGTGGCATACAGAGTACTAGGAAGGAAAGGAAATGGTGCTGACTGCAGGTTAGGAGGGAACAATCAGTCCTGGAGTCTATACTGCTCTCCGAAGTCTTACTCAATCTGTCACAATAACAGAAAAACAGAGCTCCGTCTGCCGTCCTCCTCTGTCTCCAACAGAGTAGCAGTGTACGTGGACTATCCTGCTGGGACTGTTTCCTTTTACAAAGTCTCCTCTGATAAACTGATCCACCTCCACACCTTCAGCACCGCATTCACTCAACCTCTATATCCCGGCTTTGGGCTGTGGTCTAGTTCCTCAGTATTTCTGTGTGAGGTGTAGGTTCCCTTCCAAACTGTGCTGCATGCTCTATGTCCATGCTGATTTTACCCAATTACCCAGTCGGTTGCAGTTAGTGCCGCTGCCGTGGTGGAAGGAACTAACATAGTTTAAACCAACAGGAATAAACAAACACATTCTTTAAATTCAATGTGACTTACAGTTCTCATGTGTGTCATTGTCTCAGACAATGATCAAATATAATCAATCTTCAAGTTGCCTGAGAGTCCTAATCTCTCCACTCTTCGTTAGTAGTAAGTAGGTCATCCAGCAAAAGTTGTTAATACATCTACACAAAGATGATTTATGTAGAGACAAAGGTTTCATTTTATTGGCATAAAACAAAGTTCTCAAAGCTCTTTCCAAAAATTTACATTTAGTCATTTAGCAGACGCTTTTATCCAAAGTGACTTACAAGTGAGGTACAAGGCAGCAAAAATCTAAGCCAAAGATCAAAATATGTTCTTTTCTGTTGTTTTGGTTTTGGATGTTTTAGGTTTGAGGAAATCATTTAGCGTTGCTACCTTGTGCTTGCTGCATAGTGTGTTGTATGGATTTGATGGTAGTTGGGTGATTCTTAGACACCTGAAATTCTTCATCAAAAGACCACATTGGAAATAAGTCTGGGACAGTACTGTTGTCCTTGAGCATCTGTAAATGTTTTGTGACACAGGCTACACAAAAAAAAGATGAACATTAATGATATTGTTACAAATACAAACACACACACACCAACATGTTGTGTTACATGAACAGTCTCCCTGACTGTTGTAACAGTAACATGACCAGAGGGTTCCGTGTGTGAACTCAACTAATCAGTTTATCACAAACCTTTCGGTTCATCCTTTGAGCTGTTTGTTCTCAAAAATCCAACTTCTCAGTTAATGTAATAGAAAGTTTTATATACAGTATTTTTTTTTTGTTATTCTTTTGGCTTATCGCATGAGGTCATGTTTTGTATGAAAAAGTGTACTGCACTACTTTGTACACAATGAGTGTCAGTTTTGTATTGTTACTGTAGATGATGTAATGTTTTGGCTGATAGAAATCAGAGTGGGTGGTTCTTGCATAATGTTTTATTTACCCTTTTTTGAGAAAGTAGCATGGATATGTATTTGGATTTCATTATCTGTATTTAGGACGGTATTTTTAGGTCTGTTTTTGTTCTCTGTGGTTTGTGGCTTCTGGCAGTGGGAACCTGCCGTAGGATTAACATCATACAAACAATCACATATAGTAATGTTTGTTTTTAAGATATATGTACAAATTGTTTTATTTCATTAGGATTTCTTTATGGTGTTAAACGTCATTATATCTCCATTTCTATCCACCATCTACCACCGATTTTACATTTTTCTCCTTATTTTCCCCATTAAGATGTAGAATCATGTTGGTATGATATAATTGATGATATAATATAATTTAATTTTTGGGTGGTTTCCCATGTGACTCTAACATGACTAACATCTGCATTCTTTGAGTTTAATGCTCTGATATGAGGCTGCATCAGTGCAGTGCAACCAAATTCTAAAACCATTCACTGTACTATAAATCAGCTCAGTAATCAGTGAATCTAATATAAGAATTCTTTGTAAAACCCATTTTAAGGCTTTTAGGACGATGTCGGTGTAGAAACTTCAAAATATAAAAGCTCTTGTGCTTGTGTCGCCATGGTGGGAATCTAAACCACACTCTGTATATATTTTAATAATAAATAAATTTTAAATACACCATGAGAGAGTCCCAGTGTGACTAATAAAATAAATGATACAATACTTCAGAGACACAACTTTGCTGTTGCATCATTTTTACCTCACCACTGTTTTGCCACACACACACACACCCAGGAGTGTCTTTGTGTAAATAGGCTGTGGTGTCTGAATATAGTTGTGAGGACACAAAAGTGTTAATAACAAAATGCCATCAGTTAGATGAAACCAGCAGTACTTTTATGACAGTTCAGTAAAAAACATGTCCTGTGTGAGAGTGGAGCCCTTCTGCTAATCTATGCTAATGAGCATTTTCTCTGCTTCTCGCTGGCTTTGAAGCTAAGTGCAGGAATGTGGACGTCTTGCATTAAGAAAAATTGGCTTGAGGCAGCTGTAAACCTCTCAGCCTGTAGATGTAATGAGCCACATTTCTCCTCAACAGCTGCAAGTGTTGCCTGATAAAAATAGCCTGCTGATGTTTAACTCACTGCTCCAATCAGGGAAATCTTTTGATGCTCGAATCTATTACATTTCCTCTTCTTAAGTCATTTGAGCAAAAACTCCTTCCTCTCTGTTCACATTCCTGCTCCCCAGATGATGCAGCTTATAAAATTTGAATGATATTTTAATGAGCACTAGCAGCAGCACTAGGAAACCAGCAGTAACACTGCAGCCACAAGTAGGTCGTGTACATTTTTTTATTCAACACGTTCTGCAGAACAGCACTTCTGACTTATTACTGTTTCCCTTCATTTTCTCATGAATGTTTAATTTGCTCTTCCCATAAAAAGCTTAACCCAGATAAAAGTTGGGTCATAAAGATCATAGTGAGCACTGGTGAGCTATCGCCCGCTCACATCAGACCACTTACAGCTTCTCTGTGCCTGTGGTAACACTGTGAAATGTTTCTGTGCAGAAGTCAAATCATTAAGTGGAATATTATATTTTGTATTCACCGTATTTTTAAAAATCTCATTTCTAAACTTTTTTATTTTGAACATTCACTATGGATAATGTCATTTTGGAAGGTGTTTGTGACTTCACTTTGTTTCACATGATCAAAGTTCTTTGCAGATCACATTATATTACAGTACAAATAGTGTGTGTTAGTGTGCATGTGGATGCAGAAACAAGGTCATGCTGCTCACTAAAAGCTCAAAGCTGGTTTGAAAGGAAGAGTTGAACAGGAACAAGCTTCCTTTCAAAGAATTTCTCTCTCACTGAACTCACAGAGAAAAAGAGAGAGATGTAAAATTCTTACAGATGTGCTTCATAAAAGCTCAGCCTGCAGCAGAAAAGTGAGAGGACGACTCTGCAGACTCAGTCGATTCAGATGGAACCAGCTTGTAGACGGATGATGTTCAGCAGAGGGAACAACAGCAAGAAGTGATGATGACACTCGGGACTGAAACAAAATGCTTCAGCAGAGGAGACGATAAACTCAAACTCTTCTTCTTTCTTTGTTTTTGGATCATACAAATTTTTCGGATAATTATCTGATGTAAAAACAATTCACTTTTAAAGAATTTTACAACAAAAACTTTATTGCGCACCACCTCTCAGAAAACCTGAGGGGAACAGCAGGGAGCTGCAGAAAATCTGCCTCATGATCTTGTTAGTTCTCTTCTGCAAGACAGGAATAAAGGCTAAAGTCCACAGACACATTCTTGTGGTGGAGACGGAAGCATTTCATAATTTTACGACCTTGAATACATCCAGGAAGAAAAGCTCCTTGGGAGATCCTCACATATCGAAAGCCCAGTCGATGGTTCTGCCTAGGGTTGTGATCCAGGACCTCACTACTCTACCCGAGGAGGAGGAGGAGGATGGTGATGCCTGAACCCGACCGAGGAGCAGAAAAGGGCTGGAAGAAAGGACACTCTAAAACAGAAATTAGTCCAGCTGAATTTCAGACCTGGATCACTGAGACCCTTCACTGATGTTGAAACATGGTGCAACAGAGTCAGGATATCCACTGAAGAAACTCTAAAGACATTTTGCGACTGACTGTCCATTACACTAATAAATGATTGTGTTTGTCAAACTGTCACTGCATGGAAATCATGGAGCACAGCGAGTTCCCAGAGGAGATCCATGATAACTTTGTGTTTTATCAGTATAATTATAGACACAAAGAAAGTTAACAAATGATGTGACAGATGGGATCATCATCTTTTCTTCATCTTTTTGTAGCTGAAAATTATTGGATGTTGGACGTGCTGGTGCTGGTTTTTGTTGATGCTTGATTTCATCCCTCCATTATCTGTAACCACTTATCCTTTTCAGGGCCATGGAGGACTGTTGGTTAGCACAGGGAGAACATGCAAAGTCCACACAGAAAGGCAGGTGGATTCCATTCGGGGACCTTCTAGCTGTGAGTCACACTAACCACTCAACCCCAGTGTTGCCCCACATTCAGCCAACTCGGGTTCCCTATTACAGAATGGACTGATAAGGACCCATAACATTTTTTCCCATGCTGATACAACTGTGGATTGTTGTATGGGGAAACATTTGGGGAAATATGTTTTTTAATGGAAACTGGGGCCCAGGACAATGGCCAGGCTTGTTGTTTCAGTATTTAATACTACTGTGTTCTGAAGGAAGCTGGAGTCATCTGCTAGGAAAAGTTGTTAGACGTCACCCAGTGAAGTGATGTGTCTGACTGATGTGTTTCAGTAGTTTTTGGAGCAGCGAGCAGCAAGAGGGCTACAGCATGTGAGTGGACACAATTCATTGTTGGTTTTAGTAAAATGTGACTACTTTAAGAAAATGGTTGAATGTATCCTTCAAATATCCCAGGATGTCAAAGTGAGATTCTAGGAAACATCAGTGAGATAGAAAGATGACTAGAGGAGGCTTTCTGGGCAAAATGTATTCATGTAAATGGGATAAAGTCATAGTTTACACTGTGCATAAACTGGGTCTCTTCCACTCTCCTTCTGCCTCATCATCAAGGCAGCTGTAGTTTTTTGGTCCAGGTGCTGAAGTTGATCACCACCAACTCCAAAACCTCATGATGGTGAACACAAGGGTCTCACCTGATCTAACAGCTGATTGGTTCAGGTGTTGTGATGTTTTACAGACAGTTTCCTCCTGTTTCATTATATTAGTTTTCACCATGAAGATCAGAATAAACGTGATTTGCCTGAGCCTGAATGCATTAGTTTACAGTTGTACTCAAATTTACCCCCCCTCAGTGAAAATGAGGCATTTAGCAAATAAATATAAAAGAAAGTTTGCAGCAGGTCATAACAGAAATTTGGTCCTCGCTTGTCATAAAGGGGTAAATAAAAGTTGCATTTAGTGTTGATTTTGGAGAAACAACTTGTAACATTAGTTGACAACAAAAACAAAATAGATATTCTTATGTAACAGAGGCCTGTGTATGTTTCTATTTCAACAAAAGGAAGTCGGCAGAACACAACTAAATATTTTACAAGGAATAATTTTGTAATAAAAAATATGAAAACAATTTAACTGAAGCTACTGAAAAATGTTTATGTTTTTAGAGGAGTGAACCAAATTTAGTTAGACACACAATAACAATAATATTAATAATACTAATTCTTAAAATGTTGACACAATATTAATTGGATCAAAGAGGATGGACCCCTTGAGATGCATTACCTTGCTACTGAGGAGCAAGATAAACCCACCTATTTACAGAATAAAGTCAAGATTATAAAAATGTATAGAGAGAACCCAACAATTCCCCCTTGAACAAGCCCTTGACAACAGTGAAGAGGAAAAACTCCCTTTAACGGAAGAAACCTCCAGCAGAACCAGGCTCAAGGTGGACGGCCATCTGCCTTGACCGGTTGGGGTGAGTGGAAAGTGAAGAGAGAAAAGAACAGAGCAACAAAAAGCAACAACAAACCATCAGGCAGGTTGGTAGGACCAGTAGCTGCAGAAAGGGTCTTTACTTTGAAATTAAATATGCTTCATCAGAAATTAATTGAATTATTTAATTTATTGTGGAGGTGTCATGTTCATGTTCCTCATACTCACTTCCTGCCCTGGACTTTTATTTTATACCCGTTTTTCTCCACTTCCTTAATTTCTACAGCTTCACCACTCATCAACAGTCACAATTGTTTTCACCTGCTCCCCTGCCTTTTAAAACCCAGTTCTCCCCTTGGTTCTCTGTTGGATGGTTGTCTTTGTTTGCTGCTGCCATCCATGCAACATGCTGTCTCCTAGTTTACCCATTTCAAGGTTCTTGGACTCATGACCCAGTTCTTGTGGACTCTGTTTTCTGTTTGGTTTGAGGTTTGGTTTTGTTTTTCACTCTGTCAGTCTTTTCCTGTGTGTGGGTTTTGTCGGGTGAGGGTATGACTTGTTTTCTAGTGTACTTTGGTTTAGTTGATGGTTTCATGAATGTCTACGTTTCTAGTGTTCTGTTACTTTCTCGGTCATTGGTTTAGGTCTCGTCTAGATCTTTCTTGGTTAAACTGCAGTTACTTTTATAAAATATCTATTAAAATGATAGGTTTTCTGACAACGTACAGTCGCAAGGAAATGTAATGGCTCTATGTGTTTGCAACCAGTTTTCCTGCATAATTTCTCATGAAAGGTGATTTGATCATCAAATATATAAACAAACACAATTAATTGAAGCTGATGGAATGCAGTCATGATCTTTTGTGTCTTTGTTGAATAAACCCCATTAAACATACAAATTGCTATAAACAAAAGTGCCAAGCAATCGATATAAAATTATAACAATATATTTTAGAAATATGGAATATTATTAAAATACAAAGGGAACTCAGATGATTGAAAAAATAATGTGCAAAACTATGAAGGAACATACCCATAATTCAAATGGAAATAAAGAGATAATGGGACATTTTCCATTTAGAAAAGGACTTTTTTTTGAAGTAGGGGTTACAGTCCGTCCATGGCCATCACTTACCTCTCAGCTGTATGGTTAACTGTTTACAGGCTTTTCCTCTTTCATCTTAGTTATTGCATCAATTTTCTGCAATGCAGCTGAAATGATAAAAGCCTCCCTGGAAGTTGCAGGAGATGACCTCTCACAAGTAAGCAAAAATGTTAGTAATATTAGTTCTTCTACTGCTCTGTATTACTATATTGTCATTTATGTTCTGTTTATACAGCTTTCACCTCTGGGCGCCCACCCAGTTTAAATGCTGTATCTGTTAGCAGTCAGACGGTACAGCGGAAAACATCTTTAGCTGTTACTCTAAGGTTCTTTTTTTACCTCACTAATCATTCTGTTTGTGCATTTGAAGTGAACCTTCTATGGAGAGTAGCCACAGAAACAAACCTCCTCCATTCATAGACAAAATGTCTAAGTGTTGACTAATGAATATCTGAAGTCTTTGAGATGCAGCTACAACAATTCAAAAAGTCTTGATCCAATGTCTTCTGAAATTCCTTTTTCACACATCAGCTGACGCTACTTGTGAACAGCACACTGACACTAGCTCCAACCTTTTTCCAAACCACATCTCCATTCTTGTTGACTGGACTCCAGGTTTGCAAACACCTGATGTTAAGACATGAAAAATCATGACTATTTGTGAAATATTGTGTTTGTTTGTCTTTAAGACTTCAGTGAAGATCAGACCACATTTCAGGACTGCTGTACTCTGTGCTTAAAATGAAAAAATTGCAATAACAATTTTTTGTGACTGTGTCCACGACATACATTTTGTCATCTCACCAGTTAGACCAATTACACTTGTGTCTGCACAGACTGTCTGCAGCAGCTGCCAGTGTGTCAGAGAAGTAAACTACCAGCTTGTTTCATATATTGAACTTATGTAACATTTAAATTTTTTCACTTTTTCATGTTCAGTTAAACACATTTTATCACTGAGCTGCCTGAGAAACTGCCCACAGTTGTCATGTTTTGGATTGAGCATGTGTAGAACGCGTCAGTGTCTTTATCTTTTACTGCACTTACTGTGGCTATCGATCCATCAGGGAGCAAATGGCTGCATGAATTATGCTTAATGTGTCATGTTTTCCCTACAACAGCCTAGTTAAAGGGGAAAATGTCACAAACAGCACATGTGAACTGCAGCCATGTCTTAGCTACAGTACATGTTTAGGGGGTTACCATCTGATAGTGATTCAAGATTCAACAACGTAATTGATCTTATATGGAAATTGTCTAACATTAATTATTAAAAAAAATGTAATTGTTGTTTTATGTGAATTCATTTTGGTCAAGCTTAAACATTAAAAAAATCTTTTGGACATGAACATCACTTTAAAAACAGAAATTCAGTTTAAAATGGAAACGAATCTATGAATTTGAACCTAAATTTAATATGCAAATGCATCACTTTGCTTCAAAAAACGTGAGCTTCTCATTCTGTTTAAAGTGATGTCATTTTACTGAGCTGGACAACAACAGCGTTAAAACATCTTCACGTGTAAAACCAGTGATTTCACCAGCAGATGTCGCCATTTTAACTCTGTTCAGCTTTGCTTCAAAAGACTGAACCATTTGTAACGTATTTTGCTTTATGTTGATTCAGTGCTTCAGAAAGTTTCCGTTTCTCCACCACTGCTCCCAGGTTTTTAGTTATTTATCTAGGTCTCTGTCTCTCTCAACCTGGTCATTTATCTGCCCGACACTACGTACCTCTCGTTTCACTCAGCCTGGTTCACATGTAATTTTTCTGTTTCACCTTGTCATGTTTGTTAACTTATTCTGATGCCACTTTTTCTATCTTTTGTTATGAATCACTTATTTCTTGTGATGTATTCATGTCAGTTTGTGAGGTTTACTAAATAAACCTTCTGGAATTCTCCTCTGTCTGCTGGTATGTGTGGCTGCCATCCTTACCAGTCTGCCCAGTATTTAACCTTTAGCACCGACCTCAAACATTTCGATTTATTTAGTTTTTAATTAAAACTATTAAAATGTTTAGTGATTTTAAAAGGAAAAAGTTGATAAATAACTAAAAGGGAAACTAAAATAACATCTTGACTCACCACTGCTGGCCATGACAACAGTTTACAGGGAGCAGAGTGAAGCAGCTGATGATCAGTTTTCTTTGCTCCTCGATCTGATGGTTTTATAATCGAAACACACCAAGCAGCTTAGGTGGAGCTTTGAATCTGGGTGGGAGGATTCACATGTCACTCCAAGTTCATATTTTTAGAACATTTATCACATTCCACTGTTCTGCTGCCCTGAACCTTTCGCTAAACTTTCAGGGCTTTAAGTCATATAATTTGAATGGATGCCATTCATATTATATAAAGTGTTTTTTCTCACTATTGCAGCTGCAGAAGATGGTTTAGAACATGTGAGGGTGGTTCTCTGAAACTGAAGATGAACTGATTACAGCTGGAATAAGTTTCAGTTCCTGCTTCTTCCTCTTGGGATGTACCTTTTACTTTTATTAAGTGTCCACTGGGGTCTCTTTAGGCTCTCTATGCTGGTGGCAACATGATACAGCTACTGTTAAAGCAAATGCCCTTAAATGTCTCCAATACATCACAGCTCAGACCAGACAACAATGCGCAAAGGAAGTTGTGCTCTGAAATGCTTAAGTCTACATTACTAGTTATAACAGTCAGAGCTCATTAAAAATGATGGTACAATGGATGGTAGACACAGAACATTCCCATAGGAGCCTGAGGTTCCAGGTCCAGTGCAGGACATTTTGTGTCTAAATGATTATGTAGCATTTAGGTTTCATATACTGTATCTTTTAACTTAACCCTAACCTGAAGTTTTAGTGCCTGTGTGTGCTTACTTTTACTTAATTAGAACTGTCACTGAGTACATTGTTGTACAGTTTTTGAGTACTTCACCCACCAAAGTAGAGCACAAACAAACTAATAAATGGTTACAGTGTCTACGAAAGTCTAGAGACAGTTCATTGTTGGTTTTAGTAAATGTGACTAATTTGAGAAAATGGTTAAATTCGTCCTTTAAATGTTACAGCGAGACTCTGGAAAACCTCCTTTAGTTCAAGTGTTTGACCGCAGGGGGGAGGCAGAGACGGATACATGGAAAACACAAACTTTATTTGTCCCTTTTACTCCATTCATCCAATGATCCTGCCCATCATGCTGTACAGAAGTGTCTGTGAAATGTACGTGAGTATGGAGCTGGAGTATTTCTGGTTTAAATTACATGTCCCCCGTCGTGTCCCTTCCTGATTTGGACCATGGTTCCTCTCCAATCACATCCATCCGGCTCCGCCCCCCTCAGCGGGACTGGAGGATCAGCAGGTGGCTTCACAACGACCTGCCGCAGACGGGACCATGGCGGCGCCTGCGAACACAGGCAGACTCCGAGTCGCTGCTTTCCCACCGAGTCCGGCGGTGGATCCGGGGTCTGGATCCGATGGTGCCGCGGAGGCGGATGGCTGGGTCCCGGTGCCCATGAACCTGTTTGCGACCTGGGAGATCGACCGGTCCTCACCGAGCTGCGTGCCCAGGTAAGTGGATCAATGTTCGGCTGGAGGTGGAGGAAGCCCCCCCATGATAACACAGATGGTTCATTTGTTAGTAGCGGTAACGCGCGTTACTGTAACTGTACTCTGGTCACGTGATGCTTGTATTAACCATTTAAATAAAGTGGAAAGTAACTAAGTACATTTACTGTAGGCCACTGAAGTAATAGGCTCAGTACAGTGAAGTACTGTTCAGCTCATACTGTACAGTATCTTCTGTTTATTAATACCTGTAACAGAGTCAGTCTGATCCATCAGTTCTTCCATAGACCCTTCTTCATCACAATGGCCACAACACTGACACTTTATTGGATGGGTCCCAGAAAACACAGCAGAATTTGTGTGTGGGGCTGTGGAGCTGCAGACTGATCCAAGTGATCCTTCTGAGTCCTGTCCACCACCAGGACCACTGGACCTGTGTGATGATCCATGTCTGACCTGGACCGAGCTGAGCTCAGTGCAGTGCAGCTGGTCATCATTGAAAACATCTGCAACCAGAATAATATTAATCAGCTGGTTTCTGTCGCAGATCCGTCTGATCCTTTTTCTTCATATGAAAAACAGTTTAAAGACCTGAAATCAAGTTCACTTTATAGAGATGAACAGATTTTAAATCTTTAGAGAATTCTTCCTGAATATTAAGGAGACGTGTTGGCTGATTTATGTCTGTGGACTCTGTCCCTCCATGTGGACTGAGACGACTCCAGAAGCTGCTGTGCTCCTGTCACCTTTAAAGCAGCTTTTTTTCATTTAGCTCAGAGAGCAGTAACTAAATTTCCCACAATGCTTAGGGAGACTTAAGAAGAACTTTGACCTGATTTCACTGACCCTGGATCAACAGGTCCATGGTTCTGGACTGAAGATCAGGGACAAAGCAGGTTGTCGTCGATTACAGCCGATGGCTCATGATGATGATCAGTTTTTTTTTCTCTGATTTCCACCGTCTGTATCAGATTCAGAGCGTTTGTGTGGGAGTTAATGAACTTAGCCAGGTGGAGATAATCCTCTTAAAAGGTCAGATCCACTTTGGAGATAAGAACATGCAAAGATCACATCAGCGGGACTGGAGGTTCTAAAGACAATGATTTGTATCAGATGATATCAAAATGGTCTGATATTAAATGTAAAAAGAAGGTGTATCTGTAGATGATGTTAAAGTCTTGTAGTGGATCTGGATCTGTTTCAGAACCATTCAGACTAAATGAAGAAAATTGCTTGTTATCTTTTTTCTAAGGAGAAGTTTGCTGTAATTGTTTGTGTTTTTCTGATCAGCAGAAGTAATGTGCTGATCCAAACAATGTGTGAATCCTTAAAACCATCTCATAAAAATATTTCAATTCCTAAAACAAAGACAGAGTCGTTTGTGTTGAACAACTTAGTATTCTATTTTACCAGTCCATGTGTACTTTTGCTCAGGGATGATGTCATATTTGTCCCTGCTGGGAACAGGTTTTAGAGGTTTTGTGTTAGTGGTGAAGGATCTCAGAGCTTGTTCAGTGAGTAATTACACAGTTTACTGAGCCCTGAGTCTGAGTACAGCAGGTATTAGCGGCATTGGCAGTTTGAGGTCCTGTTGGCAGACGTTGAGAGGAAGCTCCTGTGTGCAGGACCCTGTAGAATCCTGGTCTAATGAGATCTCAGGAGGACCAGGTCAACAGACTCACAGAACAGCTCCTCTGACGGGTGTAGGAGTTTAACTTTTAATGGGAATATAATTAATTCCTTTAGGTCTCATGAACATAAGCATGTTTACAAATCACTTTTCAGTGTCTTTAATTACATTTGGTCATTGTCCCCAGAGGATGAATCCTTATTGCTTTGACCTTGAACACTGCAAAGAAATGAGAAACATGGATTGAAAGAGACACAACCTGCAAATGTCTTCGCTGTCTCATGTCCTCAGTGTGTTGCTCTGCTGGAAGACAGTCTGCAGATACTGAATAAAATTGATTCAAATAAAAAACACTAACGCATCATCCTGACTGTCAGTTCTTTTTCTGGAGAACCAATATTTCAGCAGAATTTAGGTTCATGAAGACCCAGGAGCAGACACTGACTGTATTTCCTGTCTGATGTGTCGTCTCCAGGTTGTGCAGTCTGACTCTGAAGAAGCTGATGGTTTTCAAGCAGCTGGACAAAGAGCTGAGCTCCATTGTCATCGCTGTGAAGATCCAGGTGAGACCAGGCTGCTGAAAAGCTCTATCAGCTCTGTGCAGTGGACGTTCCACCTTTTTATGGTTTTTCTCTTGACGTGTCACAGCTTTGTGCTTTGAGCTACATGCTAATGTTTAGCTTGTTACCCCCCTGATGTTAACAGTAAACCCAGCAAAGAGCCGAGGCAGATGGGTTCCTTAAGTTCTGAAGCTATTTGCTCAGAAACCCAAAGAATAAATGTTGGTCTGATGATGGGGATAAGCTTTCAGGTTATTCAGAGACATTGACCTTAATTCATTGACCTCTGGTGAGTTTAACACTAATGATGATCTGATCCTTTCTCTGTTTCCATGTCCATGTCTCAGGGCTCTAAACGAACTTTGAGATCCAATGAGTACCTTCTGCCTCCTGATGGCCTGATGGAGACAGACCTGGAGCTCACTTTCTCACTGCAGGTTCACACAGATTCATTTTTATTTCTTTATCATATGAACTATTCTTATAAGGTATCTAAGCTGGAGGTTCCTGCTGCCCACAGAATGAGTCCTGATGACTCTGCACCTCACACATTTTATTTTTGTGTTGACAATGCCTTGAGCTTCTGTATGTGTCTCTCTGTCCTTCAGTATCCTCACTTCCTGAAGCGAGATGCTAACCGTCTGCATGTGATGTTGCAGAGGAGGAAAAGATACAAGAACCGAACCATAAGGGGCTACAAAACCCTTGCAGTGGGTGTCATCAACATGGCTGAGGTACGACAACAGATGTTGGATGTGTTTCTATGACATTCACAGTCCTCAGAGGACAGTTCCTAATATTTGTACTCTAACACAGACACTCAGACTCCTCTTAGGATAAATTGTAATAACTCCTATGTATTGATCCACCCGCTCCATCATCAGCCCATTTTAATGTGTCCTCCTCGGTTTTAGATGGGACATATTCCCATAAGCCTCAGGTGTATTGATGATGTTAGGATTTAGCTCCAAACATCTCTGTGGTAGTTAATGTAAACACAGGTCTGGAATCTTCAGATTTAAAGTATTTCATCGGTTAAAGATCCACGGTGTCTAGCTAGTTGTGAACCTGTTGTGTTCTGTTGTTCTTCATGTCTCAACTGAAAGACAAATGCCTTAATTAGCTGGGTAGGTGTGTTTGGACAGGTAATCCACTAACCACAGACATGATCATTCACTGATGATTCAACGTGTGAATCTCTTTGAATAAAAACACTAGAAACATAAAATCCATGTGTAACAAAAATAAAATCGTCTTTTTCACTTTTTGAAGCTCATAAATAAGGAAGCAGTCGATGGTGCGTTGCATTAAACATGACTTCCATTCGACTGTAAACAATAAAAATGTGTTTCAGGTCTGTAACAGAAGTGACAGCAAAACTTTATCAGGCTTCAGAGACACTAAAACACAAACAACCGCCCACACTGTGTGTGTGTGTGTGTGTGTATCCTGTCCCAGGTGATGCAGCATCCAACAGATGGAGCCCAGATCCTCTGTCTCCATAGCAACCTCAAGGATGCTTTGGTACATGCAGCTGAACTCAGCGTCCTCTCTCTTTCTAGCCAGCCAATCGAGCAGGAGGACACGAGCAGTCACCATGACAACAAGACAAAGGCCTCAGGTAGGAGAACAAAGACGCTGACTTCTGTCTGTCAGACAGCATCAGGCCCACACGGGCCTGTGGGTAAAAAAACACTCAGCCAGAAAAGGAAAAGACATGCTGCTGATGAGGCTGTTGTTGTGTTTGGACAGATCAGTCCCCAGACATGGAGAACTACTGGGAGGATGATGATGATAGCTTCTCTTCTGAACAGGAAGGAAGTGATGACGCAGTCCGGCCTCAGGTGACTGACAGCTGACAACAGACCTGTCTCACATAGCACGGGTCCTCAGTACTGGACACCATCTTAAATCAGGGGGGAGTTTTGAAGACAACTTGGATTGATGTCTTTCAGCTTCTGACTGACTGAACTCACCTGATCCAGGTGAACAGAAGTGGGTAGAGCTAGAAAGTAGCAGAACGGGAGGTCCATGAGGATTAGGATTGAGACTCACTGACACAGAGGACACACCTGTCCAACAGAGAACACACCTGTCCCAGAGCTTTGGGATTAAATATGAAGAGAACAATTAATTTATTTTTCTTACAGGTCCTCGTTCTCCTTCTGTCTCCCCTTTTTTTTTGACACTTTCCCTCTTTTTGTTTTCCAGGACATGTACGAAGACGATGATGATGTTCAGGGAAAGATGAAGAAGACCCACAGAACTCAGGTGAGTTCTGCTAACACACAGTTTGACTAGAGACTGTATGAACTTGTTCTGACTGTTTCTTTGTCTTTCAGCAGCCGAACTTCAAACAGAAGTTTGTGGCTCTGTTAAAAAGATTCAAAGTCTCTGACGAGGTTTGTAGTCAACACTGGGTCACCTTCAGGACAAAAGCGTCTTATTTATTCAGAGGTTTAATTTTAAAGTCTCTACTCACTGATTTGCAGCCTGAGGTGGAAAGTAAAACCTGCTGTGTAAACACTTTGTCTAATCAGCTCTTGTCCTGCAGGTTCTGGACTCTGACCCCGTTGGTCAGAGTCAGGAGGCTGAAGAGGACCTGGACCTTCTCTATGACAGTCTGGAGGTTTACAATCCGAGCGACAGTGGCCCTGAGCTGGATGACAATGACAGCATCCTAAGCACGCCCAAACCCAAACTGAGGTCAGATCAGCTGAAACATGTCTGACATCCACAGGTTCAGCCTGTACATCGTACAAACAACATCCTCTAGGACTGGTTGGATTATGTCTGTAAACATCATCAGATGCTGATTCAGATGTTCATGAATCCGTCTGATACTTTTCCAACACAAGATCTTGCTCCTAGAGAACTGAGCCTGGCTCTGCTTAACGGGACAGTTGGACCGGCCACATTATCTGGAGCCGGGTCCTCCTGTCAACAATCAGCTCTATGCTGACTGAGATCAGGTTCCAGAGTATTTTAAAGATGACCTGGATCACATGTTTTCTTGTAGGACCACATGAAACCAGCACTCAGGAGAAACATTTGCAGTCATGATTTTATTTTAACATAGCAAAAAGAGTCAAATGAATTTCTTCATCAACATATTTATGTCAATCAGTCCTATCAGTCAAAACCTGAATTAAAATGCAGGTTCCTCAGGCTTTGGGTTCATTTAACAGGCTGCACTTTGCCACTCTGCTCACACTGTACCTGTTGATTCCACTCTGTGGTTTTAGGCCGTTCTTCGAGGGCGTTTCTCAGTCCAGCTCTCAGACTGAGGTCCGGAGTCTGCACAGTCAGAGGAGTCAGAGAGATCAACCTGCAGCTGTGAGTAAAACCGATGCCGCTGCTCAGAGAAACGAGCAAACACAACCATCAGAGTTTTACCTGAGGATCATTAAAGTGAAGTGGGGTAACAGATGTTTGAGGCCTAATGAAGCCAGCATGACTGTAGATCAGAGGAGACCCCAACTGTGTTTTATATGTAGAATCAGGTAAAGTCAAGTCAGAATCTTCATTTCTTCAGTTGAAACAGGTTTGGACTGAAGTTCATCATTTAGCAACATATGATTCTCTCCTTAGCTCATTGCTCACTGATCGTTGACTGACGATCACCGAGTCTAATACAAGAAGAGCAAAGAACCCACCCATCTGATGTAGACTAAGTTCTACAGACTGTGGATTTACTTCCTGATATGTTTGTGAACGATTCTGTGAGGACATGATGCAACAACATTGTGAGAGCAAAGAAAACAGCAAAGGACAAATAGTGTTCATGCTCCAAACGCTGGTTCACAGACAGCAGCTGAACTCTGCTGCCCTCTGCAGCTCACACTCTCTAACTTCTCTTTGTCTATTGTTTAACCAGGCTGCAGAGATGCTGCCTGCTGAAGACCAGGGCCCTCGAGGACCTGATGAGTCCAGAGGGGAGGAGACCATCCCCACTGTGAGTCTGGACCACAGACTGGCTTCACAAACACTGACACACACACACTCTGCAGCATTTTCTACTGCATCATCTTCTCCTTCTCTCCACAGGATGAAGAGGAGAATGTTGCCATGGGAACAGAAGCAGCCCCGGCTGCAAAACTCAGTAAAACTGAGTCACATATACACTTGTCACCAAGGTACTTTATACACAGAGACACACTCTCCATGGCCTAAACACTTATGTAATCAAACTGTGTTTGGACACTAGGTTGTGTTTACAGTACAAACACTCAGCTGTCACTTTATTAGGAATACGTGACTAAAAGTAACTCAGTCTAATACACAATCCTGTGATAAATCCTCCTGTGTCCAAACAGTTTCAGAGAGGAGCTGGTTCTCTTATTAGTAGAGTAGACATAATGATAGAAAAACCTGAACTGGTAAGTATGTGCGTACATTTATCTCTAAATGGAGTATCCAGCAGTAAACCAGCCATGCCAATGGATAATCAGCAGATTCTGGATTCAGTCTGGAACCACTTACCTGTCCACACCTGCACAAATGAACAAACATGTGCTTCATTTTTCATTATAAACATTTGAACCAACAGCTTCACAACACAGAGACAACAAACACAAAAATGTATCATTTATTTGCTCCGTTTACAGTAAGACAGGAAGTCAGGTGTCTCGCCATCAAAGAAACATCTCTATGAAGGACAGACAAAACTCCAAAGGGACAGACAGAACCAGCAGTGTGGACAGTGAGACATCATCGGACTCCAGGATACCTCCTTTACAGGTGAGACAGACAGACAGAGACAGTGTGGCGAGCAAAGTTTCACTTTGGACTAGGCCATGTATTCAAAGTCCACACAAGGACAGCTGTACTGATGTGTGTTTGTGTCTTTTATCAGGTTGCTAGGAAGTCTGTCCTGGATCAGCTGAACCACATTCTGTTTTCTGAGGACCAGCTTCCTGAATCCATCATTCTGATCAACACCACTGACTGGCAGGGACAGGTCTGTCTCTCTATCCATCATGTCTCCTGTAGACTAAACTGATTACACTAAACAGATTCTGTCCTCCTGTCTCTCCAGTATCTGTCAGACGTTCTTTTCGATCAGGCGATCGTCTGCACAGTCTCCACAGCTGATGTCCAGGCGGCGTTCAGTGCCATCATCAGCCGCATCCAAAGATTGTAAGGACCAGCTAAAACTGACCAACATCTAATTTATCAGAACCTTCTATTGTGTCTAAACTACAACATGGACGTGTCTTCCAGCTGTAACTGTAACTCGCAGACACCACCTACGGTGAAGGTGGTGGTGGGGGGAGATCAGACTTACCTCAGCAATGTCCTCTGCTGCTTTGTAGAGCAGCTGGCCAGCAAGACTTCTGATTGGCTGAACTACCTCCGCTTCCTGATCCTCCCCGTTGGTAAGAAAGGACTTAAACATACATGATCTTGTGATGTATAAACTTTCCCATGATGCTCAGTGTCTTCCTCACCACACCAGGAGTCCACCCGCTGGCCAAGATCCTGGCCTCCCTGGATGCTAAATTCAGCAGCCTGTTCATGGATGTCAGCTGGAGGGAGCTGTTTGGCCGTCTGGAGCCTCCTCCTCATGTTATCAGTATGTCTCTTAGAGGACATGACATCACAGAAATGTTGATGACCTCTGACCTTTTGAGCCACCATCAGATCAAATATATCACAGTCCCTCACAGTCTGTTTATAGGCAAACACTTCTCCTGCTAAACTGGTTCCTGATTAATCTGATTTGGTTTATTTATGAAACACAAAGTAAATGTGATGGTAATTATTCATATGCCAGAAAATATGACCGAAAACTAACAAAAAAAATTTGACACATACAAATCTTCTTCTTTTCCTTTCGGCTGTTCCCTTTCAGGGGTCACCACACCGAATCATGTGCCTCCATCTAACCCTGTCCTCTGCATCCTCTTCACTCACACAAACTAACTTCATGTCGTCTCTCACTACATCCATAAATCTCCTCTTTGGTCTTCCTCTAGACCTCCTGCCTGGCAGCTCCAACCTCAGCATCCTTCTACCGATATATTCACAGTTTCTCCTCTGAACATGTTCAAACCACCTCAATCTGGCCTCTCTGACTTTATCTGCAACACATCTAACATGAGCTGTCCCTCTGATGTCCTCAATTCTGATCCTGTCCGTCCTTGTCACTCCCAAAGAGAACCTCAACATCTTAAGCTCTGCTACCTCCAGCTCTGCCTCCTGTCTTTTCTTCAGTGCCACTGTCTCTAAGCCGAACAACATCTCTGGTCTCACCACCGTCTTGAACATCTTTCCTTTTATTCTCGCTGATACTCTTTTATCACACAACACACCTGACACTTTTCTCCACCAGTTCCAACCTGCCTGCACTCACCTCTTCACCTCTTTTCCACACTCTCCGTTGCTTTCAATCGTTGACCCTAAGTACTTAAAGTCCTGCATCTTCTTCACCTCTGCTCCCTGTAACCTCACCGTTACCCCTGGGTCCTTCTCATTCACACACATGTATTCTTTGCTACTTCCTGCTCCACACCAGTCACCTCTTCTACTCTTTGTTCCCTTTCATTTTCCTCGTTCATCAACTCTTCAAAGTTCTCCTTTCATCTAACCATCACACTCTTGGCACCTGTCAATACATTTCCATCCTTATCTTTAATCACACTAACCTGCTGCACATCCTTTCCATCTCTATCTCTTTGTCTGGCCAACCTGTACAAATCCACCTCTCCCTCTTTAGTGTCCAACCTAGCATACAAGTCCTCATATGCTCTTTGTTTGGCCTTTGCCACCTCTACCTTCACCTTACGCTGCATCTCCCTGTACTCCTGTCTACTCTCTTCAGTCCTCTCAGTGTCCCACTTCTTCTTAGCTAACCTCTTTCTCTGTATACACTCCTGAACTTCCTCGTTCCACCACCAAGTCTCCTTGTCCACTTTCCTCTTTCCAGATGACACACCGAGTACCCTCCTACCTGTCTCCCTGATCACATTAGCTGTAGTGGTCCAGTCATCTGGAAGCACTTCCAAACCGCTGTCCGTCTCAGTTCCTCCCTGAAAACCCTGAATTCTTCCTTTTTCAACTTCCACCACTTTGTCCTTTGCTCTGCCTTTGTACTCTTTATCTATCTTTATACCACCAGCATCATTTTACACACCACCATCCTGTGTTGTCTGGCTACACTCTCCCCTACCAATACTTTGCAGTCACTGATCGCTTTCAGATTACAAGGCCTACACAAGATGTAGCCCACCTGAGTGCATCTGCATCACTTCCTCTAACTCCCTCCAGAATTTCGCCTTCTCTTCTAACTCACATCCTACCTGTGGGGCATAACCACTTACAACGTTGAACATCACCTGATGCCTTCAGTTTCCAGCTTCGGACTTATCAACCTGTCTGATACTCTTTTCACCTCTAGAACATTCCTCACAAACTCCTCTTTCAGTATAACTCCTACTCCATTTCTCATCCTATCTGACCCACGGTAGAACAACTTAAACCCTGCTCTTAAGCTTCTAGCCTTGCTACTTTTCCACCTGGTCTCCTGGACACACAGTATGTCCACCTTCCTTCTCTGCATCATGTCAATCAACTCTCTATCCTTCCCTGTCATAGTCCCAACATTCAAAGTCCCTACTGTCAGTCCTACATTCTTAGCTTTCCTCTTCTCTCTCTGCCTACGAACACACCTTCCTCCTCTCCTTCTAAGACCAACAGTAGTCCAATTTTCACCGGTACCCTGTAGGTCAACAGCACCAGTGGCGGTCGTTGTTAACGACTGTCCGGTATGGGAGTCATTTTTGATTTGAAAGTCATGATTCGCATGTTTAATTTGGCATGTGTTTTACGTCGGATGCCCTTCCTGACACAACCCTCTGCATTTATCCAGACTTGGGACTGGCACAAGAAGACACTGTCTTGTGTCCCCTTGTAGTTGAATTGACACATACAAATGTATTTATATAATTATTAACATTGTACATTTTTTCCTGTTAACCACTGAATGTTGCTACCTATTTACATTCACTTCCTCCAAAACAAAGTAGTATTTTACACATTGATGAAGGGATTCTGCAGTTTCTATTTCAAATACATCTTTTCATCAATAAAATGTTTTTTTGTTTCTGAGCATCAGATGCTGTCGGTGTAGCAGGTCGAGTGTCTCAATATTTGTCTGGAGCTGCTGTTTCTCACCTGTTTCCCATCTCAGAGGCCATGCTCACCTGCAAATACAAGAGGTATGTGTCGTGTTGTAACCTCTTTTGTCTTTTGTTTCTAAATTATACTGATGCATCTTAAACCTCAATCTGATGTGTCCTCTTCATTTGACCTTTGTCCTGCTTCTCACATATTTTGACCCTTCCTGGAGAATTCTTTAACCACCACATGGATCTGGTTCTGATGCTGCTGGTTGTTGTGTCTCTGTGCTGTCTGTTTCACTAGTTGTTTGATTTTTCTTCTGTAGCCATGAAGACGACTCCTGTCAGAAGTTTGTTCCTTTTATCGGGGTAAGAAGTACTTTCAGTCATTATTATTACTGCAACAAACCTCTCGGGCTCATGGGAAATGTTGTTAATTAGAAGCTAAAACATACATTTAATAAACAAAAAGTTTAAAAAAAAAGTTGACATATGAAATGCACCATGTCAACCATGTTTTCACCACAGAACCTTTTCCCAGAGAACTGGATCTGTTTGAGGAATCTACTGTAGTTCCTCTACCTGTGTTTTCACCAGAGGAGGCAGGCTCAAACTTGAGTTCACAGACAGAAGTTTTACCCCCGGACAAACTCTGTGGTTGGGGGTTTTTATGTTTCTAAAGGTTCAGGAAGAATTGAGATTTATAAAATACCACATCACATTTTAAACTGTATTTTTAGAGTTTTTGTTTCACTTGGCTCAGAAGATCTAGTTCAAACTTACCTTCTGTGTTTTTTGTGTCTCAGCTGGTCAAGGTTGGCATTGTGGAGCAGAACTTCATGACGACCTCAGGTAGACCAGATTCTCCTGTCTCAGTCCCTTCTCAACCTTTGCATTCAGTCTTAGTTCTGATTTTGTTTCAAATTATCCAATTATTCTGTTATTGGCTGGATGTCGGGCTTCTCTGTCCACAGTGGACTCCGATGACATCACACTGGGATCCCCTCCTACCCAATCGGGGGGACCAACCAGCATCACCTCCACACCTCCACCCTCCCCCTCCATCAGGTATTTCCTGTCTACAGATGTTTTTCAAGATGGAGGACAAAATCTTAGCCTTTGTCTTTGTCTCCCCCTTGTCTCTGTTCAGTTGTCCAGGAGAGGTGATGGGTCTGCAGGTGGACTATTGGAGCAGTCAGGCAGGAGGAGGAGAGCGGAGGAAGGACGTGGGGATGAAGAACACCCTGAAGAGTAACTTCCGCTGTCTGCAGGTGTCGAGACTCAGTGGAGGAGAACTGATGAGCATGACAGTGGTGACCAAGGAGAAGAACAAGAAAGGTGAGGACAGTGTTATAGAGGACCAATGTGAGAGACGGAGGACATGTGGTCGGTAAATCTCAGTTTATTGCCAATGAATTCAAAAATCAAAACCCGGAGATTTCAAGTAGTCTGTGTAGGGACAATCACTGAAGATCTTTAGTTGATGCTGATGTTGTTCAGATAAGAACAGAGCAGGACTCTTAAAGACTGAGTGAAGGATGTCTCTCTGCAAAGTGGCAGGCAGAGACGATGAGACAGTGGAGTCATCTGATGAAAAGGACAGGAGGAGTTGTGTCTCCTCAGCATAGCAAGTTTAGAATAAATGCTTCAACAAACCCTATCTCTAGTGCTGCTGATGATGATATGTGTGTCAGTCATGTTCCTCAGTAAGAAGACAAAGGAAAAGGAGGCGGAGTCTAGGAGTCAGCTGATTGAAGGAATCAGCAGGTTGATCTGTACGTCTAAACACCAGCACACGCTCAGAGGTAAACACACACAAACACACACACTCTGTAGCTAAAGGTGGTTTACTGTTTATTTGTGTGTGACAAACGTCAGGTAATCACTAGTGCAGCACTGCATTACTGCTCAACACTACTTAAGTGTTCAATCAGTTTTTATTACTAATAAATACTGAAAGACTTAAAAAGAAGTAGTGTGTAAACATGTGAAGTTGACTGTGAACATTTATTTCTGAGCTGAATTCTTCTCATTGATGTGAAGCTACTTTAATAGCTGATGAGCTGAGTGATGTGAGAAGGTAACATGATGCCTCTCTGTGTCTCAGTGTGTATAGACGGCGTTGAGTGGAACGATGTCAAGTTTTTCCAGCTCGCTGCTCAGTGGCCGACACACGTCAAACACTTTCCTGTTGGTATCTTTGGATACAACAAACCCTGAAGCTCCAACCTGATATTGTCCTTTCAACTCACCACACACTATACATCTACAAATGGATACAACGTGATGGCCTCTGTTTGTAGATGTAACAGATGTGACATCCATGCAAGGACCAATGAGATTCATAACATAACTGCAAAGAGACACAAAGCATCTACACAGAGACAGACAGTGTGTCCCTGTGTATAAGGAGCAGCTCAAACATCAGCTCTTTCAGAACATCAAAGTTCAAAGTTGATGTGGACTGGAAAACTGGTTTGAGTGTACTTGTACCTCAGACCTCCTGTCAAATGTATTTGAGTCTAAACTCAACATTTGACCAGGAACTAGATGATCTTGTGTTTGCATTACTTCCTCTCACAGCTGCACATTGCTGCAGTTTAACCCTTTAAACCTACATTTAGCACTTTTGTAAAATCTGTGGAAAACTGGAAACAATAAACAGATCTGGAAACCAAGTGTCTATGTTCACAGTTTCAGTTTTATTGCTTTATATCATAAAACGCCAGAGATAGAAAAGAGAGGTAAGACTTTAAGTACGTACTCTCATGGAAATAGGCAGAAATTATAATGAAACTGTTCATGGGATGTGTTTACTGGTAAATTTGTCAGTGTGTAATATAGCATTTAAATCAAATTACACTTAGCAGCTGCTATTGGACAAACTCCATATATAGTGGTCACAGTCATAGGGGGCTGGAGTCTATCCCAGTGGTCATTGGGTGAGAGGTTGAGTCAACCCTGCACAGGTCTCCAGTCTGTCTCAGTGCCAACACAGAGAGACATACACAGATGGACCTAACATGCATGTCTTTGGACTGTGGGAGAAAACGGGGAGTACCTGGGGGAAATCACGAAGAGCATCCAGCATAAAACCTAGAGCCAAATCCACATGTGGACCACATATAATTAATTTGGTGTCAGATTTTCCCCATAGTAATGCTATGATTGCGAGAAAACTGACAACACGCTCAATGGCTCTCGGCTCGTCCCTTCACAGGGGTCCCCACAGCAGAATTAGTTTTTACACTGGATGCACTTCCTGCCACAACCCTCCACTTTTTTATCCGGGCTTGAGACTGGCACCAAGCTGGCTCTTGATGGTTGGGCAGGGCCACACCTGGTGGAGTCATATGGTCTTCTGCAATCCAACCCAATGATCTACCCATTGAGCCCCCCGACCCCCTTAAAACTACTGTGAGTTTTCTTTACTTTAAGAGAGCAGTTCATTTCACATTTCACACAGTGTGTGGACCCTCCACAAAACCCATCTATGGAGGCTACATCTTAGTGTTATACCTTATTTACGATTGCTCTTTTTTGCTTATGTGTTTTTCTTGTGCTTCTTCATCTAGACCTTTCTCTTTCTTTACCGCTCCTCTATCGTTCATTTTTTGTACTGCTTCCTAGAGGATTTTGACTGGAAAACCTTGAAAAATATTGTTTATTAAAATATATTTTCAATATCACAGGGAAAACACAATAGAGGACCTAAAACCTTAGGGTTTTTTTAAGTAACCCTTTCCCCTGTTTCCCCTACAGTGGTACAAGCATGGTGTCATGCCTACACTACAGGCAAAAAATATTGTAGCAACCCACGGTTTATGGGAGCTAACTGTGGGAGGCGGTGAAGCTAAAGCTAAGGCTAACCCTAACTGACTTAGCTAACCTAATTGGCTAGCTTGGGTGCTAGCAAGCTAATGTCAACGAACAGTTCAAAATGGCAGGCGGAAGGGAGAACACTTGCGCCCCATACACCGCACGACCCCAAGTGCCTCGAGCTGTTTGACATAAGCAATCACAACACAACTCTTGCCTTTTTACAGCTACCTCTCACAATAGAGATAGCTGAGCTTTATTTTTGAACACACCCACAAGTAGCCGATCACCGTGAGGGCCATTCATACACCCATCACCTTCACTCACGGTGCCAGCTAACACATACACTTTACATGACAAACCTAAACATGTGAACCCACCTAATAACACTAACTGTAACGTAATCATTTAACACTTGCTGGGCCGTTACACTGCCCCCCCCAAGAGGGTTCAGTGTCCCCACAACCCCCAGTCCCACAACAAAGTCTCTCAACTGTCCCGGCAGATGTCGAGAACGCGCCGGTCTTTGCAGCGGCCCACTCACCGTACCAGGCTCAGCCCCAAGTCCACCATTGTTCATGCTGGCACTGGGAGTGGCCGACAAAAGACTGTCCTCCGGTTTCTGTCACCGGATTCGGAGCCAGAGGATGATATGGCGCCAGCCGATCCCTGTGCAGCACCACCCTCCGCCCCTTTCTCGGCATGCGAACCCGATACACCACCTCAGAGATCCGGTCCAGGATCTCTCCGGGCCCCTGCCAGTGGCTGGTGAGTTTTGGCGAGAGCCCCCGCTTCCTCACAGGGCAGTACACCCAGACATTGTCCCCAACTGCAAAAGGTTGTCCATGGCACCGTCCATCATATGCCCGCTTTTGTCGAGCCCCAGCATCCCCTTGGGATTCCCGAGCCAGCTGATGGACCACACTAAGGGGCTCCTTGAGCCGCCTGAGGTAATCCAACTCTGGGCCCCCCGTAATTTCAGGCTCCGGGGGTGGCCCAAAAACCAAGTCAACTGGTGTCCGGAGCTCCCTCCCAAACATCAGTGTGGCTGGGGTACATTGGCTGGACTCCTGGACAGCAGTCCGGTAAGCCCACAGGACCAGGGGTAGGTGCTGGTCCCAGTCCTTCTGATGCTGGCTGGTTAGAATGGCAAGCTGAGTTGCGAGGGTGCGATTAAACCGCTCCACCAGTCCATCGCTCTGAGGGTGGAGTGGTGTGGTCCGAGTCTTTCTCACCCCGAGCCGCTGGCACACCTCAGCAAACAGCCGGCTCTCAAAGTTCCGTCCCTGGTCGCTGTGCAGTTCCTCCGGTACCCCAAACCGGGAGAACATGTCCTCCACCAGTCGCTGGGCAGCTGTAGTGGCAGTCTGGTCCGGAACTGCATATGCTTCAGGCCACTTGGTGAAGTAGTCCATTGCGACCAGGATGTAGCGATTGCCAGCCTCGGTAGTGGGAAAAGGGCCCAGGATATCCACGCCGACCCTCTCCATAGGCGCCCTCGGGAGCGTTGGGTGGGTCCTTTTTGAGCTGTACAGTCATCAGCTCAGCCTGGCCAGTAGAAACGCTGTCGCAAACGGCGCACCGTCTTGGAGATCCATGGGCCCACCGGAGTACCTCCGCCCGAAGAGCACTGGGGACCAAGAGTTGCAGGCGGTCAGCCCCCCCACCTGGTGCCCGCCACCGCCGGTAGAGGATACCGTCACAGAGCTCCAGGCTGCCCCACTGTGAGTGAAGCAGTTTGATCTCTGGCCCTCTGGCTGAAATGGCCGGCCATTCCGGTCGTTGTTGAGTCTCTAGCCAGCTCCGAACCTCAGCCAGCACCGGATCCATCTCCTGATGCTGCTGCAGCTGTTCTCTGCTGAACGGCTCTCCCTCCCCGGTGGTGACTGCAGCTGCTGATGGCCCCAGCTCTCGTTCCTCATGGCGGCGACAGTAGCGGCACTCGTCCAGAAGACAGGGGCATCGTGAGAGGGCATCAGCATTGCCATGCTGTCGCCCTGGCCGGTGCTGGATATCAAAGTCATACTCCTGGAGGATCTCCAGCCACCTTGCCACCTGGCCCTCGGGCTGCTTGAAGTTGAGCAGCCAGGTGAGAGAGGCGTGGTCGGTCCTCAAAGTGAACCTGGTGCCAAGGAGATATGGTCTAAAGTGTCTTACAGCCAGGACCACCGCCAACATTCTCGCCTAGTCACACAATAGTTGCGTTCAGGGCGGCTCAGACTGCAGCTGTAGTAGGCCACCACTCGTTCTCCTGTCTCCCCCCCTTGAGAGAGTACCGCTCCAATTCCCACTCCACTGGCATCTGTATCCACAATGAACGGCTGCCGGGGGTCGGGGTACGCCAAGACAGGAGCCTCCGAGAGGTCCACCTTCAAACGTTGGAAAGCCCTTGAGCAGGCCTCAGACCACTCGAACCGCCGGCCCTTCTCAGTCACTCGGTGGAGGGTACTGGCAATGGTGGCAAAGTCTTTTACAAACCTCCGGTAATAGGAGGCTAGGCCAAGGAAACTCCTCAGCTCACTGGTGGTGGTTGGCTGGGGCCACTCTTTAATTGCAGCCACCTTGGCCCGGTCCGTGGTCACCCCATGCTCGTTGACCACGTGACCCAGAAACTGAGTCTCTCTCGCCAGCAAGTGGCATTTCGCTGGGTTAAGCCGCAGTCCAGCCTGACGAATGGCCATGAACACGCCTGCAAGGTTATTGATGGCGTCCTCGAAGCCCTTGGCGTGCACCAGCAGGTCGTCCAGGTAGACAACACAGCGGCTCCGTGGAATGTCCTTAAGAACACGCTCCATCAACCGTTCAAAGGTGGCAGGGGCATTGCAAAGTCCAAAAGGCATTACTTTAAACTGCCACAGTCCTTGCCCGATGGTGAAAGCAGTCTTTGAGCGGGCCTCTGGTGCCAGCTCTACTTGCCAGTACCCGCTACGCAAGTCCAAAGAGCTGAACCAACAGGATCCAGCAACATAGTCCAGGGCATCGTCGATGCGGGGCAGCGGGTAAGAGTCTTTCTTAGTTATTGCGTTTAAACGCCTGTAATCCACACAGGGGCGCCATTTTCCCATTTTTTCCCACACCATCACCATTGGTGCAGCCCACGGGCTGTCCCCGGGCTCGATGATGTCATTGGCCACCATGCTCTCGATCAGTTCCTGTGCGGCTTGGCGTTTCACCAACGGCAGTCTATGGGGCCGCAAGCGAATGGGAGGCGCATCGCCAGTGTCAATGTGGTGCTGCACCAGGCCCGTCCTAGTGCAGTCCTCGTCCCTGGCAGCAAAAATGTCTACGAAGTCCTGCAGCAGCCTGTTCAGCTGCTGCCGCTGCGCTGTGTCAAGGTGTCCACTAAAGCAGTCTCATCAGAGGGAGGATCATAGGCACGGGGGGGTGGCTGTTGGGGTACGCTGGCCCTGGTGATGTGGCTCCCGCGGCGTCTCCGTTGCCTCTCTTGCCCGGCCTGGGCTGGAGAGCGATGGTCTCGATGAGGTTGCTGGGGTGCGCTGGCCCTGGTGGTGCAGCTCCCGCGGCGTCTCCATTGCCTATCTTTCCCGGCCTGGGCTGGAGAGCAATGGTCTCGATGAGGCTGCTGGGGTGCGCTGGCCCTGGCTGTGCGGCTCCCACGGCGTCTCCGTTGCCTCTCCTGCCCGGCCTGGGCTGGAGAGCGATGGTCTCGATGAGGCGGCTGGGGTGCGCTGGCCCTGGTGATGTGGCTCCCGCGGCGTCTCCGTTGCCTCTCTTGCCCGGCCTGGGCTGGAGAGCGATGGTCTCGATGAGGTTGCTGGGGTGCGCTGGCCCTGGTGGTGCAGCTCCCGCGGCGTCTCCGTTGCCTATCTTGCCCGGCCTGGGCTGGAGAGCGATGGTCTCGATGAGGCTGCTGGGGTGTGCTGGCCCTGGCTGTGCGGCTCCCACGGCGTCTCCGTTGCCTCTCCTGCCCGGCTTGGGCTGGAAAGCGATAGTCTCGATGAGGCGGCTGGGGTGCGCTGGCCCTGGCTGTGCAGCTCCCACGACGTCTCTGGGATTCTCCAGCAGCACTCCGGCCTGACCGGAGGGGTGTGGTCTCTGCACCGAGACAGATAGCAGACCCCGGCACGTCGACACAAGCTCCCCAGCGGGCCAGCAGATCCAGACCCACAATGCAGTCGTCTCTAATGTCTGCAAGCCAAAACTCATGGCTTATCTGTTGCGCCCCCACCACCACAAGGAACAGTTTCTTGCCTGGCATAACTGTCTTTTCTCCCGTCACCGTAAGCAGTTCAGTGGTGGTGGGAGTCCAGTCTGCGGGGAGAGGACCAGCGGTCCCCGGCAGTACCCCCTGTCGTAACAGGCAGATGGTGGATCCGGTATCCACTAGCGCCCTGCAAAGCTGCCCAGCACCACACTGTGGGGCAGTATATTTGGAGGAGTGGTTGGAAGCGGGATGAGGGGTCCCTCACTGCCTCATCCCGTATCCGTTTCCCGTCAGTGAGTCAGCAGCTAGGCAGTCCCTGGCGAAATGCCCTGGCTCCCCACAGCGGTGGCAGCGATCGTCCCTCGGTCGTCGTCGTGTAACAGCTGGCTAGGCCCGGCTGGTTACCTCTCCCTCTAGGCACTCCCCGGCGGCCTCCCGGCTGGCCGCCCTGACTGGCTTGTGCCAGGCTGGGGATCGGCCCGGTGCTGAACCAGCCCCCAACACCTCCTCTGCACACTCGGCTTCTCTCAGGGCCTCTTCCAGTGAGCGGGGTGTGGACAGGCGGACATGTTGGCGAAGTCGCTCTGGTGCTAGCCCCCGCAGAAAGGAGTGGAGGCTCAGTTCCTCTCGGGCTGCAACCGGAAAGGTGGGGTAGCCGCGTTGGGTGAAGAGCTGTACATCAGCCACGAAAGCCCCCAAGCTCTCTCCGTCATGTCTGTAGCGGCTGGCTAGCTGCTCTCTGCTCTGCTCGACGGAGGTTCTCTGCCCGAAGCGCCATTGGAGAGCGGCAGTGATGGCTTGGAGCTCCCGACGATCCTCTGGAAGTAGGTCAGCAAGCACCTGCAAGGCAGGACCTTCCAGGGCCAGGTGAGTAGCAGTTTCCTCACCGCTCCATCCCCCATGGAGGGCAGCCAACTTGACCTGGGCGAGGTAGGGTTCCAGTGGAGTCAGCCCACTGTAACATGGGTAGCTTTACTGGCGTTATGGGTAACGGTCCGCGTCTCCCGTGGTCAGGGTTGCAGTGTGTAGACCTCCTACACTGGTGCCGTCGGGTCGGCGTGACTCGCTAGCCTTTCGCCGTGCCCCCAGCTTGAGGTGCTCCAGCAGCACGCTGCTCTCTAAGACTGCACACTCTAACTCGCCTATGCTTCGCTCCATTATGGCGTCTACTAGACGATAAATCCCACTTGCTGACACCAATGTAGCAACCCACGGTTTATGGGAGCTAACTGTGGGAGGCGGTGAAGCTAAAGCTCCGTTGCCTCTCTTGCCCGGCCTGGGCTGGAGAGCGATGGTCTCGATGAGGTTGCTGGGGTGCGCTGGCCCTGGTGGTGCAGCTCCCGCGGCGTCTCCATTGCCTATCTTTCCCGGCCTGGGCTGGAGAGCAATGGTCTCGATGAGGCTGCTGGGGTGCGCTGGCCCTGGCTGTGCGGCTCCCACGGCGTCTCCGTTGCCTCTCCTGCCCGGCCTGGGCTGGAGAGCGATGGTCTCGATGAGGCGGCTGGGGTGCGCTGGCCCTGGTGATGTGGCTCCCGCGGCGTCTCCGTTGCCTCTCTTGCCCGGCCTGGGCTGGAGAGCGATGGTCTCGATGAGGTTGCTGGGGTGCGCTGGCCCTGGTGGTGCAGCTCCCGCGGCGTCTCCGTTGCCTATCTTGCCCGGCCTGGGCTGGAGAGCGATGGTCTCGATGAGGCTGCTGGGGTGTGCTGGCCCTGGCTGTGCGGCTCCCACGGCGTCTCCGTTGCCTCTCCTGCCCGGCTTGGGCTGGAAAGCGATGGTCTCGATGAGGCGGCTGGGGTGCGCTGGCCCTGGCTGTGCAGCTCCCACGACGTCTCTGGGATTCTCCAGCAGCACTCCGGCCTGACCGGAGGGGTGTGGTCTCTGCACCGAGACAGATAGCAGACCCCGGCACGTCGACACAAGCTCCCCAGCGGGCCAGCAGATCCAGACCCACAATGCAGTCGTCTCTAATGTCTGCAAGCCAAAACTCATGGCTTATCTGTTGCGCCCCCACCACCACAAGGAACAGTTTCTTGCCTGGCATAACTGTCTTTTCTCCCGTCACCGTAAGCAGTTCAGTGGTGGTGGGAGTCCAGTCTGCGGGGAGAGGACCAGCGGTCCCCGGCAGTACCCCCTGTCGTAACAGGCAGATGGTGGATCCGGTATCCACTAGCGCCCTGCAAAGCTGCCCAGCACCACACTGTGGGGCAGTATATTTGGAGGAGTGGTTGGAAGCGGGATGAGGGGTCCCTCACTGCCTCATCCCGTATCCGTTTCCCGTCAGTGACTTAGCAGCTAGGCAGTCCCTGGCGAAATGCCCTGGCTCCCCACAGCGGTGGCAGCGATCGTCCCTCGGTCGTCGTCGTGTAACAGCTGGCTAGGCCCGGCTGGTTACCTCTCCCTCTAGGCACTCCCCGGCGGCCTCCCGGCTGGCCGCCCTGACTGGCCTGTGCCAGGCTGGGGATCGGCCCGGTGCTGAACCAGCCCCCAACACCTCCTCTGCACACTCGGCTTCTCTCAGGGCCTCTTCCAGTGAGCGGGGTGTGGACAGGCGGACATGTTGGCGAAGTCGCTCTGGTGCTAGCCCCCGCAGAAAGGAGTGGAGGCTCAGTTCCTCTCGGGCTGCAACCGGAAAGGTGGGGTAGCCGCGTTGGGTGAAGAGCTGTACATCAGCCACGAAAGCCCCCAAGCTCTCTCCGTCATGTCTGTAGCAGCTGGCTAGCTGCTCTCTGCTCTGCTCGACGGAGGTTCTCTGCCCAAAGCGCCATTGGAGAGCGGCAGTGATGGCTTGGAGCTCCCGACGATCCTCTGGAAGTAGGTCAGCAAGCACCTGCAAGTTGAGTAGCAGTTTCCTCACCGCTCCATCCCCCATGGAGGGCAGCCAACTTGACCTGGGCGAGGTAGGGTTCCAGTGGAGTCAGCCCACTGTAACATGGGTAGCTTTACTGGCGTTATGGGTAACGGTCCGCGTCTCCCGTGGTCAGGGTTGCAGTGTGTAGACCTCCTACACTGGTGCCGTCGGGTCGGCGTGACTCGCTAGCCTTTCGCCGTGCCCCCAGCTTGAGGTGCTCCAGCAGCACGCTGCTCTCTAAGACTGCACACTCTAACTCGCCTATGCTTCGCTCCATTATGGCGTCTACTAGACGATAAATCCCACTTGCTGACACCAATGTAGCAACCCACGGTTTATGGGAGCTAACTGTGGGAGGCGGTGAAGCTAAAGCTAACGCTAACCCTAACTGACTTAGCTAACCTAATCGGCTAGCTTGGGTGCTAGCAAGCTAACATCAACGAACAGTTCAAAACGGCAGGTGGAAGGGAGAACACTTGCGCCCCATACACCGCACGACCCCAAGTGCCTCGAGCTGTTTGACATAAGCAATAACAACACAACTCTTGCCTTTTTACAGCTACCTCTCACAACAGGGATAGCTGAGCTTTAGTTTTGAACACAAGTAGCCGATCACCGTGAGGGCCATTC
The DNA here is from genome assembly GCF_033026475.1 of Channa argus. NCBI lineage: Eukaryota > Metazoa > Chordata > Actinopteri > Anabantiformes > Channidae > Channa > Channa argus. Next base: position 601,962 of record NC_090199.1, read on the forward strand.
ATACACCCATCACCTTCACTCACGGTGCCGGCTAACACATACACTTTACATGACAAACCTAAACATGCGAACCCACCTAATAACACTAACTGTAACATAATCATTTAACAACATTTAACATTTAAGCAATTAAAGCACAGAACTATTCAGAACACATTTACCCATAATTCCCTACTAACACAAACCCACTTGCTGGGCCGTTACAATATTTTATAGCTAGTGATGTTACGATATTACTAAACGCTGTATGATTTGTCCACTGTTGTCCTTAAATTCACCATTTAATTGTCCCCTCCTCCCCTATAGAGCGAGAGCAGCGGTAGAGTGACATAGTGAGTGAACGAAGAAAGAACAAAAACCCAAATCAGAGAAATCAAACGGCCTTTTCTGATCGTTACACACACACCCCTGCAGGAAGGACTTTTGTATGAACACAACTGAAGTGCACATTTCTCCTGTCTGCTCCTTCGTAGCCTCGTGCGACTGGAATTGGATGCATGTATGGTTTTGTGCTGTTCCACACATAAGTGAAAATAAATTGAATTCATGGGTTGTTTAAGTTTGAATCTGATATATTAGACTTTGTTTTTTGTTTTTTTTGTCTTTGTCCTTTCAGCTTATCCCGTGAGTTCAGTGTCGCCACAGCGGATCATTGTCCGCATGTTGATTTGGCCCAGTTTTTACGCCGGATGCTCTTCCTGACGCAACCCTACTCTATTTCTACCGGGCTTGGACCGGTAAATTAAAGTTTTCTGTCCTCATAAATTAGGAGAGCATTAAACTTACTTTTATTATAATTCATTTTAAAAAAACATTTCTAAAAATAGCACGGTTAAACATTGTCTTTCATAACTGGCAGGAATATTCTGTTGTATTAACATACAAGGCTACATAAAGGGACCTGATCCTACAGACAAGAAAAGAGAAAAAAATAATTTTTCTCTCTTCTAATCAGGGCATTAAATAGTTAAATTATCTAATTAATCTCAAGAATGAAGTAGAATTAATAGTCATGTGTGTTAAGCAAGTTAAATAACTTACGATCAAACTCCGCTGTCTGGTTCCTCAGACACTGAAATGTGCCTCTGATTTCAAAACCGTTTACAATGTAAACTGTTGCTGACTGAATTGTCATAAATATTACTTTATCACAGCGGCTTCATTTCAGGTTTTAAACTGTACATTTAGAGAGAAAAAGTCCAGTTCACAAACATTATTGAAATGCGTGTGTGTGTGTGATGTGTTTAATGTCAGTCTCTGTATTTAGAGGGAAACGTTATGCAGACACGAAAGTCTCCAACTTAAACAGAGCTCAGACTCTAATTAGTACAGAAATAAAAAAAATGCAAACATCTCTCCAGATGGTGTTGACCTCAAACAGAGCTGTGCATGTGCAGCGAGTGCACGCACGGGGACGTTGTTGGGATAGCAACGTAAGCGCGTGCCCGGCCCCGCGGGGCCAAAGTGTTCTTGGTAAGCAGCGCTGGGTGTGTCAATGCAAAATGAAAGTAAAAGTTGGTTTCGTGATGTGAACAATATTTAACGGCGGTTTTCCGTATGGCGGTTTTTTTTTATTCAGTGAGAGGTTTGTTGAAGTTTGACCCCAGTGTCACAGGTGTTTTATTGATATCAAATGTAGGAGTGGAGTTCGTGCGTTTCTCCATGATTTTGGGGAAAAGTCCCTGAACACTCTAATCTGCTATGGGCTTGTTTGTCTGTGTTATTAAATGTATTCAGAAATTTGAAGAGAGAGACAGGCTCCTGATTATTTTCTGACTTGTATAATTATTGTTAGTTTTATGGTAGTTTTGTTGTAATTATTATGCTATATGAGATAAATCGGATTTAAAATTAAGTACTTAGAATAGAAAGGTTCAACTATCAACCAAACTTCATTTTTTACATATTTCTAATCTCTTTTCTAAATTTAGAATATTAGTCAAGCAGCATCTGCAATTTATTTTGTAGCTTTGTGGTCGAAATGTAGGACATTACCTAGATACAAAGGCCTGTTGCCACACATACAAACAGTTGCTGATTATTTTTCTTTGTGAATATTATAACCAGGTGGCAGAAAAGACAACATCTGCTGATTCTTCTTTTGCCACAACACAGTGCAGCTCTACAATAAGATACACCACACCTCCTTGTGAGACAGACACACAATTTCATGTAAATTTAAAGGGGGAGGAGCCAGTGAAACTGAAAGAAAAACAAACAGTGCGCAATTACTCCAGACTCCATTTAGAGTGGACAAAGTAACAGCAGGAGGACAAATGCAGACAGAAACGGGGTGAGTGATTATAATTTTAGTGTCAAAGTCTCTGAGTCAGGTTTTTCCCTTTTGAATATAGAGGGAATGACACACACTGTCTACTTGTGTCCAAAGACACTGAGAGAAAAGGAGGACAATAAAACTGTGTTACTTCCTGTTCCCTCAGTTTTATATATGTGTGAAAAATTTTTTAAATATAATTGAATAAAATCATTGAATAACAACATTAAACCTACAACTGACAGTAGACATATCATGCCTGGCTTTATTACTCTGAGCTAATCTGTGTTATAACTATCTGTTCTTTCAGTTTTGTGTGACTCATGAACATGTTTGTCCTGATTCTTGTTTATCCTGGTTTATCACTCAGCTTAGAAGTTTAAACAATGAGTGTTTGTGTGAAAGAAGATAAGGACAGAGCAAAGTCTGCAGGATCCAGTTGTCTGTCTCTGAAGAGTGACCGGTCCAAAGATTGGCCTTTGCACCTCAGTAAGGAACCTGGACCCTCAGACACAAAGTAAGAGAACTACTAACTCAACACAACTCAACTAAACTTACTGTACAGTATATAAGTGTGTAGAAGCCATTTTCAGTTTGCTTTTACTTGTACTGCAGCTGATCAACTGTGCATGTGCGAAATCTCCGGTGGAGTGATGGTTATTCAAATACTTTGGACAATATTTAAGTTGACCACATGTTTCAAAATGAAACGTGGTCATGTCCTGTCAGAATTTACAATACAAAAAAAAATATTTTTGTCATGATGTTGCAGTCACTGTGAAGAATTTTACCTGCAAACACTGAACCTTTGAGTTTAGATTCTCTCCACCCACATAGTCCCCAAAGGCCAATAACAGATACAATGAAAAAGGTCTATGTGGACAAAAAATAGACAGACATTTTGACAGAGACAGAGACAAAAAACAGAACAGGAAACATTTGGACTGGAGCTGCTCACAGTGACTGTAAAACAGTAAAGGACACAATCAACTCTCTTTAATTGAAGGCTTTTACTGTGAAGGAGCTGCAGGAAGTGAGTTTGTATTAATAACAAACTACAGTCAGATCACTAAAGGTTTATAAGACAGTCAGACAGGAAAAGCAGTTCATTAGTGTTTCTGAAGCAGGAGAAACATCCTTTGGATTCCAGACTGATGCTGAACTCAAACAGAAAAGTAGCTGCACTTTTACTGTTTCTGTGACCATCTGAGCTTCTACACAGTGTTGGACACATGTGGAGCTTTTTCATCCACAACCAGCAAATTATTTTACTTCTAAACAAATGTTTTCACAGAGAGAAGAAGAGGACTCATGCTTCTATAGAGGAGCAGCTGTCCTGCTGTGCTTTGTGTCAGGACGTCCTAAAGGATCCAGTCTCTACCAGCTGTGGACACGGGTTCTGCAGACAGTGCATCAGATCATACTGGGACCAGTCTGGTTCATCAGGAGACTCCTCCTGTCCCCAGTGTGGAAAACGATCCCGAACCAAAGCTGGACTGCAGACAGTCAGTCAGAGCAGCTCTGTCCAAAGTAAGACTGAACATCTGTCTGGTGATGTTTCTAAAAACAGGACTTATTTAAATACAGAAATTTCTTTTGTTATAACATACAGCATTAGCATTTAAGATTATATTTTTTTTGTCAGTAATTATAATCATAATATACTCTTAAACATCTCTTTCTTCAGTCTCACATAGTTTCTTGTCTTTCAGCAGATGTTGGTCTGCAGGAGGTTTTAGATGAACATAAGATCAGTCTGAGGAGGAGATGTGAACGTGTGACTGAGGGAAGTGATGAAACAGGAAGTGGAACCCTCCTCAACAGGATCTACACTGAGCTCTACATCACAGAGGGACAGAGTGAAGAGGTTAATACCCAACATGAGGTGAGGCAGCTTGAGACAGCTTCCAGGAAGAAGACCCTCCATGACACTCCAATCAAGGTCCACGACATCTTTAAAGTCTTACCTGACCAACAGAGATACATCAGAGTGGTTCTGACCAACGGTGTCGCTGGGGTTGGAAAAACCTTCTCGGTGCAGAAGTTCAGTCTGGACTGGGCAGAGGACTTGGAAAACCAAGATGTCAGTGTGCTGGTTGTGCTTTCGTTCAGGGAGCTGAACTTGATCAAAGATGAGCAGTACAGTCTTCTCACGCTGCTCCATGTTTTCCATCCAACATTACAGAAGGTCACAGCAGAGCAGCTGGCTGTCTGTAAACTTTTGTTCATCTTTGACGGCCTGGATGAAAGCAGACGTTCACTGGATTTCAACAACAGTGAGGTTGTGTCTGATGTCACACAGACGTCATCAGTCGATGTGCTGTTGAAAAACCTCATCAAGGGGAATCTACTTCCCTCGGCTCTGGTCTGGATAACTTCCAGACCTGCAGCAGCCAATCACATCCCTCCTACGTGTGTCGACAGGGTAACAGAAGTGCGAGGCTTCACTGACGCCCAGAAGGAGGAGTACTTCAGGAGGAGGTTCAGTGATGAAGAGCTGTCCAGCAGAATCATCTCCCACATCAAGACATCCAGGAGCCTCCACATCATGTGTCAAATCCCAGTCTTCTGCTGGATCACTGCTACAGTTCTGGAGCACATGTTGACTACAGAGCAGAGAGGAGAGCTGCCCAAGACCCTGACTGACATGTACTCACACTTCCTGATGGTTCAGACTAAGAGGAAGAAGAACAAGTATGATGAGGAACAAGAGACCAGTCCACAGGAGCTGACGAAGGCTGACAGGGAAGTTCTTGTGAAGCTGGGGAGGCTGGCGTTTGAACATCTGGAGAAAGGAAACATCATGTTCTACCAAGAAGACCTGGAGCAGTGTGGTCTTGATGTCACAGAGGCCTTGGTGTACTCAGGAGTTTGTACAGAGATCTTCAAAAGAGAGAGTGTGATCTTCCAGAAAACAGTCTACTGCTTTGTTCATCTGAGCATCCAGGAGTTTCTGGCTGCAGTTTACTTCTTCCACTGTTACACCAACAGGGAGAGACAGGTACTGGAGGGTTTCCTGGGGAAAAACTTCACTTTCTCATCCCTCAACCTCCTTAGCAGAGTTGTGGAAAAGTCCCTTGAAAGTAAAAATGGTCACCTGGACCTGTTTGTTCGCTTCCTTCATGGCCTCTCTCTGGACTCCAACCAGAGACTATTAGGAGGTCTGCTGGGTCAGACAGAGAACAGTCCAGAAATTATTCAGAGAGCCATCTACAACCTGAAGAAGATGAACAGTGATAAAATCTCTCCTGACAGAAGCATCAACATCTTCCACTGTCTGATGGAGATGAAGGACCACTCAGTACATCAGGAGATCCAACAGTTCCTGAAGTCAGACAACAGATCAAAGAAACTCTCTGAGATCCACTGCTCAGCTCTGGCTTACATGCTGCAGATGTCAGAGGAGGTTCTGGATGAGTTGGATGTGAACAAGTACAACACATCAAGGGAGGGACGACTGAGGCTGATCCCAGTTGTGAGGAACTGCAGAAAGGCTCAGTAAGATTAAATTTTATCTGATATTAAATTTAGATTAAATTATTAAATTAACATAAAGATGAAGCCTCTGTATTAAAGATTTATGCCTTACACATACATATAGAATATACTGTAAAACTGAACTGTAACACATTTAGTGCATTTACATGGACTTAAGTAACTTAAGGTTACAGTCAGCTTTTTCAAGAGAGCATGTCATGTGAAAGTGTAAGTAATTAGGGAAGCCAAGTTTCTCCAGGTAGCTTTCTGTTGGAGAATGCTGAGGAGAATGCTTGTGATGCTTGTGCTTTATTCATCTACTATTATATTGCTCAAGGACACTTTGACGTGTGAACAAGAGGTGGTCAAGTTTCATACAACAAGCTTGAAATTAATGTCTAACTAACTGATAACTGAGAACATTTGTGATGAACAGTCCAGTTTTTATTATATTTTACTTTATTTTTTTTCATCACAGACTTTCCGACTGTGGACTGTCAGAGAACTACTATGTAGTTGTTGCTTCAGCTCTGAAGTCCAACCCCTCCCATCTGAGCGAACTGGACCTGAGCTACAACAACCTGCAGGAATCAGGAGTGAAACTGATGTCTGCTGGACTCCAGAGTCCCCACTGTAGACTACAGACTCTAAGGTCAGTGGTTTTCTCATATAGATCTTAAATACACAACTTTCAAACCAGTTTTTTAGCACATAAGTTCAAATTCCTTCACTTTATTCTACAATGAAAAGAGACTCAGGTTTGTAAGAAAACTGCAGAAATTAATTGGCAGAAATTAATTGACACATTTCTTTTCAGACATTGATGTCAATTTGCATGTGTAATGCTGCTCTCAAATTTCAAATCATATTGTGTACTACTATTTTTGATACGAATCAAGTGCACGTACTGACTCTAGAAAATACCCCTATGTTGCAGCCAAAGCTCTGATTTGAACAAAAAATTTCACCTTCTTCTGTTTACTTGTGTTTTATATTTTACCAAAATAACTCACCCATAGAAATTAGGAACTCTTAACCATTTGAACACTGTATGAAATCGTTATAAAAATTGCAGTAGGAAACAGTTGACATGTTTTCCCCTCAGGGTTTACCATAGCTGTTTTCTGCTGGCTTCCCCCTTTTAGCATGTTAATGACAGGTATTATAAATGTGGCTGAGATAGTGCTGGTTGCAGCCCAAGTACTTACACTAAAACATTACATCCATTACAAACACAACTGAGATAATGCTAAGAAAAGTTGTTGTGCAGACTAATTGTCCCTCAACACTTTGAGTGCATAGGCCAACTGAACTGCGGCCTGTTATGCTGGCAGTAGGCTTGTTAGCTTGTTACTAATTAGGCTGATAGCCTGTGGATGATATGACTGTATGATACCTGCTAACTGCAGACTTTAGAGAGATTGCTACAGTTAAACAAATTTTAGTGCCTGTTAGTGTTGGGACTTGAGAAGCAGAGTTTAGTTTACTTATTTTACTTATAATACTTATCATAACTTATATATAATATATGATATATACCTATAATATTATTAAAAAGTGTCAGGTGTGTTGTGTGATAAAAGAGTATAAGCAAGAATGAAAGGAAAGGTGTTCAAGACGGTGGTGAGACCAGAGATGTTGTTCGGCTTAGAGACAGTGGCACTGAAGGAAAGACAGGAGGGAGAGCTGGAGGTAGCAGAGCTTAAGATGTTGAAGTTCTCTTTGGGAGTGACGAGGATGGACAGGATCAGGAATGAGGACATCAGAGGGACAGCTCATGTTAGATGTGTTGGAGATAAAGTCACAGAGGCCAGATTGAGGGGGTTTGGACATGTTCAGAGGAGAAACTGTGAATATATCGGTAAAAGGATGCTGAGGTTGGAGCTGCCAGGCAGGAGGTCTAGAGGAAGACCAAAGAGGAGATTTATGGATGTAGTGAGGGAGGACATGAAGTTAGTTGGTGTGAGAGAAGAGGATGCAGAGGACAGGGTTAGATGGAGGCACATGATTCACTGTGGTGACCCCTGAAAGGGAACAGCCGAAAGGAAAAGAAAGACCTATACCTAAATTACCAATGCAGTAACTGAACTAGTCTATTAACAGTGACAGTCTTAGTTGCACTGCTGTCATGGTTAAAAATGTGGTAGCAGACTGCTGCTTTTTTACTTTAACAATTATAAAATAAAAACAAAACTATAAAATGTAAACAAAAATATAAAAGCTATGATGTTGTGAGTGCCAAATAAAGGCATATGGAGGATTAATTATTTGCTATTTGAGTCACAGCTTGCCTGGCACTTAGTGGCCTCGTATTCAAGGAGAAAACTAAATAAGTCATTGCTGACATGAATAGGTTTATGAATGTTGTGCTGACATTTGGATGATGTCTGTAGAAGTCTGACATTCTGATGACCCACAATAACACAAGGACAAAGTCCCTCTAACACCATTGATTAGGACATATCTGATTGTTACTAATGATTTGATCCACATCTTTGATTCTTTATTCAGATTGATGTACTGCGGTTTCTCAGAGAAAAGCTGTGATTCTCTGGTCTCAGCCCTGAAGTCCAACCCCTCCCATCTGAGACAACTGGACCTGAGAGGAAACAAGCTGCAGGATTCAGGAGTGAAGCTGCTGTGTGGTTTTCTGGAGAGTCCACACTGTAGACTGGAGACTCTGAGGTCAGAAACCATGTTTTAGTTGTGTGCTGACATTAATATGATGTTAAAGTTGTTTTGACACTAAACTACAGACAGGTTCATGTTTCTGAGGTCAGTTCACCGTCACATTAAAATGGCAAGTGTAAAATAAACATCTTTAGATATATTATTTAACATAAATGTTAATTTAAAACTGTGTAATTCAATGGAAAAGAAGAATTCCAGATAACTTTGCAGAACTGCTTTCACATTTCTCCCCCCTTTGTTTTTAGTACACTGTGGCACAGGAGGTAGAATAACATTTAACATTTACAATCAAGGTTTTTTACATTTCTCTCTTTTTCCTTCCTAAGCTGACCCTGTCTTTATGAGGGTTGGTCTTAATGTGTATTGGGCAGCTAGGAAGTGATTGACAGGTTGTATCCAGGCAACATTTAGGCCAAAACCAACTGGTGCAACCATTTTTACTCCAGCCACTGGTGTAGTGAAATGGAACTTATTAAATGTCATCATTCAAAGCTCAAATACAGGTCCAGTTCAAAGTTTGCATCAAGCCAAGTACCGATCAAATAAACAGAAGTGTTTTTGGTCCACCTGTTCTTTCAACGATGCTGTTGTTGTTGTTGTTGATGATGATGGATGTTAGATGACTTAGGCTACTTGCTTTAGTTGGGTATCCCAGAATGAAATGCATGTTAACCAGAGGTCTTGGCAGAGAGTTTAAGCTTCTCTAAGAACTGGTAAAGGTTTTATTCTACAACTGACCTTGAACCACTTTATGGATATTTTTTCATGTGAGAAAATTTCCCTGTACTTTTAGAAGGTATTTGTCTTGCAGGTTACAAGGCAACCTTTTACCACAAGTGCCATCATATTGCCGGTGGCCAACTTCTTGTACTACCAGTATAAGTATTTCAAATATGTACTGTACTTTAAGTCCATGAATAGCATAAGAAGATAAAAGATTGACTTTATGGTGTTTGATTTTGTTTACACATCAACAGCCTGGTGACATCTTATTAGTTATTTAACAAGAGCTAATTTCAGAAAATTCAGAATTATCTGAGTGATACCTCTCACCATTAAAAGACAATCTTTGGCTCCGCAAACAGTGTTGTAGCCCATTTTTTCGCCAACACACAGAGATCACAGACAGCTTGAGATGTAGCATATCAACTCGCTGTAGGTTATCATAAACATTAAACACACAGGAGACAAAAAGACCGTCTGTCTCTTGGAGTGCTTCCTTAAAACATTCATAAAGTTTATTCAAACAAGGTGTCTGTAGCTTCATTGTTGACAAAAAGATGAAGCTAGGCTTCACTATGTGTGATATCATGATTGGGTTTCTGAGACTCCACACTCTACTCTTTAACCCACAAATGAACAAACTCCAACTACTGATAAATTCAACAAAAGACTAGTAGTAGGACTCATAGTGGAAAAAGTTTACTTGGCCTTCCATGTGTAACCTTGTTCCACAGCACTTAAGCAACAAAAATTATTTGATCTTAGCTCTTTTTGATTGTTTAAAACGGGACGTTTGTTTTCACAGAGTTACATGTTTTATTCTTTTTTCAGATTGGGTCACTGCAGTTTGTCAGAGATCAGCTGTGATTCTCTGGTCTCAGCTCTGAAGTCCAACCCCTCCCATCTGAGACACCTGGAGCTGAGTAACAACAACCTGCAGGATTCAGCAGTGAAGCTGCTGTGTGGTTTTCTGGGGAATTCACACTGTAGACTGGAGACTCTGAGGTCAGTTCACTGATTGTTACTGTTGGAGATTTTCTGTGTTTCATGAACAACTTGTGACTGTGTGATGTGGTCTTTCTTCAGGGGGACCAGCCAGGTCTCTGTCCTGACATTTCAGATTGTGATAAAAGTCAGTTTGGTTCATTTAGTCGACCTTCACAAAAAGATGCAAATTATTATTTTACTATTTGTAGTTTATATTCTCTGAATATTTTTGTATTTAAAATGTTTAATAATTTGATATCAATGACTTTCCCCCTTGGGGACTATTAAAGTCTCATTTCATGTCATCTTAAACATAAGAAGATTCTCTAATATGTCCCCAAAAATTACTTTCTTTTTTCTGGTTCTTTAAAGTTTGATTCATGTCACTGATGAGTCAAAGTATTGTAGGAAGATTTTAGTCTGTCATATGTGATTTGATGTTTGTCTGATAATTCCAGAGGTGAGTGAGGTGAGCAGTATGTTCTGAATCAGTGCTGACATGAATAGGTGTATGAATGTTGTGCTGACATTTGGATGATGTCTGTAGAAGTCTGACATTCTGATGATCCACAATAACACAAGGACAAGTCACTCTAACACCATTGATTAGGACATATCTGATTGATTACTAATGATTTGATCCACATCTTTGATTCTTTATTCAGATTGAATGAATGCAGTTTGTCAGAGATCAGCTGTGATTCTCTGGTCTCAGCTCTGAAGTCCAACCCCTCCCATCTGAGATATCTGGACCTGAGTTGGAACAAGCTTAAGGAGTCAGGAGTGAAGCTTCTGTCTGATCTTGTGGAGAGTCCACAGTGTAGACTGGAGACTCTGAGGTCAGTAGAGGGTTGGAGTCAGTCCATGCTGCTTTCAGCAGTATTGTACTAAACCCAGTTAGTATCAAAGCAAACATCCAGTTTTTCCTGTAAAGCTCCAAGTTCCTTTGTACAGACCAGAACCCCAGCTGAAGTCCAGTCCTCAAATGTGTCTCTGTCTTTCTGTCATTAGTTTGCTCCATATGTTTTCAGTGACAGCCTCCATGTTGATTTGTCAGCTGATATTTAAAAAGCAGAGAACATGTTCATGAACACACATTGACTGTGTGTTTAAATGGAACAACAGCAAATCCATCACTAAAGTGTTTGTGTAGTAATGAAGCCTTCAGGACTCTCAGCACTTTATTTCCACTGTGAACTGGAGTGAAATGTGCAGAGGAAACAGATTTGATGCTAAAAGTGTCTGCAGGTCTGTGAGCTTCCAGCTCTGTGTGTTCACTCCAATACGTTAACATGAGAGCTGAAAGGAAGCTGACTACGCTACACAGCTGCTCCACTTGTGCTCTGAACAGGACTGAAGTCCCTGCTGCTCTTTCTTCTGATGCTGATGAAGTGAGTCTCTGCAAACACTCACTGATCTCCTCTCTTCTCTCTCATTCTCTCTACAGGTGGAAGCCAAGTCTAAAATGAAGTGGTGATTTCTAAAGGATCAGGACTGTACATGTATGTAAAGCATATATCTGCTCTGAGAACAGCTCCACTGTCAGACACAATGTCATGTCCACCATCATCCCTGTGTGATCCTCTGGATCTGACAGAGGATCAGCAGTGGATCTGGTCTACTCTGCTGCTGCTCTGCTGCTGCTCTGTCCTTCTACACTAAGACTCCTCCACCCTCCACCTCCACCTGGATTTCACTTTGTTTTTTTTGATTCCTTCAGATCTTCTTAAGCAAAAGTGACTCTGCAGTCGCTCTGTATTTTTTTATATCATCAAAAAAACAATTGCTGAATAGCTGAAACTAATCTACTTCAAAAAGATCGCAACATGTGCAGATTCAACTGAATGATCATTGGCTGTCATATAATGTGTTTGAGTTATGTTCTACTAAGAGGAGTTTCTGTAAATTGATTTACCACATTTGTTTCAATTAAAAGAAACAGTCTCATAGTGTTTAACAATGTGACGGGAAATGTATTAATTCTGAAATATCAGTGCTAGTGTGAAAGTAAAACAAAGGACTTAATCAAGCTTATAATGTTTATCAACTGTTTGTCATTTGGCACTAAGAGGACAAGTGCTGGTCCACAAATCTGTCAATCAGGATTGACAGAAACAGACAAACAGCAGTCATACTGTCTGCATTCAGTGGCTGTGAGGAGCTTTACAGCCAACTGCTGGGGACTGGGTGCTACTGCTTGTTTGTCTATCAGCACAAAAACCCGACACACAATAGGGACATGGTGACTATCACATAATTGTAGTCTCAAATCTCATGTCTTATTTGTAAAATAGAAATTAGGAAGCCCTCTTTCTTGTCAGTTAGTTCAGACTGTCCAGAGTGGACAGAACAGGAAAAAGGAAAATGAAAGACTAAGTCAGACCTGATAAGCCCTTGGGTGTTGGGAGGTGTTGCTCATCTCTACAGACATTCAAATTATTGCCAAACAAACATTGATGGTACAACATACATTTAGAGTGTGTTTTGATACCATTAAGCCCTAGACTTTTAGAAATATTAGGGAAAAAAGTAATGGACAGCATTTTATGAACTTTTCATAAAGTTATTTATAGTGACTGTACTGCTGGGCCCTCTACAAGCACCATAGGATTTAAAGGGTTAAAGATATGCATATTGAGCAAAAGAATTGTAACTTGACATTAAGTCATAGCTGTATATTAGGCATCTTAATATCCTCCATGTTCAATTACATTTTTTTCAGTTCATCATAGCGAAAAAGAAATGTGTTATTAGGTGTAGTCAGTGGTTACTGTAGACCAATAGCAGAGAAGTAAAATTTAAAAAAATTTGAAACAGGATGACACATCACTCATTGTACTTTAATGTGTGAAGGAAAGCCATCACATTCCATCACATTCTGAAATCCAATGAAAAGGAACTGCTCCTGTGTTCCTTTCATTACAGCTTCCATTTGGCAGTTCTCATGTAACCAGTCACATTACAGAAGTGATTGCTCTCTGCTTCTCAGTGTTCTTTGAGGTTATGTATGCACACACACACAGACACACACACACACACACACTCACACAAACGTACACATAATGAAATATTTGACTTTACTGATACAGCAGCTCAGGTTCAGCTTGACAGAGTGTAGAGTCTCAAGAGTTCATGGTCCCTGTACAGCAAAGGCCTTTGACATTGTTAACACTAAACCCAGGATTATCCAACGCTCTTTAGTTTTAAATAATAATTATATCTCAAACTTAGTACAGAGATTCATGTAGGTGCAACAGTACCATCAAAGCTTTACCATCAAAAGTCCTGCAGCTTCTCAGAAAACTACAGCATCAGCTGCCTTCATCGGAGTGGTTGTGGTTCATGCACAACAAAATAAAACAGTTTAGGTTATACAAGGAGAAGGGTTTATGATACAGATATGTGTTTTTAAATAAGAAGGAGGTATGTGGTAATGAAAATAGTCCTGGAGGTCACCAGCACTGAGCAGTCAGAAAACAGTCCAATATGGACACCAGAGTATGTCAAAAACAAGAATCTCAAATCCACCAAGACTGTCAAAAACGTGTCCTTCTGGAATCTTTGGGACCATAGAGATCCATCACAGATATAGTGAATCTGTACAGGTATTAGATGCTCATCAAAATGTTCAACCAGAAAAACAGAAAATTACATGTCCATCAGAATGATCAACCAAAAAGATGCACAGGAACCTGTCAGAGTGTGCAGAAATCCTTACATTGTCAGGCAGCTGTTACAACCACTAGAGAAGTCTCCAAACTCTTACAAATAACAAATAAAAGGAACCAGTCAGAACATTCAGGAAACTAGCCGAACCTTCTCAAACTCATCGAAAGCCTTAGACAATTGACAAGAACCTATTGCCTATTATATATAAAACCCGTATAATCTTTTAGGCCTGTGTAACACCATTAAATCCCATAAAAACTATCCAAATACATATTTATCAGCCTGTGAAGTCAGCAAATAATCCTACTGCAACTATTAGTTCTTTCAAAACTTCAGAAACCTGCCACAAAGTCATGTTCTTTAGAACCTTTTTGGAATCCATCAACAGGAATCTGTTACATCTCTATAGGGACCTGTCCACTTATACAGGAACGTATAAGAACTGTTCATCATGAACCTGTTGAACCTCTTGAAACCCATCAGAATTCAGAAAAACTCTTAGAATCCCTTTACATGACAGTAGGCTTCCAGTGAAGAGAAGACAATGTACAATAACCACAAGCTGAAGAACAAACTGGTGGTCAGGATCTTAGGGATTCGGGGTCCACCGAGCTCCCCGCCAATCTCAGGTCGGCGACGGTAAATGAGGACGGCGATACAGATGAAGGCAAAGATGGTGAAGAGTGTGACGGAGAAGGCTAGTGTGCCGGGGTCGACCCTAAACTCCTGACCTTTAGAGTAGTGGTAGATGGCAGCGATGGACCAGGCCACCCCAATACCCAGGAAGACGTTGACAGCATTACTCCCTGTCACGTTGCCAATGGAGGCGTCAGCGTATTGGTCCTGGATGGCTGCCACTTTACTTGCAAATGTGTCTGATGGAGAGAAAAGGTGAAGATTCTTCAAAATGTTAACTGTTTCAGTTTACCTGCTGTATTATTTAGTGTTAAAACAGAACAGATGAACTGATCCACCTGAAGCTAACCACTAATTTCATAGGAGTTCCTACAGATTATAACATAAGTTGGCTGTGATGGATTTAGGCAACTATTCAGAATCTGACTATAACTGTGGCTAAAGCAATAATCTAGGCAATTAATGTATTTTTATCCAGGTTTGTTTCAGACCTGGAACAGAAGTGCCCAGAGCCACAAACACCACAGCAGTGACGGAGTCTTTGAGGCCAATGGTGCAACCAAAGTGTGATGCAAGGTCACCAATCACTGCTGTTAAGAGGCCAATGACGCAGATGCAGATGACGAAGCAGGCCCAGCCATTCCAGTAGTCAGTGGGGGGAACAAAGGCAAATAGAAGCTTCCAGAAGACAGTGAGGAAATGCATGACGTAGTCAAAGCAGGAGGGCAGCTTTTCCTCACCACATTCATCATCATCATCATCATCATTACCTGAAGAGGAGAGTGAGGAAGGAGTAATTGATTTAGTATTGAGGCTTCAATAGGTTTATCTCTGAACCCTTCGGACCATTTCGGACCCTTTGCCACTTCTTACACTACCCTCAAAAGTTCAGAATTCAGAAACTCTTTCAAAGTAAAAAAGACTTGAGCTTGTTTCAGGACGGCTCATGATTGTACCAGAGTTGACTGTGATGGCTTCCACAAACTGCTCTCTCCAGCTGTTTGTCCCAACCAGCAGGGCCAGGTTGGTCTTCTTGATGAGTTTATCCACAGTGCTCTGAAAGATATCGGGGAACAGAAAACCACTCAATCAATCAGTGTTTGCTCTTTTTAAAATCAGACACCTGAAGAGCTGACAAGCAATTAGACAACCTTTAGAGAAAAAGTATTCCTTTTTCTCATAAGCAGTTTTTAGGGAACTGCCAGGATCAGAGTTGCAAGTGGGAAAAAGGTTTGCGAAATCTCTACTTTGCTTTTACATGTGCATTTAGTTATTGTCAAGATGTTTTTGACCCAAATTGAGGAGCACACACACACTGAGTAACTCAGGTTTAGTGAATTTCCAATGGAAAGTTTAACATGTGGATTGGAGGAACCAAGAATCTCACTGTGTGGATGATCAGTCTACCTCCTGAAGCACAGCTGCCTTGTTTATTGCATGCAGATACTTCAAAGGACAGATTAATAAAACATTGTTCATCCTGCAACTTAGCTCAGCATAACAACCAGGATCTGTAAAGAGGTGTATCAAAGAATATTTGGCCACTTTAGGTGATGTCATGTAGGGCCACTGCTAAGAGCCCAGAAATGCAGCACATAATCGGTGTAAAATGAAAGATAGTTGTTGTTACACTAGTTTTAGACAGCTTCATAAAACAGAATCTTACCATGAGCTTTGCATAGTGCTAACAAGTGGTTTTCTTTTTGCCATTTATTTTCAAATCTAAATGCTAAGCTAACCATTAGCTGAGATGGTGTTAGTCTAAACAAAGAAGCAGCATTTTCTCTAATGTTGAACTTTTGCATTGATAACTTAAAATCAGCCCAAATGTAGACATTTTGAAAGGGGAAGCAGACCAAACCAAGACAAAAAGCATTTCTAAAATTCCTCTACAGGACTGATTCGTTCTTTGATACCTTCTATCTGAGGATGTTGATTATTACTTGCATAATGGTAAAATATAATTTCTGACTTCTTCAGATTTGACTGTTTTTGATATTATTATCCTGGTGACAAACAGAAACTCATTCCACCTTGAACTCATACGACTCCTCGATGATGACCTCCAGTTTGACGTGTTCACCCAGCATCGGTCTGCCCATCTCTGCAATCCGCCTCTCTTCCTCCTCTTTCTTGGTCAAAGCCTCCTCATCACCATCATCCTCTGACACAGAGAGAGAGTGTTTAATGGTACAACTCCTGCCTGGTTAAGCTAACATACGGATAGACAAATGGATGGATGGTCGGGTAGAAAAATTATTGACTGATTGTTGAACAGACAGATGAGCCGAATGATGGTGGAACAAACTCAGTAATGGAATAACTTGAGAAAGTCTGGATGCATGGACAAAAACTTAAGAACTGAAAGGCAAATGGATGACCAGCTGGAAGAGTAGATGGAAGGATGAAAGAGTCTAATGGGTGGTTAGACCTGCTAACATAGACAACTGAACTGATCAACTAGGTAGACTCATGGTGGACAGACCAATGGTTGATGGACACTTGGGTGTCACCTTTGATGTTGATGACAGTGGAGGGGGCAGGGTGGTCTCGTCCCTGGACCTTCCTGTAGATGTCTCCACCTAAACAGGTGAAGAGATTTTGCTGAAACCAGACGACTTCTGTTACCGTAAACAAAAACTGCACTAGATGCAGAGAAAGTCCTGAAACTGTCCTCAGCCTGACAACACTAATAATCCACTCAGTGAAGACAATTTCTGTAAAGGTGAAGGTGAAGCTGTGGAGAAACGTCCTGTTGGTCAGGTCAACAATAATGTCTGAAACTATAAAATAAGTCTCATGTTGTCAGACAACGCATGCTCAGTGAGACACGACTGCACAAAAGATGATTTCCTATCAGCCTCAGCAGTGGAGAAGATCAAAGGTCAGTTAGTGAAGAAAAGCGGATAATCACAGTACAGAGTCGATGAAATCAGCAGTGGTGGGTGTGTCCTGTTAATGCAAGCAGTCACTAATTCAACTTATTACAGGCTGTGAGTATAAGTAATACAATACAATACTAAAATACTACAGTAATGGTAATAGTTGAAATGCTACAGTTACATACATACTAAAAAGAGTGAAAGTGAATTTTGTACATGCAGTAGCAGAGTGAAATTAGTCACAGCCTGTTAACCACTAAGTTATTCTTGTTTGACTGTTAAACAGTGAGTTATGGTATATCACTAAAATTTTACTTCATATTTAATTAGAAATTATACATTTTTTACTTGATAAATAACTTTACAGGTACAATTTTGGTGCAGGTGGTTTCCACTGAAGAGAGATCTTCTATCTTTTCCCACACTGTGCTAAATAAAAACCAGCTGGAAAGATTTACAGTGACATTCAAGTGCTGCATCTCCGTTATCGTATGTGTGGTTGCTTTAAATGTCAGGACACTTTAAAGCAAACATTTACACGACTGCGAGGCGTCTTACCATACAGCTGTTTGTCTATTAGGAAGTCGCAGAAAAAGCATGAATTAACTCAACACTGAACGTTTGTATATCACATCATTAAATAGGAAGACACTGTGTTGGAGTTTCACCTACCTGTTTTGACAAATCCACCTAAAAGGCAGGAAAATATAAAACAAGATGTTAGATTCATTGTGCGGATTGTCAGTTACATATTACAGAAAGATGTCATAATGCACGATCATACTTATGCTTCACGGCTGAGACAAGACATATTAAATGCGTGAGACATGATGACAAACACCCAGCAGGACAGAAAATGAGAAGATTTAACCGGCTTACCGGCTTCCTGAAGCAACACAGCTGAAGAGCAGAAACAGACGAGAAAGAAATGAGAGTAAAATAAAATAAAAGCAGATAAAGAAACAGAAGCTCTCAGCAGCTGAAAAATTAACTTCTAATAACCTGCATGTTTTGATTTAAACTAATCGTCACCATCTTCTGCTTAATCTAAAGTATGATATTTCTTAGGATGATGTTTAGTGTTTCATGCAAACTCAAACCAAAACTCTGCGAGACAAACACAGACAGACACAGGTTTAATAGGACAGGGTTAAACAGGACAGTGCACCTGTCCTAACTAGTCCTAACCACATTTCCTCAAATATGTCCAGTCCTGCACTAATCATCCATACCATGTTCCAAACTGTCCCAAGCCTAATTTCTAACTCTGCTTTTACCTCCTGTAACCTGTTTCAACCAGTCTCAACTTGTCCAAAACAAGCCAGAACTAGTTAAACCAGTTCTACACATTCCTAAAGTGCATCTGTCCTTACCATGCCAACATGTCTGAACCACTCCTTTCATGCTAATAACTTGTGCTGACTGAGACAGGCCTCAGATACCTGTCCCAAAAATGCCACTTGGTGGATTTGTTCGAGATCTTGAAGACTTTTACCTCTGGAAGGCCTCTACAGATCATAGGTACTGATGACTGATTTCATGAAACTCAGAATTTGAAGGTATGAACAACTCCACAGAGGTAAAGCTGGAACACCAGACCAGTGATACGGAACTGTAGAAACCTCAAGTTCTAAGGTTTTCAGGAACCTTTTCAGGAACCTTGAGCAAGTAACCAAATAGTATAAACTGGATAACTGAAAATTTCCACAGGCTTTTGCAACTGGTCCCTAACTGGTACCTGTTGGCCTGCCCAGTTGTATCCTGCTCCATTCCATCCAAACCGCTCCCAGCTTGACCAAAACTGTCCTATCCTGTCCTAACCAGGGCTAATCTGTTCAACTTGCCAACCAAGTGGTACTGGTATCTCACCCGATCAGTCCACACTTGTCTCAGCATGTCCAGGACCGTCCTTAATCTGGTGTCTGGTGTAAAGCATCTTAACTAACCTCTCTTCTTACTTACACTGTCAATCTTAACCAGTCTAATCCAGTCTTAACCAGTCACCATTGATCCTAAAATCAGTGCACCAATCCTGCACCAATAACCAATAAAACGTTCAGCTGATGGAGCTTTAAAAGAGGAGGCAACGTAGAAACAGCAGCAAGAAAGTAAACGAAACATAAAAACCAGCAGAGCCCAGTGAGGTAGATGAGGCAGAGGTTAAAGGTCATGAGACACCTGTCCATCTCCTCCTGTTCCAACTTGGCTCTTGCAGCTCTATGTAGAAGCTGGCCTGCTTATCGTACTCCTCATGGTCAATTATTCTAACTGCTATGGTCTTCCTGCAGAAAGAGTGCAGACAAAAACAAGGGGGGGAGGGGTCAGAGCTCAGGGGTCATGCTTTAGTTCACACACATTGAAATACACTCATACGGGTTAAGGTACCTATAGTAATGAGAGGATGACCTCACCTGATCTGTCCATCTTAGGTTAAAGTCATAATGAAATGAATACCAGAGTCTCACCTCAGCTACGATTTAGATTAAGCAATATAAATACGAATTAAAGGGTTATTACACCTGAATTAGCAAAAGAAAAACTTTTACTATTACATTTTCTAATTGCACATATTTTGGTTTTCATTTCTGAGGTATTTGTGGAAGAAATGCAAAGTTTTCCCACCAAAGGTTTTGGTGGGGAAAGTGAAACCTGATTCCATGATAATTATTTCCATGTTGCAGTTCCAAAAACCTTTCTCTGCCGTAGTAAGACATGAAAAAGTTCAGACTTCATTCACCGGTTTTTAAGTCATAATATTGTTGACAATCTTGCTCTGAGTTTAAGTTATCTACAATTCTGATAATGCTCTGGGGGATCTGAGGAGGAAGTTTATTGTTCCCTTGATTTCTGAATTAATGCAGGTTTTATCCCTGTGGTCACATTTAGAGCTGAATTCTCTGCGATCAGCTCCTGTTTGCAGTGCAGCCCTCATAGTTTTACTGTGATACTGAAGAAAAACTACAAACATAAAAAATCTGAATGAAGTTCTGCAGCCTCTATTCTCTGGATTCTAAGTGGAGCTATGGAGGTTTTCTGGAAAGAGATTTCAGATGATGATGTGCTCAGAAATTAGGGGTGGGGTGACGTGTCGATGTACAAACGTCGTTTCAATGCCTCATAAGCAGCGCTCCAAATTAGCACTGTCCTGTTGTCCCAGGGAGAGTAAAAATTGCACCTGGGAAACAAAGATTCAGGATCCGGGACAATTTTGGGACAATAAAGAAAATTAGCTCACAGTGCACGGATTTAGTTGTTAAAGGTTAACTAGAGCTCAAAGAAATAAAACTTTGTTCCTTGACATCATTGTACATTAATTCTTCAAGACCCCACTGTGATTAGGGAAAAAGAAAATAAACTTGTGGAGCAGCTTCTTCTCTCTGAGTCTGAGCACGGACGGAGCTCAGCCAAGTGTCTACAGCAGAGATGGAATAGACAGCTCAAGTAAAGTCAAAATCGACCGGACAACATCAGTGCTCGTCCTGGTACCGGCCTTAAAATGCACCATAAATTTACACCAGAGAGTCGCCATTTGTTTGCTCCTTATTCGTCACCTTCATCAACAAATTTTGAATACAGAATGTCAATCAGAGGGTTTAAATAATGCCCTGGATTTGCAGATCAAAGCCATCCTGCACGGAGCTGGAGGCTCATTAGTAGCTGGACTGCTTTACTTTCTGTCACTTGAAAGTTTGACTTCAACCTGGGTTCATGTGTTTTTTTTACATTGCTTGTTTCTGGCTTTATGTGTCACTCAACTTTTAATGTGTGATGCTCAAAGAATGTAGGATCATTTTACTTTTACCAGTTTTTCTCAACAACAAATTTAGAAAGAGGATTGGTCTGTCCAACCTGTGGGTGAGAAGATGCATCAGGATAAATCGTGCGTACATGCGTTTAAATAAAATGTCCGTAAAATGAGACAAACAACATGGTAATCTGGGAGCTCTGACAGTTGTTATTTATATATTTATATGTTATTTACTTATTTTGCTGTTGAATTGCTAAATGTAAATTGAATCACATTCCTTTAATTGAATGGAGCTGGTCTATAAAACACAGATCAGCAGTAAAGACTGGACTAGTTATTGTTTGGGGAATAAAGTCCTGCAGAGCCAACTTTGTTATATTTGTTTGTCTGAAGAGAAGATGATTGAAGAAAATATTGAAATATAAATAATTAAATTAAAAATGTATTTTTAGTTTATTTATTTTTAGTAAATTATTTGTTATATTAATTGAAAAAAGAGCTTAATGGGAAAATAATATATAGATTCACTGATTAATTAAAAAAAATAATTAATAGAATAATCAACAAAAACATAAGAGTCAAGTGCAGCACTGCACTTAATCTTATTAAGATATTTCAGTATTCACTGTAAAAACTCAGTTCAGTGATTGTCTGTTTCGTTTCTGAATCTTCTGGGGATATTTTTGCCTTTAACTATCAGAGGACAAATCAACCATTTGAATTAATGAGGTCTTGGGGTGAGTTTAGATTCACAGAGGTCAAAGGTCGTTAGTGATGGAGTCATGGTTACAGCACAGCGATGGGATACTCCCACCTTTCTTTTCACTCATCTCTAGAAGCTGAGGCTCCCCGATCTCTAGGAAGAAGTTCTTGTTTTTCTCATATTCCTCGTCATCGATTATATTGATCTGAATAGTTTTACTGAAACAGAAACAGAGAAAAGAGAGTTCGCAGAAGGAGGAGTGAGCCCATGAGGTGTGATGGAGGAAAGAAAACAAGGTGATCAGAAGGACGTGATATCAAAGACAAACTGCATGTGAAAAACTCATTGTTAGACTTCAAAAATGAACTGTCTGTGATTAAGAGACAGCAAAGAGACACATGTTTGACACATGTGAGATGATTTATTCTTGTTCATTGTGTTACTATTCTATGTTCAAAGCACATTAGCTTTTCGTTTGAGTGTAAAGATGTGCAGTATACTGCAGGACCACACGGAGCAGCAAAAACTCCACCAGTCTCAGACATCACTCGGTTTTGTGATATACACGTGGAGACAGGTGTCTTTCCACAAGCAACAAGACAAGCGCCTTGAGACGTTCTGACCAGACCTGAGACACAAAACACTAATCAGATCAGCTGCGTTCACAAGCCTCAATGTATTTCAGTTGCTAATGAACACAGGTCAGTACTGAAGCCATTTTTGTGTTGGTGCAGTCTGCGTCTTGCCCAAACAGTTACTGTCACCTCCAAAACTCCTTCAAACAACCAAAGACCTTCATGGATGTCTCACTTGTATGTACAATTGTCACCCAGTAACCATATGTTGTCATTCAATCCACACTGACCTTGTGAATTCACAGTTGCGATGAATAAAGTATGATGATATTTTATCTTTAAGAGCTGAATGATTTTTACATAAATCAGTATTTTACTGTAGAATAACACATTGTCACTTCACTGACTGCACATATAAAAGAAACGCAGAGAAGTGGGACATTAAAATACCACGTGATTCTGATCTGAGCGCTCTGACAGCCGTCGTAGAGCCATGATTCAGATATGAAACAGATCCAGGACCACTTATGGACATGGACTAGATCTCAGACACTACAGCCGATGCAATCATAGCCCCTAATGTCCATATCTGCTCTGAAGTGTAGGAGTCATCACTGAGCTGCAGGCTGCAGCAGGGCTCACTGTGTGTGCATATGTGTGTGTGCCCCCAGCGTGGAAACAGAACTTTGCCTTCTTCCATTTACATGTTTATTTAATATCAGCAGATTAATGGTTTGGGGGTTTCAGCTGTGATTCACAGAAGAAACATGTTTTCGGTTTAAATGCAGAAAACCTGCTCGTATCTGAGTTCTACAAAATAAACAAGTTATTAATAATCCAAATAATGCGTCACTATGTTTACCAGCTGTTTTGTGTCTGTTTGCTGCTCAACAGCTCATGGACTGTTCTTCTGCTGCTGCAAACACTGAACAAGGAAAAGAGCCAGAAAACCAACAGCTGCAGAGACGCTGGTGCACAGAGGACTTTGATCTGATATAAAATCTGTGATGAGCAGTAGGTACAGGCCGACACCACGTCTGGTTTTATCTCTGCATTTTTACAAGAGTACGATTAGTTTTGTGCGCAGGGGGAACAGACACAAGTTGAGATAAAGAAAGTGCTGAGGTTGGAGATGTGGCCGTGAGCCAGCAGCGACCTCCCCTGTCGTTGGCTCGGACAGAACAGGCTGCAGTCATCTCTCTGTTTTATGGGTTGATGCTGCGACAATGAGCAGGATCCCGCTGCTGCCGAACACTGGCTGCCCTAATAAGGAAGAGAACTGCATGATGTTTATCTGCCCAACACACCAGGAGCTGCACCAGTCTGGACTAACAGCACGACAGAGACTTCTGAAATCCACACAGCAGAGACATCCAACAGCCACTTCACTGTCAGATATACTGGAAACTATAAAGACATGCAGACTAAAAACAAATCAAAGGAGTGCTCCACTAATCTAGTCTCTCTGGACTTAATCAAATCACATTTATTTATAAAGCACTTAGAAAAACATCCTGTTGACTAAAGTACTACACAAAAGTACATTTCCCAATAAATAGGAGTAAAGTAGGATCATTAGATGGGTTAAAACCAAACTAAATATAACAAAGAAAAGACGTGAAACTATAATTTAAAAGTATTAAGCATTAATTAAAAGCTGCCAAACCCAGAATTTAGGGGCTGACACAACAAAACCACAATCCCCCCAGTTTGTACCTGGGCCTCTAATATAAACTGACTTCATGACATGAAGGATCTGCTGGTTTGTGCCAGTGGAGTAGTTCATTAGTGCAGGATGGTACCAGTCCATTCAAAGCCTTAATAACAAAAATCAACAACCTAAATTAGAAACCAATTAGAAAATAGACTAGAAGCCAGTGAAGAGAAGCCAGAACAAAGTCTGTACGTTCGAATTTTCTTGTATTTGTCAAGAGACGAGCTGCAGCATTTGGAAGCATATGAATGCAAGAGAGGGACGACTAACACCAGAGTGAAACGGACTGCAGTTATTAAGCATGGATTTGATAAAACGTAACAACAAACAGTTAAAAAATGCAGAGATCCAAATCTAATCAGCAGATGGAGATGTTCTAACAGGTAAGTGAGCTACATAAACTGTAGGAAATGGATGAATTCTTCCTTTAAAGACCTCCTGGAAACATGCCTGGTCAGGGAAGACTTGTTTCAGGGATTTCAGAGAATATAAAAATCAAGGCTAACAGTCCCCAGACATCCTGGCAGCTCTGTGTGGCTGTACTTTCACACACCGTGGTCCTTTGAGCTAAATACTAAACGTTGTCTCACACACTCCAGACATCATGTGCAAGTGAAAGACAAAGATAGAAAGATCATGCAAATAATCACAAAATCCAAGATCCATAAGTCCACTTGCATTGAATTTGGTAGGAAGATCTGTGGTAATAAAGAAACCAGGATTTTGTTTATTGTGGTTGTTGATCCAGCTTCTCAGCGCACTACTGAGTATACGATAAGCTTGTCGCTGACACAAACTGACTGGATGACTGCTAGACAGACTCAGTGTTCCAAATGAACTGGACTGTGATTGTATTCTGTCTTTGTGTCTGTGATGGACTGATCAGTTCTCAGTTTAACCCAAATGGTTTGAGTGTTGGAGCAGCAGATGGTGTCTCTGCCTGCAGGCCTCAGCTGGCTGTGCTGGGATTCTGGTCTCTGTTCTTAAATTTACAGTAGGGGATGTTACTGTTAATAAGCTGATATCAATCAGTAAAATTGTCCACTAACTCGAGTCCAGCTGACGGGTGCATCGGTCTATATAAGGCTCTCGCAGTGTGAATGTAGGGCAGTGTCCTCATTAATAAACAGAAACAAAGAATGATTGTGGCGTCTTTTCCATTTCAAGACGCCATCTCCTTCCTTCATAGCCAGTGGCCATGTTTATGCTGTGGAAAGAAATGTGTTGTCATTACATTCCTGTGCCCGCAGGAATGGAAAGAGTCTGTAAAGAACAATGAGAGGCATGTAAACCGGAGGGTAGCAGTCACATGACCGAGGTGGATCAGGAAAAGGAAGAATTTTCTTTAAATAAGACTCTTTAAGGCCAACAAGTGTGTCAAACATCAGGTCGGTTTGTTTTACTTTTTCTTAGATCGAACCATTTTAGGTTTAACTGAAAAAATGTTTTCCCCCAAACTAGAACCATAGGAAGCAAGTTTTAAATAACTTGAGTCGCCCTTTAAAGAATAAAAGAGGTTTGTAAAAAAATAAAGAGTCTAAAAATGTTTTACTCTCGTTCGAACCCTATCATGCACTAAAATGTACGGATGTAAAATCCATATAAACTGATACAAGAATCATAGATCACATGTAACTGGTATGTTGGTTTATGACCAATGTCCTGTGAAGCATGGTGAACATCTACACCGGAAGCTGCAGGAGACAGTGGAAAATGTTCAAACATGGACAGAGAGAACACTTTGTATTGCCAGTAACCACCAGGATCATCAAACTACAAATCTGGCTTGATAATTTGTCCAATGCGGCCTCATTTCAGACAGAAAGTGTGTGTTCAGATGGAAAACATCCAGTCAACACTTTACTTTGCACTTTACTAATTTAGTTTTTGTGATTTCTACTTACAAGATCTCATCATTCTCAAACTCCAGGACCCCATGTGTGTCCTCAAAGTCCTCCCCACCTCCTTTAGCCGTCCCCGCAATGGTTTTGTATGGCACCATGACAACGCCTCGAGCTCCAGACGTTCGGATCACCTTCACCTCCATCACACCAATGCTCTCGCTCACGGTCACCACCGGCTCCTCGAACATAAAGATCCCTGCGTGGTCGTCATCGAAGATGGTGACGGTGGCCGTGCACGGCAGACCCAACCCTGCGAGGGCATCAACGTGGTTTTCTTCACACTGTTCTGTGCCAGCACCGTCTGAAATGGCCTTTACATTGCTCAGGTGAACCAAAAAATGCTCATCCTCCTCAAAGATATCATCATCGATGATGTCAATGCGGATCTCCTTCTCAGTCTCTCCTGGTTTGAACACAATGGTTCCTTCAGTGAACTGGTAGTCTGAGCCGGCGTTTGCAGTGCCGTCTTCAGTCCGGTAATCCACAGACACTGTGTTCGTTAGGTCTCCACCACGACGCACCACATTCAGCGCTACGCTGCTGCAGTTCTCTAGACACTGGTAGGTACCAGGGTCGAAGAAAACCTTGGAGGAAGAGTCATTGACTGAAGCCTCAGAGCAGATGTCATGGTGGGTGGCTCTCTTGGCTTGGTCAGCAGCGTGCTTCTTCAAGATGTTGCCTGCTCCTGTCATGATCCTGGTTGCCTGACAGCGGTAGAAAGCCCGGCTCTTCTGTTGCTGGGTTAAAACTTGATAATTAGCCAGCTCCATCAGCTGCTCCATCTCCTTCTCTGGATGTTTCTGTTTCAGTTCCTTCAGTATCCTGGCAACCTCTCTGCGACCCTCCTCCTGGTCCAGTTCCTTCATGTCAAAACCCATCTCTCCGTCCATCAACTCTTCTCCATGGGAATTGAGCATCTTGCCATCCATTTCAACATTGACCTTTGAGGGAAGATCCGGTTCTCCTTCCGTTTCGATGATCATTCCTTTCTGCTTCCCTGCTCGGTATCGTTTGTACATGTATTTGTAGAAAAGAAGTCTGCGGTCGGCCACATATGCAAACACAACACAAATGGGGAAGAAGAATAGAGTGAGTAGCCCCTCCCAAATCTCAACCACACCTGGAGAGATGACAGCGAGGATCAGGTAAAGCCAGGTGTAGGCAAAGACACTCCAGGCAGCGGTGACGAAGAACACACGCAGGTGCTTCACTTTTCTGGTTTCTCCTTCAGGGATGACAGACACACAAAAACCAATGATGACAAACATGTTGAAGGCTGCACTTCCCACTATGGTGTTGGGCCCGAGTTCACCAGCGTTAAAGTTGTGACCACAAACCTCGACGACTGACAGGAGGATTTCTGGGGCGGAGGAACCCAGAGCCATAAGGGTCAGGTTAGACACAGTCTCGTTCCAGATGCGCACGGTTGTGGTGATCTTCTCACCGTTCGGTTTCTTGATGGTGATCTGTCTCTCTTGGGAGGTGATGACCTCAATGGATGCCATGAAGCGGTCAGCGATGATAGAGACACCCAGGAACATGTAGGCAAGCCCCACAAAGTAAATAGTGGCTCTGGCGAGACGGTCGGTGAAGGCCGGGTTGTCTGGTTTCCACACCGGCAGGATTACACCATCTAAGCAGTCAGTGCTTCCACCACATTTGGTGTGGTTGCTGAGTGTGATGTTGGATTTGAGGGTAAGAGAGGGTTTTCCTGCTGCTGAATATGGAAGTTCAGCTGAGAAGATGGTCAACAAGAGAAACAGCTGATTGGTGAACAGTGATGAGATCCCAGATTGGCCCATGGTGATGGTTGAGCGTCTTAACCCTGTAAGACACAGAGGGAGACTTCAGTACTTTGGTTTCAGTCTGATCATGTTTGGACCACAAAAACAAGAGAGGAATCCTGAATATCCACAATTCTACAAGGCTTTGTTACAGAAGTTTTCTTAAAAGACTCCGTAGACCTGTTAACCTTTAGATGCTGCTGATGCTGTTTCTAACTGTAGCATAACACTGGTATCACAGTTTCTCTCTTTGCAACATCTGTACAGGGGCTCAACGACATAAAACATGGTCTGATTATCACCCACGTCCTAAACCTAAAGAGATTAGTTAAAACTTTATTTAATGGTGTTTGAATCAATAAAGACATTGGGTGTGAGTCTGGGAGGCTGTACCTCACCTAAACCTATAAGGTTTTATAATTCACTTATTTTATTACATCCCACTCTCAGCAGCAGTCATCTGCTGAGAGTGGGAACTCTACTGTAAATCTCTCCTTCTCCGGGACTCTGACTATTGCTTCGTACTCTGTAAATGACTCATGTGACAGTTTGGAGAAAATTGTAATGATATGAACATTTCTAAAATCGTTAAATGGCAGGAACCAGTGAGGAACAATTCTCCATGAAGCAAACGTTCTGTCTTTTTCTCGTACTGTGAATCCTTCTCCAGGACACATTTGTAACAAAACATGTTCTTAATTAGGCTTTTTAACCTTTTCACAAATTTAATGTCATTGATAATTAGTCTGATGTAGCTTCATTACAGACACTTTTCTGAAGTTGAATTCTTTCTGGTGTTAATCTGTTCACATTAGGTTTGAGTTTCTGTTAATCTTGTGTGTTAATGTTTTTACCATGCAGTCATTGTTTGTTCCTAAGAAACATGTTTTTCATCTCTTTGACATTAATTCACAGTAATTTGCATTACTGTTGTTTTATTTGAGGTTATCAATTCTATTTACTCTATACATTTATTATCTGTTAATATTATCTGCTGTGAATTTGTCATTGTATTGATTTAAAATTTCATTTACTCTGACACAGTGTTGTTATCCAAAACTTACCACTAAGCAGTACTACATTAAAATACATTATCATACAGTATCCAAAGCCCCAAACACCACCAGATCTCGAAGCATCAGTAGAAAGTTAGAAACCTACCGTCACAAAAACGAGAAGGAAACTGCGTCTTTTTTTAATCAGAAACTCCCCAGAAAAACACGAGCAGATTTTTCATCCTGAAACTCTGAGCAAACCAACAGTGAACTGTCAGATGATGTGGAGACGAGAAGCAGAAGCTCCACGCTGCTCTGCCACCTTCTTCACGTCTCCCCCCTCCCTCTGGATCTCTGTGTTAACACTTTCCCTCCTCCACAGAACAAAGAAACAAACCTGCTTCACAGCTCATTGTGTAAAAGACACAATCGGCCTCATGCTGCAAAATTTTCAGCTTCTTTGTCAGGAGGCAGATTCAACAAACCGAGTTCTATAAACTGCTCATGTCAGTCTGGTGAGTGTCAGCAAACAATGACATCACAAAGTAAAGGCCCTGGGTAACTCATGGAGACATTAGAAATACATCTACATGCTTCCTTTCTTTTTGCACGTGGTTGTTGTCCACTTGTTGTGACGTTCACTTCCTTATTAAGACTGTGAAGTAAAACAAACTGTGTGCAGGTTCACTTCCACTAAATTACCCATCAGCCACCTCTCTGTGTGTCATTGGTCCTGGGTCAGACTGAGGGGGAGCTGGTGGATCCCAGTGTTCACACACACCTTCTATTTTATGAAATATAAATGTTTGACAGAAGGATGAAGAGCAACAATGTCTGGTCATCATCATCACCATGGAAACGTCCCACTGACACAGTTTGATTCTTTCACGTCACACAGCAATAGCTTTTCTGTCAGACTGACTTTTAAAATGAGTGATGACAAAGTTACAACAATAAAAGTCCTGTTCATGTCCAAACACAAAACAGCTGTGGACGTGTCCTCATTACACATTTGAAAAGCATAAAGAGTTCTCCACTTCTGCGACATGGACACTGTAGGACAGTTTTAGGAATGTGAACTGAACAACTGTTGACGTGGCTTCATGTGAAATAACCTGTAACCTGAGTCGGTTCCTCGTGGTTTTAGGTGAAACCTGCTTCACCTCAATTCAGTCTGAGGACAGAGTCACACAGATCTGGTCTGAGGATCGGACACACTGCAGTGCCCCCTCAGGGTTAATGAACTAATGCAGCAGCTCATAACAGTAGTGTTACTACTACTATTACTACTACTACTACCCCCACAGTACCATTAACCTGTAAAATTACTACAGTTTTACTCGTTACAAAAACTCTGAGCTTCACATCACTGCAGATAATCTACATTATCACAACATTACTACTAGTAAAGTACAACTTTACACAGCTCACACTGCAGCATTAACACACGACCTCATCACCACGTTACTACAGCATGTCCACCAATAAAAAGTCCAACCTTCCTACAAGTGTAGTAAAACCAGTATCACATGATCACACAGTCAAAACATAACGAAGTCTTCACTTGTGGTTTCACCTACAGGTGAACGTCCTCACCCTTGTAACACTTCTCCATCTGATGTCACGACTCAAACTTGGACTTTAACTGACAAAAATTATATCCACATTACTACAGTAGTAGCACATGAACACAACAGTATTACTACAGTCCTGCACCAGCAGCTCCCTGAGTTCAGTAACAGCAGCATCACAGAGCTTCGTCTCCTCCGCAGCTGGACCCTGTCATCTTATTGAAAATGTCTTTAAATTGTGGACGTCTTCTCAGAGCCCGTACTCACCTCCTGACACGGCGGCAGCAGCAGAAGAGAGTGCGTTGAGGAAGGAGAGCTGTGTCCGATAACTGCTCTAAATTTAACAGAAACAGACATTGTTCTAAACATGGACGCAAAGCTGCTTATGTGCTGCTTATCGTCCCTCTCCCAGCAGGCCATGGCCATACAAGGCCGTGCGGGGCCCGGGGCTGTCCAGCAGCTCCTCGTCCCCGCCGACACGTGGGGAGATAACGGCTAACGGCAGCCTGGTGACGCTGACGGGCCACAACAGGCAGGAATGCTGGATGAAAAAAGCACACACATGACATCTGTGCAACCTTCAGAGCAGATTTTCCAGGCTGAGGTTACATCCACAGAACCAGCAAAGTAACCAGGGAACTCACATCTCACGTGGCCAGCTGTGGCGCAGGAGGTAGAGTGGTCGTCCACCAATCACCCCCTCCGGTTGCTGGTTCGATACCTCCTCCGGTCACATGGCAAAGTGTCCTTGAGCAAGACACTGAACCCCAACTTAGTTGCTCCCGGTGAGTGTTGACCAGCTGCATAGCAGCTCCCCCACTGGTTTATGAGTGTGAGTGTGAATTGGTGAATAAGAAGCAGTGTAAAGGACTTTCTGATGACAGCAACTGACCCTGTAGTCCGTGGATGTCCGTGGATCTTTACCAGCTACAGCCGCCCCCATGACTGGATTTAGAAATGAGAAACCAAATCACAAACTCTGCGGAGCTGAGGCCGTCCTCCTTTAAAAACCTTCTGTGGCGTGTTTGTGAGCAGGTTTACACAACCCACAGACAAACTTTAACCACTTGTGCACGTCCTGGTGACTTCGTGAATCGACAATTAAGCATCTAATTCCTTCTCAGAACACAATGACTTGTCTCTGCTCATGTTCAGCGTCTTTGTAATGTTGACATTACAGTGACCACAGAAGAATACAGGAACTTCTGTGTAAGAACCAAGATGTCAGCGTGTTCGGACTCTCTACTCTTTTCTCACTGTATAACACACTGTTTATATCACACTTTATCTAGTTCATTTGCTCATATTTTATATGAGCTATTCGTTACCCATTGTCTTTTAGGGGTCTCAAAAGCTGCGAACACCATTTGGTTGTTTGTCCGACAGAAGGACAAAACCTCTGTGAGTTGATCAGTTAGTGTTATCATGTGGAAGGAGTGGTTGCAGCAGGTGAAGACATTTACTGAAGCTGCCATTATTTCTATCTGCCTCTGAAGAGAAGGGACCTGTGTATCTGTTTTACAAAACCAGTGTGCGTTGTCTTTCCTCACCCCACACTCATCTAACACACCTGATCCATGTTATTATCAGTGGGCTTGGAACTAGTTGGGTAGGGACACAGGGAAAACAATCAGGACAGGGGGACCCTGAGGACCAGGGTGTGGAGCCATTAGATTAAAGGACAGTTTCACTTTTCACTTTCTTTTTAAAACATCAGTCACATGGGCTCATTTCCTGAACAGGAATAGAACAGAATAGAATAGAATATAGTAGAATAGAGTATAGTAGAGTAGATTATAATATATAATTATAATATAATATTATAGTATAATAGGTTTTATTCTCATCGCACATAAAAAGTACAACAAAACTGTGGGTGCTCTTCTCAAAACAACTATGCACTAAAATATAATACAATAATCAATAAACAGGTTTAAAAAGAAAAAAAGAAGAAATCAAATTGCACCTTAGAGTCGTCCACACAGTGATCACAGTAGTAATTACGGTGTATGAATTCTATATATTCATTGACCTTAAATGTCGTGCAGATGCCAACAGGTCAAACAAGTGGTGCACAGGATGTGAAGGATCTCCTGTTGGCCTTGATTTTACTAAGGCACCGAGAGCTGGATATATCCATCAGGGAGGGCAGAGGGCAGCCCATGATTTTTAACACCCTCTGCACAGTTTTCTTGTCCTCAGCTGTAGACCCAGTGTGTTCTCCACAGAGGTGTGATAAAAAGCCAGCTGCAGCTTCTTGTCCAGTTATTTTCCTGAGGACCTGCTGCTGAGCTTTCTTCACTGAGGCCTTGATGTGGGGAGACCAGAGGAGGTCATCCAAAATGTGGGTCACGTATCAACACGTTCCCTGTTGATAAAGAGTGGGGCCTGGTCTTTGTCTCCTGAAGTCCATAATTAGTTCTTTGCTTTTATGGACATTCAGTGTCAGATTGTCCCGTGAACAAAACACGGACAGGTTCTCCACCTCAGCCCTGTATGCCGTCTCATCTCCACCAGAGATGAGCCCAACCACTGTTGCGTAGGAAGGAGTGCAGACATAGGTACACACAGCATACAGCAGGGGGCTCAGCACACAACCCAGAGGAGAACCAGTGCTCAGTGTGAGCGTGGTGGAAAGGTAGGAGCCGAATCTGACAGACTGTGGTCTGTTTGTTAAGAAATTTTTAATCCAGGTGCAGGTGGGGGAAGGAACCTGCAGGCTAGAAACACACACACACACTGTCTCACTCACACAAACACACACACACACACACTCTCTCTCACACAAACAAGCACACACTCACACACACCCTTGCAGGAATGTTCACAGTGATAATCAGTGAGCACAGATAAACTCTCTGACAGCAGCAGCTTCTGAGATGGGGAAATTTATCTTTCCTCATGTTCCATGTTCCATGTTCCATGTTCCATGCGACTGTGGCGCAGGAAGGTAGAGCAGTTGTCCACCAATCTCACAGTGGTTCAATCCCCGGCTCCTCCAGTCACATGTCAAAGTGTCCTTGAAACACTGAGCCCCAAACTTAGTTGCTCCTGGTGAGTGTTGGCCAGCTGCATAGCAGCTCCCCCATCGGTGTGTGTGTTATTGTGAGTGTGAATGGGTGAATAAGAAGCAGTGTAAAGTGCTTTGATTGCCAATAGGTATAAAAGTGCAGAACATTTATTATTACCATGCTCAAAATGTAGTATTACTGCAGTAGTCCTAATGTTGTTGTATGTATATTTGTGTTAGAATGCTGTTTTGAAGTTTAATCTTTATGCTTCACTTTTTCATCTCTGTTTATTCACGGGATAAACTGACTGTGGGTGTCAGTGTGTTGTTGTTGTCGCCACCTTGTGGTGGAGTGTGTTACTGACTCAGCTCTGCATTTGTCAATTCACTGTGTGTGATCGATGAATTTCACACATGTAATTAGTGGTTTTCACGTTTTAAAAACTCCTTTGTGTGTTGATATGACTGTAATTGGACACCTTTCTGACGTCATGATCCTGGCCTCCAGGTTGGTCGTCGCCACCAGTTCTCCTCCTGTTCCTGTGTCCGGGTCGGCCAATGCTCAGCCTGCTCTTGTTCCTGTTCATGTCTCCAGGTCGGTCGACGCCTGGCCTGGTTTTGCTCCCGCTTCCGCACTGGTCGATGCCAGGTCCGGTTCTGACTCTGTTCCTGTTCCTGGATCTGGGTCGGCTGACATTTGGCCTGTCGTTATCAAGCTGGCCAACAGTTTTCCTGGTCCCGAGCTAGTTGCCAAACCTCTTCCAGAAGCGGCCAACCCCTGTTCAGTCCCTGTTCCTGGGTCAGCCGATATCCCCTCAGTTCTAGCAACCGATCCTCCATTGGTCGGTTCCAGCTGCCCTGCCAGGCCCCTGGAGGGCTTCTGCCATATACACCGGCCTCCCGAGGGCTTTATCACCAATCACCAGGTCTGTCTCCACCCATGGTCTGGCCTGAATGTTTCACATTTTGGTTCAATATTTCTGTTACCTGCAGTGTTTTTTGTGTCTTCTTCTCAGGAGTGAATTTATGTTAGTCCTTAGTTTTTGCAATTCATAAACATTAGTTTACTTTTATTAGTTTACTCCTTCTCGCTGTCTCTTCACTTGGGTCCGTCCTTATACACAACGTGACATTATGTTCTTTTGGTGGATGAGTTATGTTATGACCCGAGTCATTACGTGTGTTATTGTTATGTTGTCTTTTTCTCCTCCTCCTGTGTTTTTGTTTGGGTGTGTTTTTATGTGGGTGTGTCTGAGGGCGTGGGGTTGAGCCACAGGTGGTCAGCACGGATTGGTTCATTCAAACTCATTGTCGCCACCTGATTGGATAGGATGGAGCGTCCTTCTCCATTTATACCAAGATGACAGCAGCCCAGCGGCCCGACCTCTGCTGCTCCCAACCAATCCAGCATTCTGTGAACGCCGCACTTTGTTTTTGTAATTTGGATATTTCTGTAAAAATTGTAAATATAATTCACTGGCGCACATCATGTGTCTAGGTTCCCATAGACCAGGGGCATAACATGATTTGGGGGCTCATCCGTCCTAATTTAAGTCACTTCGTTTCATTTTTGGCTCGGTAGTTTTTTTGTCTGTTTGGAATTTTTTTCTTTTGTGGTTGTGGCAGCATGGAGTTTAAATTGGAGGAGTTCACAACTAACCCGACTAGAGACAAGTTGGACAGATGTCGGAAAGCTGATTTGGCTCTAATAGCTGATTTTTCTTTATGTGCGTGTGCCTTTAAATGCTAAAAAAGAGGAACTGAAACAGCTCCTCATAGCAAAGCTCATGGAAAGGGGATTTTTGTTAAGCCGATGCCCTTTGGGGAAGTTGTGCTGGGTGACTTAGCTGGTGCTCCTGCCCCGCTCCAAGACCTGCCACTTCATCCTGCTATGACCGTGGAGGAATTAAAATGAACCCTGCGGATAAGGGAGGTGGAGGTGAGAAACCGGGAGGTGGAGGTGGAGGTTGATGCTGTTAAAGCTGAAGGCTCTGGAGACAGAGCGGGGAGCCGCTGTACCTGCCAGTCCTGCACCTCTGTCCCCCTCATCTGGCCGTGAAGACGGATTTGACGTGAGTAGGCAGATCGCACTGGTTCCACCGTTTAGAGAATCAGAGGTTGATTCATATCTCAATGCATTTGAACGTATAGCGGCTACGTTAAAGTGGCCAAAGACTGTGTGGCCTCTGCTGCTTCAGTGTAAATCTGTGGGCAAAGCCCAGGAAGTATGTACTACTTTGTCTATTGAAGACAGTTTAGACTATGACAAAGTAAAAGCTACTGTTCTACGTGCATATTAACTGGTTACAGTCCTACAGACAGAGATTTACAAAATGTGAAAAAACTTCCACACAGACATACGTAGAGTTTGTGTTCTGTTTGACAAATGGTGTCAGGTTAGTGAGGTTACAACCTTGGATGATCTGCGTGAACTCATTTTGTTAGAAGAGTTTAAAAATCGGCTACCTGACAAAATTGTGGTTTATCTAAATGAACAAAAGGTCACTTCTCTTTCTGCGCTGCTGTCTTAGCAGACGAGTTTGCGTTAACCCATAAAAATGTTTTCACTTCCCCAGTTCGTCGTGATTTGGTCTCTTCGGAAAGAAAAAGAAAATCTCCGACAAGCGTTCATCGTTCCCGCATAGATGCTTCTGAAACACGTGAGTGTTATTATTGTCATGAGCAGAGACACCTCATAGCTGTCTGTCGCATCCTAACAAGAAAAGAGTCCGGTGCAAAACAGTCCCTGATTCGTGGGGATGTGTTGCCCTTCTCATCTCAGTCTTACTGCGGGTCAGATATTTTGGCGTGGGGAGTGAAAATGTCAGTAATGCGTGCGCCTTTGCATTTTGTTCAGCTGTCTTCCGATTTCGTGAAGGGCACGTGTAAAATTGCTGTGCAGATCAGTTACCGATTGCACGAATAGATCTTATACTCGGAAATGATTTGGCGGGTGGAAAAGTTTTTCCATCTCTGGAAGTTACTGAAATTCCGAGCACTGATGTGTGTGAGTCTGATCCCGCTGCGCTAAACTCGCCCCCTGTGTTTCCCGTTTGCGCTGTAACCCGTGCGCAAGCACGAACGTTTGGAAACTTGGTGGATCTTAGTGACTCGTTCATGAGCACTTCTGATCCTACAAGTTTGTCATCAGCGTGTAAAAACTCTAATGAATCTGTTTGTATTGATTTACAGCCTGATGATAAGATGCTGTCTCTCTCAGTAGACAGAGATCAGTTAATTAGAGCGCAGCAATCGGATCCAACGTTATCTCACATGTGAAAAGTTTGTCTTTCTTGCTAGATGATGGTGTTCTAATGCGCCGCTGGTCTCCGAGCTTTGGTTCCACAAATGACTCCTCAGCCTTTTCGTCTCCAAGTTCTTAGTCTAGCACATGATCACAACATGTCCGGCCACTTAGGCATAAAAAAAAAGTGCGGAGCTCACAGAATGCTGGGTTGGTTGGGAGTGGCAGAGGTGGAGCAGCTGGGGCTGCTGTCATCTTGGTATAAATGGAGAAGGATGCTCCATCCTGTCCAATCAGGTGGCGACAATGAGTTTGAATGGACCAATCCGTGCCAACCACGAGTGGCTCAACCCCACCAGGCACCCTGTCTTTTGGTTGTTTAGGTAAGACACGGATGGTGTTAGAGTTTTTGGTTGTTGTTTTGGGCCTTGACACATGTGAAGCGAATAAAATAGCTACTTTTTACAACACTTGGTCTGGTTTTAATTGGGAATGGAAGCAGTCTTGGCGCACATCAGGTTATGTCTAGGTTCCCCTAGACCAGGGGCATAACAGTTACTATTTGTTCAGTGGTTGGTCCAAAAATGGATGATAGTTACAAATATCATGAATGTTATAGTTGAAAACTTAATTCATGAGGTATTTGTAGATTTGCAGTTGTCACCTACAGAGCTTTGTTGGAGGCCTTGACCACTGGCAGCAGCCTAAGAAGAGCCTCCTCTGAAGCAGAACATTTCTTCAGATAAAAAAACGTCCAGATCTTTATCTGGAGTCTGACCACTGAGCGAGAGACAGTTTTTCTGTGGAGAGACTTCCTGTACTCAGGTACTGTTGGAGTTCATTCAGACAATGGAAAAGGTTGATGCTTCTCTCTGGGGATGAATTCTCACAATTTATTTTCCTTAATGTATTGGACTGTTGGTCTGAGAAGGCTTTGTAGTTTTTCCTGATTGGTCTGCAGTGAAAGACCAAGAAGGAAGCGCAGGAACCAGGCCAAGTGTCCATTTGGACTTTGTAAGGCCTTGTTAATAGACATCCTGTGAATCTTCATAGATGATCTTCTGCTCAAAAGCAGCCAAAGGTTCAAAAACGACAGTTGGTGGAAAGAAATCACATTTTTGTTGTTGTTGATAAGTGACATTCTCACAAACAGCAGCCATAAACTCCTGAATGCTCAGATGGACAAAGCTGAACATCTTGTCTGTCTTCCTGCCACGTTCATCTTTAAAGATCTCTGTGAACACTCCTGAACACACAAGATTCACAGGATGTCCATTGACAAGGCCTTACAAAGTCCAAATGAACACCTGGACTTGTTCCTTCGCTTCCTCCTGGGTCTTTTGCTGCAGACCAATCAGGAAAAACTAAGGGACCTGCTGAAAAAGACAGACAATAACTCACAGACCAATCAGGAAACTATCCAGTACATCAAGAAAAAAATCTGAGAATTTGTCCCCAGAGAGAAGCATCAACCCGTTCCACTGTCTGAATGAACTGAATGATCGTGAGATCAGGACGTGTCTCCACAGATAAACTGTCTCCTGCTCAGTGGTCACCTCTGGTCTTCATCTTACTGTCATCAGAAAAAGATCTGGACGTGTTTGACCTGAAGAAATACTCTGCTACAGAGGAGGCTCTTATGAGGCTGCTGCCAGTGGTCAAGGCCTCCAACAAAGCTCTGTAGGTGCACAGATAAGTTATAAATGCATCACATGTATGGAGTTGATGTCATAATCAGTTGATATGAAAACTGTAATAAATTATGATTATACAGAAATAAGTGTTCGGTTTTTGTCCAGTGGAGTCATTAAAGCTGTGTGTGACTGCAAATGTACTGCAACTATACTTTGTTTTTTAATGTTAAAATGTGTATGTGTTTCTGTGACAGATTCACCTTGTGGTCGTGAGCTGCTGTCAGACAAACTCTGCACCAGGTCGTTCCTGTTGATCCTCTCTAAAACCTTCCTGGTCACCTCCACAGCCACAGGAAGTCTGTATGTCTGCACCATCAGATCCACCGTGTCCCACCTGGTAGTCGTCTGCAGTTGGCCCTTTTTGATGGTAAGGAAGCCCAGGAGGATGTCTGACTGCTGCAGGAACCATTTGAATGTATTGAATTACTCATCTCCTAAGTCCTCCAGAGTGTTTAACAGCTCCTCTGGTGTCATCACAGCTCCTTGATACAATCACAGCATATTGTTAGCACTTGTCATTAATTTGTGAAGCCTTTGAAATGTTTTCTAGGGAACCCAATTAAACAAAAAAAGACACAAATTTCATTCTTTCTCTCATTGTGGAAAGTTACCAATTGTTTGTCTATGGGAAGAAGTAACTATTTTGACCCCCCCCCCCCCACCTGCAGGAGTGACTCCAAGTAACATTTCAAGGAACCTGTTTAGGGATTTTAGCCTATTTCTCGATGCAAAGCATCTTCAACTTGTTGGGTGGTTTTCTTACATCTGGTGTAGAATTTGCTTGCAATGTCAAGCTGTCTTCTTTCCAAGGCATCAAAGTAGGTCCAAAGGACAATGCAGAGTCATCAAAAAGTGTAACACTTTACTTTGATCAAATCTATCCAAAGATCTTTCTAGCGACAGTCTTCTGATTCATCCAGGTGGTGAACAAACCTAGAGGCAGCTTCCTCCTGCAGCTCTGCCATGTTCACCATTGTTGTTCACTGGACTCATGAATCATCAGCCACTTAACAGAGGCTGTATATTTTCC
The DNA here is from genome assembly GCF_033026475.1 of Channa argus. Taxonomy (NCBI): domain Eukaryota; kingdom Metazoa; phylum Chordata; class Actinopteri; order Anabantiformes; family Channidae; genus Channa; species Channa argus. The sequence goes on from NC_090199.1 coordinate 641,274, forward strand.
TAAATGTTACCCTAAGGTTTCTTGTGACCTCATGGATTATTCAACATATCGTTCTTGGTTTACACGAGCTGCCTGATAGGTGTCTGAGTCCAAACTGAAATCTCCTTTGTTGGAGCCACTGAAGTCTCAGGCATCCTGGACATATTTCTTCTCCAGTCTGTGGAAAAGTAGGCTACAGGAGGTGGTTAAAGGTGGTTCTACATACTTGTGTTGTCTAGATTGACCTTTAATAATGAAGACTCAAATTTATCTTATTTGAAAAAAGGTCCTCCTGGACCCACACCTCTTTGTCAGACTTTTGCTTGAAACAAGTCTAGTGAATTCCAGAGCTTCACCCAAATGGGATACAATGGGATAATTTTCCTTATGAATGAACAAGTGTATTTTCCATTGTCTCGTTTGTCTGTCAATTCCTTAGAAAAATTACATTAAAACCATGTTGATGCAAAGAGAAAAGAAATCTAGGGTTCACAAACTTTCAATAGGTGTGTTTGTGTATATGACTAAGTTCGGAAATAGAGTGTTGGAGCATGAGGCCCAACTTATGAAACAAACCACTTCCTCTAAACAGCTGTGACAGGACGTGTATTTCATGAGCTGATTTCATAGTACATTTGGCCATTTTTGCGTTCGGGCTACAGCAATAAGATGACAGGAGGAGAGAGAGCCAACAAAGGACTTTAATCACACTCAGGATACTGAGGTTTAATATCAGCATCTTAACCCTTAGGTGATGCTGAAAGACACTAATGTTTACATACAGGTTGTGTATTAGTGTGTTAATGGTAACAGTGTCTCGCTACCTTCTCTGATGTCCATCCTCATTTTATAAAAGGTTTTTTAAAAGTAGCAATTTTTCCCTGAATTGTATTTTAAGCTTAAAACTGCACAAATGACAACATCTTTCTATCGTTACCTGTCACCTGCCGTCCTGTTGATGTGTCTGACTGTCCTATAAAACCTTCTTCCAGACCTGAGAGTCTCTCACTGCCATCTGACAAACCATATCCAAAAGTTAATATAAGCTTTTTTTTTTCTCTCTTCGCTGCTGTCCCAAAAAGTTTCACCTGATGAAGAACCAAGGTGACTGTAGTTGTCTGTCCAGTCTCTCCCATCTCGGCTGCTGAAGCTTATGACTCCTTCAGACGATTCAGAAGAGTCTCTGTGGCCTCTCTAACTACTGTCCTGCTTATGCAGTCATTCAGTTTTTGAGGACGACCTGCTGTAGGCAGATTTTTCACCTTGATGAGAAGAGTTGTGTTTTGTAAAAACCAAATTAAATCAATTATGTCCAGACATTTGAATGCAACAGTTTGACCTGTTAACTTTATCCAGCTCGAGCATCCCAGAAACAATCAGCAGTTCATTCTGTTAATTAACAAAAGCGAAAAATGTATTAAACACTCACATAGAAACAGAATCCATCATTTCCACTCCCTGAAGTCCTGGTGATTTGTCTGCAGACTGAGACAGAGTTTAACGTGTTTCGTCTTTATGGGCAGGAGTGAAAAGTATAATATTTCTTCAGAGGTGTGATGGTTTGGCAAAAACAGACACTGTGTTGTGTCATTAAACCCACAAAATGTGATTGACACCACTGCTCTCTGTTGATTTTCTTACGTCAGCATTTGTCCTGTGAAGTTTCCCAATTCCTGTTACAGAAAATATACTAAAGACAAAAACCAAAACACATATTTGCCGTGTTTGTGTTAATCGTATTTGTTAAACTTCTCTTTCATTTCATTTGAGTAAACTGTTGTAGTTTTCCACCTAAATCAAAGTTAGAACTCGTGTAAAAGTGTTATCGGAATGTTAGACTTTCATGGACTGGTGGTCCAGTAAAACTAGGAATAAATACTGAATTATAATCTTCATAATCTGTGTATGTTTTCATCTCATTCTTTTGGACGTCTCCTGCATACTAATAGTAATTATTCCCCCACAGCCACAAATTCACTATAACTTTCTTGAGAATCTGGTATTTCCTCTGTTCTTGTGAAGGGGGACCCAGCTGTATCTGTTAGGTGGAGCATGGACACTGTAGCTGCGTTTCCAAAGCACCCAGAGCCCAATATTTAATCAACGTGACCAAAACTTTGAGTTCAAAGAGGGAGGTTTAATGGTTAATCACTTAGAATACTTACACTTATTGTTTTCAGTTTTCGAATAGAAAGCTGCTTTTGAAAAGCTCATAACCTTCACCAGCTGTCCATGATATAAAAGATATAACGGCCTGCTCTTCAGGTACAGGTCAAAGACCTCCCTTCTACACCGGACACAGAGACACTGATGAACCATATGACAACAACCAGAACCCAGGATAAAGAGGTTCAGTGAATGTTATGGTGAAGGTGTGGAGGTGGATGAGTTTGTCAGAAGAGACTCTATAGAAGGACAGAGTGCCAGCAGGACAGTCCACATACACTGCTACCCTGTTGGAGACAGAGGTGGGAAGGGCTGTTCTTTTATTATTGTGACAGACCCAGTAACCATCAATGTCAGAGCACCTCAGACTCCAGGACTGATTGTTGACTCCAAACCTGCAGTCAGACCTGTCTCCTCTTATGATTCCTCTGTAGATCACTGATAAATGGACCTCTCCTCTCCACTCCACCTCCCAGTAACAGCGACCAGTCAGAGCATTTTCACACAACAGCTGAAGCCAGAAGTGACATCGGTCAGGATGATCAGGATACGGCTGCTCCTCTGTCACTGCTGTCACCTTCCTGCTGTTGTCTGATAGTTTAAGTTTTCTGTTCATTGTGTTTGTGTCCAGTGTGAGTTCACAGGCATCTGATGGAGAGAATATGGACAGATTTTATCACCAGGGGAAGGACAGAGCATTTCAGACAGGAGGTAAAAACATGTGCAGCAGAAGTTAGTTTTCTGCATATTAAAGCCCTGAAATAAATATATGAAACTCAAAATAAAATGTCCTTTTAAATAACTTTAACAAGTGCTCCCTCCAACAACAATAACAGATGGAAGACTGTTGATGAAACGTGACGGCTTTTGTAGCGAACACACTTACACTTCCTCAGACCAGGTCTCAGTCTCTTCTCACCCCCATGTTCCAACCTGGATGGAAAAAAAAACCTTTAAAAGCTTCCTCAGCCACAGTAAGGCACAGTTCTCACATATATGAGCTTTTTACACTTACTGCCTGAAGAATACTTCAGTGATCAGGAGGAAATTCAAAATAAGATGAGACAAAACCTGATGTTAGAACAATCAGTATTCCTGAATTCTCACCTTTAAATCAATTAAATACACATTTTAAGGCTTCATTTTCAATCATTGTTAGAGTGAAGGACCTTTTCATTTGTTTTTCATTTGCAATGTTTTTTACGCCTCAGTGCTTTTAACTGTGACATGTCTTCTTTTTAAAGTATGTTTAAAGTCAGTAATTTATCATCATCATCATTGTTACGTGTGATAAATCAGTCGCATCAGTGTTATAAATGACACTGATGCGACATGAAATGATGAAAAAGATCAGCTAGGAGATCCGCTTTCCTTTCCCACCTGAGATTTTCCAGCCTCCAGTGTGGATCCTTCAGTCCAGCAGACAGCAACTTTTCTCCTGAGTCTCCTAGATGATTGTAGCTCAGGTCCAGCTCTCTCAGATGGAAGGGGTTGGATCTCAGAGCTGAGGCCAAAGAAGCACAGCCTTCCTCTGTGATCAGACAACCTGACAAGCTAGACAAACACAAAATTATGATTTATTGTTTTCATCTATTCTTTAATTGTGATGAAAAATATCTTTCAATCATTGGGGAGACTATGTCTGAAAAAGTGTGCGGAAAGGGGGTAGTGGGGAAAAAAATGGAGATACTGGGTTACTTACCGTGTTCTGTGGGACTATTTTATCAGCTCAATAGTGGAACATAGAATTCAATAAATATTGAGTGTATAACCGTACAACTACCTCTGGAATAGATAATTGTTGGACCACCAGACACGAGTAGGCCTTCCTCTACAAAAGCTATTAAAGACCTAAAAAGGTTAACTGTTAAAGACAAGTCATATCCTGACCTGAGTATCTCCAGTCTACAGTTTGGACTCTCTAATCCAGCAGACAGCAGCTTTACTCCTGAATTCTGCAGGTCGTTGTTACTCAGGTCCAGTTCTGTCAGACTTGAGGACTGAGAGTTAAGAACATAGGACAGAGCTTCACAGCTTCTCTCTGACAGATTACAGTCACTCAGCCTGTAGAAAAATCAGTAATAAAGACAAATACAGATACAATTTTTATTTTTTTGATAGCTTTGCCTCCATAATATTTCTATAGGTTGGTTTTGATTTCATCATAAGTTGTATAGTCTTAAAAGATTAGAGTTTTATTTATTGGATCACAGTAATTTAGACAAATATGTTTTGGTCATTAGTAAGGACCACACTATAAGAAAATCATTTTATTTTTTTGTATAATCATAATTTATTACAGTTTTCATATCAACTGATTATGACATCAACTCCATACATGTGATGCATTTATAACTTATCTGTGCACATACAGAGCTTTGTTGGAGGCCTTGACCACTGGCAGCAGCCTCAGAAGAGCCTCCTCTGAAGCAGAGTATTTCTTTAGGTCAAACACGTCCAGATCTTTTTCTGATGACAGTAAGATGAAGACCAGAGCTGACCACTGAGCAGGAGACAGTTTATCTGTGGAGAGACTTCCTGGTCTCATGTACTGTTGGATCTCCTCCACTAGAGAACGATCATTCAATTCATTCAGACAGTGGAAGAGGTTGATGCTTCTCTCTGGGGACAAATTCTCACTGATTTTTTTCTTGATGTACTGGACTGTTTCCTGATTGGTCTGTGAGTTATTGTCTGTCTTTTTCAGCAAGTCCCTTAGTTTTTCCTGATTGGTCTGCAGCGAAAGACCCAGGAGGAAGCGAAGGAACAAGTCCAGGTGTCCATTTGGACTTTGTAAGGCCTTGTCAATGGACATCCTGTGAATCTTCATAGATGATGTTCTGCTCAAAAGTAGCCAAAGGTTTGATAACGACAGTCGGGGGAAAGAAATCACATTTTTGTTTCTGTTGATAAGTGACATTCTCACATAAACAGCAGCCAGAAACTCCTGAACACTCAGATGCACAAAGCTGAACATCTTGTCTTTCTTCCTCCCACGTTCTTCTTTAAAGATCTCTGTGAACACTCCTGAACACACTGAAGCTCCACTGACATCAAGGCCACTCTCTTCCAGATCTTTCTCATAGAAGATCAAGTTTCCTTTTTCCAGCTGCTGAAAAGCCAGTTTTGCTAATGATTTAATGTACTGATTGCACTTCTCTGGGCCGTACTTCTCTTTTGTCCGATCAATCTGAAACACCAGGAACTCTGTGTACATCTCAGTCAGGGTCTTGGGCAGCTCTCCTCCCTCTCTGGTTTTCAACACATCCTCCAGAACTGTAGCAGTGATCCAGCAGAAGACTGGGATGTGGCACATGATGTGGAGACTTCGTGATGTCTTGATGTGGGAGATGATTCTGCTGGCCTGCTCCTCATTTCTGAACCTCTTCCTGAAGTACTCCTCCTTCTGTGGGTCAATGAACCCTCTGACCTCTGTTATGCTGTCAACAAATTTTCGAGGGACCTGATTGGCTGCTGCAGGTCGTGAGGTTATCCAGAGGCGAGCAGAGCGTAGCAGTTTGCCATTGATGAGTTTCCTCAGCAGCACATCTACTTTGGTGGACTCTGTTACATCTATAGAACCAATGTCATCAGAATTAAGGTCCAGATGAAGGCGACTCTCATCCAGTCCATCAAACACAAACAGAAGCTTGAATTTGCTCTTGTCATAGTTGGTGTTTCCTGATGACTGTAAAGTTAGAAAGATGTAGTTAAGAGCTTCCTCTTTGATATCTGCAGTTTCTGGGATACATTCATGAACAAGCTTTGCCAAACTAAACTTTTCTCCAGTCAGTGGATTCAGCTGACGGAAGGTGAAGGGGAAAATGAGGTCCACATCTTCATTTGTCATTTTTTCAGCCCAGTCCAACACAAACTTGTGCACAAGGTACGTTTTTCCAATTCCTGCAATTCCATTGGTCAATACTGTTTTTATGGGTCTGTATTCTCCAGAGGGGTGTTTGAACATGTCACTGGGTTTTACTAGTTTCTCTGGTTCTGCTGGGTTTGGTGTCTTCTCAATCTGTCTGATCTCGTGCTGTGTGTTGATATGTACGTCAATCCCTGCTGTGATGTACAGCTCAGTGTAGATATCAACCAGACATTGTTTATCCTCTGCCCATCCTTCATGAGCATACATGAACTTGTCCTGGAAGTTTGATTGAAGGAGCTGTTGGTAATATTTGATGGGCTGTGGCTCTGGTACTGGAACAATGAAATCTATGTCCAACAAGAAGTGAAAAAGACAAAATAGGAGGGTTACATACACAGATGCCTTTTTTCTTGCTTGTTTAGATGCTAGGGTTTTGTTGCTTGTGTATGTTAAGAGACTATGTGTCATATACAGAGGCGACGTTCAGACCTGTGTGCTATGAAGCAAATGGCAAAACTAAATGTAAATGTAACTTTATAGTCAGTACATCAGTTGTTAGGATTTGTCATCATGTGCTTACAGTACAACAGGACAGAGATACAGATACATAAGAACATTCCAAAATCCTCAGGTTTTATAAGACTAAAACATAAGATAAAAATACATTTACTTAATATGCAATCAATGAAATGCACGATTAGTTTAGGTAAATTAAAATGCTCATTCATTCTCATTTAATACTGGATTATCTTCAGGAAGTGTGACGAACTGGTGACGACAAACTGACCAGGACTGATCAGTGATTCAACAAAACAAAAAGCAACGACAAAACATCGGGCAGGTTGGTAGGACCAGTAGCTGCACGCTGGAAATCACACAGCTTCAAAGCCGGGGACACCTGCAGAAAGGGACAGAGAGGGGGACAGAGAAGGACAAAGACAACTACGGGAGAGAACACACAGAGTTAATGACATACAGTGGTGACAATTGCGGGGTGAGAGGAGAAGAGAGAGGGTCAAGAGGAGGAAAGGAGCTCAGTGCATCGGGGGGTGGGTCCCCCAGCAGTCTAAGCCTATAGCAGCGTAACTATTACTAACTATATGCTTTATTAAAGAGGAAGGTTTTAATCCTGCACTTAGGGTTAGGGTTAATAACTAAAGGCTCTGCAACTCTGCGACTGTGGCACAGGAAGGTAGAGCAGTTGTCCACCAATCTCAAAGATTTTAGTTCAGTCCGCGGCTCCTCTAGTCACATGTCGAAGTGTCCTTGAGCAAGACACTGAACCCCAACTTAGTTGCTCCTGGTGAGTGTTGGCCAGCCGCATAGCAGCTCCTCCATTGGTGTATGAATGTGTGTGTGATTGTGAGTGTGAATGAGAAGCAGTGTAAAGCGCTATATAAGTGCAGACCATTTACTCTACCTCCCATTCTACCTTTGGAAATTCTGGGAACCACAAGTAGGTCTGCATTCTGAGATTGAAGTGGTCTACTGGGATGATATGGTGCTATGAGATCTTCTATATATGATGGAGCCTGACCATTCAGAGCTTTATATGTAAGAAGCAGGGTTTTAAATTCTATTCTAGATTTAATGTGAAGCCAATGGAGAGAAGCTAGTGAAGGTGAAATATGATCTCTCTTGCTAGTTCCAGTCAGCACTCTTGCTGCAGCATTTTGGATTAATTGCAGGCTCTTTAGTTACTGGGGCATCCTGAAAGTCGGGAATTACAGTAGTCCAACCTAAAAGGAACAAATGCATGCACCAGTTTTTCGCCATCACTTTGAGACAGTATGCTCCTAATTTTGGCAATGTTCCGTAGGTGGAAGAAGGCTGTTCTAGAGATTTGTTTTATATGTGAGTTAAAGGACAGATCCTGGTCAAAAATAACTCCAAGGTTCCTTGCAGTAGTACTGGAGGCCAGACTTATGCCATCTAGAGTAACAATATGGTTGGACATATTATTTCAGAGACTTTGGGCCCAAATACTATGACTTCAGTTTTGTCTGAGTTTAGAAGTAAAAAATTGTGGGACATCCAGGCCTTTTTGTCTTGTCGGCTTGAAGCTTGATTAACTGATTATTTTCATCTGGTTCCATAGATAAATATAGCTGGGTATCATCAGCATAGCAGTGGAAATTTATGGAGTGTTTTCTAATAATGTTGCCTAAAGGAGACGTATATAAAGTAAAAAGTATTGGTCCTAACACAGAGCCTTGTGGAACTCCATAGCTAACCTTTGTGTGCATGGAGGATTCATCATTAACATGAACAAATTGAAATCTATCAGATAGATAGGATTTAAACCAACCTAGTGCAGTTCCTGTAATTCCAATTTCATGTTCCAGTCTCTGTAATAAAATGTTATGATCAATGGTATCAAATGCAGCACTAATGTCTAACAGAACAAGTATAGAGATGAGTCCAGTATCTGAGACCATGAGAAGATCGTTGGTGACTTTTACCAGTGCTGTTTCTGTACTATGATGAACTCTAAATCCTGACTGAAAGTCTTCATACAAATTATTCCTATGAAGGTGATCACATAATTGTTTTGCAACTACTTTTTCAATTATTTTAGAAATAAAGGGGAGATTAGATATTGGTCTGTAATTGGCTAAAACACCTGGATCAAGACAGGGTTTTTTAAGTAGTGGTTTAATTACAGCTACCTTATAAGCCTGTGGTACATAGGCTGTTTCTAAAGATAGATTGATGATATCTAATATGAATGTATCTATTAAGGGTAAAGCTTCCTTGAGCAGATTAGTTGGAATAGGGTCTAGCAGACAGGTTGTTGGTTTAGATGAGGTAATAATTGAAGTTAGCTCAGAGAGATCTATGGGTAAAAAGCAGTCTAACAGGGAGTGGGGCCTTATCGATGACTCTAGCACTGTTGAACATGAAGATCTATCTGTAATTTTTGGGGGGAGGATCTGGTGAATTCGTTCTCTAATAGCTACAATTTTATTCTTAAAGAAGGTCATGAAGTCATTGCTGCTCAGAGTTAAGGGAAAACTAGGCTCAGCAGAACTATGGCTCTTAGTCAGCCTGGCTACAGTGCTGAACAGAAACTGGGGGTTGTTCTTGTTTTCTTCTATTATTGATGAATAATATGTTGTTCTGGCATCACAGAGCTTTTTTTGTAAATTTTTAAACTATTTTTCCAGGCTAAATCAGATTCTTCTAAATTTCTGAAACGGCACTTCCTTTCTAACTTTCGTGTTGCCTGTTTTAACTTGCGTGTTTGTGAATAAGATAGATAATGTACTTGTGCAGGAGTAACATTAAGGTGGCTACTTTTCATTGTATTGACAAATGGTGAAGCAAATGATGAAAGAATAATTTCTTTAAATTTTTTGACAGCTTTTTTACTTAAGCATCTGCTATAGTGGAACTGTTTTCTGTAATGCAAATGTTTCTGATTTATAGTGTTTAGTGTCTAAACTAATTTCCCATTTAAGGTTTGCAGAAATTATAATATCAACAAATTTTGAAAAGAAATATTTTGCTCATCTTAAACTTGTTATTTCATGAGGCTGTTTCCTTTCTGAAATCTATTATGCCTGTATTTTCCAGCATTTAGCTCAATATTATGATAATTACACGAGTTCACATAGAAGTACTCCTTCTTTTGCACAATTTATTTAATTTACTTGTAACCACAAAGACAGCAGTGTCATCAGCAAATGTGAACATTTTAGCTGAGTCATGAAAATTGCCTCTAGAGCACTTATATTAGCTGTAAGCTGATTTGTTGTAGATCTAAAGACTTGCTTTTGTGCAGCAAGAAAACAGCAATCCAGAAGCAAATACCTCAATTGATCCTTGCTGCTGAATTTTTCTTTTTGACACAAAAAAGTTGAACTCACAACATAACAGAAGATGAGATATAGTGGTGTAGAGTAAGTAACAAAGTACAAGTACTTAAAATGTTTTCTGTTGTTCTAAAGACTTAATCTGAGAGGAGGAAGGTCCTGTTTCCAGTTTCACTGGAAAGCAGCTTTCAGACTTAAGTTAGACCCATAACTCACCTTGTGGTCGTGAGCTGCTGTCACACAAACTCTGCACCAGGTCGTTCCTGTTGATCCTCTCTAAAATCTTCCTGGTCACCTCCACAGCCACAGGAAGTCTGTATGTCTGCACCATCAGATCCACCGTGTCCCACCTGGTTGTCGTCTGCAGTCGGCCCTTTTTAATGGTTGGGAATCCCTGGAGGATGTCTGGCTGCTGCAGGAACCACTTGAATTTATTGAATTCTTCATCGCCTAAGTCCTCCAGAGTGTTTAACAGCTCCTCTGCTGTTAACATGGTTCCCTGATGGAGTCACAGCATAATGTCAGCAGTTACAGAGATCATAGTATCTTTGGAGGTTTACCTTTTATTTTTTCACAACACTGAATCACGGTAATCTACTGTAACATAATTAACAAATTGTCAAAGTGTTCACCTCCTTTAGAGTAACTTACTTAAATATATGCTGGTGCAAAATGGGGATCAGCTGAGTGCAGTGAGTGTGTTTAAAGCACTGTACAGTAAATACACCAGTATCTGGAAGGTGAACTATGAACACAAAAGAATACTTTAAAATTAACACCTCAGAGGATGAATATAGAAAAATTGCCAACTGTCTCTCCTTTGTAGTATGCAGATGAGACCATACATGTAGAAACTGTCTTTACCAGTCATAGCTTTTAATCCGATGCCCTGAAACATCAGTTTGGTCTCATCATACCACAGAACCAGTTTTTTGAAACTTATTTTATGCTTAGATCAGACCTCCAGTATTGTTACTGTTTAGTATAGGTTTGATTTAAAAAGAAGAACATTTTTATGGTTAATGCACATGTGACTGTATAACATAAATTTAAAAAGATTGCAACCAACTGCAACAGGTCACGATGTGAGTTCTAACAAGTGGTGCATTCAGACTGAAAAGCAGCGTGGTAAACTGGAATTGTCATATGCAGTAACATAGTCTGTAAACATGCTTTGTTCATCAGTTGTTGCACACAGTTTGTAGAAGTGTATGTGAGCATTTAAACATTTAAGAAGAATTCAGGAAACAGAAGGACATTGTAAAAAAATGTTTTTAATTTATATATTTTTAGTAACTAGTAACAGTTACCTAAATGTAAGATACTCAATGTTCTTTCCCTCACTGGTTAAATGTTTTTGTAAAATCAGAAGTTGATGTGTGTGTAATGAGTAAAAAGGGGAAACAAGAGTTGTGTAACTGAGGAGAACAGTATCTCTGCTGCAGTGTTGGGGGAAATCTATCATTGCACAGCTGATGGCTGCAGGGTTTTAGAAATTCAGCACTTACTGTAATTTGACTATGTGTGCAGCTGTTTTCATTTCGTAGAAGAGGGGTTCACGTCTGATGTCTTGGATGATAAGGTACCAAGTCTCAACTAAATACTCACAAAGCTACTGTTTAAGTCATGAAATGTGAACCTGCAGGAATATTTACTGTCTACTCAGTTTTACTTAAGTCTAGATGTTTGGACTGAGCCACTGTCCCTCTGACGCGATGGACTCCGCTGAAACGTTTTCATGCTACAGGACTTTTTGTAGTGTTTGAAGACCTCTAACAGGTCTAACAGGTCTTATACAGGACCTACAACTGTGCACCACGAAATGTCAAGAGGTTGGTCAACTTTAACCAAGTGAGCACTGACACAGCAGCTCATCCTGTGACTGAACAACAGGTGCAAATATGTTAAAGACTCACAGAGAAGCAGCAAATGTCGTCTCGTCTCTGACGTCTTGGTGTAGGCTGATTCTCCTGCAGACTGAGACAGAGGATGAAGAGAGGATGAGAGAAACAACTTTAAAAAATTCCACACTTCCTCGTGCAGAAGCAGAACAGGAACAGTTCAAATTTGAGCAGTAGTTTGTGTTGCTTCACCTTCAAGATGTGAAAGCATGTGTGGTCCAATGCATGTGGACACATAGGAAGGATTGAGTCAAACAGAAAACTTATCAGCTGCCTTATGTAACAATCACGGTGATTGATTGATTATCTGTCCTCTTAGGCAGGACAATCACAGTGGACAGGCTCTGAACCGATGAAGCCTGCTGAAGCTAAGTTTGCACCAAATATTAAATACACACAAGTTGACCATCTCTGGTCAGTTTGCAGTGAAATCCCAGTGAGAGGCATGTAGTGGATGTAGTTCTACCATCAGTCACTAGATAGAGCTCCTTACCACCTCCTCCAGACTGATGAGCAGGTAGAACTGGCTGCAGTGCGTCATCCGTGCTACTTCCACAACCTGCGTATATCGGTTTGCTGCTAATCCCCAGTTTTTATTTTGAAAGTTATAAATATCAGGAAACTCCATGAAACTCAGTGTTGAACCCCCAAATTTGCAAAACCCCCAAAACTTTGGCAAAAAGCACAGTTCACCTGAGATTCTGAAGCTCAGCGGCCTGTGGTCTGGGTGCTGCTGACAGGATTTTCATAATAAAATTTAGCCTGAAAAGACGGAAAGTAGCAGTTAATTTACCAAATAATGAATGTAGGATAATAATAGCTTTTGTCTTGGTATCTTGGTATTTGTTCCTTTAATGTGGAATGTAAGGTTTTTCCAGTGAACTTGTTTGAAATCCAGTTAGACCAACCTGCTGTCTCCTAACTTTTTCTGCATCTCCACAGTTTCTGTGTTTCACTTGTCTTCAAAATAAGAGACCACCAGTCAGACAGGAAAATCATAATGATAACCAAACTGCACATGATAACCTGTCTGAAGACACCACACACAACACTAGTTAATAAATTAAATGTAACAAGATAATTGTCAAACATTTTTAGATGTGCGTGTTTTCGATAGACAGCTGTGAACATCTCTTCCTCATTTCTTACAGTGCAGTCACGTTCTGGGTGGAAACATTCACAGACCGGCTGAAAAATCCCGAACTTTTCCTTTAATGCTGACCCATGTGTCACTCACTTCTACCATCAGGACCCAGTAGAGGGGGCAGTTATTGTTAATCAGCTACATGTCCTATAATAACAGAATCATAAAAACATGTTCAATAACACTCAGAAAGACTAATGTTGCATGCAGGGAAATCTTGAAGATGGGCAGAGCTCTACTTTAATTTCATTTATAGTAAATGTACTTTTACAGGTACAGCAGTGATTTTTTAGCTTTCTTAAACCAGACTGACAGAATATTTTAAACAATAAGGACAATTTTAGATTTCTCAGATCATTTACACTGACTTCATCTTGGTAAACAAGCAGGATGCACCTGCAGTCCTCGTCTGCTTATTTAGAGCTGCATGTAAATGAAGAGGTCCAGTTTCAGCTCTCTGCAGAATCAGACCCCTCCCCCCTGCAGATTCCCCTCAGGCTGTCAGTCTCTCTCACTTTCAGGGTTGGATTAAATTGCTCCTCCAGCTCCTCCTCTCCTCGTCCTCCAAAGCCTCTGGTCTGTCAGCACTAAGGTCACTTTCCAGGATCCGAGTCCATTCTCAGCGCACACTGACAACATGCTGGGGACCCTCTGCACTCTCATCACTGCTCTAACATGTAAGGAGGCTGACTGACCTCAGCTTGGATTCATCACTCTGCCTCTTTCTCTTCACTCCATGTCCTCTTGTTGTTTACAGGTGTGACTGCTGTGACGCTGGTCACTCAGAGGCCTCCTGTTGTCACGGTGAGAACGGGACAGACAGTCTCCATGGACTGTAACCTGGGGACTGTTACTGACATTGGTGCTTGGTGGTATAAACAGGTTCCTGGTGGAGTTCCTCAGCATGTTCTAAGGTTTCGTCTCACTTGGAGCTCTGTACTATATGGTCCAGGTTTCTCTGCTCCTAGGTTCACATCTACTCATCAGTCACAGTCAGATTATCGTTTGATCATCAACAATGTGGAGGAAGGAGACTCAGCATTACTGTCATACATTGGACACTTCTGTTAATGAGTACTTATCACAGTGATTTAGACTGTGACAAAAACCTCTTCACAAAATACATATTTTGTAACGTTACAGCCTTATTTTAAAATGGATTAAATTCATTATTTTCCTCAAAGTTCTACAAACAATTCCCCATAATGACAATGTTGACAGACACAATGACAAAGTTTATTTAAAAAAAAAAAAAAATCACATATACAAAAGTATTCACAGTCTCTGCCATGACACTCAGAATTGAGCACTGGTTCATCCTGTTTCCACTAATGATTCTTGAGAGGTTTCTACAACCTGATTGGAGTTCACCTGTGCGAAATTCAGGATTGGACATAATTTTGAAACGCATACATCTGTCTTGTCTTTGGAGATAACAAAAAACTAGAGATAGTGACACTAACAATCATAAACTGTTAAACAAAAACACAGAAACCTAAACATAAACCAGGGGAGTGGATATAAAATGAACTAAACAAGGACTAAACAAAGATCCCGAGAAATAACTGAAAACACTGGAAAAACTAAACATTTATGAAATCCTCAAATAAAACCAGGCACACTAGAAAAACAAGTTATACCCTCAACCGACAAAACATACACCAAATCAAATCTTAGAAACTGACAGTGAACCAAGGGGAGAGCTGGGAGAGCTGTCCCTGCCTGGGACAGCTGGTCCATATTTAGTTGAGCAGGAGGCCGGGTAGGAGGTCGACGACGGCGGCTGAAGTCCTCCAGGGGCTGGACAGGAGGCCGGCGACGACGGCTGAAGTCCTCCGGGGGCCGGGCAGGAGGCTGGCGTTGATGGTTGGAACCCAGTAATGGAGGACCAGGAGCTGGACCTGAAGGCGCGTCGGCTGACCCACGAACAGGAACCATTGCTGTGCCGGTCAGTTGGACCAGAGGGGATGCGATGGCCAGCTCCAGGAGAGAGGTGGCAACCATCTCGGGCCCAGCAACAGGTGAGATGTCAGCCGACCCAGGGTCAGGAGCAGGATCAGGAACAGGATCAGGACCAGACCGGACGTCAGCTGGCCCAGAGGCAGGGACCGGATCAGGAACAGGACCAGAGCCAGACCGGAAGTCACCTGG
Organism: Channa argus; assembly: GCF_033026475.1. NCBI lineage: Eukaryota > Metazoa > Chordata > Actinopteri > Anabantiformes > Channidae > Channa > Channa argus. Next base: position 656,301 of record NC_090199.1, read on the forward strand.
CCCTGGGGCAAGAACAGGAACTGGATCAGGATCATAACCAGGCCAGACCTCGGCTGACCCGGAGCCAGGGATGTATGTTTGTGTATGTTGTGTGTGTATGTTTTGTCGGTTGAGGGTATAACTTGTTTTTCTAGTGTGCCTGGTTTTAGTTGAGGATTTCATAAATGTTTAGTTTTTCCAGTGTTTTTGGTTATTTCTCAGGATCTTTGTTTAGTCCTTGTAAAAACGTTATATAAGTGGCCTTTTACCAGTTTATACCAGTATGTCACCCTCCAACAACCCACCATTACAAGTTTCTAACTCTTTTAATTATGGGGAGAAGCCATTCATTCGAAAGTTATCAACCTCTGACAAAAGTACAGGGTCACTGCTTAATGCATCTGAACACATCATGACATGTCCTGACAAAAGTCTTCAGCTTCTGCCCTCTGGAGTAGCCGTGGAGGAGAAGTTTGTTTGGGACACAATGGCTCTGCAATCGCAGCACTGGAAGCCATTGTATTTCTGTCTACACCAACAGCCTTGTAGGAAGATTTCAAGTTCTTCAGTCTCCTGAACTCATAAGATTTTCTTATATTTCTTACTTTCTTACTTTTCTTATATTTTCACGACCTGCTGTGGATTTACTGTCATAATCAACTTCAAGACAAAGTTTACGGTGCAGGACACTTGACTACTAAATGTTACTTGTGAAGTTGTATCTTTTCAACTTTAGTCTATGCACAAAAGAGCTCACATATGGCTCAGATTTGATTGTTTGCATTTAGATGGAGGTGGAGTGTCATAAATATGAGACGTTACCATGCAAGTGAGGAAAATAATGAGGCACAAATGAACAAAAATCAAATAGATATCGAATCCAATTGGTTTGACAAAAAATTGGGTACATAATAAAAAATCTGATGGAAGAAAAGTAGAAAAGGCAAATGGCTTAATAGACAAATATGTGGAGAAACAGAAAACCCTATGTGTGGTGAAGAACAATGTCTTGTTGCCAATGTTTTGTGCATTTAGAGGTCCTAAGAATAAATATGCAGACTACTTACCTCTCTTTACAAAGGATCTCTCCTTCTTTCCTTTCTTCTTTCTTTTCTTGTCACTGATGTGCTCATTAACTTCCTCATTATCAGAGCATGATAAGGAAACCTCAGAAAATGAAGAGGATAAAGACATGGAACATGATGCTGAGGAAGAAGATGAGACTAGCTCGTAAGACTCAGATGAGTCTGATAACTCTGACGTATTTAAAACTGCTTCAGCTTTCCCAGCATCGCTTTCCTTCTTGTCTAATACAGCGAGAGAGAATAACAATAATGTATATTTACATTTACATTTAGTCATTTAGCAGACGCTTTTATCCAAAGCGACTTACAAGTGAGGTACAAGGCAGCAAAAATCTAAGTCAAGGAGAAAACATCAAAGCAAAGTCCTATCAGAAAAATGAGATGCAAGTGCGAGAAAAGCAGAAAAGTTTTGGTTTTTTATTAATAGATTTAAGTGCATAGGAAGATTTGAAAGAGTTCTGTAATCAGCAGTTTTTTGAATATTGGGATTGAGTCTGCTGAGCATGCAGAGTTTGGTAGCTCGTTCCACAATCGTGGGATCATTGCGGTGAAGAGTTTTGCTTGGTGTGTTCTGTGCGGTGCTGGGACCACCAGACGTCGTTCGTTGGCAGACCGCAGCGGGCAGGAAGGATTGTAGACTTACAATCCTGTGACACAAGACCATCAAACAGTTACAGTATGACTTAATAAAGAATAATAAATAGTCGCTTATATAGGGCTTTTATACAAAGCACTTTACAATGTTGATTCCCATTCACCCATTCACACACACACCGATGGCGGTGGCTGCCATGCTAGGTGCTCACCTGACCCACCGGGAGCAACTTGGGGTTCAGGAAGCTTTGACATGTAGCTGGGAATGGGGATCAAACCACTGACCCTGTGGTCCATGGTCAAGTGCCTCACCAACTGAGCTACAGCCGCCCAGCCCTGACTTCATCAATGAAGATCTTTTTTCTTTGCTTTACCAAGCTGTGTGCGACACTTCCTCCAACAGCTGTTGGAGATGTAAGCACATAATATTATGTTACCTTAACATAACCACAAACTATATAAAATCTTTTAGGTAGACCTCTATAATTGAATATAATCCAGTACAGCAGCTCTGCCATAAATTCTACTTTTACAATGTTAGAATTTCTCTGTTTTTTAGTTGAAACTCTTAGAAAGGTGATAATTCTACTTTCTGTTTGTTATTGAGGTCATAGTGGGTGGTGGAGTCGTGTTGTAGTATAAGAAGAGGTGGCTCCAATGTTTTGGTCACCTCACTCATTTTAAATAGGGCGGAATATCTATAACACATTCTGTAAAGTGCAATGCTCTTGGTTTTTACCTATCAGTAAGAAAGGTAATGTGCCAGTCCCTGTTTTTTGACTTCAGTTTTACTTCCTGCTCCTGCCTTTTATTTTGTTAACCCTCAGCACCACTTCCCAGTTAGTTTCTTTAGCTTCTTGTTTCTCAGTCACCTTAATTGTTTTCACCTGTGCCCCCTTGTACTTATACCCAGCTCTGTTTGAGTGTTCATTTGTCTCCTTCAGTCTGTCAGTGCTTTATGTTCAGTTTGTTTGTGTCTGCCTGCCCTTAGTTACTGAGTTAGTTATTTAGTTTATCTTTCCCCCCAGTGTGTTTGAGTTCATGTTTTACTTTAGTTATTACTTCATGTGTTATTCCTGCCCTACTTAGGAGTGATTTTGAGTTGTTTACCCTTTTTGTTAATAAACCCCCTTTTTTCACATTTCAAACGTCCCCTCGCCGTCTCCTCTTTTTGGGTCCTGATACTATTACATATACACTTAGAAAAGTGTGTGACAGTCAAGCTTTCATTTATAAGTGCATAACTTTACTTTTAAGTTACTGTTAACCCATTTAAATATTTATCAAGAACATAGATTTCCTACCTTTTCTACCTTATTTTCTAATAAAAAAAAAAAAAAGACGATAACATATTGGTAAATCACTCAGGCAAATATCTATTTATATTGCCTTTGCACAAAAAGTATAGCCACATGTAGACTACAGGTAGATGATGTCCTTTAATAATTTATATTAATGCATTAAATACCTATTATAGACTTCATGAGTTTTTTACACCGGAAAATTTACAGTATGGACGAGGAAAGATTAATGGCAGATGGAAAAGGGGGAAGTGTTTGGTATGCTGGTGGTTAAATAGCAAGAAAACCCAACTGCCATACCTGTTCTCTGTTTGGTTAAACAGTGAACAGTGATGAGAATTAATTCCACTCATAGCTCATCATACCAAAAGAGGGTCCATCATCATCAGTGATGAGTGGCAGCCTTATCGACATGCTCTGCGCAAACTAGGTTACAGACATAGTGTAGCGTTTGTTGATGCACCAACAGGAGCTCATACATACATTTAGAGAGGCCATGGAGAACTTATAGGGAGACTCTGTGGAGGTAACCGCACGGGGGACTTGCAGGTGGACCACCTGGCACTGATTGAATGGCATGGCTTGCAAAAAGACATTGTAATGGATCCATAGGCTTAGTCCCCTTATATATCTCCTATTGGTCAGATTATTGGGAGGTATGGGGTGATTTTCATTGTTATGCTGATGATAATCAGCTATATGTTTCTGTGAAGGTTGAAGGTCAGTTTATAGTAATCCTTGACAACAATTTTCAGGCTCCTGCTCCTGAGTCCTCCTGTCCCTCCAAGTCCAACACAGCCACTCTGGTCTGGCTGTCCAGTCAGACTGGGCCTTATGCAGATGTGAGCTGGTCTGTTGGTGGGAGTTCAGTGAGCAGCGGGACCTCGATCAGCACCGCTATTCAGCAAGCAGACAAGACTTTCCAAATCAGCATAAACAAGTCTGACTGTCCCACTGAAGAATAGCAGAGGAGCAGAACGACCATTTAGCATTTGCTTCTTTACTGTGCTGTTTGCTCATTTCAGGCTTGGCATGTTGGAAAAGATGAGTCTGCATGCTTCTAATCAATGCTGAGACACTCTGGTGCACATGTTGGATCAGCTTTGCTACTGACAACATTTACAAAAAGCTCTTCAATAAAAAAGCATCGTGTTCAAAAAGACTTTGTGCAGATTTTTTTGAAAGGTCAATTCATGTTGTATCTCCAGCATTTGTCCACCCAGCAGACTCTGTTGTGGCTGTAATGTCTTGATAGAACTGTACACAGGTTTCTACAGTACTCAGACTTTCTCCATCTGAGCTTTTATTTTGTTCATTTGGTTACTTACTAACTATATGGTTAGACTTCATATCTCTGGTAACTTAGACCTAAATGAACTTAGAAGCAGGAAATTACAGGACATCCAGGCCTTTATGTCATTTAGACAGGATTGAAGTTGGACCAATTGATTTGTTTCATCTGGTTTCATGCATAAATATAACTGGGTGTCATCTGATTACCATCTATCCTATTAATATGGATGTTTGTGAATTTCCTGTTGGGATGAAAAAAGTTCTATCTATCTGCATAGCAGGTTTGTGGTGTGTTTTCTGAAAATGTTGCATGTGTAAAGTGAAAAGTAATGGTTCTAACACAGAGCTTTGTGGAACTCCATAACTCGTGTCATAGAAGATTGATTATTAACATGAACAAATTAAGAGTTATAGAAATGGTTTAGATATTAAGGAAATTACTTCATTTGGTGCAGCAGTAAAGAGTTTATGAGAATCAGATAAAATGAGCAGTAAAGGAAACAGTGATTTCCTGCTCAGTCAGTGAAGCATCACCTCTCTCCTCCTCCGACTTCCTTCCCAGGATGCACCTGCAGGCCTCGTCTGCTTATTTAGAGCTGCATGTAAATGAAGAGGTCGAGTTTCAGCTCTCTGAAGAATCAGACCCCTCCCCCCTGCAGATTCCCCCAGAGCTCTCACTTTCAGGGTTGGATTAAATTGCTCCTCCAGCTCCTCCTCTCCTCGTCCTCCAAAGCCTCTGGTCTGTCAGCACTAAGGTCATTTTCCAGGATCCGAGTCCATTCTCAGCGCACACTGACAACATGCTGGGGACCCTCTGCACTCTCATCACTGCTCTAACATGTAAGGAGGCTGACTGACCTCAGCTTGGATTCATCACTCTGCCTCTTTCTCTTCACTCCATGTCCTCTTGTTGTTTACAGGTGTGACTGCTGTGACGCTGGTCACTCAGAGGCCTCCTGTTGTCACGGTGAGAACGGGACAGACAGTCTCCATGGACTGTAACCTGGGAACTGTTGCTAATGCTGCTCGCTGGTACAAACAGCTTTCTGGAGGAGTTCCTCAGTATGTTCTGAGTGCTTGGCATAACTGGAACACTCCAAACTATGGTTCAGGTTTCTCTGCTCCTAAGTTCACATCTTCTCATCAGTCACAGTCAGATTATCGTTTGACCATCAACAATGTGGAGGAAGGAGACTCAGCAGTTTATTACTGTAGTACATGGGACCACACTGTTAATGAGTGGGTATCACAGTGATTTAGACTGTGACAAAAATCTCCTCACTAAACACTTCTGCTTTTTGAACTCTCTTTAATTGTCTTCTGTTCTACGATTATTAACAAGTAGATATTTTTGTACTCTGCATATAAAGTGAATATAAATGGTAAATGTTCTGCACTTATATAGCGCTTTTCTACCTATTGGCACTCAAAGCACTTTACACTGCTTCTTATTTACCCATTCACACTCACAATCACACACACATTCATACACCAATGGGGGAGCTGCTATGCAGCTGGCCAACACTCACCGGGAGCAACTAAGTTGGGGTTCAGTGTCTTGCTCAAGGACAGTTTGACATGTGACTGGAGGAGCCGGGGATTGAACCAACAACTGTGAGATTGGTGGACAACCGCTCTACCTCCCTGCGCCACAGTCGCCAGTATATAAGACAACAGTAAAATCAAACCAACTCCTGAAAGTCTTAAACAAAGTGGACATTAAAAGCTACAGTAACGAGCCTCTTAAACACAGTTTGCTGTGCGTGAATCCAGATCCAGACATTCTTCGTTTGTTTCTCAATAAAATCACATATATGCACTATTTAGAAAAATTGATTTTCAGTAAGATCCACTATTAATTCTTCTAAGAAAAGGCCAAATGGAAGTGACAAACAAAATACATCGAGTTAAGCAAATTATTTATTAATTATTAGTATTTTAGTGCATTGATTGAAGTGTAGCTGAAGCTCACAGAGGCTCCTGGCTGCTGTCTATAGAAACGTTCTTACACCATTTGAACCCCCTATAACCCTTCTAACAGAAGCTAGACTGCAGATGATGCTGTCACACACTACTGACAGAGAGGTCCCATTTATTTAGAGACAGTTGTAGTACATGGAATCAGAAAGGATTAGAGTCAAGCTGTGGTCAGCTGTGTTCAACTCATCCCCCTTCCATAAAAAGGAGGGAGACAAAATAATCAAAATGGACAAATAGTAGTATTTTCATTTCATTTATTATTTTTATTTCATTTACGTTTACTGCTCTAGCTGGGTTTTTCTTACTTATTGATCAGTAGTTTGTACTTGTACTTGTTTATTATTTGGAAGTTTTTTCCTTTCTTTTTTACTTTTCATCTGGAGAGCAGCTGTAGCAAGGGAACGCAATGGGATCAATAAAGCTGTTTGAATCTTGACTCTTAAATCACAGTGGGTTGTGTATTTAGTGAAGCTGACAGTTCCTTGGTTTAATGCTGAACTTGACCCAGTGCAGGTCGACCGTAGGGGTTTTGTCAGAAAATAAATTTTTCTGCTGTTGACTGAATTAGATATAAAAGGGCAGATCCTAAGGACAAGTAATGAAATGGCCAACTGCAGGCTGCCCTAGTCAAAGACTGTTGAGAAGAGGGACGGTGAGACGGGAGCAAAGACAGCTAAGTTTCTCAGTGTTAAAATGTGGTAACAAAGTTAGATTGGCTTGGTGTCCACATGATAAATGTTTTGGTGGCTCAAGTAGCACCTTAGCTAGCATAGCATGAAGACTAGCTCTGTGTTTGGACCAGGTGTTGGATAACAAGAGGTCACAGAGGAGACCAGGTTTCTTGTTTGATGGATTGTCACTGGATGCTGGTGATAAGCTGGAGAAAGCAGGAGAAAGCAGGAGAAGGTTTGCTGGTTTTCTTTGAAATGTTTGGAGGCACTGGCAGTCTGTGGGCTATTATAGCATGAATAGCATGATGCTAATCTGCTATGCTAGTTTAGATTATCAAGACACCTTTACTCTACTACATCTAAGAGCAAATCTTTAGACTTTTTAGTAAAACTACAAGTCCTTTATACGTAACAATCCCAATATTTTACATTTTATTTTTTAATGAAAACAAATCCTAGTGAAACATGAATCTATTCACTAAACCAGGCTCAGACATAGTCTCAGTTCCTTCTTCCATGGTCCTTTTTCAAATAGCTGTTTGACATAGTAGCCATACTTGTCCTTTTTTTTTTAAAGTATCCTGTCAACAGAAACTTCTCATATGATGCTAGTGTTGGTCTGAGTTTGACCTGCCTGCGCCAAGATCCACATGCACTGCACAGGAGCCCACACAAGTGAAACCCTCAGACTAGTGGTCTATTTTCAGACATGAAGCTGCTGAATTCATGGTAAAATGTGTCTTCAAATGGGGATCATTGATTGCGGTGTCCAATTCACTCTGTCATGTCAAAGTAAAAGAGTAAAATGAGCAGCCTCCAAACGTTTCCTGCTCTTCTCTGGGCCATGTGCACAGACGCAGAGGTTTAGATATCATAAAGCAGTGGAAACAGAGTTGAATTGTTACTGTGCCAAGAACTGGGACAGAGCTGGTCCCTGCTGATTCACACATTCATATGATTGATGGACTGAATACATGTTTTGTCCTCCTCCTTCTGAAGGAAGCAGCCACATGCACTAGTGACCAAACACTCTGTTTACTTGGATTAAATCAGGTGCAATGAACAAACCAAGGCTCAAAGAGAAGCACAGAGCTTTACACTTCATTTATTTCTGTGGCTCTCTAATTCTGTGTGTCCTCACCTTATGTCCAGCTCTCTGGACATTTCCTCAGTGGTTGTATCAGTGTTTTATTCTTGAAATGACAGAAATGTTAGAGAGAATGTTACTGTCACTGTGATGAAAATTAAAACTGAAAAGCATCAGATCATACAGTGAAAACAGCTTAAGCTCATCATAGTTTCTTAACATTTGGTTAAGAGACTATGAAGTCATACAGACACATTTTATTCCATTTTAAGTGCTGCAAATTAGGTTCACTTAGGAGAGAAGTGGTTCCCTAAAAAAGCCTATTTGGCTCCATTCAACCAATTGCTCTTTGTCATTGTTTTTTTTTTTGTTTGTTTTGTATTTCATCTTAAATGTGTCATTTAAAAAAAAAATCTGGCTTATTAAATATTAAGTGTGAACAATATCATGGAGGTACATCATATTATAGTCAAAAACACTTCTGCTTTTTGACCTGTTAACTGTCTTAACTTACAGTGAAGTCATGTAGTTGCCAAAAAAAAAAAAGAACCTCACTAGTAAATTTAATAATATACTGATATAAGCATTTACTTGTTGTCCCCTTCTGTTCTCCTTTAAAACCTTGATAAGACCAAGATGTATATGTTCAGCCAACCCTGTTTCCAAACATGATTACATTCTCCTGAGAAAGGTCATTTAAACCACATTAAGTTTCCTGTGAACATAGTGAGAATATGGTGACATGTAACGTAAATGTCGATTTGCAAATACTGTATGTTGATACTGAACATATCAATGAAGTGTTACCAGACAACGTATTTTTGTCCAGCAAAATATCTGATCTTGCAGTAAAATATCTGGTTTGGTTTTCTGCTGCAATATGTGATCCTGCAGCACAATGTGCAGTTTGTGTGATGACAGCATCATTAATGCATTTTAGGTTATGATTAGGCAGGTACAGGAACTGATTAGGGTCAGAGGAAGATCAAGGCCTGATGTAATGGTCGTTTTACACACAGCCTGTTTTATTGCTTTTAAACACATCCACAATCTTTCTGGAACAGTAACATCAGTAGTTTTCTTGTCTTAACTAAACCAGAAATGGGAATCAGGAAGCAAACTCAGGTCTTTGGCTTTACAGTCCTATGCTTTGTTCTGATATAATTTGCTTGTTCATTATGTACATTTTATATTCTGAAATATATATATATTTTTTATCATTTTAAATGTTTTATTAGTGATGGACAGTGTTTGCTTGTGACTTTGAGACACTTCTACATGAAAGGTGCTATAGAAATTTATCTTCATCATCAAATATCTTCATCATCATCATGAAGATTGAGGGAGAGAAGGACATGTTGACAGTCATAGTTGGTCTCAACAAGATGTTTCAGTTCCACTTCCTCATTAGTGAGAGTCGGGAGGTTTTTGTACAGACGTGTGTCCAAACTGAATCACTGTGGTGTTCGGAAAAGGCACCAAGCTGATTGTGACAAGTAAGTACTTTTTACTGTTGGTACTAGAGGACACTTGTTCTATTTCTCACAATTGTCATGTCCTAAGTTTATTCTTGTTGTAAAAATGTTGTTCAGTGAAGAACTGATATTTTGCTCAGCTTTGTGAGCAGACAAAGCAGATCTTTGTGTCTTAGACATAAAGACCTGATGATCTCAGGGGTTCAAATGGTTTTTACTGAATGATACAGGATTTTGAAGCCCAAGAAAGTTTTAATCCAGATTTAAGATTGTTGTGATTTATGTGACATATTTAATGAACATTCTAGCTTTGTTAGATAATCTGCCACCTGTGTTTCATATCAAACTTACTTTAAATTCAGTTGTTTAAAGTTTGTTTCTTGGCTTGTGATGAACAGATTCTTAACTGATGCATTTTACTAAATGTGTTTAGTAATTTGCTTCATCTGATTATATCCTGCACCACCACAACATTAACTCAGTTTATTGGTTTTGAATGGTTGTTTCTATGTTGCATAGTGTTTACAAATGAGAAAATTGCTGCACTTTCTGACACAGTGACTTTCTGATTATTTTTGTTATTGGTGAAATCAACAACACGATACATAAAGGAGGATTTGGTCTTGCTGTACTGTGTAATACTTTGTACATTCATCTTTTTGTGTGTGTTTGTGTGTGTGGCAGGTCACAGTCTCCCACCTCCTGTCCTCACAGTCTTCCCTCCGTCCAGAACTGAGCTCCAGCACAACACAACCACTCTGGTCTGTCTGTCCAGTTTACCCAGTGATTCTAAGGGTTTTGCAGATGTGAGCTGGTCTGTTGGTGGGAGTCCAGTGAGCAGCGGGATCTCGACCAGCACCGCTGCTCAGCAACCAGACCAGACTTTCCAAATCAGCAGCTACCTGTCCGTGAAGACATCAGACTGGAACATGGAAAAGGTCTACACATGTAAAGTGTCTTTTGGCTCCCAGAGCTCAGAGAAAAGCTTGTTCATGTCTGACTGTCACATCTAAAAGAGGGTGATCTTCATCTTTGCTGCTTGTGTTGTGCCTTTTTAAATCATTTTGATGTTTAAACCTACTGTAATCTGTGTCCCACTGAATATTCTTACGCTCAGTGGAACGACTGTTATTTGCTTTGCTCAGATTTGCTTTGGTTGTTTTAATAAAAGCGTTGATTAAAAAAAAAAAGAGCTGTTTAAGTTTTGTGGAAGTGAGAAAAGATATAATTGAAGGCCGGATAAATACAGTTTTTCATCCATGATGCATGAACTTTTAACATTGATTAAAACTTGAACAGAGTTTCTGATAAGTTGGTGTAAACCACCCAGCTGGTTCTTCTATTAGGGAAAATGCAAATGTACTGGTGTGGATGTTTTGTCAGGCACAAAGATTTTCACATCCTTTTGGAAAATACTGATGAAAGTTGAAATCACATTTTTCACATGCACTGAACAACTTTCATTCTGTTTCTATGTTCACAATGTCTCCATCTCTAAAATACCTGCTGAGAGCTCACACATGTACAAAAACAAAACTTCATCACTTAATGCTGAATTCAGTGCCACCTTGAGACTAGGATTCCTGCCTGTCAACACAAATAAAGGTTTGGAAAACTGAAAACTGCATGTTCAAAATTAAACCATGATTACATTCAATAATAGTAAAATCAGTTGGGTATTTCCAGTCACGGTTGACTTGCATTGATTTTGCAGAGAGCTGAAACTGGACCTCTTCATTTACATGTAGCTCTAAATAAGCAGACGAGGCCTGCAGGTGCATCCTGGGAAGGAAGTCGGAGTGAATGATGCTTCACTGACTGAGCAAGACATCGGTTTCATTTACTGCTCATTTTAGCTGATTCTCACAACCTCTTTACTGCTGCACCAAACTCAAACCATGTGAAGAAACACTCAACAATTCATCAGAATTTCCTGACAAACTTTCCTTTAACCATTATAAAAGCTCAGATGGAGAAAGTGTTAGCACTGTAGAAACCTGTGTACAGTTACATCAAGACATTACAGCCACAACAGAGTCTGCTGGGTGGACAAATGCTGCAGTTACAACATAAATTGACCTTCGAAAAAAATCTGCACAAAGTCTTTTTGAACACGATGCTTTTTTATTGAAGGGCTTTTTGTAAATGTTGTCAGTACAAAGCTGATCCAACATGTGCACCAAAGTGTCTCAGCATTGATTAGAAGCATGCAGACTCATCTTTTCTAACATGCCAAGCTTGAAATGAGCAAACAGCACAAAGAGTAAAGAAGCAAATGCTAAATGGTCGTTCTGCTCCTCTGCTATTCTTCAGTGGGACAGTCAGACTTGTTGATGCTTTTCTCTGAGCTCTGGGAGCCCAAAGAAACTTTACATGTGTAAACCTTGTCCATGTTCCAGTCTGACGTCTTCACAGACAGGTAGCTGCTGATTTGGAAAGTCTGGTCTGCTTGCTGAAGAGCAATGCTGGTCAATATCCCGCTGCTCACTGGACTCCCACCAACAGACCAGCTCACATCTGCATAAGGCCCAGACTGACTGGACAGACAGACCAAAGTGGCTGTGTTGGACTGGAGCTCAGCTCTGGACGGAGGGAAAACCTTGAGGACAGGAGGACGGGAGCTGGAGCCTGAAAACACACACAGGACCTTTGGTAAATGCAGTTTAAGAGAAACACAGAAAAGTCCCAGAGAACAACAAGACACAGCAGTGGATCAGGACAATATGAATTATGATCAGAGGTGAACAAAGATTTTATAGAAAATAAATATACTGAACAATAATTTCCAAAGTCCATACAAATCAACATTTGTAACATTTTTTATTTAACAGTTACTGATGAAATATTCAGAATGATCAAACTCCAGTAACATCTGTCCAACAAAAGTAACTAAACGTGAGAAATATCATCAGTTATTGTGTTGACTTACAGCACATATCACTTCACTTTTAGTCATGAATGATCCACTGAATAAAAAATGATTTTTTTTTATTACTTTGAAAGGTCAATAAAAAAAAGTGGTAAATCTGTTAATTATTGGCACTTTGTTAGATATGTTATCTACTCAAAAATATTAAAAACAGAGTTGTTCAGAATAATTTTCAGACTAACCCACTGTACATGTGTCCAATTACTTTAGCTCCCGTATCAGAGGAGGTGTCAAACAAATAATTAATCAGAACTAAAATGTGTTGATGAAGTTTACAGAAGTAAATGAGTCATGAGAAAAAGAACAAGTGTCCTGTAGTACCAGCAGTAAAAAGTACTTACTTGTCACAATCAGCTTGGTGCCTGGTCCGAACACCACAGTGATTCAGTTTGGACACATGTCCGTACAAAAACCTCCCAACTCTCACTAACGAGAAAGTGGAACTGAAACATCCTGTTCAGACCAACTTTGACTGTCAACATGTCCTTCGCGTCCTCAGTCTCCTTAAAAATAATAAGATTTATTTCTATAGCAGCATTTATGTACAAGAGTCTCAAAGTCAGAAGCAAACACTGTCCATCACTAATAAAACTTATAACAGACAATAACATTTAAAATAATAGATAAAATATAAAAGTACGTAATGAACAAGCACATCCATCAGAAAAAATAAATCATACAGTGAAGGAGACAACCTGTCTCTAGCTGTAAGTGGCAGCATACACAAAGGTTTTTAAAAGACTCTATAGTGTTTGACTGTCTCACAGAGACACTTAGACTGTAATTAATTGTCAGATGTGAAATTGAGGATTTACATCACTCTGAGTCAATTGTAGCATCGACTCACCACACTGTCCAGTCAGCACTGAGGTTCCACTGATGATGCTACTCATTGAGTTTTTGATGATTCCCATGAATGTTACTCACTGGTGTTTCCTATAAAACACTTATTGTAAATTTGTGGTTACACTTTTGAGGGAGCATAAATATAAAATTCGAGAGAGGTTAGGTGATGAATTCCGACAGGAGCTTATTGTTCCTACAGTAATCGAATCTTAAAAAGTGATCAGCTACAGAATGAAAAACCAAAGAAAAACCTAACTTGCTGCTTCAATGAAGAGCAATTAGTTATTGAAAGATTTTTTCATATGGATACTAAGCCCTCACCTGAATTATTTGATTAAGTTCTCTTGTTATTCTGACCCACTGCTGCTCCTCTGAGTTTGGTTTGCTCCCATCCAGCTCTTGATCTCATGAGTTCATTTAAAAGATAAAAATTTGTTACACAAGAGTAATGCAAAAATAAATAGTTCTCATCGTACATAGTAACTTTGTAACTTATTAATTTTAACACATGCTGAAGTAAGTATTATATTAAGAACACGGATGCCATGGTCCTTAAACCAGGTACTGGTAGATTTGGCACTATGTGCAGGTGCCAAGTCCTGTTGGAAAATGAAATCTGCATCTCCATAAAGCTGGTCAGCAGCAGGAAGCATGAACTGAACAGCTGCGTTAACCTTGGACCTCAGAAAACACAGTGGAGCATCACCAGCAGATGACATGGCACCAAACCATCACTGACTGTGCAAACTTTACACTGGACCTCAAGCAACGTCGATTTTGTGTCTCTCATCTCTTCCTCCAGACTCTGGGACCCTGATTTCCAAAGGAAATGCAAAGTTTACTTTCATCAGAGAACATAACTTTGGACCACTTAGCAGCAGTCTTGTCCTTTTTGTCTTTAGCCCAGGTGAGACGCTTCTGACACTGTCTGTTGTTTAATGGTGGCTTGACACAAGGAAGGCGACAGCTGAAACCCAGGTCTTGCATACGTCTGTGTGTAGTGGTTCTTGAAGCACCGACTCCAGCAGCAGTCCACTCTTTGTGAATCTCCCCCACAGTGTTGAACAGGTTTCGTTTCACAATTCTCTCCAGGGAGCAGTTTTTCCTATTGCTTGTACACTTTTTTCTACTACATCTTTTCCTGCCCTTCGCCTCTCGATTATTGTTTGCTTGGACACAGAGCTCTGGGAACAGCCAGCCTCTTTTGCAATGACCTTCTGTGTCTTGCCCTCCTTGTGCAAAGTGTCAATGGTCGTCTTTTGGACAACTGTCAAATCAGCAGTCTGCACCTTGATTGTGTAGCCTACAGAACTAGACTGAGAGACCATTTAAAGGCCTTTGCAGGTGTTTTGAGTTAATTAGCTGATTAGAGTGTGGAAAAATCCTTTCTTTGTATTGATCTTAAGTAATATTCTCATTTTCTGAGATACTGAATTTCTGGTTTTCATTAGTTGTCAGTTATAATCATCACAATTAAAAGAAATAACACTTGAAATATATCAGTCTATGTTGAATGAATGTATTCATTATACAAGTTTCACTTCTTGAATGGAATTAGTGAAATAAATCAAATTTGTGAAGATATTGTAATTATTTTACCAGAACCTTTAGTTTCTCGATGTTAAAAACTGAAATGACCTGACAGTTTTGTTGCTGTTGTATCCAGAAAACATTACTGGTGAAAACTGCCTGAGTGACCAGAGAACTTTTTTCTTGTGTCCTCTCTGCACTCAGAGACGACAGGAAGCGTCTCTGTCTTAAATATCAGACGGAGCATGGAGCAGCACTTTAACATGCAGTGTGGAAACAGGTCAGGATCTGTGAAGTCACTGTCAAACTAAATAAAGCAGCAAAAGTGTGAGAATGAACAGTGAAAAACTGCAACTGAAATAAAAATGATTTTCTACAAACAGGCTCGTTGGACTGTAGCTGTCTGCTTCTCTCTGTCTAGTGAGTACAAATGTCCCTGTCCTCAGTCACGTCTGTCAACTAAATGCTCACAGACAGTATCACACCAAGCTAGTTTTAGCTTTAGCCATTAAATAACAACACCAAAGCTATGCTAATGTGTTGGCATGCTAACATGCTAATTAGCTTCATAAACTTTACAAATTGCACAGAATTAGTACAATGTTACAAACGTACTCATGTATTTACCTTCTGCAAACCACAGTAAACCCTAAACCAGTCAGTTATATTTTAATATGAAAAAATTGTATGAATTTACACACAGAGCTGCTAGTTTGTACCGGTGTGGTCTCTGCAGTTTCTGTCCAACCTGCAGCTTTACTACAGTGGTGCTGCTACAACTTGGACTAAAGTAGAACAAAATATTGCCTGCAACTGTGAAATATAATTCCTTGAAGACTCTGTTAAATCTGGAGTCACAAAACCAACTCTACCAACCCAACAAGATGTTCGAACTGTTTTTTTTTTTTTTTTTTACTGTTTATTAAAAACCAATTGATTTAAGCTCTTTTATGGAGTTTTATGTTTTCATCTTCGTGGCAAGTTTAAAAACACAACTTCAACACAGGGAAATAATGAATATCTGTAACAAAGTATAAATAGTAATTACTGGCAACTCTAAATGAATAAAGAAAGAAACAAGTAAAAAAAATTGTTTATTTTTAAATACTTAATGTAGGTAGTTTGTACTCCACCATTGAAGGGCTTTTACAGTGTGTGGGGGTGTTAAACTTAGTATTGTTCTGTAATCCTAACTGTATGTTTTAGGAGATAATAGGTTTCAATACTTTGAAAGAAAAATCATAAACTGCACAGTGGTGTTAAACACAGAACCTCTGATGGCTTTGTAATCAATCAGTGTGTCAGAGGCTCAAAAAGCAGAAGTGTTGAGTGACTAGGTTTTTGTCACAGTGTAAATCACTGTGGTGCCTCCTCAGCAGCAGAGTTATCCCATGTATGACAGTAATAAACTGCTGAGTCTCCTTCCTCCACATTGTTGATAATCAAACGATAATCGGACTGTGACTGATGAGTAGATGTGAACTTAGGAGCAGAGAAACCTGAACCATAGATTGGAGACTGAAGATTGTGAAAGAATCTGAGTACAAACTGAGGAACTCCTCCAGGAACCTGTTTGTACCAGACTGCTTTATCATATTTAGTCCCCAGGTTACAGTCCATGGAGACTGTCTGTCCCGTTCTCACCGTGACAACAGGAGGCCTCTGAGTGACCAGCGTCACAGCAGTCACACCTGTAAACAACAAGAGGACATGGAGTGAAGAGAAAGAGGCAGAGTGATGAATCCAAGCTGAGGTCAGTCAGCCTCCTTACATGTTAGAGCAGTGATGAGAGTGCAGAGGGTCCCCAGCATGTTTTCAGTGGACTGACTGAGAATGGACTCGGATCCTGGAAAGTGACCTTAGTGCTGACAGACCAGAGGCTTTGGAGGAGAGGAGGAGCTGGAGGAGCAATTTAATCCAACCCTGAAAGTGAGAGGGACCGATGGGAGGAGGAGCTCTGGGGGGAATCTGCAGTGGGGAGGGGTCTGATTCTGCAGAGAGCTGAAACTCGACCTCTTCATTTACATGCAGCTCTAAATAAGCAGACGAGGCCTGCAGGTGCATCCTGGGAAGGAAGTCGGAGGAGGAGAGAGGTGATGCTTCACTGACTGAGCAGGAAATCTCAGTTTACTGCCTCTTTACTTACTGTACTCAAACTCAAACCATGTGAAGAAATTCTGACCTCTGTGCATCTTTTCTTTTGATGTTGTGTAAAACATGAGCACTTATATTTCAAACTCTGCTCTTCTTATCCAGCAACAAAATGTCTCCTGCTGCTGGAAGCAGGGTTAAAACAGTTCAGTCATGTACAGACTCAAACTCATAGACCTTTCTATGACTTCCTGAGAAACCTTCAGAGGAAAAACTGATTATGACTCAATGGCAGTAATTTGTTTACTCGCAAACTTATTAAAAGCATAGATGAGCTTTAATCTGTAATGGAACCACCTCAAAAACTCAGTTTAATTCTATAAATTGTGTGTGAATATTTGTAACTCATCTTCTTTTATGTGGTTTTCAAACTTTTAGCTGTCAGGTGAGTTGAAACATGCGCAGAGGAACTAAACGGAACTAAGAGTGGTTCTGTAGCCAGTGATGAGTGATTACTGAATCTGTAACACACCTGGACTGAGGAGGGCAGAGACTTTAAGGCTGTTCCGAGCAAACACTTCTCTCAAAATGAAAGTCTTGGATTATTTATCACTATATCCACACACAGTCTTCCTGCCTGTGAATGTGTGTACGACACTGTGCAAATGTCTGTTCATCGTTCCTCTTATTTTTACCACTTCTTTCAGCTTCGTTTCACAGGTCTAAATGTGAGCGTTGCAGTTTCTAACAAAATCCGCATGTGGTTCTGCAGCACTTCTGTGTGGAGACTACAGCACATTACAGGAAGCAAAGAGAAGCAGAGTACCACAGTCCCCCAGCAGGAAGCAGCAAATCCTAGCAAGAGGTTGTTAATCTCAGCAGAAGATGGACCAACTTGTTGACCCAAGTTCCTGTTCTTACACTTCTGCTCTTGCTTCACAGAACTGTCAGTGTACAAATTTTGTTACAGTGCTTTTTCTGGGTTATTGCCTCTTTCTCCAGGTTTATGTCTGTCCCCTCCTTCTCTCTACTACCTCGTCCTAAACCCTTAACTCTAACTGATCTGTTTGAGTTTCCCCAGGACTGCCCTGCACATTATGGACTTTGGACTTCCTATGTCTTTGCCTTACTGTTGATTTCTCCTGTTTGGACTGTGATCGTTACCTGGACTTGACCGTCTGACCCACATCCTGCTGACTTCTGTGTAAGTGTGTGTCAATTTTAGTAAACGTTCTATTTAACTGCTGAATCTTCCTGTGTGTCTTTCTGTTCTGTGATCCAAGTACAAATCCTTCCATAAAACAATTAAACGTATTTTATCATTTACTGACTCCGGAGCTTTAAAGACAGAGAAATAACTTAAAACTAATCCATGTCAGAAATAAAATAAGGAAAACATGAAATTCACAGTGGATTTTTACATTTACATTTAGTCATTTAGCAGACGCTTTTATCCAAAGTGACTTACAAGTGAGATACAAGGCAGCAAAAATCTAAGTCAAGTGTCAAGTGTTAAAACATGAACAATAAAATAGCACTCTGGTGGTTTTTATATTAGACCATAATAAAAGAATAAAGACTAAAATTTGAATAATTTCAGTGTTTCAGTAACAGACGTAGAAACCAGATCACTGTTAAACTGAACTGAATATCTGCTGTTGCACAGGGAAATGTCAACATGAGTTTCCTCTTTGTGAAGGTGTAAATTTTTTCATCACTTTTTGTTTCTCTCAGCTCATCAGTCTGCACCAAGACATCAGAGCGGAGATGACAGCTCCTGTTTCTGCTTGAGCATTTAACACATTTCTACCTGTTGTTCAGTCACGCAATGAACTGCTGAGGGTTCCAGGGAGTTGTTGACCTGGTCGGTATCACCAGCATCCATCGGGTCAAACAGGTTGGCACCAACTGACAAACACAAATCATTGTAAATTTACGCTCATTTTAACTTTTAGTGAAGAAATACACAGAAACCAAAATATGGGACAAATTCTAATTTTGAAAAAAACCCATACAGAATCATCAGAATTCACTTCTTCTTATGTTTTGACTATATCAGGGAGCTGTGATGACATCAGAGGACCTGTTAAACACTCTGGAGGACTTAGGAGATGAGGAATTCAATAAATTCAAGTGGTTCCTGCAGCAGTCAGACATACTCCAGGGCTTCCCAACCATTAAAAAGGGCCAACTGCAGACAACAACCAGGTGGGACACGGTGGATCTGATGGTGCAGACATACAGACTTCCTGTGGCTGTGGAGGTGACCAGGAAGGTTTTAGAGAGGATCAACAGGAACGACCTGGTGCAGAGTTTGTCTGACAGCAGCTTCCGACCACAAGGTGAGTCATGATTTCACTGTACAGTTTAAAGTCACAGACAACTCCCATAAAAGTCCTGTAGTTAATGACAATGACAAACACCTTAAGAAGGTTTAAAGGAATAGCTCAGAATTTTTGAAGCTTCTCTTAATACAGTGTTGAGATTCTTTCCTGTATGTTACAGCATTTGCTGGTTACTCTAATTAATATCATGTGACTTCAATGAATTACACAAGAACCCAAAACAGCCCTCTCTCTGTTCAGCTAAGACTCATTTAAAACTTCAACAGTGTCACTGAGTCTGTGTCTTCCAAAGGTTGAGTGTATTTAAGACAAATTTCACTGAGCTGTGGCGGACACATATGATCTCCCAGTTACGTAAACCAATTGTAGCCCTGGTGGAGAGTAGAAACGATTTAAACAACTTAACCCCTCACAAAAGGTGGATTTTAATCAAGTGATTGTAGTCTTACTGAAGTTAGATGTAAATAATGACTGATAAGTTTGTATAGTTCATAATCTGTTCAAAATTAAGCCACATAATAGTAAATATAATCTAATTAAATACTGATAGCTCTCTTAGTCTCAGAGCTTGAATCGTATCACTCAGTCTCTTGTCCATCAGAAATGCATGTTTTGACTGGCTGCAGGCGAAGAAGAGATGGCGGAGTAAGGATTGATGCCTGGATGTTGGAGCTTGTTTGATTAGGTGGATGATAAATAGAAGTTTGAGCAGATTAAAATGTCAAAACGTCTGTCAGTTCCTTAGGTCATGAGAATCCTGATACTCAGTATAGACAATCTAACAAGAATCTCAATCATGAGTTTGAGAGTTCGAGAAATGTATTGAAATCTTGTTCATATGTGTACTTGTCGCATAAATGACAATAAAGTTTTGAATCTAAATCTGTCTATTCAAATATGAAAAATATTTTTTTGTTTAAAGACAGTCTGGAGAAAGTTATTCATAGTTAAAATAGTGAGTGAATTATCCTGCAGCAGGTTTTAGTTAGCTTTAATAGAAGTACCTGTAAGCCCCTCACTATTCTATTCTAATTAATAAATGAATTAACAGTGATAAATGCAGAATATAAAAAAACTCTCTCTGTGTCTCAGTGGATGTCCCTGATCTTGGGGAGACTACAGAAAAAACAGAACCTTCCTCCTCTCAGACTCAAGCTCAGACCGAAGGTAAAACTGTTGCATCCTCTGCTCTGAATAAAAAAACAACTTTTTACATGTTTTCTTTAAAAACCGTCCAGCTGTTAATAACTTTAGACTCATCTTGTTCATAAAAACCTTGTTAACTCCTCATTACCTAAATGCAACAAACATCTCCAAGCTATTTGCTTTAGAACATGTTTAGGACAAACTGTATACTTTAGACTGTCCTTTAGACATACATCTCATATCTTGTATCCTTCTTCTTCATTATATCAGATGTGATGGTTCCAGTACCAGAGCCACAGCCCATCAAATATTACCAACAGCTGCTTCAGTCAAACTTCCAGGACAAGTTCATGTGTGCTCATGAAGGATGGGCAGAAGATAAACAATGTCTGGTTGATATCTACACTGAGCTGTACATCACAGCAGGGGGTGATGTACATATCAACACACAGCACGAGATCAGACAGATTGAGAAGACCCCAAACCAAGTAGAACCAGAGAAACTAGTAAAACCCAGTGACATGTTCAAACACCCCTCTGGAGAATACAGACCCATAAAAACAGTATTGACCAATGGAATTGCAGGAATTGGAAAAACGTACCTTGTGCACAAGTTTGTGTTGGACTGGGCTGAAAAAATGACAAATGAAGATGTGGACCTCATTTTCCCCTTCACCTTCCGTCAGCTGAATCCACTGACTGGAGAAAAGTTTAGTTTGGCAAAGCTTGTTCATGAATGTATCCCAGAAACTGCAGATATCAAAGAGGAAGCTCTTAACTACATCTTTCTAACTTTACAGTCATCAGGAAACACTAACTATGACAAGAGCAAATTCAAGCTTCTGTTTGTGTTTGATGGACTGGATGAGAGTCGCCTTCATCTGGACCTTAATGCTGATGACATTGGTTCTGTAGATGTAACAGAGTCCACCACAGTAGATGTGCTGCTGAGGAAACTCATCAATGGCAAACTGCTACGCTCTGCTCGCCTCTGGATAACCACACGACCTGCAGCAGCCAATCAGGTCCCTCGAAAGTTTGTTGACAGCATAACAGAGGTCAGAGGGTTCATTGACCCACAGAAGGAGGAGTACTTCAGGAAGAGGTTCAGAGATGAGGAGCAGGCCAGCAGAATCATCTCCCACATCAAGACCTCACAAAGCCTCCACATCATGTGCCACATCCCAGTCTTCTGCTGGATCACTGCTACAGTTCTGGAGGATGTGTTGAAAACCAGAGAGGGAGGAGAGCTGCCCAAGACCCTGACTGAGATGTACACAGAGTTCCTGGTGTTTCAGATTGATCGGACAAAAGAGAAGTACGGCCCAGAGAAGTGCAATCAGTACATTAAATCATTAGCAAAACTGGCTTTTCAGCAGCTGGAAAAAGGAAACTTGATCTTCTATGAGAAAGATCTGGAAGAGAGTGGCCTTGATGTCAGTGGAGCTTCAGTGTGTTCAGGAGTGTTCACAGAGATCTTTAAAGAAGAACGTGGGAGGAAGAAAGACAAGATGTTCAGCTTTGTGCATCTGAGTGTTCAGGAGTTTCTGGCTGCTGTTTATGTGAGAATGTCATTTATCAACAGAAACAAAAATGTGATGCATTTGTCCAGACGGTCACTACAGAATTTGCTATTAAGCAAACCATCTTCAACAAAGATCCATCAAATGTCCATTGACAAAGCCTTACAAAGTCCAAATGGACACCTGGACATGTTCCTTCGCTTCCTCCTGGGTCTTTCGCTGCAGACTAATCAGGAAAAACTAAAGAACCTGCTGAAAAAGACAAACAATAACTCAGAGACCAATCAGGAAACAGTCCAGTACATCAAGAAAAAAATCAGTAAGAATTTGTCCCCAGAGAGAAGCATCAACCTGTTCCACTGTCTGAATGAACTGAATGATCGTTCTCTAGTGGAGGAGATCCAACAGTACCTGAGTTCAGGAAGTCTCTCCACAGAAGAACTGTCTCCTGCTCAGTGGTCAGCTCTGGTCTTCGTCTTACTGACATCAGAAAAAGATCTGGATGTGTTTTACCTGAAGAAATTTTCTGCTTCAGAGGAGGCTCTTCTGAGGCTGCTGCCAGTGGTCAAGGCCTCCAACAAAGCTCTGTAGGTGCACAGCCAAAGGAGGAAATTTACTGTACCACATATGTAACAACTGTATTTTAATCATAACATTTTGATATTGAACCTATAAATATGACATTCATTTTTCAATGTGCAAATAATTCTGTTTATTTAAATGTTAACATACAAAATTAACAGCCTGGTCCTAAATTATGATGCAAGAAAAGTGTGATAAATATAGCTATTGATTATTATTTCTCTTAATAGAACAAACAAAAAAATGTTTGCTTTTGTTAGATGCACACGATCAAAACGAACAAATACAAATTCGTCAATCAAGAGAAGGCAGCTGTAAAAGTAATTTTACCTTGCAAATAATTTGTAATTTTAATAACTATTGGAATATTTGTCTTCATCACTTCAGGATGAGTGGCTGTAATCTGTCCGAGAAAAGCTGTGAAGCTTTGTCTTCAGTTCTCAGTTCACAGTCTTGTAGTCTGAGAGAACTGGACCTGAGCAACAACGACCTGCAGGATTCAGGAGTGAAGCTGCTCTCTGCTGGATTGAAGAGTCCAAATTGTAGAGTGGAGACTCTGAGGTACAGTAAGAAACCAGCTCCTGTTTTACAGAACCTTTTAAATGACTCTCATATCAAATGCATTTTTCCAAACAAACAAATGTCGGCTTTCTACCTTGAATAATAAAAAATCCTTTTTTTCTCGGGGAGCAAAACAAACTTTAGGACCCATTATTGCTATAGACAGTGACTTTTTGTCATTTGTCTCCACTGTGCTAATTTTTGAAGGCCACTGCAGAAGAGGTCGTTGTCTGCCTAGATGTTTCCAAGATCAACTTAATACTGCATATTGGCAATTTTTAGCTTGTTGTGCAAAGAAATGAATGCACCTCTTCATATTGTTACCTTTTCACCCACTGTGCTTTGTCAGCAAACATGGGCTGCGTTTACATGCGTTTAAATGCACCTGCTTTATCCTCCACCTCAGACTTAATTCACAAGCCTGGCGCACAGATTTTAACTGCATAATAACTCTTGGCTCTTTTTCTGCATGTGAATGCTCTTTTTCTTAGCAGCCTCACTCCCAATATTCAAAGAGAACACTTACGCAAATGCACTTACACTAAACAAACTTACAAAAAAACGTTTCCTCTGTCGTATCTTCCACTTGCATCTCATGAAATGGAAACATTTCTTCACATAGCACTTTGCTGTAATTTCTTCTTCTTTGGCTAAGATATTTTGCTGCTTTGTACCTCACTTGTAAGTTTCTTTAGATAAAAGTGTCTGCTTAATTAATAAAAGTATATGTTTGTCCTGGCTTAGCGGGTGGAGAATCGTCAATCCACTTAAAATACTGCCAACCTTGTTGAAAAAGATGCCCTGTCTCTCTCTCTAGGTTGTCTGGTTGTCTGATCACAGAGGAAGGCTGTGCTTTTCTGGCCTCAGCTCTAAACTCCAACCCTTCTCACCTGATAGAGCTTGAGCTGAGCTACAATCATCCAGGAGACTCAGGAGTAAAGCTGCTGTATGCTATATGGAAGGATCCACATTACAAGCTGGCCATTCTCCGGTTTGACCAAACAAGACTTTTTTTTGTTGTTGTTGACATTGAGAATGTGAGGCCTTTTGGTTTACAGTCTGGTACCAGGTGTACCATTTTTTTCAGGTCAGCTTTGGGGTTTCTTTGCCAAAATTGTGGGCCAGCACCTTTTCTTCCCTCAGGAGCTACTGATCATGTCCAGCTAGAGGATCTGTATAATCCACAGACAGGAAAATGCTAATGAAGTTCTGGATTCTCTTGTGGCCATAGAGTCGACCTTTTTGTGCAATGTCTGGACTTATCAATGCTGTGCTGTTTCTGCTGATTCTTGTTTCCCCATCTTTCCATCTGTGGTAACCAGATCTGTGATAGTTGTTTTTATAAAAGATCTTGATATATAGGGTGTTTAGACCAACTTGCGTTGAGTTATTTTCCCACATGTCGATACAACATTGAATCATATTTGAAACTCCTGGCTTAATACATTGTAAATACATAAATACAGTAAGATTATTATTCACACGAGAGTTAATGACACCAGATTACGCAAATAGGAGGTTGAATCAGTGTGTAACTTTGCCAAAACAATGTCGGACTCTATAGTTTTCTCTGGACCAGTGACGACATGTAAACCCGCATGTCGTCATTCAACCGCTGGCTGTCTAGGTGGTGTCCAGCAAACGATGTGGGCTACATAGACAATTGGAAACGTTTTTGGGGAAAACCTAGGCTGATTAGGAGAGATGGCATCCATCCTACTTTAGATGGTGCAGCTTTCTTATCCAGAAATATGGCTGGTTTTATTAGACAATCAAAAGTATGACAATCCAGAGTTGAGCCTAGGATGCAGAGATCCAGTCCTACACGCCTCTCTGCAGTGTCCTTACAACCGTCACCCCCCCACAACTCCCACATACCTATAAAGACTGTGTATGTTTCCCAACCAACTAAATTACAAACGACAACAAGAGGAGTTAATCATAATAACCTAATAAAAGTTAAGACTACTCCTTTTACAGAACAAAACCCCAAAATTATTAAATGTGGATTATTAAATATCAGATCTCTCTCTTCTAAATCTCTGTTAGTAAATGACTTAATAAGTGATCATCAATTAGATTTATTTTGTCTTATTTATTTTGTCTTTTGTCTTATGTCAGTCTAAATGAGTCAACCCCCCCAAGTCATATTATTGATCATGTTCCTAGAAGTACAGCTGGAGGAGGAGTTGCAGCAATCTTCCATTCTATCTTATCAATAATTCCTAGACCTAAACATAGTTATAACTCATTTGAGAGACTTAATCTTAGCTTTTCACACCCAAACTGGAAAACTCAAAAACCACTATTATTTGTTATCGTGTACCGTCCTCCAGTCCCTTATTCAGAGTTTTTGATTTAATTTTCAGATTTTCTATCTGATTTAGTGCTTAGTACAGATAAACTCATTATAGTGGGTGACTTTAACATTCATGTTGACATTAACTGCTTCAACAATGTGTTTCATTCAATATTAGATTCAATTGGTTTTTCCCACAATGTAAATGAACCCACTCACTGTTTTAGTCACACATCTTAGACCTCGTCCTAACGTATGGAATTGAAACGGAAAATGTATTAATATTTTAAATTTCCCTTCTGTTTGCTCATTTTCTAATAACATTTAAATTTACAATAATAGACTATACAGCAGTTAGGGGAAAATTCCACTATAGCAGATGCTTAAGTGAAAAAGCTGTCAACAAAATGAAAGAAATTATTCTTTCATCATTTTCATCATTCTTCATTTCATCAAAAATGTACAAAAAAGCTCTTTGTGATACCAGAACAGCATATTCTTCATCATTAATAGAAGAAAACAAGAACAACCCCCGGTTTCTGTTCAGCACTGTAGCCAGGCTGACTAAGAGCCATAGTTCTGTTGAGCCTAGTTTTCCCTTAACTCTGAGCAGCAATGACTTCATGACTTTCTTTATGAATAAAATTGTAGCTATTAGAGAAAGAATTCACCAGATCCTCCCCCCAAATATTACAGATAGATCTTCATGTACAGCAGTGCTGGAATCATCAATTAAGCCCCAATCCCTGTTAGACTGCTTTTCACCCATAAATCTCTGTGAGCTAACTTCGTTTATTACCTCACTTAATGATAATAATAATAATAATAATAATAATAATAATAATAATAATAATAATAATAATAATAATAATAATAATAATAATAATAATAATAATAATTTTTTTATTTATAAAGCACTTTACGTTTGTGAGCAAATCTGAAAGTGCTACACAAGCAGATTAAAAGCAAGAATAAAACATAAATAACATAACCTAAAAACGGTAATGATCACTTTTCAGAACAGAAAAGTCTTTAAATATTTTCTGAAACAGTCCACACCAGAGTCTGTAGTGACCTCAGGTTCTCACCCAGAGAAAGCTCGATCCCCCATTGTGTGGAGTTTGGTTCTGGAATGGTAGTGGAGATAAGTGTTGGTGAAACGAAGGTGTCTTGTTGTAGATTCCGGTGTGAGGCGTTCTTTAAGATAACGTGGGGCATTTCCATGGATCCACTGGTGGGTAAGAAGACAGAGTTTGTATCCAATGTGAAGGTGGATGGGGAGCCAGCGAAGTGTCCGTAGAACAGGAGAAATGTGCTCATGTTTCCGCACCCTCATAAGGATCCTGGCACCACTGCTTTGAATGTATTGGAGCTTTTGAAGGCTGCCAGAGAGCCACGTAGAGCTGAGTATCATCAGCATAGCAGTGGAAGGAGACTCCATGCTTGCCAATGACGTGGCTTAGTGGGAGCATATAGACGTTGAAAAGGGTTGGCCCAAGAACCGACCCCTGTGGCACCCAACAGATGTCCGAAGGTGGCTGAGATTTGGCCTCTCCCTGGGCCACATACTCAGCTTTATTTGTGAGATACCGCCACAGAGCAGTGCCAGAAAATCCAGCAATATGCTGTAGACGATGAAGGAGAACTTTGTGGTCAACTGTATCAAATGCAGCAGTGAGATCCAGAAAAATAAGAAGTGATGGGAAGCCCTGGTCAGCAGCCCTTAGGAGGTCATTGGTGACCCAGACCAGGGATGTCTCTGTGCTGTGGGAGGAGTGGAAGCCAGATTGAAATTTTTCAAACAGACTGTATCTTTTGAGGTGATTCTGAAGCTGGGCTAAGACAGCTTTTTCCAAGATCTTTGACAGGAATGGAAGGTTGGAGATTTGACGATAGTTTGCCACAACTTCTGGAATCCAGGAAGGGTTTTTAGATGTTGTGTAACTATTGCAGTTTTCAATGATGTTGGGACTTTGCCTCTCTGGAGGGAGTAATTAATGATGCTGGTGATGAGGAGGCTCATGTCTGAGACATTACTGTTACCAAGGGAGTGGGGAGAGGGTCCAATGTGCACATTCAGGGTCTCATCCTCTGTATGATAACCTCAACTTCTTTCACTGTAGTGACTAAAAACTTTGACAGCCTTCTGGCCTTGAAGTGGGCAGGTCTGAGGGTAGAGGGTTGGAGACAGACAGTGAGGAGCGGATTTTGTCCAACTTAGTGCTGAAATGTGCAACAATCCCTTCTGTTAGACCCTATTCCAACTAAAATGCTCAAGGAAGCTTTACTCTCAATAAATATGTTCGTATTAGATATCATCAATCTATCTTTGGAAACAAGCTATGTATCACAGGCTTATAAGGTAGCTGTAATTAAACCACTACTTACAAAAAACCCTTCTTGACCCAGGTGTTTTAGCCAATTACAGACCAATATCTAATGTCCGCTTTATTTCTAAAATCCTTGAAAAAGTAGTTGCAAAACAATTATGTGATCACCTTCATAGGAATAATTTGTATGAAAACTTTCAGTCAGGATTTATGATAAATGGTCTGTACTTATATAGCGCTTTTCTACCTATTGGCACTCAAAACGCTTTAGAGTTTTGAGTATACTTGTTCTGTTAGATCTTAGTGCTGCATTCGATACCATTGATACATTTTATTACAGAGACTAGAACATGAAATTGGGATTAGAGGAACTATACTAGGTTGGTTTAAATCTTTCAATTTGTTCATGTTAATGATGAATCCTCCATGCACACAAAGGTTAGCTATGGAGTTCCACAAAGCTCTGTGTTAGCACCAATACTTTATACTTTATAAACGTCTCCTTTAGGCAACATTATTAGAAAACACTCCATAAATTTCCACTGCTATGCTGATGATACTCAGCTATATTTGTCTATGGAACCAGATGAAAATAATCAGTTAATCAAGCTTTAAGCCTACAAGACATAAAGGCCTGGATGTCCCACAATTTTTTACTTCTAAACTCAGACAAAACTGAAGTGATAGTATTTGGGCCCAAAAATCTCAGAGACATGATGTCCAACCATAATGTTACTCTAGATGGCATAAGTCTGGCCTCCAGTACTACTGCAAGGAACCTTGGAGTTATTTTGATCAGGATTTGTCCTTTAAGTCACGTATAAAACAAATCTCTAGAACAGGCTTCTTCCACCTACGGAACATTGCAAAAATTAGGAGCATCCTGTCTCAAAGTTCAATTCAATTCAATTCAACTTTATTTATATAGCGCCAATTCACAACAAAATCATCTCAGGGCACTTTACAAAATTTAGTCAAGATTATAAAGATGTATAGAGAAAACCCAACAATTCCCCCTTGAACAAGCCATAGGCAAAAGTGGAGAGGAAAAACTCCCTTTAACAGAGGGAACCTCCAGCAGAACCAGGCTCAGGGTGGACGACCATCTGCCTTGACCGGTTGGGGTGAGTGGAAAGTGAAGAGAGAAAAGAACAGAGCAACAAAAAGCAACAACAAGACATCAGGCAGGTTGGTAGGACAAGTAGCTGCACACTGGAAAACACACAGCTTCAAAGCCGGGGGACACCTGCAGAAAGGGACAGAGAGAGGGAGACACAGAAGGACAAAGACAACTACGGGAGAGAACACACAGAGTTAATGACATACAGTGCTGACAATTGTGGAGTGAGAGGAGAAGAGAGAGGTTCAAGAGGACGAAAGGAGCTCAGTGCATCGGCGGGTGGGTCCCCCAGCAGTCTAAGCCTATGGCAGCATAACTATAACTAACTATATGCTTTATTAAAGAGGAAGGTTCTACTTAAAAGTAGAGAGGGTGTCTGTTTCCCGAATCTGAACTGGGAGCTGGTTCCACAGGAGAGGAGCTTGATACAGTAGCTAAAGGCTATCACATTTTTTGTGTGTATTGATTAAAAATGACAGAAATTCCATTCAATCATCCCAAATTTATTTCTTCTTTCAGGGTGGAACATTGTGGAGAACAGAGGCTAAAACCTGGTGTGAATAAGTGTAAGTATTTGTTCATTTTCATTCATTAAAACAAGGCAGCACATGTTAAAGTATTTATAACAAAAGGTTCTATCTGCTTTAATGAATCACTTCAGAGAAAATCCAAATGCTGACTAATGCTGACTGTTTTTTTCCATCAGATTTCTGTAAACTCAGCGTCGACACAAACACAGTAAACAGGAAACTCACACTGTCCTATAACAACAATAGAGTGAGAGCAGGGAGGGAGGAGCAGCCATATCCTGATCATCCTGGCAGATTTGATGCCTGCCAACTGATGTGTAGAAATGCTCTGACTGGTCGCTGCTACTGGGAGGTTGTGTGGGGTGGAAAGCTTTATATATCTGTGACATACAGAGGAATCAGAAGAAAGGGAAAGACTGCTGACTGCTGGTTTGGATGGAATAATCAGTCTTGGAGTCTTCTCTGCTCCGAAGATGGTTACTCTGTCAGGCACAATAACAGAAATAAAGTCCTCCCCTCCCCCCAACCCTCTTCTTCTTTCTCAGTCCCTGACACAGTAGCTGTGTATGTGGACTGTCCTGCTGGCATTCTGTCCTTCTACAGAGTCTCCTCTGAAAAACTGATCCACCTCCACACCTTCAACACCACATTCACTGAACCTCTGTATGCTGGGTTTGGTTTTTGTTTGGCTGGTTCTTTTGTGTTTCTGTGTTAACTGTAACTGTCTTGTGTGGAGACAGACACTTCAATTAGAGTTCATGTTTATGTGCTGCAATCTTTTCATGTCATGGTACGGTTAGAAAAGTAAAGTTTCTGCACCACAATCTACCGCAACACGGAAACCAACATGTTCACTTTGACTGGTCTGCAGCTGCACAGCCTCATGCAGCAAGCTGTGATGCTGTGTGTTCTGGCACCAGTCTGTCATAGTCCTCATCACATTCCCAACAGTTTTTGGTACAGTAGCTAGTCTGTAAACCAGAGTAGAGGGGCTACTTACCATCAAAACAGATTTGCTAATGTATTAAAAATCCAAAACTCTAATTTCTTCTGAACTGAATCACGACCCTTATTCACTCCTGTTTAGACTGTGTTTGGAAGTAATTTCCGCTCCTAATCTTCCTGATGACAAATAAATAAAATAATTCAATCAGAAACTCTGATAAAGAGCTTGTATTGATAAATGAAAAATTTATCTGACTCACACATTGTCCACAGATAAATATGGACAACATGTCCTCTCAGGCCACAGTTGGATTATAGGTCATAAGTCCTGCTCCCTTAGTCTCAGCAGTTGGACTTTTTAAGTTCAATAAAGTATATTGTTCTAAAATATGAAGTACATGAGAGGGAACAAGTCATAAATACTGAGGCCCTTTAACAGCAGCAATAAACGGAACAGTACAATCTAACTGCACCAAAAAAGGAAATAAATGTTAAAAATAATATTAACCGGGAATAGAAAAAAATGCAAAGAAACAAGTGCATGAGAAATAATAAATGTATAAATATTCAAATATTATTGTACATGAAAATCTGTAGTTATATTTTGTAAGAGTCTGTAGTGTGTAGTTGATGTTGCTGCACACGAGAAGAGTTTGTTAACCTGTTTTTACTGAAGCCTGGTTGTCGCACAGCCCATTTCCTGAGTGCGGGGAGGCAAACAGTTCACGAGCAGAGAGCCTCTTGTGATACTGGCAGCAGTTTAGTCTAGTTGTACTGATGGAATGTGCTCATTGTGCTTGTGCAGGATGTTTTATGGGATGTTGTGACACTTGGTTTGATACATGTTTTCGTTCTAAGAAGTGTCTGTAGAAGTGACATCAGCAATATGGTTGACTGCTCACGCGGAGATGTCTCCAGGTTACACCATATTCATTACACCATATGTGCTTAACATATGTTGTAAAAGTTACCATAAAATGAGAAATCTGGAGGTAACAGCCTGGGGGGTAAAGAGCATCTGCCCAGCAACAGGACGATGTAAGATCCTGTTTGACATGTTAAGACTTTAGAAGTGCACTGGATGGAGGCTTGAAACTCTCTTGGTGCACTGTTCTCTTGCAAGAAAATAAAACCCCACGACAACAGCCACTGCTAGCCCCTTTTTTTCAAGCTGATAGTGTTTGTGTGTCTCTGTGTAGTTTAGGCTGTGAACTTTCCTCAAGTCGACGATCATTTTCTTTGTTTTCTTTATACTCAAGCAGTGGTTGTTAGCTCTGCACCATGACTCCAGTTGGTCCACTTCTCACCCATATTCTCATCACTTCTGTATCGTCTGCAAACTTGACAAACTCGGTATACAGCAGGGGGCTCAAAACATTCCCGAAAGGGGAATGTTGACAATAAAAGAGGAAGTGATGTCGGGGAGTCAAGGGGGAGATGTAAAGCAGAGCAAAGCCAGAAACATAAATAAATGTAAAAAATAAACATAGGGTCAAGACATGGTTTTGCAAGGGTTGGGAGGAAGTCCAGGACCAACACTTTCATGATGTGGGAGGTTAGGGCTACAAGTCTGTAGTCACTGGGGACACAGGGGTGGGTTGCTTTCAGTACTGGCACCAGGCCTAATGTTTTCCATCCTAAAGGACCCCTCTCCAGCTGCAGGCTCAGGTTTGCTGAAGGAAGCCACATAGCTGTGGGGCACAGGCTTTCAGTACCCTGGGGCTGACTCCATCAGGTCCTGCAGCCTTTGTGGGGTGAAGCCTGCATAGCTCTCTCCTCACCTGCTCTACTAAGATGGTCATTGCTGCAGAGACAGGAGTGGTGTTCGAGTCCTGCAGGGGTGAAATCGTGGGCACCTGTGCTGAAGCCCCCTGGGAGGTGGATATGAGTCACATCAAATCTATTGAAAATGGTGTTAAAATCATTAGCTCTATCCACACTCCCCTCTGTCCTCTGGCTGCTGGTTATATCCAGTGATGCTTTTCATGTCAATTCAAACTGCTCTGGTGTCCTTCTGTTGGAGCCTCTGTTCAAGCTTCCTCCTGTAAGCCTCCTTCCCCTCTTTGATCTTTACTGACAGCCGTCTCTGGACGTCCCTCACTGCATTTTTGTGGCTCTTTAATTCTGTGTGTCCTCATCTTATATCCAGCTGGACATTTTCTCAGTGGCTGTATCAGTGTTTTATTGTTGAAATGACAGAGCTGTTAGTTAGACTGTTACTGTCATCATGTGATGGTCCAACATGAGGATGTTAGAAATAAAAAAGGAAAAAAGCATCAGACTATAAAGCAGCTTCAACCATTTATGTCTATTACCATTTATGGTTGAAGTAGTGAAATTCTGTTTAAGGGTATTTTAGCTGTAATTTAGCAATAAAAAATCTGGGTTCACAAAATATAAGTATATGTCATGGGTGGAAACACAACAGGAAACATACTGTAATGGCTTCTGACATTGTTGATATGATAATCATTGATTTTAGTAAAATGATCTCAGCTTTAAATTATTTCCATGATTTACATGTTTGTAACAACAAAGCTCGCTCTCATTAATCCACATGCACTCATGTCCATCAGGGCTTCAGCTCACGCTATGAAATCAAACTAAAAGCTTTAAAGACAAAAAAAAGTTAAGATTCTTTCACAGATTAGAGAAATGTTATAAATTATTAAAGGTAACACACTGACTTGAAACATTGTATCTTAGCAAACAGTGTTGCTGTATCTGCAAACAGTCTCACTCTCTGTGTGGCAGCCCACATCCCTCTGTCAGAACAAACACTGGTTCACCTCACTTTAATTAGGCCACCACAGCATGATCGCTCTAAATATTTGTCCCACATTTTGTTACCTATCAGACCACATGTCTGCCTGAGCTGAGACTTTGATCATCTCCATCAGGCTGTTCCTCTCAGCCGGCATGTTGGATGTTGATGCAGACTGTGCTGTCCATGTTCCAGCTAATGCTACAGAGATAATACGTTTTAACTTCACCAGCACTGAACCCATGTTAATAACAGTGATCATGGACAGGTTATAAGAAATAACCTGCCCTTGTGTGCTGAGTTCTCTTCTTTTCATTAGTGCCAAGGTGTTTGAGGACATCATTCTAGTTGAGGGTCTCTACTCAGGAACAAACAGCTTTGCCATTCTCCCATTGCGTATCTTAAATACTGTCTATTTAACATAAAGGAGTGGCACAACTGCAACAGGGAAGAGAAGACAAGGAAAAATTGTCTGTCAATCAATATTTTCTAGTCCTGATCCAGACTTTTTGATTGACTGGGTTCCTGACTGCAGAAAAAATGTCAAAATCAGTTCATGTTTCAGTTGTATGTACCCCCAGACTCCTCTCCACAACAACAATAACACCACCAGGTGGTTGTGTCTCGCTTGAGTAAATAATCAGTTCAACCAGTTTTTAAAAATCTAATTTTTATCTCATAGTCTCTGTCCAGTCAGTTTTAGCTTTATTTGTCCAGCTTTCGTTTTTTTTCTGCTCTTTTCGAGATGAGTTCCCCTGATTCAGTGCAGTGGACTTGATGGGTTTAGAGTCTGTGAGCTGAATTAAAGTAACAGGATGTGGAAACCTGAGCTCAAACCTAAAATTTCCTGTTTGAATGCAGGGGAGGTTTCCATTCTCCACATGTGGTTTTTCTCAGCTCGTTGTCCTGCACAGCAGCTCATAAAGACGCCGCAGCTTCAACTGTCGCATTCTGAAGGAGAATCAACACTCAGCAAGACTTCAGAGAGGGAGAAGGCAGCTCCTGCTTCTGTGTGAGTGTTTGAAACTTCATACCTTATTTTAATCATCAAACTGACTGCTACTCAAAAGGATTTTATTCTACAATGCATAGGAAAGTTTTCAGACCCCCTTCACTTTTTTCAGTTTTGTTATGTTGCAGCATGATACTACCATTGTTTAAATTAATTTTTTCTTCATTAATCTACTGTCAGTACCCCATAATTACAAAATGAAAACTGAATACTTCCAATTGAATGAAAAAGGAAAACTTTAAATATCACTTGTACATTCAGACCCTTGCGAAAACACTTAAAATGTAGCTCAGGTACCTCGCATTTCTCTTAATAGTTGTTCAGTTGTTTCAACACCTTGACTGGAGTCCAGCTGTGGTAAATAAACTGATGGACAAATTTGGAGAGACACATACCTTTCTATAGAAGACCTCACGGTTTTATCAGAGAGAAAGCCAAGAGGTCAAAAGAAGCTCAAAAACAAGATTATTGCAAAGCACAGATCACAGACAGTGGCCTCCCACTGCCGCCCTCCACGGATTTGGGCTTTATGGCAGAGTATCTAGACAGAAGCCTCCCCTACGAAACACACAAAAGCCCGCTTGGAGTTTACAAAAAACTACCAGAAGGACTATCAGTATGTGAGGAACTATATTATCTGGTCTAATAAAACAAAGACCCTTTGGTGTTTATTTAGTTTTAAACATGTCTGGAGGAAACCAGGCACCACTCATCACCTGCCCGATACGTCCCTACAGTAAGCAGGGGGGTGGCAGCATGCAGGGGTGTTATTCGGAAGCAAAGATTTGGAGACTGGTCCATTTTAGGGGAAAGCTGAAAAGTACAGTGGCGGTGTGAATACTTTCTGAATGCACTGAAAGGTTTAGAATTGATCCACATGTGTGAGATTAAACTTTATTTAATACTTTTACAAAGACAAAACAAAACAACTTGCAGAAGTGAATGTGAAGGCCCAAACATTAGAACCAGTTCTTTGGAGAGAAATTTGACATTGTGGCTGTGCTTGCAAACAGTCTCATTCTATTCCTCTGAACCCAAGTCACTGTGTGGCAGCCCACATGCCGCTGTCAGACCAAACACTGACTCACGTCACTTTAAATAAGGCACCACAGCATGAACCCTTCAAATATCTGTCCCACATCCATCAGACCATGTGTCTGCTGCTAAAGCCTTCATTGTCTCCATCAGTCGACATGTCAGACTTTGACACGAACAGACTCCCCTGTCCAAGCTCCAGCTAATGTTACAGTGATAATACATTTTAACTTAACTACATTTTAAAAAAGAAAAAAGACAATCTCAGATGCTGGCGAACCTTCAACTTTCATTCATTGGACCAATCGCTACAGTAAAATGAAAATCTTACTACAAATCAACTATTTGTTCTCAAAGCTTCCTACAGCTCCCACAGATAACCAGTTCCAATCACTTGACTCACTAACATCTCACTTTTACTGGAAAAACAAGAAACCTAGAATCTCACTGTCAACAGCCTTGAAGCACCTAATTTCCAACACTACTTCCTAGCAACACAACTGCAATACCTAGTCAAATGGATTCAAAAGGATAATTACAACAACTCATGGATAGACCTAGAACAGAATCAATGTAAACCCATGTCAGTTTCAGATCTTGGTTTTATGCCACAATCAGTCAAAAAACCGAATAATTTTAAGACAATAACCATCTCTTCAATTGTGACAGCCTGGTTGAAAGCTCACAAGATCAACACTAGCACCCTGTAAACATACCCCAATATGGCACAACCCAGACTTTCAATTTACTTTCCAGCATGGCAGCACAAAGGAATCATTCACCCTCACCACCTATTTGAGAATAACCACTTTCTATCATTTGAGACATTAATGGAAAAGTATGGAGTTGGGGAAAAAGAGTTAAATTAAAACTCATAATTAAACCAAGAATAAATATAACTACTATAATTACTACACCAACTGACGTCATAATAAAAATCACAAGGTCAAAGAAACTGTTGTCTAAACTCTATAACATTATATCAAACAAAGACTATATAATAACAGTCCCAAAAGAAAAATGCAAAAAATATCCTACTCTGACTTTTGGATGGAAATCTGTAACAACACCTTCTCCGTGACTAGCAACACAAATGTACAACTTATAAAATACAAGACCATTCACAGAACTCACATCGCTCAAAGAAAATGTGAAAATGGGCAAACTGTTTAAAACCAACACAGATACCTGCTCACAATGCACCTCAGGTAGCACAGACTATTACTTCCACACCACTTGGGTCTGTAACCCTGTGAATTCTTTCTGGGTAGCGGTGACAGAGACACTCATCTCCATCCCTCTGTTTACTTGGAATCATCTCAGAATTGATCATCTTCAAGTTAAATATAAAAACCCAGTACTCATCTCTTTAACAATCACCAAGAAAATAATTTCCTAAAACTGGAAATCTAAAAGATCACGACATATCAGTTACTGGACAAATCTTGTCACACAAAACATAACCACAGAGAAAACATCATCTACATACAAAAACAATACAGCAAACTTCAATGAAGCTTGGAACCTATTTGTAGAACAAAAAATTAGATTAGTCATGATCATTTTTCTTTTTATCCTTTTTTTTCCTGAATAAATACCATCACTCCTATTAATATCCATCATTATTATTATTAGCAGTTGTAATTGATTAGGATTATAGTAATTCTTATTCTTATTAGTGGTGGTATTTATGTGAATGTAATATCAGTTTTCTCATGTTATCATAAATAATTATTATACTATATATGATTAGAACATGTCTGTATCCTTAGTATGTATACTACTTTCCCATCGCCATCCCAACTGTTTCTCTTATGATTCAACCCTTTCTGCTCATCCTCACTACCCGTCCTCAATCCTCTAATGCCGATGCACCATCACAAGCAAACATACACTGTACATAAGTAACACGCCTTGTCTTTTTGTCGTATCTCACACTGTTGTTATGCTGTTAGGTTTTGTATTGTTTGATTTGAACAGTTTTTTGTTGTTATTTTATTGTGGTGAATAAAATAAAAAATAAAAAAATTGGGCTACTGTTGGTTGATGATTCGCTGTGGCGACCCCTGAAACGGAACAACTGAAAGGAAAAGAAGAAGAACTTGAGTCCTCAGACTTTCTGGCTCTTTCTAATCCATTAGTGCTTTCAGGCTGACAGTTTTCTCTGATTTTTACAGGGAGTCACTATGTCTTCAGAGGATGTTATGAGCATGCTCAGAGATTTGAGGAAAGATGATTTCCTCGACTTTAAATGGCACCTGCAGCAGGATGACACCATGGAAGGCTTTGCAGTCATCCCAGAGGAGAAGCTGAAGGATGCTAAAAGGAGGGACACCGTCGATATGATGGTGGACATGTACACACTCCCTGGTGCTGTGGAGGTGGCTGTGAAGATTTTAAAGATAATGAACAGGGATAATTTGGTGCGGAGTCTGTGTGACGACCGGTCAGGATCAGAAGGTAAGTAACAGGAAGAAGAGCAGTTAGTCGATCTGAGAGGACAAACAAGCTGCTTTTTGCTTCTAGGTTTACTGGAGCTGTATAATCACGCAGCCATTAAATCAGCTCTGCACCTGTTGGGCTTCACTGTCCTGACTTCAGTTACCCAGGTTTTCTGTTCATGACTCCTGGGTTTTGTGTTACGCTGTCCTTGGAGAGTTCTCACAGTGTTAATAAGCAACTCAACTTTCTATAGGGCACAAAGCTGGTCTTGAGTTTGTAACAGTAATGGTTAGTTGTCACGATTAGAGGAGAGTATGAAAACATTTTGGTGTAGTGACTTTTTGCTCTCATACTCTAAAGGGTGTTTGTTCGTGTAGTAATTCAAACTTATATTATCCCATTTGTTGGTCGGAGGGATAGTGTATAAATCAGAGAAATAAAATAGAGAACTCCTTAAAATTGACAGCGAAATTGAATAATTTCAGGCTTTTTGGCTTTTACTTTGATTATTAACTTTAATCTTTTAAATGTCGGGCTTCACTGCTCGAGCCTGCAAAGGCTCCACAGATGTTAACTGATAATCAGGTCAGTGCTCTGCTGTTTTCTCCTTCTTTGAATTTTTATTGTTCTTGATGTTGATGCACATCATATTTATACCTTTAGGAAAAATGCCACGTCTTCATACCTTTCTTTTTGTTTTCTCTTTCTCTTTCACTCAAACCTTGGTGTGAATGTGTGAGAGGAGTCATGGTTGTTGGTCTACAGCAGCATAGGGTTCTACAGGTTTGTGCGGTATTTCACAGAAAACCAGGGTTGTGTTGCTTACTGCTCTGTTACTAATCAGTGTGAAAGTTATTTCACAGGAAACAGAGAAAATCCCCAAATGAGGTGGACAAAATAATAGAAACACCAGTATAGTAAAGTACAGCTCAGCAACATCACAAGCTACTTCCTCTGAAATGCTCATACTATTTTTTCTCAGAACTGCGGCAGAGACCAGACTCTCCCGTACCTGAACCCCGGACCTGTGTGTCTGGTACGAGTCTCCAGTCCAACGAACCATCTTTAGAGATTAGACAACTTCCTTCAGAGGATCAGTAAGTCAACATGGTTCCAGCTGTAGGAAACCTCCTCTAACACTGCATCATGTTCTGTATACGTTTTTACAGTGTTGTTTTTGAGGAACATTTCTCACATGTCGGCCGTTTTAAAGAACACAGTTTTCCACTTTCTGAGCATATCACACTGTTAACAGGCTTGTAGCTTAAAACGTAGCGAGTGGGTGGCAGCATCACCACTGAAGAGCAAAACTTTCTACCTACAGTTTTTAACTATTAAAAAGAAACAGACTAAATCAGTAGACTCAAGAAAAATGACAGAAACTCAGCTACCTCTGAAACCAACAAACACATTTCAAACAGTACTTACTAGTTGAGTATATCTCCTGTCCTATCTTGTAAACATTAGAACCACCTGTCACTAAAATGCACTTCAGGGTTTCATTAGATTGTACAGTTGTACCTAATAAATGGCAGTGAGTGTACAATGAGCCATACATTATGCATAAAACACAGGCTTACACACACTGATTTCTGTCGTTCGCCTGTGTTAATTCATTTTAAAACACTGAATCTGTTTGACAATAAGGAGAAAACTGCACACCTTTCATCAATGAATGTGATCACTGACCAGTCTATTTAAATTGCGGCATTGTTTGGACACAGGGACAATTCAACTATTAGTTAAATTATTCAATGAGCATGAAAGAACGGAAGATTCAGCGTTGGAGAACGTAGCACAGCACATTACCGCCTCATTCCCTCTGGTTGTGCGAACCAGTGAGGAGTGTGAAAAGCAGTGGTGTGTTGCAGTCTGTGAGGAGATTGCAGAACATAAACAGGATTCTTCACGCATTCTTCAGGTGAGTGCTAAACTGCTTACAACTAGTGGCAAAGTTCACTTAAATCTAAAATTATATGTGCCCACATGCTGGACTGTTTGTTAGGAGGGGGAGCACCTGCTAAACACATGTATCAAGTAGAAGAGACTGTGTTTAACATCCTTGGACTGTCAGAAATGAGCATCAGTGATCTAATAGAACACACAGACAGGTAGGACAGGTCTGTCACGCTTTGCTGGTGTCACGCCCTCCCTGCTGGACAGAAAACTGGAGACCAAGATGGACGTCCTGAGACAGCACAAAAAAAAATCCTCTGTTTAAAGGAGGAGTACTACAAACTAAAAATTGAACTTTTAAAAAATAAAACGAATGACAAAGAGAAGCTGAATGCATTTGTGTCTTTATACATCTCTCTGATGTTGGTTACACCTGCAGTGCTGTGTTTTGGTTCAACACAGCTACATGTCATGTCATTACACTGACTTTGTGTATGTTGTGAAGGACCCTACAGGCTGTCATCACTTTGCAGTGATGCAGCCGCACCATTTTTTAAGTTGGCTAAACTACCATCCACGTGTTCTTGTGGACGTTCGTGCAGATATTTGAATTAAATGTAAGTCAACGCAACTGACGATAATGCAAGTAATCTTGAACAGTGTAGGTTATTCAAAGCAAATGGTCAAATTACCACAACAAATTTGTTACCCTTCACGAGTAGGCTAACTGTTGTAATTTACGTGTGGGTCCTGGTCTGAAGGGAGGTAAGTGACAAGCCATGGTTTGCATTGATAACTTCTGTGCTCGAACAAGTGGTAACTGTCTTGCGCATACAGTAATAGAACAGTCTCAGGATGTTGGCATGACATGGCAATTTTGCAAACACATTCAAAAACATGTAGTCTGCACTGAAAACAATTTTAATATTGATGCTGTAGAACCTCTGTTGGCATAAATATCTTCATTGTCTGATGGTGTGATGATGCCGATGTGTCCTATCAATGATGCCCACTAAACTGGGCAAATCCAGAATGTTCGTTAATGTCCTTTTCTGAGCCTGCACGGTGCAAACATTCAGTGGAACAAATGTCACAATACAAGGCTGTGAAAAGCAGTGATCACTCTACAGATGGAAGGTTGTGATAGACTCAAGTCATTGCTGCTTACACTGGTGCATTTTTTTGAATTGCCAAATTTGTAAATGTTGTGATCACGTTTATTTTTTCCATTAAAGAAATGTATGCATGGTGATGGCATCTTTAATACCATTGACCAGTCCATGAAAAGTAATATGTGTCAATGTGTGATTTGACATTACACCTTCAGTTTTCTCACCAGAGTTCAGCAACAACCAAAGGTTCAAAGTGATCAGCCTATCCAGCAGCATCCAACAGACATGGACTCTATATTTATGGTACGTAAGTTTCGACTAGTTTTAATTGACTCCAATATAATTAAACACATAAATTAATATTTTAGGTCTTATGATTTTCCAGTATCTTGAGGAGACCATTGACCTTTTTATGAAGACCGAGTTGAGAAGGATCCAAAGCGTTCTGAAAGCAGATTATCCAGAATCCTCAAAAATGCGTAGTGATGATAATGGGGTCATTGATGCTGAGGAAGAGGAGCAGAGGAAGACCAGCAGAGATGCATTTCTGAAGATCACACTGTGCTTCCTGAGGAAAATGAAGCAGGAGGAGCTGGCTTACCATCTTCAGAGCAGTAAGAGGATATTCTGAATACATTTCTGAAGTTTTCACTATATATATATATATATATATATATATATATATATATATATATATATATGTATATATATGTATATATATATGTATGTATATATATATGTATATACATATGTGTCTTCTTAAGGAAGACCAAAGAGGAGAATTATGGATGTAGTGAGAGAGGACATGAAGTTAGTTGGTGTGAGAGAAGAGGATGCAGAGGACAGGGTTTGATGGAGGCACATAATTTGCTGTGGCAACCCCTGAAAGAGAACAGCCAAAAGGAAAGAAGAAGAAGAGGAGGAGACATATGTGTCCTCTTAAGCCAGTCCCAAGTCTGGTTAAGTGCAGAGGGTTGTGTCAGGAAGGGCATCCGATGTAAAACCCATGACAAATTAAACATGCAAATCATGACTTCCACAAAGAATCGGATTTCCATAATGGATCTGTCGGTGCCCGGGTTAACAACAACTGCCAATGGTACTGTTGACCTACAGGGAGGCGGTGGACATTGGGTTACTGTTGCTCAAAGAAGGAGAGGAGGAAGGTGTGTTCGTAGGCAGAGAGCGAAGAGGAAAGCTAAGAATGTAGG
The DNA here is from genome assembly GCF_033026475.1 of Channa argus. Lineage (NCBI taxonomy): Eukaryota > Metazoa > Chordata > Actinopteri > Anabantiformes > Channidae > Channa > Channa argus. The sequence goes on from NC_090199.1 coordinate 698,015, forward strand.
ACTAACAGTAGAATGTTGGGACTATGACAGGGAAGGATAGAGAGTTGATTGACATGATGCAGAGAAGGAAGTTGGACATACTGTGTGTCCAGGAGACCAGGTGGAAAGGTAGCAAGGCTAGAAGCTTAGGACCAGGGTTCAAGTTGTTCTACCATGTCAGATAGGAAGAGAAATGGAGTAGGAGTTATACTGAAAGAGGAGTTTGTGAGGAATGTTCTAGAGGTGAAAAGAGTATCAGACAGGTTGATAAGTCTGAAGCTGGAAATTGAAGACGTGATGTTCAATGTTGTTAGTGGTTATGCCCCACAGGTAGGATGTGAGTTAGAAGAGAAGGAAAAATTCTGGAGTGAGTTAAATGAAGTGATGCAGAGCATCTCCAGAGGTGAGAGAGTGGTGATTGGTGCAGATTTCAATGGACATGTAGGTGAAGGGAACAGAGGTGATGAGAATGTGATGGGCAGGTTTGGTCTTCAGGACAGGAACACAGAAGGACAGATGGTGGTAGACTTTGCAAAGAGGATGGAAATGGCTGTAGTGAACACTTTCTTCCAGAAGAGGCAGGAACATAGGGTGACTCTCAGGTGGACGACGTCTTGTGCAGACGTTGTAATCTGAAAGAGACCAGTGACTGTAAAGTGTTGGGGGGGGGGGAGTGTTCTTTACAATACCAGCTAAACCTAAACTGCCCACTGTCATGCAAATGAGACCCCCTGGTCCGCTGCATCAGTTGCTCGTTTCCCAACCCGTCACCATCAATCCATCATCAGATACATGGTCTCCCACATGCACATCACAGCTGTTTTGACCATATTATGTTCCCTATGCTCCCCACTTCATGATCTCATTACATCTGCCCTCTAGTTTGCTTTTTCTCTGGACTTATCTCCCCGTTGTCTTTCAACTCTACAACTTTACATCTTGTCCTCCTACTCCCCAGTACTTCGGCACTTAAAAATAGTGTCTTCCAGGTGTAATTCAATCAGAAGGGGTGGATCCCCTTTCTTCACAGGTGTTTGCAATCCAAAGTCAATTACTGCAGTTGTATAAATACACAATAAAAGCATGAATAAAACCATAAAAATAAATACAAGCTATAAAAAAAGACACGCAAACAAAGAAAAGAAAAGTCAAACACATCCAATAAATAACACAGTGCCACTGACCAATACTAAGATTTTAAAACCCTTATCCAAACCTGTTACACACGCTTGACGTGACTGATTGTTTTGTCTCGTCTGGTTTCATAGATAAATATAGCTAAGTGTCATCATAAAATGGAAATGTACAGATTTATCATAACCATTTGATTTGTTTTCTCTTCATTTAGAAATAGTTGCTCCAGTTTGTCGACATCAACTCAAATCTAAAATAAAAAAGAAGTTTCAGTATGTGTGTTGGGGGATTTCTAAAACAAGAAAACCAACCACTCTAAATCAGTTCTACACAGAACTTTATATCACAGTCGGAGGGACTGTAGAGGTCAGTGGTGAACATGATGTCAGGCAGATGGAAGCAGCATCCAGGAAACCAGACACAACAAAAATGACAATCAGATGTGAAGACATCATTAAAGCCTCACTTGGAAGAAAGCAAAAAATCAGAACAGTAATGACAAAAGGAGTAGCTGGGGTTGGGAAAACAGTCTTGACACAGAAGTTCACTCTGGACTGGGCTGAAGACAAAACCAACCAGGACATACAGTTCATATTTCCATTCACTTTCAGGGAGCTTAATATGCTGAAAAAGAAACGGTTCAGCTTTTTGGGACTTATCCATCACTTCTTTACTGAAACCAAAGAAATCAGCAGGTTTGAAGATTTTCAGGTTGTGTTCATCTTTGATGGTCTGGATGAGTGTCAACTTCCTCTGGACTTTCACAACAATGAGATCCTGACTGATGTTACAGAGTCCACCTCAGTGGATGTGCTGCTGACAAACCTCATCAGGGGGAACCTGTTTCCCTCTGCTCGCCTCTGGATAACCACACAACCTGCAGCAGCCAATCAGATCCCTCCTGAGTGTATTGACATGGTGACAGAGGTCAGAGGGTTCAGTGACACAAATAAGGAGGAGTACTTCAGGAAAAGATTCAGAAAGAAAAAAGCCAGCAGAATCATCTCCCACATCGAGACATCACGAAGCCTCTACATCATGTGCAATATTCCAGTCTTCTGCTGGATCACTGGTACAGTTTTGGAGAAATTGTTGAAAACCAGAGAGGGAGGAGAGCTGCCCAAGACCCTGACTGAGATGTACATTCACTTCCTAGTGGTTCAGTCCAAACTAAAGAACATCAAGTATGATGGAGGACCTGAGACAGATTCACACTGGAGTCTAGAGAGCAGGAAGATGATTGAGTCTCTAGGAAAACTGGCTTTTGAGCAGCTGCAGAAAAGAAATGTCATCTTCTATGAATCAGACCTGACAGAGTGTGGCATTGATTTTAGGACAAGCTCAGTGTACTCAGGAGTGTTGACACAGATCTTTATAGAGGAGAGAGGACTGTACCAAGACAAAATGTTCTCCTTCATCCATGAGAGTGTTCAGGAGTTTCTGGCTGCTCTTCATGTCCATTTGACATACATGAACTCTGGTGTCAATCTCCTATCTGAAAAAAACCCATCCATTTTGTCTAAACTGTTCAAAAACACATCTGAAGCAACATATTTCTATGAGACTGCTGTGGATAAGGCCTTACAGAGTCCAAATGGACACCTGGACTTGTTCCTCCGCTTCTTTATGGGCCTTTTTTGGCAGACCAATCAGACTCTCCTACAAGGGCTGGTGTCACACAAAGTGAATAGCTCAAAGACCAATCGGGAAATAGTTGACTACATCAAAAAGAAGATCAACGGGAAGCTGTCTCCAGAGAGAAGCATCAATCTGTTCCACTGTCTGAATGAACTAAATGACTGTTCCCTGTTGGATGAGGTTCAACAGTACCTGAGAAATCTCTCCACAGATGAACTGACTCCTGCTCAGCAGTCAGCTCTGGTCTTCATCTTAATGTCATCAAAAAAAGATATGAATGTGTTTGGAGTGAAGAGATACTTTGCTTCAGAGGAGGCTCTTCTGAGTCTGCTGCCAGTGGTTAAAACCTCCAACAAAGCTCTGTAGGTGTACAGATAAGTGCAGATACTGATTTTGTAAAATGGTTGGATTAACAGAAAAAAATATCTGTTGTCTTGCAGAGCTCCACATTAATATTTCCATAGAGAAAGATCTCTTAAAATCTAGCCCTTGCTAAAGAGCAAAGCATGTTTACAAATGTCATTGTGTAATTTATTAATAAAGGGCTTTTAGTGAATACATCAGTTTAATTCTATGCATACCTCAGGTGTAAATGTCTTTCTTAATCATCAACTTTACTTCAGGATTAGTGGCTGTAATCTGCCAGGGAAAAGCTGTGAAGCTTTGCATTCGGATGTCAGCTCCCAGCCCTCTACTCTGAAAGAACTGCACCTGAGCAATAACAACCTACAGGATTCAGAAATGAAGCTACCGTCTGCTGAACTAGAGAGTCCAGACTGCAGACCAGAGACACTCAGGTTATGATCAAGAGATGTTGCTATGGATTTTAAAACCTGTGTCACAGCTTTTCCTACTGTTTTCACATAAATAAGTGAATATTTCTATTATGTTTAATTAAACACTTCTCCATCCACTTTTCTGTTTGTAAATTTATAACGTAGTAATGTAGTTCTAAATAAAATGTCTTGTAATGTGTAGAAATTACCCATATTCAAAGTGTATGTGTTTGTTTGCAGACTGTCAAACTGTCTAATCGCAGAGGAAGGCTGTGCTTCTTTGGCTCCAGCTCTGCAATCCAACCCCTCCCATTTAAAGGGGGTGGACCTGAGCGACAATCATCAAGTAGAGTCTGAGGTGAAGCTGCTGTCTGCTGGACTGGAGCAGTCACACTTCAGATTGGACATTGTCAGGTATCAACAGTTGACAAAAGCTCACACAGAGAACAACTGATAACAGCAGTGACAGTAACTGACACTGTTGGGGATGAACGTTACTTTGGCAACATGTTATGTAATAGTGTTACTTTTCATAGTAATGCTGAATTATAGTGTTAATTTATGTTTAATTATGCAAAAGTATAGAGACATTCCAACTTCTTTTCTGACCTCAGGCAGCTAAAAAAACTGTCCCACGTCAGGATGAATTTTGTAGCTGTTCTGAAGCTTTTGTTCACAATACATGACCTTGAATGGCAGGTGGAGGTTTAGTTAAAAAAACAATTTTAATTCAGCTTCATTCCAGACCATAGAAATTGATCATATATTCCACTTGGGAATGATTATTTATGTCTGACCTTTTGTTTTATATTTAGTGTTTAATTGTGAATATTTAACATAAAATTAAAGTCTGTCTAATAATGGGTTTTATAAGCATGGCTCATTTGTCATCAGGGTTGATCTGAGGGAATTTTTATAAAAATCATTTATAAGGAAGCTTCTGAAGGTTTAATCTAACTTTGCCTTTCTTCAAGGATGAATAATGAAGCGAAGACACTGAAACCTGAGCTAAGGAAGTGTAAGTGTGTATCCACTTGGATTCATGATTGAAGGGGTTTAAATCAAAACCCTGTGTTTTTGAACCATTAAAAAATATTAATCTTTTAATTTTTTACACCATTCAGTTAGTTAATGTGGAACCAAAAACCATCAGGTGTGTTTTGTTGTGTGTTGTCCTTTCAGGGGCCTGTAAACTCACTCTGGACTCAAACTCAGAAAATGAATTCCTTAGACTGTCCAACAACAACAGAATGGTGACAGCAGTGGCAGGGGCCCATGCAGATCTGGATCATCCAGTCATATTTGATGACTGGTGTGAACTGACTTGTACCAATGGTCTGACTGGTCGCTGTTACTGGGAGTTCGAGTGGAAAGGAGATGTTTTTGTATCTGTAACACATTATCTTCATCATCAGACCTGGAGTCTGACCTGCTCTTATGATGGTTACTACGTCTGTCACAATACCACAGAATCATTCATCCCTTGCTTCTCATCCTCCTCTGTCTATAACAGAGTAGCAGTGTATGTGGACTGTCCTGCTGGCATTCTGTCCTTCTACAGAGTCTCATCTGACAAACTGATCCACCTCCACAGCTTCAACACAACATTCACTGGACTTCTGTATGCTGGATTTGGGTTTGGGTCGTCTGGTTCCTCTGTGTCTCTGTGTTCACTGTAGCTGAAAAGTTTCCTCCTGTGAGGAGAAATACTGCCTACTGACCAAGACACACACTGTTTCCACATATCCTACAACAGAAAACAAACTAGGTCTAAAGACATCCCTCCTAAATTAAAGGTCCAAATTAGAATCAGCCTTGACCAAAACCCACCCAAGAGGAATTACAATAAATTCAACTACAGGACAACCTGAGATACTCATCGACTAACCGAGCTGTTTCTCTAGGACCTGAGATGACAGCAGACAGATTAGAATTGAAAATATTAACCCTCATCAGGTTGTGAGTTGATCATTAGCCAGAATAGGTCAAAGATCAACAGCTTTCGGCTTGTCCCTTCAGGGGTCGCCCCAGCGCAACTCATTTGACCCGAGTTTTTACGCTGCAACCCTTCCATTATATTCACGCTTGGGTGCGAGGTCACACCTTGTAGGGGTGGGATTCTCTACTCTACCACTGAGCCACAAGGCCCCTAGAAGAATGTAAATATCTTTTTGATTATTTCTGTATTTCTCAATTTTTGCCATTTGATACAATTTAATGCTTTGCTGTTCACTCCTACATCTGACAAATAAAGTGTTTAGCTTGTAGTTAAAGTGAGAGTGTATCGTGTTAATTTTCCTGATTCTGAGGGCTTATTTACAATTACGGTTAGTCATTTAGCAGATGCTTTTACACACAGCGACTTTGGGGTTCAATGTCTTGGCCATAGACACTTTGACACGTATCCAGGAGGACCAGGATCTTTATTTTATTTTATTTATTTGTTTTTTTGGCCTGGTATAATTTAATCGGTTTCTCTCCGTTTAGTTTTTGGTCTTCCATGAAAATCTAAACATGTTTAATCGGATTATTTTCATACAGAAACAGAGAAATTCTAAAGGTTCAAACACCACTGTATAGTAAAACATCATCAGCTGATTACGCTTTGTCGACTATTAGTAATCGTCTCTTCCATTGTTAAAAGCTCTGCAGCAAACACCAGAGGCAAGTTGCAGTGTAAGGACTTTCTGCTGGGGGCTTATTCTGCAGTTATTTGCTTTTCTGACCTTGAGGTTCATGTGGTCATAGATTGACATGAGTAACTAGCTGATATTTGCAATAAAATGATCCATGTTTTTGAGACTCAATCAGTACACAGACAATACAGTAAGTGCATAGTTGTGTCCTCAATGCGAGACATTTAAAGAAATTATGAATAATTATTCTCTCTGAAATTAACACAATATTGATGATATGTAAATGGCCAAATACTGTATATAGCGCTTTGTACATGTTTGCTAATATTACAAATGGGAGGAAGAAACCCAGTTCAGGTGTGACTCACTGATTGTTTCTGAACAGTGACCCTTGAGTATGTAGCAACAAATTCATTGTTGGTTACAGTTTTTCTAATAGAAGTTTAATGTATAAAACTGACCTTATCATTTTAGGCTAAAATATATTTATTGGCTAGTAGACGAGTTAACGTTATAATCTAAACCTGTTGGTAGATACAAAAACATGAACACAAAATGGGCTTAAAAAGAATAAAGATGGCTGACTGTGTAATAGTGCAGTTGTATTACAAGTATTATAAAATGTAAGTATTGTAAAATTGCTCAAATTTTAGGCACCAAATTGCACAGAAAGCCTCCTGAGGGGAATGTGTGGAATGTTTCTTCTCTGAGATGTAGCGGAGGATAAAAGTAAACAGAAAGAGTCAACAAGTACTTCACTCAAATAAGTACTTGAGTAAATGTACTTCGCTACTCTCCGTCGCTACCTGTTCATGGAAAGTTTGTGGAGAACTAGGCGACCTGCCACAGCGGTGCATGCTGGGTGATATCGGGGCAGGGTAGTAGCAGCAGAAGCACCCGGGGCTGACTCAACCTTCACTTTCTGCCGTCCCGCACTGTCCGGTGGAATCCACCTGACACCCCGTGGACTGCACTGTCGTTAACTCGAGTCATGGACATCCTCGGACAACATCTGACGGTGAGTTCAACGGTTTGTTTCGGTAACTCAGACAGCTGCTGTCAAACCGAGCCGGAGGTGAGAAGCTAACGCTAAAGCTAGCTGACGGTTCAGGGCAGATACTAGTTGCTGGTGTTTTCCTAGCTGCGCAGTTAGCTGAGGCAGTTCACCTTTCACTCCCATGTGACGTGGGATATATCTGAAATGAGCGTGTTGTTATTTAACAACAACAACAACAACAACAACAGACGAGCCGAAGAGACGCTAACGGCTAACACTGGCTAACCCTTGGCTTGGCTTTAGGATTTTTCACACGGGCTAAACAAGCTAAGTTAGCATGCTATCGTTGTCTCGCGTCTGAGCAAAGTGTCTCGACCTTTAATAAGTTAACTTTTGGTGCTTTGTAGTTAGTATTTGCCTGTTTGGTAGTTGTATATCACTTCAGCACCATTGGTTCAATTTTCTGACTCTGTTTAGTTAGCTGTCAGATTACTACTGAGCTAATGCTGGCTACAGATGCTCAGCGAATTAGCTACATTAGCTTGTTAGCTTTCTTTTCGACCAGCGTCAGACAGGTGAAGAAAATTAGTTAATAAGTAGAGCCCCGAGTGTCACCGTATCGATTATTAAATGAATGTTCCGGTTTCTGAAGAGGCTGTCATTGTCATGAACGTGACAGCTGTTGTTGATTGGAAACACAGTTGTTAATAATTTAACTCCTTTATGTGAAAGCGCTGGTTCAAAGCAGCAGCTTTCTCTCCAGCAGACACATTAACTGCTTTAATGGAGTCATTACAGGGCAACACAATACGGACGAACTAAAGCCAGAAACGTTCCTGTGCCATTAGCTCGTCTTTCTGGACTTTCAGGGTCAGCACTGCCTGGGTGGAAACTACCTGGCCTCAGGTATTCTCTCTGAGATAAGGCCGACAGAGCAAATAGAGACGCCACCCACTGCTCCTGGCTGGTGTTTGGAATCAGCTAAGCACTGCTTTTACATACTGTAACTGAACCCAAGGAACCCAGTTATAGTCACTTTACTCAAGTTAGTCAAGTCGCAAGTGCATAATCTTGGAAACCGTTAACAGTAAAGAGGAAATTGAATATATTTCCACCAGGGTGAAAAACTGCATTTTTTTTGATGATGTGGCAGCTCTAAAATGAAGAGGTAGGTTGTTCCACAGTTTAGGACCCATTACTCTGTATGTACAATGCCCTTAAAGCTTCAGTGTAGACCCAAGACCATTGCCCAGAGGACCTAAGCGCTGTAGAGTCTGTTCACCCAAACAGCATATTCAGTCTGAGGAAAGCTGGTAGGAAGATTTAGCCTCCAGTGTGGTTTTGTTTCTCACCTGACCTGAAGCGGAACACAACTACTAGGCATTTGCAGCTCATCCACCACCTAAACAGAGGAAGATGTTTACAGCATTCACACACATTCACATGTTTTGACAGATCAGGGATGATAAAAATTATTTTTTTTAAAAAACTACAAAAATGTTAACTGCTAATTTTTAGCTTGTGTTTTCTGTTCTATGTGTTGCCTTCAGGTTGTGTTTTTGTGTGTACATCACATTGTGGAACATTTTGTCTCAAGCAATGCAGACTGTGTGAGTGGTTTATTACAGCTCAGTGTTAATTTGATATATTACAGCGCAAGTTTCTCATTACAACTTTATTACTGTCAGTTCAACACCAGTCTGTCCTCGGTGAGGGCTTCATTAATTCAGTTTCCACTTCGCCTCAGTCCAAACACCCAGCTGATCTAGTTTACGACTTCTGTTAATGACTGTGTCTCAATCACCTGTATTTTTATTCATGCCTCTTCTGTGACGCATTGTTTCTGATGATGTCTTTTCTCTGTCTCAGGTGTAGCCAGCGGAATTTGTCTATTGCAGGAGAACCATGGAGCCAGATGTTATCCGCATATACTCCTCCTCCCCGCCACCAATGGAGGATGGTGCAGAGGAAGAAGATGATGAGTTTGGGGACTTTGGCACCTTCTCCGGTGTTCCAAACAGCATCAGCTTCATGGAGTTCGAGACCCCGACTACCTTCAACCAGACCCAAGCTCTGACCGCCACCTCTCCGCCTGAGCTCATCAACAACAGAGCAGTGACGGGCTTCAGTCACAGCTCCTCTAATGGCACCCACAGCCCTAATAACGAGTTGTCCAAGGCTAATGGACACCTGGGTGGTGGTCCCTCAGAAAGAACTGACATAAAAAAGGTTTTGACTAGCTCCCTGGATATCTTGGTGAGCAGCATATCTGGCAGTGAGCCCACGGATTGCAATGGTGGAACCATAGAGGTGCTAACAAACGGGTTTGACATTCAGGGAAGCCCTACCTCCCAGAATTCTGTCCACTCTTATATAAAAGAAACGCCCACAGAGGACGATTTTGCAGACTTTGCTGCTTTTTCCAATGCTGAAGGAAACCTCAGCCAGATGGCAGATGAGGACTTGGACAATCCCATAGAGGGAAGCTGTCTAGCGGAAGCTTCCTGCCTTGATGAGCACTGTAATACAGAGCAGGGAACCACTTCAGAGGACAATGTCAGGGACACAAAAAGAACTGGATTGAGCACTTCCAGTACTGATTTAGTATCTGTTACTGATGAGTTCCTGGGCAGCTCGTGCAACACAGACTGGGGCCTTTGCACAAACTCTCAACAAAGGGACATACCCTTTGCACAGGAGCCCTCCATCTTAGAGGCAGTTTGCACTAACAGACCCGTCACCCTGAACGGGGTCAGAGTAGCCCACAAGGAAGATTCCAAAGACCCGGTGGGGTGCAGTGAAAATGACCTCTCACCTGACGGCATCGCAGATAGTGACGCGGGACTGTTGGATGAAAAGGGCTCTGGAAATGAGACTGAGACAGAGACGTCGTTTGGCAGGCCGTTGTCCACAGACGCTCTGGAGGAGTACGGAGAAATGAGCACCACAGGCTCTGTGCCCTCTCCACCCCTCCAGGGGGAGACAGCCACGCCAGCCGATCACAGCCAGCTGGCAGAGGACGATGAGGACTTTGGGGACTTTGGGGACTTTGGAGACGCAGCATCATTCGGAGGTCAGGGCTTTGCTGATTTTGAGCAGCCGGAGGTTCAGCAGGAGGTTCAGCAGGAGGTCCAGCAGGAGCAGAGTAGTTTGCAGAGCTTTGTTCCTGCACAGGAAGCATTAAACACAGAGAAGGAAGATGAGTTTGGTGACTTCAACTCCCCCAAGTTCCACAACATTGGGGAGGAGGGAAAGTTTGCAGACTTCCCAGTCAGCGAAAGTTTTGGGAATTTTAGCTCAGCTGTTGAAGACGGGGAAGTGGATGCGGGGTGGAATGCCTTTGGAGAGCAGCAGCAGGTGGAGGGGGAGTCCTGGGCAGCGTTCAGCATGGAGCAGAGTGTTGCACTTCCCGCAGACGACAGAGAAGTAGAAGAGGAGGAGGAGGTGGAAGAGTGGCACCAAAGTGAAGCTCTTGCAGTTAACGAGGAAACAGGCCAGACAGCAAGTCAGTCGGTAAGAACTGTGTGAAACAGGCCTTAAACTGGTCAAAGCTAAACATCCACAAAGTTGCATTACATTCCGAGTTGATTTAGAACTTTATAACAAAGAGCATAACAAGAGTTTAGAATAAAAGCACTGGTTTATTTTGGCGGTTTCTGAAAATTGTGAATCTATTTGTTGTTAAAAATAATACAAAAAGTAATTATATGTTTATTTATTTAACACTTTCAAACCAAACAGCTACAATAAAGCAATGAACAGCATAATTTAACTGTAAATAAACTACAGGACAGATCAAGGCTGGATAGATGAATTTACAAGCCTCTTTAAAGGGTGGAAGGTGGGTTGTAAAGAGCTTTGTAGATAAGTAGAGGCATTTTTTTGGCTGGGTGGTGGTGTCTTAAGGAAACAGTAGTTCCAATAAAAACCGACCAAGCGCCACTGCAGTTCCTGTTTGAAGGGTGGAGGCTGAAATTTGAGATTGGAACCTAAACTCTCAGCATGAAGATGAACTGGTTACTCCTTAGATATTTGACTTGTGTTTTAAACATTTAAATGTTGCATTAGGTTGCTGTAAAAAAGCAACAGGAGGTATAAATAAATGTGCAACTGATTTTAGCTTATTACAGTTACACTGTAACTTTTGTTAGGTACAGCTGATAATACTTTTCATCAAAAACAGGAACATTCTGAACTTCATAAAGTCACTTGTTGATGCTGCTGTACTGGGTTTCATTCATTATATCAGAATTAGCATAAATGTTGGCGAGCGAGTCATTAAACTACAGGAAGTTCCAAGATATAGTGAAGATCTGTCTGCTTTACGGAGTTAAAGCTGTAAAATGTCATGGTCGCATTTATAATAAAATCCTGAGCTGCTACAAATACGCTTTTTTGGCTTCAAAGCTTATATAGAGAATATTTGAGACCCACTTAAGGACCTGAGATTTGAGTTGGGTTAGATGAAAATTTTGCTCAGTTGAGTAATGTCAGTTCTAATGTGAATGGACCTGAGCATGTATAGCATCAGATGTGCTTCAGTCCAGGAGAGATTAATTCAATTCAATTCAACTTTATTTATATAACGGCAATTCACAACAAAGTCATCTCAGGGCACTTTACAGAATAAAGTCAAGATTATAAAGATATATAAAGAGAACCCAACAAGTCCCCCTGGAGCAAGCCATAGGCAATAGTGGAGAGGAAAAACTCCCTTTAACGGAAGAAACCTCCAGCAGAACCAGGCTCAGGGTGGGCGACCATCTGCCTCGACCGGTTGGGGTGAGCTGCAAACAAAAAAATCGGATGTGTTTGAAATCTGATCAGTATATCTGTAGTTAGCTAAGTCTACTACCACTGGATCCAAATACAGAACAAATAGACAACAGTGAATTTTCAAACGAAGGATCTGAGGACCAGCTTATTTTAGGAGACATTACCTTTCAACCTTTCACAATCTAAGGTGTGTTACAGAATGAGGCTGATTTACATAATAAATAGTCATTTTGATCTAACAAGCTTATAGATTGTAAACTGCCTCCAAATGTTTCTGGTCTGGCTCATCACATTTTGGATTGGGTCTAATTGGTCTGTTCGGGTCAGTTTCAATTTTCCTCAGGTCCCCCTAGTGTAGAGTCTGTCTTTTATAATATTTATGAACATCGAGTTCTAAACCATTTTCCACCGTTTCTGTGTGTCTAGCTGACACTCTGTTTGAGGTGAGTTCAGGGACAGTACAGAATGCAGGTCATATGTGGTGTGCGAGCGCTAAAGGGGAAAAAAAAAGAATATTCAAATGCGAAAACAATTTAATAGCCAAATATTTGGATCCAGTCGTAGTAGACTTGGCTAACTATAGCTATACTGATCAGATTTAGAACACATCCGATTTTTTTGTTTGCTGCAATTTCATATTTGTGTAACATTTTCATGCCTGTATAGTTAATATAAATCTCAGGTCTGAGAAAATGACTTAATGAATCTGGTTTTCTGCTTCTCATCCACAGTTAAGTTACACAATATTCTAATATTGAAAATGTATGCGTCACACCTGCTGCTGTCTAAAAGAGGAAGTTGTTTTCAGAGCCTGACTTTTAAATCAGATGCATGCTGTGTTTGTTCATATGTAGCTGAGTGTCAGCTGTTAAATATTCCCTGTTTTCGATTAAACATTAACCGACCTGTAAGTGAGAAGGTGAAGAACAGATGATAAACTCTACAGACAGAACCTGGAAGCTGAGCTGTGTCAAGTGGACTTTTTTGTTTCTCACCTGACATGAATAGGCTTGTTAGCTGGACAATAGAGGAAGGGAAGAGTAGGGGGAGAATCATTTGGATGCTACAATCACAACCCCTTTAAGTAGATTCATGGTTGCTGCGGAAAGTGTCTCAAAAACTCCACACACCACACAGTTCCGTTATCCTAGCCAGCACAAGGGCCCCAAGTGGGCGCGGTGTTACGCTACTGCTCTCTTCCTTGTTAAACATTCGCTCACTGGTTGGACGGAACCCAAACCCATGAACTTCCTTCTCCACCTCCTTCCAATCGTCCACAGTGTCAGAGAGAACAGCATGACATGAGCGGGGCTAGTGAACAATTTAAACACTATTATTTGCATGTTTGGGCCCTAATACGCCTGATTTCCCTAAAAGGGATCAGAAAACAGAAATGCTGTCCTCAGATTTTCACTGACATCTGCTTTCAGTGCAGATATGTGTGGAGGATCAGTGATGCACCAGGCTCTGCCCTCAGGAATGTTACCTGCTCAGGTATTTGACCTGAAGCACATTCCTCTTTGATTAACTCTGCGTCTGAGTGATTTATCATTCTCAGCTACTGCAGTCACACTGGGACCACCCTAACCAGTGACCCGAGGCCAGTATAACCAGTCTAGTGGCCAGCTGGAAACTGGGTTAGAATTTCTGAGAAAGAGGAAATGAAACATTTGAACGGTAGACACCTGTTCTCATTTAAAATTCAGTCTAACAACAAACTTGATCTTTGTTTACATCACAGCTGAGAACACAGGTTACACCTGAACTACATACGTGAAATCCATCCATCCATCAACACAAAAACATCAGATCAGACCGTTGAGGTCTGGGATGTTAGTGTAGCCTTAATGACCCCAACCAGTAGCATAATCGGGGATCTTTCTTTGCTTTTTCACACACTTGTGATTGGTGTAGTCTTCAGGTGTGTCCCCACTACTGTTTTGACACAGCCCTACTGTCACAGCTGATTAATCGTCTTTTAAACTGGTGATTTCTCCAAAAGCTGCATCCACCCGCAGCTTCCAGTCTGAATGTTTCCTTGCACTGCAGTAACCAGCTATGATGAGCGACCAGATGCTGTGTTTTCTGCAGGTGGCACTGTTGAGTCGTATGGAGAAGCTGTTCCTGACAAGCTTCCCTCAGACCACTGCCCCCCTAGTGGAGGAAGAGGTGGTTTCTCTGCAGATCCTGTTGGAGCCCCCAGAGGAGGAACTACAGCCCAGAACTGAGGGGGAGACAAGCTTGACATGCAGCAGGTGAGAGTGAAAACCTCCTTTCTTTAAACTCAGTAACTGGGATAGTTTGTTTCATAATGAGAACTGTAACTTTATCTGTTGCTTAGAGACAAGTCTGTGGTTGTGTTTTCCCGAAGCTCAGTGAATTTTTCTTTCTGTTATTTGTTGATCCCGTCACTTTCTGGTTTTCTGACTCTGCTGTGTTTCATTGGTCTGTGCAGATCTAGGCGTGAGGATGTGTGGAAACGGTTTCAGGACATCCACGAGGCTCTGGGCCTCAGGTACCAGTGGGGAGGCTCTTACTGCAATAAAGCACTGCTTTGCTGCCTGGGCATCGACACCCGCAACATTGTGAGTTTTACTGTCTTCATTAACAGTTCCTACCAACCCACATTAAGTTCATCTGAGTCTACTTGTTATTTACAGTGCATCCAGAAAGTGTTCACAAAGTCTTATTCCAGAATGGATCAAATTCATTATTTTCCTCAAAATTCAAACAATACCCCATAATGACATGATGAAAGAAGTTTAAAATCTCTGCAAATGTATTTAATAAAAATAAACAGCCTTTGCTTAATACTTTGTTGAAGCACCTTTAGCACCAATTACAGCCTCAAGTCTTTTTGAGTATGATGCTACAAGCTAACACACCGATTTCTGGGCAGTTTCTAACATTCTTCTTTGCAGTACCTCTCAAGCTCCATCAGCTTGGATGGGGAGCGTCTGTGCACAGCCATTTTCACATCTCTCCAGAGATTATCAGTCGGGTTCAAGTCTGGGCTCTGGCTGGGCCACTCTAGGACATTCACAGAATAGTCCTGTAGCCACTACTTTGTTATCTTGGCTGTGTGCTTAGGGTCATTGTCCTGTTGAAAGATGAACCATCATCCCAGTCTGAGGTCCAGAGTCCTCTGGAACAGGTTTTCATCAAGGACGTCTCTGTACATTGCTGCATTCATCTTTTACTCGATTCTGACTAGTCTCCCAGTTCCTGCTGCTGAAAAACATCCCCACAGCCTGATGATTGGTGTTGATGATTGGTGTGCTGCAGAGATGGTTGTCACCTCCTTGACTAAGGCCCTTCTCTCTCGCTCAGTTTGGCCAGCTGGCCTGCTCTAGGAAGAGTCCTGGTGGTTCCAAACAAATTCCATTTATGGATGATGGAGGCCAATGTGCTCACTGGGACCTTCAGTGCTACAGAAATGATCTGTGCCTCAATACAATCCTGTCTCTGAGGTCTACAGACAATTCCTTGGACTTCAAGACTTGGTTTGTCCTCTGACATGCACTGGTAACTGCGGGACCTTATCTAGACAGGTGTATGTCTTTATCTCCAATCCACTGAATTTCCCACTGATGGACACTAATCAAGTGGTAGAAACATCTCAAGGATGATCGGTGGAAACAGGATGCACAAGAGCTCAATTCGAAGTGTCATGGCAACAGGCGTGTATATGTGTTTCTCTTTTTTTTTTAATTTGCAGAGATTTCAAACAGACCTCTTTAATGTTGTCATTATTGGGGTATTGTTTGTAGAATTTTGAGGAAAATAATGAACTTGATCCATTTTGGAATAAGGCCATAACATAACAAAGCGCTGTGAATACTTTCTGGATGCACTGTGTTAAGAAAATTCACAAATTCCTCATTATTTTTGAAATGTGTATTTCATAGCTCTGACTTTTCTAACCTGTTTAAATCTGCGCAGCTGTTCACAGGACAGAAGAAGCAGCCGGTCATCGTGCCCATGTACGCCGCTGGTCTGGTGAGTCGTCTGCCAGCAAACTTTACTTTTTTCTGTTACTGCTGCTCATGTGCAGGTCTTAAAGTGTGTGTGTGTGTGTGTGTGCGCGCGCAGGGGATGCTGGAACCGACCAAAGAGCCTGTAAAGCCTGTATCTGCAGCTGAGATGATCGCTTCTATAGCCCAGACGCCTCCAGTGGTTCCAGAGAGCAACTCCTGTCCAACAGACACAGTCCAGGTTAGAGTCTTCAGCTAAAACACTGGACCTAAGGCGTCCTGAACTAATGTATCCTGTATTTTTGTTATCAACAAGTCCCACCTCAATCCTCTCCACACTTTGTGAATCTACTGTCTGTCTCTCAGCTCCAAAGAGTATTTGAATGTTAAGTTACTTCAGTAATTGTTTTAGAGGAAACTGCTGAGAACATCAGAACAAATGCGTTTTTGTACGTGTGTTTAAAACTGATGTGTCACTGACAGGAAGCGCTCCCACCCATCCAGTTCGACTGGAGCAGCAGTGGCCTCACCAATCCTCTGGACGGTAGGTGACCCCACCCCACCGCCACTTTTTCTCTTCTTTTACTCCCAAATAACCCTTGTAGTGTTTCCTGAAACTCTGTAGATGCTTTATTGTAAAACCCACCAGTCTCTCATGCTAGGAGTAGGAAAAACTCCAGGGACCAGATGAAAAGGGCTAAAACTGTGTGCATGCATACACGTGGTTGTTTTCTAAAGGTCGGTCAGTGTGGAACTGATTTCATCTCATTCAATACTCAATACTTCTGCTGCTCCAACACCTTTCAGTGAGAACAGGGTGGTTTTTACTTCTCCAACACTACAGCTGTATCACTGTTGATATCGTCCCAGATTAATGTCATCAAATTTATCACAAATAATTTAAAATAGTTTATTTTGAAAATGCACCTTTGAGTTATTACAGAACAGACTGCAAAAATCACACGACTTGCACACTGTTAATTTGTGATGACGTCCCTTTACCTGCAGATTTGGGTGTAGTAAACTGATCTGAGGTCTGTGCGAGGTTAAGCTTCTTGTCACTGTCAACATATCTGGTGGTTTCCTCACTGACTGTGCATGGGAGCGTTTGTTTATTAACAGTTTTCCTAAAAATCTTTATTAAAGGAAAAATCCACTAAACACTCACCCTGAGAGAATTACTGAGAAGGAAAATCCAGATCATTTGTAATTTTTGCTTTTCTACTTTTAAACACAATTTCAGTTTAAGTCATCAAATCATTTATACTTGACTGTTAATTCACAGAAAAGTTTTTTTTTCTAATCAAGTACTTTTAGCTCGGACAAACTAAAAGTTGCTTCTTTTCAACATGTGATGGACACATGAGAATCAGCAACACTGATGTCTTTCAGCTTAATCAGCAGTAAAATAATTGTAACACATTTGATTCAAATCAATAAAGTTTAATAACTCTGTCGGTATTTGTAAAAACTGCACTATGGATGCTTGACTCCGTAACATTTCTCATTATGATATGTTTTAGAAAATCAATTTTAACAAAAGCGGTTCAGTTGGTACCTAAAAAGTATTAAGTTTGATACCCAGCCATAGTCCTTTGTGGGATGTCTTAGTGCAGTTGAGTTTCAGGACTAATATAAACATCCTTTTAATAAAAGAACTAACAGTTTGGCTGTTTGAAACCAGTTTAAATGTATCAGATTAATCAAGTTATTGTCTGTAAGATGTTGGTGGATTTTTCCTTTATATTTTATTCTGTGTGCGTGGTCGAAACTAACCAGTCTAACATTTCCCATTGACTCGACTCACCGCTGCACATATCTGCTCTCTCTCTTTCTGTCCGTGGTCGTTAACCTCGCCCGCCCGGCTCTGCAGCCAGCGGAGGCTCGTCTCTATTAAACCTGGATTTCTTTGGTCCTGTGGAGGATTCAAGCTCCACCAGCTCCCCCTCCATCCCAGGTCAGCAGCTGCTCACCACTCCATCCACCACCTCTTCGTATTCTGATTCTTCTTCATCTTTAAACTAATATCTATCTCTGCTTCTCACTCTCAACACTTTTCTGTGGGATCATACTGTTCATCACTGTGAGAATGAGCCTGTCTGTGCAAATATGAAGCAGTTTCCTTTGTCCAGATACAGATTTTAATAATTAGAAACTAGTAATTTGTTAACAATTTATCAAATGTACAAACTGATGTAATCTATGTTTAAATTCTTTTATTTTTGCTGCAGACTGAAAACTTGGGTTTGACCTCAAAAGATGAATATGAGACAATGATTCACATTTCAACTTTTATTTCCAGGTATTTACATCTGGATCAGATACACAGTTTAGAAGATAGCACCCATTTTAACTGACAAGTGTGTTTTGTTGCCCAGGTGTTTCCCATGACATTTATTATTCAAACAATAAATGGCACTGAATGTCTCCGTTCGGTTTCAGATTTGGGTTTTGCCTGTTCAGCCTATAGTTAAGACGTGTAACCAACATGAAAACCAGAGAGCTGTCTGTGGGTGAGAAACAAGCAATTATGAAGCTGAGAGAAGATGGAAAATCAATCAGAGCCATTGCACAAAGATTGGTCACAGCCAGTACAAACAAACTGATCCTTCATCATGCAGCACCATAATAAGCCAAAACAACAAAGGACTTCAACCCAAACAGCATTTTACCTGCTTAAGAGAGACTGAAGGGAGTAACCCCCTAAAACAAACTACATCTGAAGATGACAGTTAAAGCCTGGAAAAGCATCATAAAAGAACGTTTGGTGACGTCAGTGGGTCACAGGCTTCATGCAGTTATTGCAAGTAAAGGATTATCAGCTAAATCTTAAGTCTTATTCACTTTATTCTATTTAGAATCCATCTGTTCCAAAACTTTTGCTCGCACGAAAAAAGGGTAGGTTCAAAGAGAACGCGCCCTCTTCTAAACTGTGTATGTGATCCAGATGTAAATACCTGCAAGTAAAAGCTGAAATGTTGATCTTGTCTCATTCATCTTTTGATGTCAAATGCAAATGTTTTCAGTCTGCAGCAAAATGGCCTCACTGTTCCCATACTTTTGGAGAGGAATGTATAAACCTTTGACGTGGCAGCTGGTAACCCTGTCATCCAAAAAATCAGCTATCTACCATAACTTGAATGTTTCCTGCTTATAAAAAACTCAAATAAAATCAAACCGAACCAGCTCTCAGAACCAGGCTTCTCCAGTACTTTAGTCTATGATAAACTATGATATATTTGATTATTTGTTGATCATGTTGTCAGAGTTCTTCTGAGTTTTCTGTTAAACTGTCAGAAACTAGGTGACGGCTTCCCTGTGCATAGTTGGCCTGACCTGTCTTTGTTTCAGGTGTGGACCCTGAGCTGTACGAGCTGACGACGGCCAAGCTTGACCCTGGCAGCTCCGGCAGCCGTGTGGCCGACGCCTTCGCCCGCCTGATGTCCACCATGGAGAAGACCAGCACCTCCACTAGGTGAGGGAAATGAAGAATCTTATAGAAACTGCAGTGTGATTAAATGTCATCCGCAATAAATGTTTTTATTTTTTACAGAAAGCCGAAGAAAGATGAGAATCTGAGCGAGGAGGCAGCCAAAGTGATCGCAGGTCTGCCCGACCTTTCCTTTATGCAGGCGAAGGTTCTGATGTTTCCCACCACGCTGATGCCGCTCGGCTCCCAGGCTGCCACGTACTGAAACCACACCCCGCCCATGTTTTCATTTGGTCCCGCCCACCGGCAAGGTCCATTTGTTTTGGTTTTTTTAAATCAACTTGTGGTCTGTTTTTCTTTCTCGTTTTTTCGCTATTTTTTTATTTTATTTTTTTAAAGTTGCGCTTTTGTATCCCTTATTTTCCACAATAAAAGCAAAGCGTCATCGGGGAAAGAGCTGGCAACCTGCACATTAACAATTAATAGGTCACATCATTAATTTATAGAGGGACTTGTAGAAGTGTGTGTATGTGTGTGAGTGAGTGAGTGAGTGCTGTTCATATCTAGAAGAATTGTGTACATATTCAGGGATTTAATGTTTCTTTTCCCTTCTTTCTTTTTTAAATTTAGATTTTTGCAGGATGATTTTACGTGTGGTGGGTTCATGTCTGTGAAGGAAACACTGAAGCTCTTTGAATCAAACTGAAGTGGAATATAAATATATGTACACATAAAATGACGAGTATAAATTAATACATTTATATATAGAAAAAAAACATATTTATCGACTTGAAACCACACTGCCTGCAAAATCCAGCTGAATGTTTGTGTTTAAGGCCTTAGTTTTAATCCTCAGTCACAGTAGGTTTTTTTAACATGCAGTGTTCATTCTTTTTCTAATGTAACGTAGCGTTTTACCAGAAACGATGCCCCCTCCCCTTACTGTTGCTGTGGTCCACACTTAGCTTTACTCTTTAGTTTGGGGAAACTTCCAGTCATTTTATTTTCGTTCATTTGATATTTTTAGACATTGACAGATGTTCCTGCTGCTGGTTAAACACTTTCCCTCCATGTTCGTCAATTCTGTTAATTTGTGATGTGTTTATTTTTTTTGTTGGGGGGGTTAAAACTTGATGTTTTGGTTAAAACCACTGGAACTCTGAACGTTTCTCAGCTGACGACCGACTCACATCAGAAGGGAATTCAAGGGACCAATTTCTGCTTCTATATGTTGAGTTTTGTTCAGTGTTCCTGACATTCAGTGCTTTTCTTGTTGTCATGGCTCTTATTCTGTTTTTTTTTTTTTGCTCATACTACTGTCAGCCCTTTCTCCCAGGAGGATTTTGCACATTGTAAAGATGAAATGGATGTAATCATAGTTCACTGTGGCTTTAGACTGTGTACAGTTAAACTATGGACTGTAAAATGTATGGGAAAATTCCTATGGAAAAAAAACTGAATCACTTGAAGAGCCTCTCAAAAGGTTATTGTGCATGCCCGGGTTCTTTTCAGACTAAGTGTGTAAATTTTACTTTTAGTGTACATGAGGAATTAAAATAATTTAAGAGGATTTATTTCTGCTTGTTTCTGTTAAGACATCTGGTACAAACATGTTAAGTTCAAGTTAATTCATTGTTTCCTTTGACTTGGCAAAATAAATTGCGACAGATTAGACAATTTGGTTCACAAAACAAACTCGATGAAATTCACACATTTAAAAAAACATTACACAATTTAAATTTACTTTTGAATCTCAGGAATGCATTTTTTTTCACTACAGTCTGAACACATACCTGACTACCTTATGTATAAATGAGCCTTTTCTACATTTCACTATATTCTGAGTTTGGGTTTTTTTTTTTGTTTTGTTTTTTTTGCTGTGGCATCTGAATTTCTTGCACAGGATAAAATCATTTTCCTTAAATGTTAACTTGAATTTTACTACTTATATTTGTTGTAAATATTAAAGATTGATTTCACACTAATTATTAAACCAATTCTCCAGAGAAACAACTGCCAAACTGCAAGTCTGGTGATGTTCTTGATGTTTCTTCTTACCAGATCTGACAAACACGTAGTTGCTTTCTGTCTTTTCATGACATTAACAATAAGAAGAAATCAAAATCACTGGATCTCGTTCTTGCAATTTTATTTTAAAACCTACAAAGAACACAGTATTTTTTTAAAACCCCTCATTCTTAATAAAATGTACACTGCAAAATTACTTCAGATACAGAATTAAGCTCAGCAACAAGTTGTTACAACTGAATTACTCAAAATAAATTCTTACTTTTAAAATTACCACCCGGACGTGATTTAACTGACCCATGTTTTACACATCATTTTAAAAATTCATAAAAATTCTCATTTTATTACAAAATATTCTTTAGCAAAGTGCCTTACATGTTTATCGGTTTCTTACAGAAATTGAATAAATTGTATTTTTGTATATTTTGTATCAAATAGAAAATACTGTGCCACAACGTGTAAATTTAGACCCCACATTCTAAAAGGCCCTGGATTGGTTTTAGAAATGTTAGGACTCAAACCTGAATGTCTCTCACTAAAGACCCGATCATTGTTTTAGTGAAATTGCACCATCGTGAGGGAGCGGTGGAGGAAGCTGCTCCACAACAGGTCCACACACACTCAGGACACTCAGGTGTGATGTTCTCTCGGTTGCCCACGAGAACCTCTGTGATGTGGTCCAGATCAGCCAGGGCTGAAAAAAGACTGGACCTGAGCCCTCACTGCCCTGTACCCAGACCTCGAGAAGATTGGGTCATCCATCACTGCAGCTTAGTCGTGTTAGACAAGAAGGGATGAAGGTCATACATGGACATGTTAATGTCTGTACAAAAGATGTCCTCCAGAGAAAGATTTGTCAGACAGGATGGAGGGGAGGATGCCAAGAAGAGGGGATGAGGAGGAGGGCACCGCTCTGTCATTAACACATCAAAAAGGAGAAGAGCGGGAGGAGGTGATGGTGTGTCGGAGGACAAAGGGAGCAGTTCTTCCATCTCTTCCAGTGGCCTCGGGTGAAGAACGTGGGCAGGTCCTGCTCCAGCCAGGAGTCAGGAGTCAGACAGGAGTCCAGCACAGACAGCGGTGATGAGAAGATGCTGAAGGAGGAGGGAGGTGGCTGTAGGTAGTTTGCACAGAAGAAGAGAGCGTTGACCCCTTCCTGCCTGAAGGTGGCGTGGATGACGTTACTGATGAGGAACCGGTGCTGCAGGGCGAGTCGGGGGACAGTCCGGGGGCCAGTCCGGGGACCATGCAGCTTCATCAGAGACATGGTAAGGACGGCCTAGGCTTGAGATGACTTCAACATGCTCCTGTCTTCCTCCAAGACAGTCTTCATCCTCATCCAGTTTCCGCTTCACCCTGTTACCCAACATGGATCTGTGGATAGGAGACGTACCCGTTCAGTCTTCAAAGACTGTAGTGTGTAAATATCAATTTTACAAACACGGAGGAATTTGAATCCGAC
Organism: Channa argus; assembly: GCF_033026475.1. NCBI lineage: Eukaryota > Metazoa > Chordata > Actinopteri > Anabantiformes > Channidae > Channa > Channa argus. Next base: position 720,845 of record NC_090199.1, read on the forward strand.
AAAGACACAGCTCCTCCATTTTACTTCAGAACAAGACGTTCTGGATCCTCAAAGGTTTCGGATTGTTTCCAGGTTCACATGAAAAGTTCTGTGGGGTATCAGACTCCTGGAACCCAGCTGAATAGAAATGTATCTGCATCAATCGGAGAACAGGCAAAAGGATGTGAGAGACGACAGCGTGTGACTGAGGTCATCTGGAGTTCACAGTTTGAAACCCCCCTGATTTTAAGGGTAAATCTTAGAGGACAAGGCTGCGGGAAGTGAAATGAGCTTCTCATCCCATGATTATGGTGATAAGTCCCTTTCCTGAAGTTGTAACATTGTAACGTTCATCAAGTGGATTAGTTTCAGTTGTGTGTATATGTTTTATCATATTATTAGGTTTTAATCTGGCTCTGAATTTGTTTTTATTTTAAATTCTAATTTTTGAAATAAGTCAATATTCATAAAATGTTATTACAGGTAAAGCAAATTTGTGTCTAGTTTGCTCATTTTAAAACACATTTTTCATAATACAAAAGAGAAAAAGCAAAGAAAAACGTATGTGTTTTATAAATCAGCCGTGCGCCTCCAAACTCTCTGAAGATCGGGATATTAAACTGGACTTTGTTCAGTCGTTCCAGGATCAGTAAATGATGTGATCATATGTTCAGTTTCTGATTATTTGCAGCAAAGAGAAGGAGCAGAAACTACAGGGTTTCCAGCTGAGTGTGTGTGTGTGTGTGTGTGTGTGTGTGTGTGTGTGTGTGTGTGTGTGTGTGTGTGTGTGTTTCAAGCACGTGGATGTTTGTTGTGATGGGGGTTTGAACATGTGACCTCCATGACTCTGACAACACAAAGCATCTGTTTTATCTTTCACTGCACTTTCAGAAAGAAACCAAACCGAGTGGTGTCAGTTTGAAGTATTTGTTTACGAGTTTGAGGAGAAAAAGGAATTTGATGCATTTTGGAATAAAGTTGTGACATAAAACGTGGAAAGACTTAAGCGCTGTGAATTAAGAAAATGTGCAGCTTTAATTCTTAATAATATTATTATTATGAATTAATTAATAACCAACCGGACTCGCAGCAGTGTTCTGACCCACTGAACCCAGTTTGACGCTGTCACAGCAGCAGCTGTTCTCCACGTCCGCCTGTGCGCGGCCACAGCCTCCACACTTACCTCCTGTAGCGCGGCGCACGGTCTCCTCTGCCGGTGAAGAGGAGGACGCCGCCACAGGGCAGCAGCCAGCCGGTTCTCCCGCTGCGGTCCGCGCTCCGCACGCTCAGAAAGACGAGGCGGAGGAGCGGAACCGGAGTCACTGCACTTCCCGTGGTCCTCGCCACAGAAAGCAGAAGTCAAACACGAAAAAGCCTCTTCACAAATAAATGTAGAACATTTTTGTACATTATTTAATCAAGTATTTAGTATAATATTTTAATATGCATTTAGCAATAAATAACCACATTCCTCTGATTTAACATTTGTCTTTGGGTCCTGCAGCTGGTTCGTCCTCCTCTCACTGCCCCCTGCTGATTACATCGATCAGTAAGTAGCTGGAAGACGCCAACCCACTGCCCCACCCCACCCTACCCTCACCTAAAATGGTATCTTCCAGCTCCACCAGGTAATCACAGGTGAAGAATGAAAGAACACAGGTCCTTGAGGACCTGGGTCAGGAATCCTTGCTCAAGCAGAGACCTGGGAGTATGAGGGTTCTGAGCAGGATCTTAGTTCTTCCTAGCACTGTTCTCTTCTTCACTGTGATGTAGTTGGAGCATCTTATCCACCTTTCACCACCGCCTCCTTCTGCTCCTTCTCTACTGCTGGAATGTTCACTTCCTGTCTGTCTAGAACTGGATGTCCCACAGTGTGTCTGGCCTCTTGGTTTTCAGATGGGAGGAGATTATGGAGAACTAACAGTCTAGAAACTCCTGCGATCAGTCTCACAAATTCCAGCCCAGATATTAAACTAAGATCTGTAGATCATCAGTTTTAGTCACCCTGAAGTGAAACAATACCAATGAAAATTCCTTAAAATAACTAGAAAGAAGTTCTGTGTTTCTGATAAAAGCATTTATGGACCCTGGTTTAAGACCACCCAGTTATATTTCAGATATGTGAAACTGCATTTTGACTTGAAGGAAAATTTAAGATACCAACAGTTAATTTCTGAAATTGGATTTCCTGCTTTGATCTCAAACATTAAATACTGAAGACAACCCTGGTAAATGCTGAAGTGGACTGTCTTACAGAAGGTACAGGCACCACCTGGAGACTCTTGGTTCAGGGTTCACTCCCTACACCCAGGACCAGCACAGACCTCTGCTGGTGGGAGGGTGTAACTGGATATATAACCACATCAGAGGCAATAAAACGGCACATTAAGTACATGTCGAAGTAGGTGAGGACTAAACTTTATAAGCGGCTTAATATTGACGCTCGCTGCTGGGTGTCGGTCAGGACAGAAAGTGTAGACTTGAATGCACTTTATTGGAGGTTGATGATGAAGAGGAGGATGTGTGGTGTTTGTATACAAGTGAGGTTCTACAGATGCAAATAGAAAGTAAAACCATGAATATAAAGTACTAACTGAAATCACTGGTAGTTTAACATAATGATATTACCAATACATCAGCTATTGTTATGAAGACTACTATGACCAAATGATATTAAAATATAGTAAGCAAATAAGACCACATTTCAAATATGTCCTAATACATTTTCTTTCAAACAAACTTCACCTAAATAACCACTTCCGGGAAACAGTGACGCCCTGTGGCTCTGTCAAACATTGCAGCTGCTCGACAATGACGAAGCACTTCCTGATAAAATGCTCAGTTTACCAACTATATCACACTGTGATTGTAGTAAAACAAGAACCTCTAAACATTGTGGAACCAAAGATAAAACCATCAGCTACCAATACTTACAAGTTAAGAACGCAGACTGGCCCGTTAACCCTCTAGTTCCCGTGAAGATTACTGACCGCTCCCTACCAGTAGGTGGCGCCTTTTCACAACGTACTGTGATGCAGGTGGACTTCAATGTGCAGTTGAAACATTGATTACAAAGGACTATAAAATAATTATAAAATACTCAAATTTGTACAGATTTTAATTTGTCTATTCATATTGTCCCATTCAAACTGGAGCCTTTCTAACATCATCACTTCAAAATATTTGGTGCAGTTTTAGTTCGCACTTGTGTAAGTACTTAAACTATAAAAGCAGCAGTAATAATAAAGACATTTACTGAGAAAAAGCTTCCCCACCCACCTCCACCTGTGTTTAAGTGTGGCAGGTGTACTGTAGGTCTCCATGTGGAAGTCGGAAAAGATTGTGGTGGTTGGGCTCACGCTGCAGACCGTGGGGGTCTGCAGGTGAGTTTTATTTTCATGTCACCTGATCCATCATGGACAGATGATGAGACAAACCCACCTACAGACTGAAAGAGAAATGTTTTGGGTCCCTGTGTGATCATTTCTGTCCCTTTGCAGTCTTTAAGTTGGCTTTTTGGTTCCTCGTGTTTGTTTAGGTCCATTAGGTTAATTTATAGTCATCTTACTACAAGTTTATGAGCTCACTTTGCTGCCTTCTTGCACATCTTTGGGGCCATTTCTCTCATTTTACACGTCCCCTTTATGGACAAACAAGAACTATTAAAAGTAATGGCCCTTCACACACACTGTAATATGTTAAGTAAACTATGATTTCCACAGATTATTTTTAATTTTAACAGAGCTGGTGATCTACCAGGAAAAAATAATCACAGGCAAAAACATGTTATAATCAAGGTTTATAAAATGTCTTATTTTTTATACTTCCTTCTTTAAGGAAACTGACATTAATGCCTTTCAGGACCCGGTGTTAATAACTAGAACCAGTGTGTGTGTGTGTGTGTGTGTGTGTTCAGGTCTGAATACAATAGCAGGCAGACAAACATTCCTCTGAGCTTATAGTCCCATGAAACAAAGGTCACACTGACAGCAGAGAACGTGTGAGGAAAGTGTAGAGGAAGAAAACAACAACAAAATGACACCACAAGCACCAACAGTTATCAAAGATCTCCTTCATTGTTTTAATAGTAGACATTGTGCCACAAAAATGTCTTGTCCGCAGCCACAGATCACGTGCTGAGATTACTAATTCCAGCTATTTATCAGGTCATTCACTTCACTTGCTTCTCTACATAATCTGCAAATCACTTCTTACATTTATGTATAAATATATACAGTTTATAGATTATTCTGAGCAGGGATGTGATTTTTATTTATCCTGTGGTGGTTGTGCTGTTAGCAGAGAAGTTCACATGGCTGACGTCACGTCTCCCAATGTAGCACATGCTTATTACAGCAGAGCATACGTAGCCTAATATACACACACAGGAATGTTATCATACGTGACTGGGGGAGATGAGGGGAATATGCCGACAACACGAGAGCACCAAAGGCATAATGACATGAAATCTCCTGCCACAAAGGCACTGGCATGTTTTTTGTGTTTTGTTATTTTTTTAGGGGTGACACCGTGAAGTCGGAGCAGGTGACGTTATCGCAGCATTTCCTGGCTGTAGTTTAGGGCAGGAAGCCGCTCGTCTCATGACTGCATTCCAGATGCAAGTGAGAGAGCGTGTGATCAGTTCTAACATGCATGATGCTGTTTTAAGCACGTGCTTCATTAGAAGAGCTCACTAATTTGTGTGGTATCAGAGGAGACTGGAGCCAGAAGTCGAGCTGCTGTCCACAGCGAAATAAAGACAATGATGGAGTTTTAGAAAAAGTGACGGGCTTAACAGAAGAGCAGGGCAAACACAACAAATACAGAAGAAAAGCTATTTTCTTTCATTGGTTAACATCACACACTGTTAAAAATTGAAGACATTTTGTTTTTTTCCAGTACAAGAGTGTTTTGGTAAAGTAAAAAAAAAAGAAAAAAAAAGAAAATTGCCCAGTGTGTTCTGTGGGGATGGATGGGCTTACCGTCCTATTGCTGACTTTGAAAGGGTGGGCATCTGGTGTTGTAGCTGCACACACAATTACAAACCGGTCCACTCAAAGTCTTCCTCCTCTTCCTCCTCTTCCTCCTCCTCCTCCTCCTCCCTCCCTGTGGAGCATGGTAACATTGAGACTGGTCGTGGGCTCGGGGGTGGATTCAGGTCGTGGCTATTTTCCGGTCTCAGCAGCAGCCTCCGGATGAGGTGTTGACTGGCTTGCTCTGGATCTTGACGTTGGACCTCTCAGAGGCGCCGGCCGTGGCCCCAGGGCCCATCCGCTTCTTGATCTCAGCCGCCATGGTCATGAAAGCTTGCTCCACGTTGGTGGAACTCTTAGCACTGGTCTCCAGGAAGGGGATGCCCAGGTTGTCAGCAAATTCCTGGTGAAGAGAAAAACAAGGCAGGGTGAAATTATTTAGCATAAGAATCAAATTCTGTTTTAAGAATTATAACTTTAAACAAAGAAACAGTGAATTTAAATACCAAACAAATAACTGTTTTCATTCTATATATTGTCAGGTATACAGCTTCAAAGATCCAGAGACAAGAGCTCCACCTGCTCACTGATAGGTAAGGTGAAGCAGTCAGGCCACTTTATCAGGAGGAAGATGTTGGAGCCCCATATGAGACTGATGATGATTTCCAATTTAATGTAAATGTTAAATGTGTTTCTGTGGTACAGAAAACCAACACATCAGTTAGGTGTATTGAGAGTGTTGGCCAGTCAGAAAGAAATGTTCTACACCACACTGGACTAAAAAAAGGAACACAAACTGATGAAAGTAACCGGTGGAGCTTTCGATCATAGGCCTGCACGACGAGCCAGGTTACTGTAAACCCACATACACAAAATGTGTGTACACAAAGACAGAACAGAGCTCGTTTTCACAATTCAAACAGAACTTATCAAATTACTTCTCTGAACCCACCCTCAATAAATGAAGGTCAAATAAATGGGATTAATGTATAAACAGGTCATGAGACTTAGATTTACCTTAGAATGTCCTGAGGCTCACAATGAAAGTGATTTTATCATTTTGTCGGTCTCATTTACGTTATCGAGGCTAAAAGAGAAGAACAAAGTGCAGCCTCCACAATGATCAGACACCTTCATAAGGAGCAGCTACTGGAGAACTGTGTGATCAGACTGACTAAGTTTATCCTGGGGTTCATAAGAAACTGACAACTGCAACACAGAAATTGGGGTTTACCCTGCTTTACCGGAGGTTCCATGCAGTCCACATACCTTAGCTGTGGTGTAGTCCACCACTTTCTTTGTTGTCAGGTCACACTTGTTGCCTACTAGCAGCTTGTTGACATTCTCGCTGGCATAGCGGTCGATCTCCTGTAGCCACTGTTTGACATTATTAAAGGACTCCTGAGGATAAGATGGACAAAACGAGACAATGTGGATGTCTGCTTGAAGACACAACAGTCTTAACAGTTCAGACATCTGGCAACATCAGTTCATTAGACGCACTCCCACACATCCAATAAAGGCAACAATTAAGGATTCTGGGATTTAAGACACTTTCTCACTACTGGAAAAAACTCAGGGAAATGAGTTGGCTCAGAGGTGAAGTAGTGAGCTTTAGATGTTCTTTCTGCAACCATCCACTAGGGTTCCTTCAGCTGGAGGAACGTCCCATTTACTGTACATTTTACAACATGATTCAGACTTGAGCAAAGTTTTTTTCATGCACAATATGTCAGTGATGACTGGCACGAGTTCAGATTTGTCCAAGCAATGTGTTACAAGGAAAAACCCCTAAAGTGTTGAAGTAAGGTGTTAGGTGGCCACAGCATGATGTTATGACTTTGCTTAAGTGCCAAATATATTTGTAAAAGTGCAAGGAATGTGCAAAAGAACTCATTAACACTGTGTTCATAGACCACTGTCTTAGAAAGCAATATGTTTGTATTTTCTGATGTGTGCGACCCATGATGCTGAACGTTATTCTAAGTGAGAGCAATGTCAAACAACACTCAGGCAGTGCTCTGCTGGTGTTGTTTGAGCAAACAGGCAGAGCTATCATAAAGAAGGCTTGACCTAACTGTAATATACTCTGGTTTCTGTCTCACCAGTACATGAAACAACACACTTATGTAACAGGCCTTAGAACACTCTGTGTGGATAAGAAGCAGTGAACCAGAAGTGCCCAACTCTGCCAACTCGAATCCGATGCCCCGCAGTGACTCAACAGCCCACATCAGCACAGATCTTGTAGGAGCCTTGTTGTATTGTTCATCTCTTACTAAAGCAGATGAAGTTACCCTCAGTATGACTGTGACAGCATGATGACAGCATGTGGGGACACCGCACAAAGGCACTGACCTGGTCTGTCACATCGTAAACTACTATAATGCCATGAGCTCCTCTGTAGTAGCTGGACGTGATGGTGCGGAACCGCTCCTGACCGGCCGTGTCCCACTGAGGAAGTGAACAGCAAACAGCTCGTCAACATTTCAACACGTAATAGCACTTATATGTTTACAGGCTGTTACACTGCGTTCTCCTTACAATTTGAAGTTTTATGGTCTTTCCGTCCAGCTCGATGGTCCGGATCTTGAAGTCCACACCGATGGTACTAATATAGCTCTCTGTGTAAGTGTCATCCTGGGTGGAGAAAACACACAGGTGGGTCTGGGTCACAGATATGATAACCTGAAGGCCCAACAACCATCACAGAGCTGAAGGCCTGTTATCTAATGGCAGCTGAGAATAAGGCACTTACTGCAAACCGGAGAAGGAGACAAGACTTTCCGACACCAGAGTCGCCGATCAGCAGCAGTTTGAATAAATAGTCACTGTGAGGAGGATGGGAAACACAGGAACACAACTTTATTATTACATGGTACAAATGACTTGATCATGTAGATTTTTTTAAAAATAAAAATACTAATAATAAAAATTCAATCATTTTAGAGCTCTATTCATGATGTATTTAAACACTGATATGGACGTAATAAAAAAAAGGTGGGTGGGTGTTTTGTTTTTAATCAATAAACATATTCTTCAATTATTTAAATAGTAATATATTTTATAAACCAAGTTTTTTTTTAACCCTTTTCAATTATTGAATTGCTAATTTGAATGTATTTAACACGACATAATTTTTAGGGTGACACTCTTCAACAGCAACAATGGTAAAAACAAACTGTAGGTAAAAAATGCATTGACAGACAAACACACAATATTTGACTTACAATAATATAAAATCATGGAAAAAGGCTCAAAATGATCACATTAAACAAAAGGTTTTGTATAAATATCTTAAATGATTAGTAAAAGCATCAAAATGGTCAATAATTTATTCTTTGTTAGGAGAAATTACAGCACCAAGGTAACAAATTAGTAAACCGAATAAACTTAGTTTAAGAACACAACACATGTTAAATAATGTGATGTTTGAACATTTATTTAATTCAAAAACTATCCATCAAATGAGGATGAATCACCAATACACACCTTTTTAATTATATAAAAACTAAAATATTTTCTGCTTCCAGATTCTCAAATGGGAGGTTTTCCCCTCTGGTTTGTTTTACATGACTGGAGCTGTCGAAAGGCTAATATTTTAATGTTACTTCACCTTTTTCCAACATTGGCCCAGGAAGTTAAATAACACATTAACACAGTACATACAACATAACATAATCAAATAATTAGTTAATCAATCAAGGGTAAATAAATATATGAACCGTGATTTAGATCTGCAACAGTTAAGTACTTCTAATCGATAAGCCACTTTTAGAATAAAAAGGAAAACATTTGTTGTTTTAAGATGTGAGGATCAGTTGTTTTCTTGTTCACAATTTAAGTCAAGTACATATACGTAATTCTTAAGTAAAAGTACTAGTACTTGCATAAAGAAGTGCTCCAACACGTGTAGAAGTACAATTTCAAACTTAATTTACTTTAGGTAGAAGAGTAGAAACTGTACTTAACGTGGATAAAAGTACTCCGTTACTTTGCACCGCTGGTCGCAAATGACTGGAAATTTAAAATATTTATTTTACAGGATGTTGATTGGACAGAATTGGACACCTGAGGAGGTCACCTTGGACTCGGGTTTCTCCATTTTCTTTCCTTTTATTGACTAAATGATTGACTGAAACACAAAGGGCAGTTTGAGTCGTGTGGTGCAACTTTACGTTACTGACATTACCTAACTGCACATCAGGATCTCATGCAGTGACTTCCTCTTTACGGCAGCTAAATTACGCTGGTTTTTCGTTAAATGTAGCCGGTGCATTTCTATCTCATCCGTATTGACCGACAGGGATGTGTCACGGTTGATCAATCTGTCATCGTTTATTTGCAACAACTAAATCCTCAGTCGGGTCGGAGTAACGCTACGTAGCAGTTCACAGTTAGCCTACTAGCTTAGCCACCGATGCTACTTCCATTTACCTTACTGTAAGAGAGCTAAAAGCCACTACTGAGCAAACATACGCACGTTCTCTGTTTAATCTGTTATATTGATCACAAAATGCTGACTGCCCTGTGTGAGATCATACAGTCCACAGCTGTCACCTGATACTGCGCACGGGTCGCTAACCTAGCACCGAAGACAAAGCAGCTGACGTTCATTTTGTAAACCGGTCTGAGGGAGAGCTAACGTTAGCTTAGCTTCCCCGGGCTAATCTGACAGCTCAGCCAGACCTGTCATAATCGACATCAAAATTCCCACTTACTATTCGGGATTCATCGTTGACTACGGGTTAAAGACGCTTGATACTGTGGATGCAGCTGGAATCGGTCACAGGTGAACCTTAAAGCTGGCCTCGTAGTGAAGAAAAACACCGTTTTGTTTTTTTTTTTCTCTGGCTCTGGCTAAACTGGTTGTCGCAGACAGAACAGCATAATCGAATCAAATATGGCCGTCAGCACTGGCTACCCGGAAACACCGGTCGGCAGGAATCATGGGTACTGTAGTCTTGGAGCAAAGGGCGTTAACGCAGCATCCAGGTGTAATCTTAATGACGTGGACATGGACGCACTGAGATAAACGACTTCCCCTCTTCCTGTATAGAGCTCCCAGGCTGAAAGAGACATAAAATAGAAACCACTATTCTCTTTGGGTGTTTGGCGCTGAGGTAGTATGCAAATATTCATGAATTTCCTGTAGCCATTTTTTGGTTTTCTCTAACTGGCCGTAGTGATCATTTTGTGTCTAATTCAATAAAGAGGCCATATTGAACTGTAGACACCTTCTTGTGCATTGAGCCACTATAGGAGCAGTCGTCTGTCTTTCCTGTGCCAATCTGTTTCCCCTGTTGTTGAAGGGGAAAAAACATTGAAAAACATTTTGTGTGCCGCACACTGACCTCTCTTGAAACACATTGGTTTGGTACGAAAAATAGGTTCTTGGTTGTCAGACACTAAAGGCAGGTCATTATTGATTTTAGTCTCCATGTGGATCGTGTTGAAAATAGGAAAAATTACCCTAAATAAATAATTTAACTGCACACGACAGATCTCACATCCAAGATTTTTTCATTTGCTTTTATTTCTTTCTGTACAGGTATACAAAGAAAACTGAATATGAGGAACACATCCTCCATAATTCCATTATGTTCATTCGGCAAAGTCTAAATCCAAAACTTCTTTGTTCACTGATTAGACTTTTAAAAGCACTATATAAATTAGCAGTGGATCTCAACGCCTCTAAGAGATTAAAGATGCTACGGATGTTACGAAACACTTATTAATAAGGACTAGAGTTTAATGCTGTCACTCCCAATTTCCACCTTAATGTATCCTTAGAAGTTTTAAAGTCACACAAAAATACATGGAAACATTATAAAACATTTAAAGAGGTAAATGTACAAGCCAGAGCCCTGGATCTACATCTTTACCTATAATGAAAGTTTTTCACTGGCTCCTGCAGAGTTAGAGAGATTAAAAGATCAGCATGGACAAAAAGTATGTTACAAAAATAAGTACCAGTGGCATACTTCAAATATTAATATACCAGAAATAATGATTTTTCTGCCAGCAAGTTGTGTACTGTGTAATATTGGAAAGGTTGGACACTGTATTTAAATTTGGATTCCGTGAAACCGAGCTTGTTCCCACTGTCTCATCAAAGCCCTTTCTCCACCCACTACTATTGGCTTTCGGGTTGTCTTTCTCCCTGCAACTCTTCCCTTTTTGACAGAGAGATCTGGGCTACTGCGCCATCCAGTGAGCCGGAGGAATCCCTGCAAGCTCTCTCACCACATTCATCCTGTTGCCTGTTTGTCAACTTTATCCCCATTAAATCATTTATACACTGAGCGATTTGCATCTGGCCATCTTGACCATTATTTGACTAAACCTCACAACGTCTGGTTAAGAAGCAGATTAGAGACATAGCTAAATCAAATCAGGATAAGCGACATATTTGCTCTCTAGCTGTTGGTAAATGGACCTAGGGCAGTATTCCATAAACCAGATCAGAGTAGACGAGGACTACGTATGTAACCAGGCTCAAAGAGAAATAATCCAGTTATTGTTCAGTTACAACAAGAAGAGAAGAAATGCCCACTCCATCCAACTACCACCCTGAGTTTAAGGTACAGAGAAATTTTCCATCAGAAGTATCATTAGCTTGCTTATTAGCATCTGTCACACAGCAGTAGGCTTTAAGATCATTGCAGTTTAAGTGTCATAGTGTCACACTGAAATTTTTTCAGATGGCTTTAAGACTACATTTTAAAAGATATATATATTCAATTGAACCTGCCAAATTGGCTAGTGGGAGTTTCTGTGTTACCAACCACTACTGAAATCAACTTGATTTTGGCAGGTGTTAATGTCAAGCCCTAAAAACAAACACTGGTAATTAGCTATAGATATGTTCTTGGCACTTAACTGTAACCACTTTAATGCTGACTCCGATAAATGGTCTACAGATATGGTTGAACTGAATTGATAGAGTTTCTACCAACATTCAAAGTGTGAGTAGAGTTTCTCAGTGAAAGAACAGTCAGTGAAGCGATGCATAACAGCAGCAGCATCTACATCATAGAAGGAGACCAGACCCTCTTCATAATCTACAAACATCCCCACCTTCTCAGGCCTCCATTTCAGATTCAGAAAGACATCATAGCCAGCAAAAGCTTTGTACTCGTCTCCATTTGTCAAACATATAGTCCAGGACCCATCATCAGGCCTCAGTGGGATGTTTTCTTTCCTGTTGATTGACTCTGTGACCACTCCTAAAGTCCAGCCAGTCTTCCCTTTAACCTGAACCTCATAGTAAAATCTGCCAGAAGAGAAACCATTAATACACAGAGAAGTGTTATCTGGGAGATGCTGCCTCACCCCAGCACGATGTACTAGTTTCCCATTATAGGACAACATGAGATCAGCCGCTGCATAATGCTGGACTTTCTTCAGTTCAGCCTTAACCAGGTTCTTCATGTCTTTGCTGAGCATCTCCTCCAGTTGACCCACAGCTCTAAACACAGTTCCCCTATGTGACTCTGGACTGAAACTGATCTCCATCCAGGTCTTGGTGGGTGGAGCAGCTTTCAGGGACTGTAAGCTTTGGAGGAGGTGGTCTTCAGATTTTGAGAGCTTCTCCACCTCAGAGCTTCTCTCCATCAGCTCAGAGATTTCCTGTTCCAGCCCTTCGATAAGAGATTCTCCCTCTTTCTCTTTCTTTCTCTGCTTTTTTTCTATAAGTTCGATAAGTTCATCCATTCCGCTCTGACCAGCTTCCATCAGAGCACTGAAGACCCGAACACCTTCAACAATCTCTCCATCTGCATGCTCCTTGCTAAAGTTGACTAATCGTTTGATCTCCTGAATCCTCAGTCGTCTCTTCTGGATCATCTGCTGAATTTCAGCCTCTGTCTTCTCCAGCTCTGCCTTCTTTCCTTCAGATTCTTCTTTCAGAGTAACAAACTCATGTGTCTCGTGGTCTAAAACAGAGCAGAGCATGCAGACACATGTGTGGTCAGTCTTACAGAACAGCTCCAGAGGTTTATCGTGCTTCCTACACATCCTGTCTTCCAGGTTCTTCACAGGGTCCATCAGCTGATGTCTTTTCAGACCTGACGCTGTCAGATGAGGTTCCAAGTGAGTCTCACAGAAGGAGACCAGACACACCAGGCAGGACTTCAGGGCCTTCAGTTTGGTTGCAGCGCAGATGTCACAGGGAACTTCTCCTGGTTTGACAACTTGTTGCTCTGAGCTGCTGCTTCTTTTCTGTTCAGCTTCATGCCTGAACTGAGAAACCATCTCAGAGATGAAGGTGTTGACATGCACGTCAGGTCTTGTGGTAAAACTCTCTTTACACATTGGACACTGACACCTGTCATTAATATCCCAGTGCTGAGTGATGCAGTTTTTGCAGAAGTTGTGTCCACACGGGGTGGAGACTGGATCAGTGAACACATCCAGACAGATGGAGCACAGAAACAGGTCTTCAGACATGTCTACACACTGGACACAAAAGTGAAAATGTTTTTTAAAAAGTAACTTTTTGTTAAATTATCTGAGGAAGAATTTTCTATATCACAAATCTGGAAAACTAGGGGCCTCACTTTACAGGAGAATAAAACAAGTCAGCAATAGGAAGAAACTGCTCACCTGGAATATTAAAGGATCAATCAAAGACTATCTGTTTAAAGAGATGGGGCTAAACAGTTTTAAAATTCACTTGACTACATTAATGGCACAGAAAAATGCAGGTGCAAACACTTTTACATTTACAGGCATCTCATCATACTGTGTGACACCATATTGGCCCAAATGTGAGATCATGTACAGTATTTTTAGTGGAACCTTAAATACTTCACATTGACGTGTGATTGAGGATTCACAACAGCAGGTGGCAGTTCATAAGATGTTCCTGTCTGTGTAACTTTAATGTGACCGACATCTTACATTGTTTGAAAGAGTAATTATAATTAGCTGTACTCACCCGTGTTTGTCAGAGATTCTGTTGTGTTGTGGAAAATCACCGGATGAGTTCAGTCAAATCTGTTTTCAGAGAGAAACTCAGAGACTCATCATGAGTTCAGCTCTGTTGTTTGTGCTTCTCTCTTTTGGTTTCTAATTGCAACATGTCTGTGTTTCCTGTGTTATAGCTGTGACTAAACTAGTCCTGCCTCTTTTGCAGAGGAAGAGTGAACCTTAAACTACACAGGATTTACACTGGACCTTCACAGCAGGTGGTGTAGTTTTTTGTGGGGCTGTACCTGGGAGGAAGGGATACCCTTCAGCCACAACCACAACTGAGACTAGTAGCAGCTTTTTCATCATTTGGTAGCTGCAGGCATTTGCAGTACTGGTTCCCTATTGTTAGTCATCACACACTCAGATTAGAGGATGTTCTAAGAAACTGAGCTCAGCAGAAAAATTGCCCTTGGAACAGGATCTGAAAGTTTAAAGTCAGAAGTCAAAATAATGCGTTTTGTTAGTAAAATGAGTTTGGACTTTGTGTTGAATACAGTGGTGCCAGGAGAAGCACCTATGGTCATCAGCACTTAGTGTAATCACTCAGGCTGCATGTGGCAAAGCAGATTTCAAAGTGAAGGATCCGAATTATGAGATGTCAAATAATTGATGGCACAGTGGGCTTCAAATGTTTTTCTGATTGTACCGTAGAGACAAAGACAAAAACAAATCCACCCAAATCCCAAACCACTGGGATCTTCCTGGCTACACACTGTGTCTTTTTTCAGCTGATAGAAGCTTCTGATCAAATGTCTCAGTCAAAAAGCACATGATAAAGTTGTAACATCAGATCTGTGGTGTCAATTCTTTTATAAACTTAAAATGAAGGTAAAATCTCCTCCATTTCATATTTCTTAAACCAAACATGTTTCTATTGATTATTACTGATCTTTTGTGCCAGGATGATTTCAATAAAAATTCTTATCTTATTTTCTACCCTGTACAACAAGAATACATACGCTGTATATTCCATATCTGCAGCGCAGGATCTGGTATAGACAGTCACCCACTAACTGAAGGGACGGTAGTTCAATCCCTCACTGTTCAAATTTTTTGAACAGTGTTTTTGGTGAAACACTCAAATACCTGTTATTAATGTTCCGGTTTTGAATGATGCCGATTTTGCAGAAGTTGATTCCACATGGCACAGAGACTGGATCAGTGCAATATCTGTAACCACTCATCCTGGTTATGGTAGCCAGGGGCTGGACTCTTTCCTAGCTGTCTTTCCACCCTAGACAGGTCTCAGTTTGTCTCAGGGCCAACACAGAGAGACATACACAGACATACAACTATTCATACTCACATTACATCTACGGGCAATTTACAGTCAGCAGTTAACCTAATGTGCATGCAGGAGGAACCCGGAGGAAACCCACACAAGAACAGGGAGAACACGCACAGTCGTCCAGGGACGCGAATTCTTTGGATTCTTTGGTTTGTGTTTTAGGAGCTTAGAAATATCGAGTGTTTGTTGATATCTGTGACTTTTGTGAAGATCATATCACACTTCATGGGCTATTTATGCAGAAAAACAGAAAATGACAAGCAGTGTCATTACTTTTTTTTTGTGACTGTAAACTGTATTTATTTCAGTTTCCTTATTCAAATACAACTAGAAAATTTTGGAAACATATACACGGTATAAAAAATCAAATATACAGGCGAGTGATGAGTATTTAATATGACCACTCATAGCACTTCACATACCTTAAACCTTTTTGGGCCAAAAACAGTAGTGGCACAGGATTTAATATACAGTGAAGAAAGCTGGAGAGACGTGGAAGAATGAGTATTTGCATTCTTTGGTAAAAGATAGTGGAGGGTCTGTCATGGTTTGGGGCTGCATTTCTGCCAGTGGTGTTTGTGATATTGTCCGAACTGATGATAAATCATTATGCCGTTCCTGCTGGAAAGCATCTGACTGGGAAGAGTGGATTTGATTTATGAGTATGAAAATATTAATCAAAAATATTCGATAATAATTGAACTGCAGACAAAATAATTTACAAACATTTTTTCCATTTAGTTGTTTTTTTTTTCTTTTCAAACTTTTCAAATTAATGCAAAACTTCATCACATTCAGCAACTGTCAAAATATGAGTCAATCTCAACACCTGTAATCGATTACTTCTTTTAAGGTTGTCACAGCTGTGACACTGATCCGTGTTGCCCTGGTGATCAGCACCGTCTCTCCTCCAACGGTCTCCTTTCTCTCGCTCCTCTGTCTCTTAATCAGCTTTCACTGGCTTCACCTGTTGCCTCCCCTATTTATGCCCCATTCACCTGCTTCCCTCTGCCACATCGTTCTTCTTGTTTCTCCATAGTAACAAGCTGCTATTTCTCCAGGTACTCGGATTTGTATTGTCTCTCAAGTTTTCTGTGTTAGCTTCGTTTTCTGATTTTGTGTTGCCTTCTGAGTTTTCTGTGTTTTCCTTGGACAGTACTTCATTTTTTTGTATCCCGTCTGGCAGCTGGTTCCCGTGGACGCCTACTTTCAGCAGGTAGTAAGTGACTTTGGTTGTACTATAGTCCATGGACTGTAAACCTGATGGATTATGTGTTAGAGTAGGTTTTTGCATAAGATTGAAGATGTAAAAAGAGTTTCTGTGATTACTGCTTCAGACCATTTTAGTTGATACTTTACTATTTCGAATTATTACTTCTTCTTTGTCACTTGCTGTTGTGGTTTTCCCCCTGGTGTTTCCAGCCGTTTTTAGTTTTCCTTCTTCCTGGTTTCGTGCTGACATTCACCCTGCTCATTTTGGCCCTACTGCAGCGCCGCCACGTTCCACCTGGACCACTAAGCATTCTATAATCCTCACCCGGTCTCTTATCTCCTCCTAGATCCTCCTACCGTTTCCCGGCCACCTCCACCGAGCACTCAAACTCTGACCACCATCCCATTTGCTCCATTTGTTACACTTACCAATAATAAAACAGGTACTGCCGTCCTGCTCCTTACTGGGTCCTATAAATCCCTACCTGATAAAGATGTTCCAACACAGGTTCTTACTGAAACCTGATTTTGACCTTTGAAGCTCTAGTTACAAAAACAAGTAACATTAAAATGAAAATATTTTAGTGGCAGAGGTTTAATATTCAGCATGGAGAATCCTACACATTGCAGTAGTGAGTAAAAAAACCTGTTTAATACACCAGCAAGAAATAACATCAAACAGAAATGGAATAAAATACGGGTACGTAGCTCAGTTGGTAAGGCAGTTGACAGGGTCAGTGGTTCCATCCCTGCTCCGGGCTACATGTCAAAGTGTCCTTGGGCAAGACACTGAACCACAAGTTGCTCCCGGTGGGTCAGGTGAGCACCTTGCATGGCAGCCACCGCCATCAGTGTGTGAATGGGAATCAACATTGTAAAGCGCTTTAGATAAAAGCGCTGTATAAGCAACTATTTACCATTTACCAAACTACAATCACCATGTGACCGCATGCCTCCAACACCCAGTCAGGTTGTAGTTTACATGCATATCTGTGAAGATCCATAATCTCATCTATTACTGAGTCTAAGTTGGCATTTGTAACACTTTTTTTAAACAATTCCTTGAAGGCGTTACTGAGCGTTCTGCCACGGCTACACATGTATAGAATAGACTGAATATGTTCTTGGTACTTAACCCTGATCACTTTCATGTTAAGTCAAATAATTGGTCTATTTGACCCGAGTGATAATCAGAGGAGCAGAGTTTTTACCACCATCATTAGGACAAGGTCCAAAGTATGGGTAGAGTTTCTCAGTGAAAGAACAGTCAGTGAAGCAATGCATAACATTAGCAGCATCTACATCATAGAAGGAGACCAGACCCTCTTCATAATCCACAAACACCGCCACCTTCTCAGGCCTCCATTTCAAATTGAGGAAGACATCTTTTCCAGCAAATGTTTTGTACTCCTTTCCATTTCTCAAACATATCGTCCAGTAACCATCATCAGGGCTCAGTGGGATGTTTTCTTTCCTATTGATCGACTCTCTGACCACTCCTAAAGTCCAGCCAGTCTTCCCTTTAACCTGAACCTCATAGTAAAATCTGCCAGAAGAGAAACTTTGCTTTCCTAGGACAGAGACAGATTTAGAAAACCTTTGTGGGTTGTCTGGGAGATTCGTCTTTACGTCACTATGATGTGCTTGTTTCCCATCATCAGACAGGATGAGTTCAGGATTGGCTGTATCAGGATCGAGAGTCACATCCACTTCAGACTGCTGGACCCGGTTCAACTCAGCCTGAAATAGCTTTGTAATCCCATAACTCAGCATCTCCTCCAGCTGAGCCACAGCTCTCACCACAGTCCCCTCATATGATGAAGGATGGACTCTAACATGTGTCCAGTTCTTGGTGGGTGGAGCAGCTTCCAGGGACTGGAAGCTTTGGAGGAGGTGGAGGTGGTCTTCAGAGCGTGAGAGCTGCTCCACCTCAGAGCTTCTCTTCCTCAGCTCAGAGATTTCCTGTTCCAGCTCTTTGATGAAATTTTCAGCCTGTTTCTCTGTAGTTTTGTGTTTGTCTTCGATCTCCTGTATGAGCTGGTTCAGGCCTCTCTCAACAGACTCCTTCAGAGCAGTGAAGACCTGAACCCCTTCTGCTGTCTCTCTGTCTGCACCTTCTTTACTGATCCTGACTGAGCGTTTGATCTCCTGAATCTTCATTCGTCTCTTCTGGATCATCTGCTGAATTTCAGCCTCTGTCTTGTCCAGCTCTGCCTTCTTTCCTTCATATTCTTCTTTCAGAGGAACAAACTCATGTGTCTTGTGGTCTAAAACAGAGCAGAGCATGCAGACACATGTGTGGTCGGTCTTACAGAACAGCTCCAGAGGTTTATCGTGCTTCCTACACATCCTGTCTTCCAGGTTCTTCACAGGGTCCATCAGCTGATGTCTTTTCAGACCTGAAGCGGTCAGATGAGGTTCCAGGTGAGTCTCACAGAAGGACACCAGACACACCAGGCAGGACTTCAGGGCCTTCAGTTTGGTTCCAGTGCAGATGTCACAGGGAACTTCTCCTGGTTTGACAACTTGTTGCTCTGAGCTGCTGCTTCTTTTCTGTTCAGCTTCATGTCTAAACTGAGAAACCATCTTAGAGATCAAGGTGTTGACATGCAGCTCACCTCTTGTGGTAAAAACCTCTTTACACATTGGACACCAGTACTGGTCACCTACATCCCAGTGTTGTGTGATGCAGTTTTTGCAGAAATTGTGTCCACATGGTATAGAGACTGGATCAGTGAACACATCCAAGCAGATGGAGCACAGAAACTGGTCTTCAGATTGCAGACAACTAGCAGCAGACATGTCTACAATGAGAAGAAAAGTGAAATTGTGAAAAAAACAGTTTTTGATTCATTATTTGGAGTACTTTTTAGTTTTTAAGTGCTTGAAAAGTTGAACTGTCCATTTTACTGCTGAGAATTAGCAACTGATCCAGTTCTTAAACACCAAATGACTATATTTAAGAATATGAATAAGAACATATCTAATAAGTAACTTTGACTACTTGTGGTGGACAGTAGAATACACGCTGATGTGCCTGAACTGCCAGAAAGGAGGAGGAAATTCTTTCCTTGCAATTGTTTGAGTACTGATCAACTCCAGTGCTCTGGATTGGGGTGTGGCTCTGCCTAGTAGTATTTCATGATTTTTGTAAGTACAGTTTTGTTCTACTAAATTTATAATAATGTGTTGCCTCTAATTTATCCCGTTTTTCCCACCAGATTTAAAAAATAAAACCCATATAACACCCTTCACAGATTGACCTCATCTGTCTACAGAGTAGAAAAACCTTATTGACAACATTGAATGAATCTGAAGGAGCACTGCTGACTTTAATGTTCGTGCTGGTTGTTGAAATAGAAAAATGTGGTCAGTTGCTTGACAATGGACACACATCAATGTCTGAAGTGAACAAGGTCACACTTTGTTATATGTTACTGTGAGTGAGTAATGAGTTTGTTGGACAGTAGTGTACCAACCCAGTGTGTTCATGGTATAACTTAATTAGGGACGTGCTGCAGCATTGTACCCGTCAGATTTATGTTCATCATTCGTACTTCATTTTAATTTATTGTAATTTGGTGGTTAGTCATTGCAAACTGTCAGATTAAAAGAGTGTAATTTTTGAACAATGCAGGCCTCAAAATGAAAAAAAAAAAACATTTTATATTTAAATGTCTAAGTTAAATGACAGAAAAGTACATTAAGTTGTGTTTTTTGAAACAGCAATAACAAACTGCTGTACTCACCAGTGTTTGTCAAAGGCTGCTGTGCTGTGGAGAAAGGCCTAATGAACTTATTTAAATTTTTCTTTAAAGAACAAAAAAGACTTGTCATGGCTTCAGTCTAACAAGCTTTAGTTGCATTAGTCCTTTCACTTGGAACGTTTCCCACCTGAAAACCAGTGGAAGCACAAAGGTAAACTTTCCAGTTGAGCTGCATACAGCAAGGGAGGAGCACAACTTAAACCTTAAACCAAACCTTAACAGCAGCAGGTTGGATGTGGTTGTTGCCAGAAATAACTCCAAGATTCCTTACAATAGTATCAGAGGCTGATACTGTTGTTTTTGTGGCTTGAATAAAATCTTGAAAGATTCGGGTTTCATAGACAAAAATAGCCAGTTGTTGTAGCAATGGAAATTTGTCAAGTGCGTAGTGTAGCTAGTTGTCGGTTTTTTGCTACCTGTGTAGTATTAAAAAGTTGTCTGCAACACAGGCATCATTTAATGTAGTGTGACAACTGTCTTTGTTATGGTGAGTTTAATCAGCAAAACAGAAACATACAGAGCAGAACAGAACTACACTCGAGTGGGTGAAATCAGATTTGACAAGGCTTTAAAGATTGTGGCTTTCAGTGGTCAGGAATCTAACCAGCAAGTATCTGAGACCACTCGTCTCCTATGTGTTTCCCACTGGGACAATTCCTGATGAAGCTCTAGTCTAAAGACAGTGCAGACAGAAGGTCTGCAGAGGTGTGAATGTAGCATTTGGTCACCATAAACAGGCATTTTGCACTTTAAGGATAATTTCTCTCACACATCCCCCTTTTATCATTCTATGATAAACATGGTCAGGATTCATCAGTGCTAAGCAATATTAGGAACGGTTTATCAAAAGTGTTAAGTCACAAGGATTTTCAAAACATTTCATCATCATGTTCCCAAAATTATTTTCAATTCGATAGTAAAGATGTGTAGAGGAAAGGGCACCCAACAAATCCCCCTTGAGCAAACCTTAGGCAACAGTGGAGAGGAAAAACTCCAAACGGGAGAAACCTCCAGCAGAACCAGGCTCAGGGTGGGCGGCTATCTGCCTTGACCACGTGGGGTGAGTGGAAAGGGGAGAGAGAAAAGAAAAGGGCAACAAACAACAACCAGGGAGTGATATCATCAATCTCATGATATGGAGGGTCCCAGTTAGAGATGTAAAAGGATTCAGTGTGTCATCATAGCCAGAATGTCTTTTCAGGTCATGTCGCAGTAACCTCAGTCCCTCCAGCCCCCATCTAGGGCTGTGTCATTTGGGATGAAGGTGCAACATGAGTTTCCAAAACATGGTGCAGACTCTTCCCTTGTCTGCAAGCGACATGTCAGTTGCC
Source organism: Channa argus (assembly GCF_033026475.1). Lineage (NCBI taxonomy): Eukaryota > Metazoa > Chordata > Actinopteri > Anabantiformes > Channidae > Channa > Channa argus. The sequence continues at coordinate 742,371 of NC_090199.1, forward strand.
ATTCTGTTCTCCCATGTCATCATTCTGAGTGGGTCCTCGTGCTGTGCAGGATTCTCAATCATTGGCCATCAGATGTCACCTCTGTCACCTTCCTGTATTCACCTTTCTGACGTATGTTGAGGCTTGAAGTGTGGGCCAAGCCCAATCAACACCTCTCCCCCCTCACAGAGGCAAACAATTCAGAGGACAAATTGGACTGTCTGTGCCTTGTAGGTCGTTTTAAACAGCGGTTGCATCCACGTTGAGTAGGTGCACGTCTGGTTGTAGTTCCCCCTCCAGTTCCAGTGTGGGGATCCTCCTGCAATGGCTGGCATGGACCCACATGATGCGTCTCTCCATCATCACCGCCGTATTAGAAGTCAGTAGTACTTGTTGTGATCCTGTGAAAGTCTCCGCCTCCAGTGTTTACTCCACGTCCAACCTGTTACTTCACAACCCGTTTGTTAATTTGGTCATTCTATCACACCTGCACTCTGTGGTGAAAAGGTAGCAACACTCAAATCAAACCGCCATGAGACTGAGAGACTACCAAAATAAAAACCAGGAACAAGAAGTAGAGTTGGAAAGGAAGAATGAGCATGACTAAGAGGCAGAGATGGAGAAGGGTAGTGCAGATAAGGGAATTGACGGGGAACTGGGTTTAAGAGTGGGCAGATCAGGACAGAGATGGTCAAGGGTGAGGGTAAACACAGTCCAGAGTGGGATTCATGGTATCGGGTAAGGGATTAGGGAAACCAGGTTTCCCCAGGTAGATTTCTGTTGAAGAATTTCAATTTCTTTGCCTTGTATACACACAACCAGGTTTCTAATGACCTTTCTCCAACTGCATAACAAAAGACTGCAAACAGACTGAGGGAGAGATCATTAATGGATTAAAGCCCATCTGAAGTACGGCAGAAAATGTAACTCTAAGTTCTTGGTAGAAGTCTAAATAAGTTGCTTTCATTAACAATTGTTTTCTGATGTGGATCAACTTTGTTTGTCTCAGACAGACCCTCCTCAAAAAACAAAGAAAAGTCAGGAGGCAGTTTTTTTTGTCACTATACAGTTAAAATCTGAGCAAGTCTTTTAAGGTGAAGAGTAATCTACTCTGCTGCTGCTTGTATACACAGATTTCTGATTACCAGGTTTCTTAAGTGCAATATATTCTATAAGATGCCTAAGGCAGAACTTTCAGCTCAACTGAGTTAATAGGTAGGTAAATTTGATATTGTATGTATATTTTTGACCCTGTATTGATGTCAGAAAACCCCAAATGAATTAAAGCTTGACCAGTAATTTGTTAGTTATTTCATTTATTATTATAAATGTTGTACAATCCTTTTCTCAGCAAAAATAAGTCTTCAAATACATCATTAACAGACGTTTATTGCCATGTCCTCAAGTGTATGTAAGTGTCTCTAGATTAAACACAGAAGCCCAAATCTAGCTTAAAATGAACAGTACTTTAGTGTTTAGCGTGTTTCAGACATGAACTCTAGATTATGTCAGGAGGATCAGGTCCTGAAATTGTCAGGAGTTTCCCTGTCAGACATCTAGACAACATCAGGAGATAGTCTGTAAGATATGTTCTCACTTGTAAAGAAATACTCAGTTGGACATGTTCTGGACTTTGCACTAGGGATCTGGCTGGGTAAAGTTCGGGTAATGTGAGGGCCAACAGATTTGGGTGTTTGTGTTCACACATAAACCCCCCAGAGAAAGTCTGGAAAATGTCTCAATTCCAGTGCATGTCTGAAAGGGGCTTTTGTCAAGCAGCCAACTGGCAGCTGAGACAATATAGGATCCTGAGGGGGACAAATGTTCTGCAATGCATTTATACTTTTCTAGCTATTGGCACTCAAAGCACTTTACACAGCTTCTTATTCATTCACACACACACACACACACACGCACGCACACACACACACACACACACACACACACACACACACACACACACACACACACACACACACACACACACACACACACACACACACACACACACACACACACACACACACACACACACACACACACACACTCATACACCAATGGGGGAGCTGCTATGCAGCTGGCCAACACTCACTGGGAGCAACTAAGTTGGGTTTCAGTGTTTTGCTCAATATCTTACATTTTATTTGTGATAATTATCATAAAATATTGCACTGAAGACCTCTGATGCCTTTCTGGAGCCTTTTAGCCATAGCCAGCATTTGATCAATTAAATCTTTACGTTGCCCATTTTCTCTACTTTCAAAATATCAACTCCTTACAGGTGCCAGTGAAACGAGATAATGCATGTTATTCTGTCACTGGTTTTAATTTTGGGGCTGATCATTGTACTGTTCATTTCAAGGACGAGCAAACATTAACATGTAGTCAGCTTTTTAACTTTCCTTCAAATCTCATGAATTTTAGGTAATGCGTTTCTCAAACCTGGTTCAACAGTGAAGGAAGGACCACTCAAATACCAGAATCAGCATTTCTCTATAATATTCAAACTGTTATCTTTATACTGTACATTACAACCTAAACTATACATCCAATATACCAAAATAAACCAGATTTTAAGACAAACATAGGACGCCAGGTCTTCATATACCAAGGCCTTGATTGTTTTCCAACTGCCCCTGACTATGTTATTGTTACAGTCTCATCTCTACATACAGTTTGAATGTAAGAGGATTTACATGTAACCCTAAACCTAGTACAATAAAAATACATATTGTACACAAAAATGCACAACAAATGTTCTTTCATCATAACAAAAATGGTTAAGGAGTGTTTAATAAAAAGATTACAGTAAAAGAATAAAAAAATAAAAAGTGCAAACGTTTGCATCCACCTTGATGACTTCATTTAAAAATCTGATTTTTGCGGAACCCTTTGTAAAAACTAATTGTACGTTAAATATTATATATGAAAGAAATAATGTTTTTCCATTTCAAAACAAGGGGATACTAACTATTGCACAACTGTATATACGGCTGTTGATGAAGTCCAAAAATATACTTTAGTTTTTTTTATTTCTCCAGTCCACAGAATACACTTAACAAACAAGGGGCATTTCCAAGTAAAAACCCAGGAGTTTGTCTTAACTTTTAGTCTTCTGTGTGTGGTTGAGACAAGATAATTAGAGGGGTTGAGTTTTTTCTGTCATCATTAAGCCCTGGACTTAGGTATGGGTAGAGTTTCTCAGTGAAGGAGCAGCCAGTAAAGGAGTAGATCAGAGCTGCAGCATCTACGTCATAGAAGGAGACCAGACCCTCCTCGTAATCCACAAACACCCCCACTTTCTCAGGCTGAGACTTCAGGGACAGACTGACATCAGGTTCATCAAGAGCTTTGTACTCATTTCCATTTCTTAACCATATAGTCCAGAAACCATTATCAGGGCTCAGGTTGATCAACCCCTTCCTCTTGACCGACTCTCTGACCACTCCTAAATCCCATGTGGTCTTCCCTTCAACCTGAACTTCACAATAAAATCTACCTGAACAGAAACTTTGCTTTCCCAATACACAGAGAGCTGCAGAAAATCTTTCTGGATTGTCAGGAAGGTACTTCATCACATCCTTGTGAAATACTTGTTTTCCATCATCAGACAGGATGAGTTCAGGATGTGCAGTATCAGGATCAAGAGTCATATCCACTGCAGACTGCCGGGCCCGCTTCAGTTCAGTCTTAATCAGGTTCTTTATCTCATTGTTGAGCATTTCCTCCAGTTGACCCACAGCTCTCACCACAGACCCCTTATGTGACTCTGGACGAAAACTGATCTGCATCCAGTTCTTGATGGGTGGAGCAGCTATTAGGGACTGGAAGCTTTGGAGGAGGTAGACGTGGTCTTCAGAGCGTGAGAGCTGCTCCACCTCAGAGCTTCTCTTCATCAGCTCGGAGATTTCCTGGTCCAGCCCTTCGATAAGAGATTCTCCCTCTTTCTCTTTCTTTCTCTGCTTTTTTTCTATAAGTTCGATAAGTTCGTCCATTCCTCTCTGACCAGCTTCCATCAGAGCACTGAAGACCCGAACACCTTCAACAATCTCGCCATCTGCATGCTCCTTGCTAAAGTTGACGAATCGTTTGATCTCCTGAATCCTCAGTCTTCTCTTCTGGATCATCTGCTGAATTTCAGCCTCTGTCTTCTCCAGCTCTGCCTTCTTTAGTTCATATTCTTCTTTCAGAGGAACAAACTCATGTGCCTTGTGGTCTAAAACAGAGCAGAGCATGCAGACACATGTGTGGTCAGTCTTACAGAACAGCTCCAGAGGTTTATCGTGCTTCCTACACATCCTGTCTTCCAGGTTCTTCACAGGGTCCATCAGCTGATGTCTTTTCAGACCTGACGCTGTCAGATGAGGTTCCAGGTGAGTTTCACAGTAGGAAACCAGACACACTAGGCAGGACTTCAGGGCCTTCAGTTTGGTTCCAGTGCAGATGTCACAGGGAACTTTTCCTGGTTTTGCAAGTTGTTCCTCTGAGCTGCTTTTGCTGCTTTTCTGTTGAGCTTCATGTCTGAACTGAGAAACCATCTCAGCAATAAAGGTGTTGACCCGTAATTGAGGTCTGGTGAGGAAAGACTTTGAACATGTGGGACACTGGCATTGGTCAGTAGTGTCCCAATATTGAGTGATGCAGATTTTGCAGAAGTTGTGTCCACATGGTATAGAGACTGGATCAGTGAACACATCCAGACAGATGCAGCAGAGAAACAGATCTTCAGATTGCAGACAACTGGCACCAGACATGTCTACAATGAGAACCAATGAGAAATTGTGGGAAAACAAATGTACATCTTGTTTCCTTATGATAACTTATTTGACAATTTCCATCTGTGAATCTAAATTGCTGAACTGTTGCTTGTTGTTTGTAAAATGTTTATGCTATAGCCCACAAAAAAGGTGTAAACATTTCATAATGTAGGACATAAATCAATTGACATTATATATTGTGGGATTACAACAATACAACATGGAAATTCAATAATTCTTTTAAATACAGCTTTGAAATGAGTGTTTCTTGAATAACACTACCAGCCACCCAGTGTCCCTGGACCTAGTGTCTTTTGACTCAGCCCTCACATCCACAGCCACCACATCTGTTCCCACCTGACTAATCACTTTGCCCTGTTGTGATGGAAAATCAAGTCTGATTAAATGATTGCATTTTACTCTGAGCATTTTACCTGGTTATAATGGCAACTTGTACTCAGTGTAATTTTGAAATGTTGTTCAAACTTTGTCTCATATCCATGTTTTGTCCTGAAGTGTTTGCAGAACTGCTCCAAGGTCAGTTATTATCTAACAGCAGACCATTCCACACTGCAGTGACCCAGAGTCACTCCATGCTCACAGCTGCTTATCAAAGTGCTGAAAAGGGAAAAGGTTTCCATAAAAGGAGAAAAGTGCTGGGAGCAGTAGCCTGAGGGTGGAGAATGTTCTGCCCAGCAACAGAAAGTTATAAAACTAATGTGTGATGTATGAAGTTTAGAACTGTGTAGGATGGAGAACTGAAACTCTGTTCTTCTCTCTTGCAAGATAATAAAACCCTAAAAGACGTCCTGGATGTTGAAGCTTCTTTACTGATTACGCTGGAGGTGTCTAAGACCAGAAATTGTCATTTTTTGCCATGACACCTGTAAACTGTTTATACGCTCAAGGTTTTCCTCAAAGGTCAAACATGTCCTCCCATGAGTAAACCTGCAGGTGAGTGTGTCCCATTCACAGATATTTGCATGTGGTAAATGAGTATACAGCACTTTTATCCAAAGCGCTTTAGTTGTTCAGCTAAAAGTGGAACCACTGACCCTGTGGTTCATGGAAGGCTGCTTTACCTACTGAAGCACATCCACTTGTACACTACTCCAACATTTAATGGGGCCCTAAGGACCAGTTTACAGCAGCTCACAGAATGCTGCTTTAGAAATAGGAAGCAGCTGCAGACAAACTAGACAGTCTTGTCTTAAAACTTTACAGTTTCTGTAGATAAACATGAGACAGAACATGAACTTGGTTCTAACTGCTTTTATGCTGCATTTGGTCTCTATAAATATCCTATTTCACATATGAACTCTGGATAATCTTAAGAGAATTCAGCTGTGGACATTGTGCAGATTGACTTTTCACACATGTAAAACATAGATCCCCTGAGTAAGAACCGTCCTCACATGTAAAAACTGGCTCCATTTCTGTGCGCAATCAGTGTGCGCAGGAGGCACAATGTGGAAGAAAACTTAAGCTGTGGGAAAGTTATTTACAGACCAGCATGCTGCACACACAAGCTCACACACATACTGTAATACGGAAATTGAAAGATATGAAGATAATGTCAACAGTGTCTCACTCGGACATTCGGTTCACACATACACCGCCCTCATAAAAAAATCAGGAGAATTCCAGTGCATTTCTAGAAACGCCTTAAGTGTCTGTGTGTTTTGGAAAGTGGCAGAAAAGTCTTGCACAAGATTCCTTGTGATCAATGAGCCAATCACTAACAACGTGCAGTGTTTTCTGTGCTTTCGCTAAGAAGCATGAAGAGGCCTTCAGCCATATCAACGTTTGGCGTATGCCTTATACCACACCCCAGTACAATTATCCAACCTCCTTACAATCACAGAAAATGAGCAAGTTAAAGTTCTCTGTACTACGTTGTGGTCAATCCAAACAACATGAGACAATGGGCTGGTACACTGATGAATCACCCTGTCCAGTATGTGTTTCTTCACTTCTACTATGCAATATTTCATATTCCCATACCCTAAAGGTCTACATCACAAAGATTCTCATAATTAAAATAAGCAAACCAGTATAGTTGTTTTTTTATAAACAATTCAGCACCTATTAAATATTAAATTAGCAGCTGTTAAAACAATAATTCCCAGTTTTACCCCATTTATTCGGAGACTTCGTGATTTGTTCCCAAATGTCTGAGTAGAGAAAAGAAGGAAAGCAATCAGCTGTACTCACTTGTGTTTGGCAGAAACTGTCTTGATAAACTTTAGTTTTTTTTAAGAAGCACAATCGCCAGTATAACTTGAAGCTCTTCTCTCACTATTTCAAGTTTCAGTTTCATTTCAGGAATTTGACGCTGCAGTTCTCTTTCCAGTTTTTTTCTTAATCTGTCTACCCTTTCTTTAGTACATATTTGGTCTGAGATCAAAATTGGAAAAATGGAAAAACACGTCTTTTTTTTTAATATAAATTTTTGCTAATATTTACCTATATGTTTAATTGACAAACAAGATTTTTTGTTGTTGTTAAATTTAAAAGTTGAATGAGGAGGGAAGACGCTGAGATTAAGTTCTCATTAAGTAAAAGCGGGGCGTGGCTCAGAATTTTTCACAGTAAAAGTCTGTGGAGAAATAACGAGGGCTGTATTTAATAATAGTAGGCAGATGAATCATCCTGTTTTCAATGTTGTCTTTGTATAAAATAATTTGAGGCTATACCATTTGATGATTGTAATACAAATTTATATCAGAAATAAACATTTTCTACCTGATAGAACAAGTAAACATGTATGTAACATATCTGCACGACAAGCTCTGGTACAGACAATCACCTGTAGATAGTCACCCACTAACTGAATGCAGGGGGGGTCAAAGGGGGGAGCAGCTCTCACATCCTGAAGAGATGAGAGCTCTGACATGGGTTTGAGCTTTTCTGTGTCTTTTATGTATCTTGTCATGAACCGAAATTATGGAGCAGAAATTCAGCAGAATGCAGGAGAAAAAGACCAGATTTGTATGTCAAGTAACCAAAAGGGATTTTAGGTGATGTCACCAGCAAGTCAGACTAAATTTCTTTGTTTTTCTTTTCTGTCTACTCACTGGGACTGATAAGGGAAGAGGACAAGAGGGGCAGAGTTTTTTCCACCCTCATTCAAACCAGGGTTGAAGTATGGGTAGAGCTTCTCAGTGAAGGAGCAGCCAGTAAAGGAGTAGATCAGAGCTGCGGCATCTACGTCATAAAAGCAGACCAGACCCTCCTCATAATCCACAAACACCCCCACTTTCTTGGGTTTTGACTTCAAAAACAAACAAACTGGAGGGTCATTAAGAGCTCTGTACTTCGTTTTTTTCCTGAGCCATATAGTCCAGTAACCATCCTCAGGGCTCAGGGGGATGTCTTCCTTTCTGTTGATCGACTCTCTGACCACACCAATATCTGACCCAGTCTTCCCTTTAACCTGGACCTCGAAGTAAAACCGGCCATTGAAAAACCCACTTTTTCCTAAAACACAGGGATTGAGAGAAAATCTCTCTGGGTTGTCATGCAGATTTTTCTTTACATCGCCAAGATGTACTTGTTTCCCATCATCAGACAGGATGAGATAGGGATTTGCTGTATCAGGGTCAAAAGACACATCCACTACATGCTGCTGGACCCTCTTCAGCTCTGCTTCAAGTAACTCGGAAGTCTCTTTACTGAGCATCTCCTCCAGCTGACTCAGAGCTCTCACCACAGACCCCTCATATGATGGAGGATGGACTCTGACCTGTGTCCAGTTCTTGGTGGGTGGAGCAGCTTCCAGGGAGTGGAAGCTTTGGAGGAGGTGGAGGTGGTCTTCAGAGCGTGAGAGCTGCTCCACCTCAGAGCTTCTCTTCATCAGCTCAGAGATTTCCTGTTCCAGCTCTTTGATGGAATCTTCAGCCTGTTTCTCTGTAGCTTTGTGTTTGTCTTCAGTCTCCTTTATGAGCTGGTTCAGGCCTCTCACAACAGACTCCTTCAGAGCAGTGAAGACCTGAACCCCTTCTGCTGTCTCTCTGTCTGCACCTTCTTTACTGATCTGGACTGTGCGTTTGATCTCCTGAATCTTCATTCGTCTCTTCTGGATCATCTGCTGAATTTCAGCCTCTGTCTTGTCCAGCTCTGCCTTCTTTCCTTCATATTCTTCTTTCAGAGGAACAAACTCATGTGTCTCGTGGTCTAAAACAGAGCAGAGCATGCAGACACATGTGTGGTCGGTCTTACAGAACAGCTCCAGAGGTTTATCGTGCTCCCTACACATCCTGTCTTCCAGGTTCTCCACAGGGTCCATCAGCTGATGTCTTTTCAGACCTGAAGCTGTCAGATGAGGTTCCAGGTGAGTCTCACAGTAGGAGACCAGACACACCAGGCAGGACTTCAGGGCCTTCAGTTTGGTTCCAGTGCAGACGTCACAGGTAACTTCTCCTGGTTTGACAACTTGTTGCTCTGAGCTGCTGCTTCTTTTCAGTTCAGCTTCATGTCTGAATGGAGAAACCGTCTTAGAGATGAGGGTGTTGACCCTCAAATCTGGTCTTCTGGTAAAAATCGCTTTACACATAGGACATTGACATTGGTCATTAATATCCCAGTGCTGAGTGATGCAGTTTTTGCAGAAGTTGTGTCCACATGGGGTGGAGACTGGATCAGTCAACACATCCAGACAGATGGAGCACAGAAACTGGTCTTCAGACAGCAGACAACTGGCAGCAGACATTTCTCTGATAAGGAAACAAAAGTGAAAGGGCAGAATAAAAAAAACACAAAACTGTGATGTTCTTTTTACAAGGGTGAGGGACATTAGGGACATCGTGCTCAATCCTGAAAAAATGTACTCATTGTTTGTTGAAAGATAATAAATACATGGTCTTTTACTCACCACTTTTCTGATGTTGTTGTGATTTTGAGAAAAGGTCTGATGAACTAGAATTTAATTTTTCTTGTCTTGATTGCTGTTGTCTCTCTGTCAAACTTTCTCTACCTTTTCTGAGATATGTAACACTGAAGGTAAATCTACATTCCATCCTTCCCATGTTTCAGTTTGTCCAGTTTACAGGTTATTAGGCAATTGAGACAACATCATTTTATGTAGAGATAATGAGATCTTGTGTGTGATTAATACAGAGCCATGAATACAGAGCCAGAAAAATAGTGGTAAAGGCAGAACAAAGCCAAACAGAAATCAGACAACACAAATCCTAATGTGTCCCATGGAAACATTGATATCACAGTTGTCTACAATTTTAGAGATTATGATGAAATACAAAATAGTGAGTGAATTCTGATTTGTTGCCACTTTATTTGCACCAAGGAAATAAGAGGAAATAACTACTACTACAGACAACAATGACTATATGATGAGAATTTCTGTTTCCTGCATTGATCAAAATCTAGTATATTATTATATATTATATTATATTATCATAATATAATAAAGTAATTAGGAAGATGTGGAATCCGAGGTGTTACCCAATCTTGGACACAGAGCAAAGATCAGTTTTAAGCCAAAAGCTTTTTATTTTTAACATAACTTATTCTGACAAATATGTTTCAGTAATGTTTTCTGGCCCAATACAATAGAAAGAGAAATAAATAATACTAAATATTTTTGTTTTTCAGTAACGGTGTGATAGATAAAAACAGTGACAATAGAAATAAATTGGTCCCATTGAATGAATAAATGAAACAAAGTTTTTGTTTGTTAGTAAAGATAAACTGTGGATAATACACACAAACACGGTGAAATAGACATCAGTTGCACTTTCGTACAAAAGTAAAGATCTGCTACATGGAAATGCTCTGTAATTTCTGTAATGCTCAGAGGTTTGTCAAGTTTAGGAAAGTGCCTGTAAACTCACCATAGTCAATATTTCCTTTACAGATAAGAGTCGTAAAACGGATCAAACAGTGTCCTGATCGAAAACCTTCAAAGCATCTGTCTGTGAAATGCGTTAACTAGGTTGATATGTGTGGGCTTTTATATTGAAGGAATTTTACTCGAACGGGTAAAAATGCGTTACTTCCGGTGGCCCGCTGAGCTCGACGCTAGTTTGCAGGGAAAGGAGGCTGCTGCAGAATTCAGGGCTAATTATTAAAACATGGACAGTCAAGGAAGAAAAGTCGTGGTTTGTGACAACGGCACCGGGGTGAGTTTCTAAACAGGTGGTAGCGTTAAACGTGTCTCCGGTTCGCTGTCGGTGCATTTTGAGCAGATAATGGAGAGAATTGGGAACAGGAAGTGGCAGGGAGCTAACAGGCTAACGTGCTAGCTTGTGGACGCTTTCAGAGGAATGTGTCTGTCAGCTGGTTCTACCTCATTCATCTTCAGCAGGGCGAGTTTGGCCCAGTTTCTGGTTCTGTTCTTTAGTCAAGAAACTTTCTGACAAGCGGCGTAGTTTCATTTACCAGAGTTGACGATCTGAGTAACATACGAACACGTTAGCAAAGAGAGATTCTAATAAACACAGTATGTCAGCACACTTAGTTTACTGAAGAGATGAAGTTAAAAACTCTAATGATCCGTGAACTGTGTCGGTAACGTTACATTAATCTATCGTTAGCCACCGCTGCCAGCCCGAGCCACTCACAGATCAGACATTCGTGCGCTCTGAAAAGTTAATTATAAGACGATGTTCCAAAAACCCAGAATGTTATTTAAAATCAGTCAACGTTGCATTGAAAGTGTTTCTAGCACCAATAAAGACATTCCTAACTACCTGGATTATAAAATGCTTAATACAAACTGTTAAAAGAAAGATTTTAAACTTTCTTCCTAAAATAGCGACTGTGTTTCCGAATCAACACAAAGATGGCGGCCTGTCAACTTCCTGGTTAGAAAACAGAACCACAAACTGGGGAAACTGGTTAAAATCTTTTGTTAATCGTGCTGAAGGGGGCTTTCTTTATATCCAGGTGCTTAGAGGAGTCAATAGAGGCTTTGAATGCATGAACCAGACAGCAGTAAGGGGTATTTAATGACCTTTATGGGGTTTTCGAAAACCGCCGGGTCCTTAACTTTACGAGAAACCAACAGTCAGCTCTGTTAGATGTGGTGTCCTCAGCTTTTATTTGCTAAATATCCTCTATTTAAAGCAAACCACCAGAATCCAGCTTCAGGGTTCAGAATCGTTTTTGTTAACTTAGTGAACCTGTGGTGAACCACTGTGGTTGCGGAAGTGGATGCAGTTCTTCCTGTAAAGAAGCCCACTCATTGGCCTGATGTTTGAATGGACATTTTTACTAAGCAGAAGTCATCAGATGAATTTTTGGTTCAGATTAAACACAGAGGATCAACCTGTGTCACCTGTTCCAGGCGTGGAGTATAACTAAGCCTGTTTACTGAAGTCCTGGTTTAGGCTGTGCAAACCATTAGTTCTACATAATGAAAAACTGTGCAAAGGTCTTATGCCACTGTTAGATCTAATGTGTCAGCTATCTTATGAATACACCTAGAAAATACAAGAAATATGTACATATATAAATGTAAAAAAACAGCTCCTGTAAGTTAAAGTGACATTTGAGCAGAAGACCAAGAAAACTATCAAAATCTCCTGAGATGCTTCTCAGAGTTTCTTCCTTGAGAAACCTGATAAACTGCAGAAAGGACCTCTTTCCATATCTGACAGCTTTATCTGGATTCCAAGTTGATCCTTACGAAGTCTGTAGTGTTAGGATCATAAATGCTGAAAAGGACAGACAGGTTTATTTCATAAAGCCGTTTCTTCTGGGAGGTGTGTGACTGGAAAGGGTTTTCTGTTTCTGCATGACAGTGGTCCCAAGCTCACTGCTAGTAGAGTGAATGGACAGGGAAAGACACAAAAGACAGACACCTCAAGGTTTAGAAACGGCAAATTTAAAAACGTTTAACAGCAAATCTGATGGTGGCCTAAGACTTTTGCACAGTATTGTATATGCTAAAGTGAGTCTTGGCAGGAAGTTAAAAAAAAGGTCATTACTAACCCTCCACATCCCAATGTTCCAATACTTCAATAATGTTCACTGAGTTTGCACATGAAAAAATGTATATTGTATTAAATGTGTTTAATATTATGAACAATGCATACATTTACCATATAGTAATAATCAGAAATATTTACTGAAAGCTCTGTGTTGTTTTAGTCTAATAATAATAATTCATTTAATTTAAAAGCACCTTTCAGGTCTCTCAAAGTCACTGTACAAAGAAGCAACAATCAGTAACAAACAAATTGTGAACAGAGAACAAACTACTTAAGGATAAAATCACAAAGAATAATCCATTTTACACATGTGAGTTTTAAGTTGTGATTTTAATAGGAATAAAGAGTGTTTTTTACCTCCATCACTACAGTGCGTCAATAATGTAGTAGTAGTATTCTGAATGTGAATTTGCATTTGAGCGACTGCAATAATTCCTTCTTTTCCCCTTTTAATCTCATCCCAGTTTGTCAAGTGCGGCTATGCAGGCTCCAACTTCCCTGAACACATTTTTCCCGCACTGGTCGGCCGGCCGATCATCCGCTCCACAGCCAAAGTTGGCAACATCGAAATCAAGGTAACTCGACCTGCCCGAGGTTGTTTTAATGGTTTTGTCTGTTCAAACACTCGTGTAACTACAGGTGGGATTTAGCCGGTTCTGTGGAGTTATAAGACGTAACATTGAGATTATGTGCTGGTTTTCTGAGCCGGTTTGATTTGTACTGCAGACAAGAAGAGAATGGACAAACTTACCTGGTCACGCCCTATATCAGACTTAAGCAGCTCTTTCATTATGGACACGATAGGCTGCTCCATCCACAGTGTCCAGGGAGACTCCCACTATTAAATTAACAGTGTTATTGTCCCTTTAGAAACTGAAAAAGTTTGTGTGAGAGTAAAAAGTACAAACTGAGTATTGTATCTTCCTGCTGCTGTGACACTCTACTTAACCCCTGAGGGGGAAGTAAACCTCATCTTTAACGTCTCCAGGACCTGATGGTGGGGGATGAGGCCAGCGAGCTGCGCTCTATGCTGGAGGTGAACTACCCCATGGAGAATGGTATCGTCAGGAACTGGGACGACATGAAGCACCTGTGGGACTACACCTTTGGCCCAGAGAAACTCAACATCGACTCACGCAACTGCAAGATCCTGCTGACCGAACCACCCATGAACCCCACCAAGAACCGAGAAAAGATAATTGAGGTGGGGATTTGTGAATTAAATCTATCATTTCTGATGTGACAGTGATCTTAAAGGATTATAAAACTGTACAGGCTCATCATGTTTTAGAGGCACACAAACAGCAACCTGTGCTGTTACTGTGTATCTGATAATAACCTGATATTTTAACATTGAATTCAACTCTGACTAAAGGCTGTAACCAAATTTAATGTGGTGCACTCTGCTGAAACATCTGTTTCCAGGTGATGTTTGAAACATATCAGTTCACAGGAGTTTATATCGCCATCCAGGCTGTGCTCACTCTCTACGCTCAAGGTATGTTTCCCTTCACAACAAATGTTTTATCCCGTTTAAAAAAAGCCACTAGCTTAATGCTAACACATAGCTACAAGTTAGTGTTAGTTTTATTTCTCATTCTTACCTGTTTGACAATATATCATGTTTTGTCTAAAGGACTGTATGAGGACAGGTGATTCACTTCCTATGATGATACAATAAAAGATTTCGACAACTGAAAACAGATAAGGGGGGGGGCTGTTGGCTAGGTGGTAGAGCATTGGGTTGGGATGCAGAAGACAGCAGGTTCGAATCCCACCCCACCAGGTGTGCAGCAGGAAGGGCTGTTAATCTTTTGACAACTGAACAGATATTTGGCACAAACCATTTCAGTGTGGTTCAAGATCTCTGTGTGTTTATATGTAGTATTTTACCATCACACAACGAGCACAGTGTGATAAACGTTTTCTTTTTTGTTCCAGGTCTGCTGACTGGAGTGGTGGTGGACTCTGGCGATGGTGTGACTCACATCTGTCCGGTGTACGAGGGCTTCTCCCTGCCCCACCTGACACGACGCCTCGACATCGCAGGGAGGGACATTACACGCTACCTCATCAAGGTACCAGCTGCATCTTTTCGCATCTTAACATTTGACATTTGCTGCATGCAATGAGTTGGATATAGAAACACTACATGGCCAAAAGTGTGTGGACATACAGTTTGTCTGCGTAGTTATAGCCACATAATACCTAGGGTTTTTGAGCTGAAATATAACAAAGTGATCTTTTTACTGGGAAATGTAATATACCAAGTTTAACATCTGGAGAAACTGAACAGTAATGTCTTTCTGTCACAAGATGGCACTGTTTAATTAGATACCATTTAAGCCCTGTTGTTTAGAAGGATTCCTCTGCATGTCAAACTCATCACTGATGTGTCCTGACCTCACTGAGTTAATGTCACAGTTAAGGGGTTGAACACTCCTTTCAATTTGAATAAATTATTTCTACATATCACTGGCCTCTTTTTTGCCATTGATGAAAAACATAAAATGTTTTCAGTTTCATCTGTTTGGTTTTTTATTGCTTCAGCAAAACAGGCAACGTTGGACGTCGTAAGAAAAATGGAATTAAATAATTGTTTGTATTACTTTAAGAATATTAGTAAAAATCATCAGACCCATTAAGGGCCTCTGACCCTGTTGTGTCCCCCTCTCCATCCACCAGCTGCTGCTGCTGCGGGGTTATGCCTTCAACCACTCTGCAGACTTTGAGACGGTGAGGATGATGAAGGAGAAGCTCTGCTATGTTGGTTACAACATTGAGCAGGAGCAGAAGCTGGCGCTCGAGACAACTGTGCTGGTGGAGTCGTATACGGTCAGTTGTGATGAATTTAAAGGAGGATGGCAATTATTATCTAAATGTAATGTTTTTTGTGTTCCATCAATCTCCATACAGAACCAACATCAGACACGAATTCACTTCGCTCGTGTTTTCTGTCTATCAGTCTGCAGCCTTGATTAGCTTTTTCATCTGTGTCATGGATGTCTATTGTTGTCCAAAGCTATTAAAAACACATCGGCCAGACACAGCCCTCCGATAGGTGCCATGTTTCTTGATTTCCGAAACTTCCTCCTGAAAATACTCTGTACATTATGTGCACAGCTGTTTGATGTGAGCCAGTCAGCTGCACGCAATCTCCAGTGTAATATAGCAGTTTAGAGCTTTTTTTTTTTAATATTTAGAATCTTGTGCCTTGTCCCCTGCTATAAAACATCAGCAGAACCTGAGAAACGTGTTAAGAATAAAACCTGCTTATTTAAAACTAAAGCTAATTTCTGATTCAAAACTTCAGCGCCTGGTATGAAGGCAGTGCTTTCTAACTAACTTTACCTTGTAAACTAACTAATTAAACTGCAACCGATAACTGCACGCTCTTGTACTCGTTGACTGGACAACATATATCGACACTAGAAAGCATGATTAGCAGGTTTCCCATTGGCTACTTGATAATGACAAAGGACAGTAAGAGAGAATAAAACAGAAAGGGATGTGGGAAGAAAGAGCACAGTTTTAGAACAGCCATGATGAATTTAAAGATGTTCAAAAACAATGCTAAATAGTCTAACTAATATTTTGTGTGAAATGGCGTTTGGAGGTCAGTAATGACCTGATTTAGGAAAAGACAAAATAGTATTTGCGTATAAATAAAACTTAGTCACTGCAGTTCTGAAGGCAGAGTTTTGTTTGTGTCCTCAGCTCCCTGATGGCAGGATAATCAAGGTGGGGGGTGAGAGGTTTGAAGCCCCTGAGGCTCTGTTTCAACCTCACCTCATCAACGTGGAGGGGGTGGGCGTAGCCGAGCTGCTCTTCAACACCATCCAGGCCGCAGATATCGACACAAGGTGAGTCGTTTTGCCTGTTAACGTTTTCTAGAAATGTTTTCTCCTTAATGATCAACAGTGTTCAATCATTTCTTATATATGTTGCTTCATGTGTATGAACACAAAAAATCTTTAAAACAACTTTATTGTCCAATTTGTATTGCCATACTAAACCAATACTTTGATACATCAAAGTATTGGTTTAGTATAGTAACATAGTAACTGTGACACTGTTTTTGCCACAACGTGCTAAAAAAATTGATCAGGCTAGTGTCTGTACATATATGTGGGAAATAACACAATTAACCCATAGATTAAGTGTCTTATTCCTAATTGTTCCTTCTTCCCTCTGTTTCTCGGGTCAGAGCTGAGTTCTATAAGCACATCGTCCTGTCTGGAGGCTCCACCATGTATCCCGGTCTGCCGTCTCGCCTGGAGCGAGAGCTCAAACAGCTTTACCTGGAGCGGGTGCTGAAGGGAGACGTCGACAAGCTCTCTGTGAGTACAGTGACCTTAGTGACTTTCCAAGCAGATCAATCAAACAGCCGAAGAGCACAAACTTATAAAAATGTGATCTGTTCAAACACAGGCAGCTCTCTGACGCCTCCTTTTATTCATACTTGATACCTGATGAAACTTGTGTTTAAGAAAATTCCCCCTTTTCCTTCCTGAGCACCTGAAAATCCTCCTTTGGGATGCTGAGCTCTTGGAGCAAATCCAGTTAGAGGTTGTTGGTGGAAACGGGGCTAAGGTGGACATGTAATATTGTTCTAGTGTTTGTCCCTAAGAAGAATCACGCTCTGCTGCACCTCCAGCCTGTAATTAAAACACAATCTTGTTCATGATGTTTGTCTTTGCTCACTGGGTGGTGGGAGCTTCAGCATGTTATTTTCTCCTCCTCCCCTCCACTACAATTCTCTTCTGTCTCATCTCCAACACAGAAATTCAAAATCAGGATAGAGGACCCCCCTCGGCGTAAACACATGGTGTTCCTGGGCGGCGCTGTGCTGGCTGACATCATGAAGGACAAGGACAACTTCTGGTTGACAAGGGATGAGTACCAGGAAAAAGGGACGAGAGTTCTGGAGAAGCTGGGAGTCACCGTCAGATGAAACACCTGGTTTATAGGGGAAATGAGGGAGGGAGGGAGGGAGGGAGGGAAGGTGGAGGTGTCATGGAGGGGACGCAGAGTTGACAGAGCCCTTAACTATTTATCCATGTCAAAAAAATACGAACAGAGATGGTCTGACATACACAAAGTAGAGGCATAAATTGTTGGCAAAAATACTGCAACTTCATACAAAGGAATATTACAAAACTCCCAGTAAATGTGAAACTGGAGCCAGGAGCTGGTTAGACAGCAGGGCCGACTATAAACACTGTTGCAAATGAGACCCACTGTTCACTCACTGTTGACTTAACTCTGGTTGGCTGCTGACTCCAGTTTATTTCCTGTGTGTCTACATGTCAATATCATCCTGTATGACATGAGGCTGCATTCACAAACATCAGGAGCCATTTGCAACAGAATTTATAAACACTTGTTTTTTCCTGTGGGTTTTTGGACAGATAAATACGTAATGTGTTAATCGGTGAGCTGAAACAGGTGAGACAGGTTCCTGCCCGCGTACAGCTGACCAGCTTCTGGCTGTGGCTTCATATTTACTGAACAGACGTCAGAGTGCTGTCAGTCGAAACATTTAACTCTCCTAAAATGTGGAAGTGGCCCTTAAAAAATGAAACCTACAGTGAGACAATCAAAGTTTTCTATTAGAGACCTGGTTACATAAGTAGAGGCCACGTTGAGCTCATGACTGTTTTTAAGGTGAAGGTGAAGATGATGATGATGATACTTGGTGAAGCGCCTTCCAAAACAAGAACTCGAATAGTTGAGCATCATAGAGGTGAGATCTCCTCACATCCTGAGCTTTTTAAACACAGATCACCCTGAGATCAAACACAGGAGGGCAGTTACTTTCAGTACTTGGTCTCTTTGGTGGGACAGTTTCTGTCTTTATGTGGAAGTGCTCATATGATCCACAAATAAATCAGTATTTGTGCTTAGCATGATTTAGAAACAAGCCAAACAGAAGCATTTAATGAGTTTGATGTTAGTCCCTCTGTATCCAGATCACAGAAGGTTTATTGGCCAACGAAAGAACGGTTTCCATTCCTTAACGTTTGCAGAGCAAATCATTCCTCAGTCTTGATCCAGGACTGTAATAAAGTCCTGCAGCACTGTTTTGAGTCTTTGAGCAGCTGGTTCTAGATCAGCATTATTCATTCCTCTTCTGACAGTAATGCACCGTGCTTTCCATTCTGTTGATGTTTACTTAGCTTTTTTTCCTTCTCTTTTCTGTCCCTTAGTGGCAGCTGAAGTTTGGGACTTCAGGAGGTGAAATCCATGTGTAACTAAAATGTTTGTGTTGTCAGGAAAAGGAGACCAGGTAAAAGCTGGTATTTGTGGTCTCCATCTCCTTTTTCATGTGTATAATGGAGGAACTTGACTCGTATATATAAATATTAAGGTGTAATTTCCTCTCAGCCACACAGTTTACAGGAGCCAAGTACGGTTATACCTGCTGGAGATTATCTTTGGTCTTTATATGTTTTGTTTCTAGCATAACTGGCAAACCCTGATTTAAATAAAATTATTTCTACACGCCTGCTGTTGCTGTGTCTTCAAGTTGTTTCCTATCACCCAGGCCCTGAGATCTCCACAGATGTCGTCACGGTCTGCACATGTAGCAGAAAAATACCAAAAAGTTTTTAATACTGACTTCTGTTCTTATGAAGCAGGTCCCAGTTTCCTCCCACAGTCTATTCAATTCAATTCAACTTTATTTGTATAGCTCCAATTCACAACAGTCATCTAAAGGCACTTTACAGAATAACGTCAAGAAAATAAAGATGTATAGAGAGAACTCAGCAAATCCCCCTTGAGCAAGTCCTAGGCAACAGTGGAGAGGAAAAACTCCCTTTAACGGAAGAAACCTCCAGCAGAACCAGGCTCAGGGTGGACGACCATCTGCCTTGACCGGTTGGGGTGAGTGGAAAGTGAAGAGAGAAAAGAAAAGAGCAACAACAAAACATCGGGCAGGTTGGTAGGACCAGTAGCTGCACGCTGGAAGACACACAGCTTCAAAGCCAGGCACAGAGAGAGGGGGACAGAAGGACAAAGACAACTACGGGAGAGAACACACAGAGTTAATGACATACAGTGGTGGTAACTGTGCGGTGAGAGGAGAGGAGCTCAGTGCATTGGGGGGTGGGTCCCCCAGCAGTCTAAGCCTATGGCAGCATAACTATAACTAACTATATGCTTTATTAAAGAGGAAGGTTTTAAGCCTAGACTTAAAAGTAGAGAGGGTGTCTGCTTCCCGAATCTGAACTGGGTGGGTGAAATATGATTGATGATGATGATGATCTCTTGCTAGTTCCAGTCAGAACAATAACAGAAGTCCAACCTAGAGGTAACAAATGCATGGACCAGTTTCGGCATCACTTTGAGACAGGATGCTCCTAATTTTGGCAATGTTCTGTAGGTGGAAGAAGGCTGTTCTACAGATTAGTTTTATGTGTGAGGTAAAGGACAAATCCTGGTCAAACATAACTCCAAGGTTCCTTGCAGTAGTACTGGAGGCCAGACTTATGTCATCTAGAGTAACAATATGGTTGGACACCATGTCTCTGAGATTTCTGGGCCCAAATACTATGACTTCAGTTTTGTCTGAGTTTAGAAGTAAAAAATTATGGGACATCCAGGCCTTTATGTCTTGTAGACATAAAAGCCTGCAAGGTTTCTAAAATACTTGAAAAAGTAGTTGCAAAACAATTATGTGATCACCTTCATAGGAATAATTTGTATGAAGACTTTCAGTCAGGATTTAGAGTTCATCATAGTACAGAAACAGCACTGGTAAAAGTCACCAACGATCTTCTCATGGCCTCAGATACTGGACTCGTCTCTATTCTTGTTCTGTTAGATCTTAGTGCTGCATTTGATACCATTGATCATAACATTTTATTACAGAGACTGGAACATGAAATTGGGATTAAAGGAGCTGAACTAGGTTGCTTTAAATCTTTCAATTTGTTCATGTTAATGATGAATCCTCCATGCACACAAAGGTTAGCTATGGAGTTCCACAAGGCTCTGTGTTAGGACCAATACTTTTTACTTTATATATGTCTCCTTTAGGCAACATTATTAGAAAACACTCCATAAATTTCCACTGCTGTGAATGAACCTAACACGCATTAGACATTGTCTAATGTTAGGTTCATTGGTGATCATACATTGCATTCAGGTGTAAATGTGATTGGGATTGTTGTCTGTCTGTGTATGTCTCTGCATTGGCCCTGCGATGCCCGGAGACCTGTCCAGGGTGGACCTTGCCTCTTACCCACTCACAGATGTGACAGGATTCAGTCCCCCACAACCCTGAACAGGATAAGCAGGTACACAGATTTTTACCCATTAATCATGTTTTCTGATATGTAACAAATCACCACTTCTTCCTTTTGCTTCTTTACAGAACTTCCAACATGTTTGTCAGTGAGCATGTGTGGGACATGTCCATGTCCATACCTTACAATTGTCCTATGACTAAAATCGTGCGTGACTCTGATGGAAACAGAGGTACAGTGGTCGTCCACAAATCCCGCAGTTGTTGGTTCCTGTCCCCAGCTGCATAGCTGCTCCCCCATCAGTGTGCGAGTGTCAATGGATGAATGAGAAGCAGTGTAAAGCGTTTTGAGCACCAATAGGTAGAAAAGCACAACATAAGTGCTGTGCAGACAATTTACCATTTACCTCTAATTTGCTGAGCTGTGACAGGAACAGAGACATGAATGGAAATATAAAACACACCCAACAAAACCAAATCAAACTTTTAATAAATTAATGTAACACAATTGCTCATGTTACTTTTTTTTGTTCACTTTTATTCAGATCTTTGTGCCTGTGTATTTTCTATTCTGGTTTCGTTTGTAAGGCTAAATCCTATTTTCAATGCAAAATTCTAGTTTGGAAATTCTTTGATGTCCCACAAAGTTTTAATTCACAATCTTACATTTGTGGCTTTTCCAAGTTAGTTTTTTACCGCTGTTGATGCAGTTTAAGACCCATTTAGCATTTGCTGTGCAATCTCACAAACCTCTCTCAAACCTCAAACTTATGAACAAGAAACTAAATCCTCAAAATTTCTTTCCACACATATTTACACACGTTGTTTAATTTATTAAAATGTCTAAATACTTTATAAAGTCTTAACATGATTTGTTTGTAAAGTAGCAAACATGTAGTGAATTAAGTACAAAGGGTTGTAAACAGACAGAACTGTGAAGTACAAGCACCTCAAATGTACTGTAATACAGTATTTGAGTAAATGTACTCTGTACTGTCCACCAGTGATACTTAATGTGTTTTTATCTTTATTTTTAGTGTCTTTATCATTTATGTATTGTGTACATCAGTTTTACTGAGCAGCATTCAGTAAATAAAATGCATCATTACAAACAGAGCAAGTTTAATAATGTCTGTCCACAATTGTTGGCTTTGAGGAGAGTGAGGACAGATGAGATCAGTGTTGGTGCTGCAGGAAACAACACACACACACACACACACACTCATGGCTGAGTTTGTGTTGGGGAGTGGGCGGCACATTTGTTTCGTATTTGAACAGAGTAAACAAAGTGAGGCCGGCAGACTCTGTGGGGCCTTGGTAAATCAGTCCCAGACGAGACCCCAGCACACACAGAGCGGGGTCTCTGAGTCATTGCATAGGGGGATTTTGGTGATTGGGTTGTTTTTTGTTTGTTTTCTCAAGTGCATCTTCAACTCAACAAACTTACTTCTTCTGGGTAAAGCCAGGGCGGCAACAGAGTCTGGACCCTTGAACGGTCGATAAATGGTATTTCAGTAAACATTCTTAGTTGCTTTCTACATCCAGTGCTGTTCTTCAGCTTCACAGAAGCCACTCAGTTGTTGTAGTTTGTTGATGTTGTAGCTTAAAAACTGAGGGCTACAGATATTTGCACGATAAACAGAGCTGCAGCTTCCCACCCAACACACACGTACGCACACAAACAAGACCTCCATTTGTCCACAGGCACTGTAGGACACCGCCTCTCCCTGCAGCGGTCACAGGAAAGCCGCTGTTGTCAAACGTGCACGATAACATCCTGGTTCATGTCCTGTGCCGTTCCCAACAGTCACGAAACTGACAGAACACTGCGAGTGACCCCGGGGCACCCAGGACACCTGGGAGCTAAAACACATGTGCTTTTACACCAGCAGAGAGAAGAGTAGCAGACCTTTATCTGCATCGGTACTTTTGTCCGATTCCAATCAAGTCCTGCGATTAAAAACACTTGTCACACTTTGTAGTGTTAGTTGACAAAAATGTACTAGTCACTAGAAAAAGTAATGGCGCAGATTCCTAGTTTTCTGGATATATTTTCTAAAAGATTTTATCTGATCTTCAGCAGAGTTACAAATATCTAAGCTGATAAAATGCAGTCATGATCTTTCATGTCTTTACTGAACACACCCATTAAAAACACAGAAATGGTGGAAAAAGTAATGATAACAGTGTTTTAGTAACTGGTTGAACGACCTTTGACAACAGTGACCTCAAGCTGTAAACTAGACCTGCTGAACAAACATCAGAACGACTGCTGATTTTGGACCATTCTTCCGTACAGAACTTCTTGAGCTCATTCCACAGCATCTCTGTTCGTGTGAGGTCTTGGCTCACGTTTCCAAAAGGTGGATTTTGTGTCTGTTCTGTAATACGTTTGTCGGGACCTTGTTCTGCTGCTTCACCAGCTTCTTCTGAGCTTCAGCTTGCAGACAGACTCCCTGACATTATCCTGTTGGACACTTTGGTGAACATGGGAATTCATATGTCCCTCCACAAGTGGCAAGTGGTCGAGGTCGAGAGGCAGCAAAGCCCCAAATCATGATGCTGTGTCCACTGCACTTCACTGCTGGGCTGATGTTTTGAGACGCTGTCTTCTTCAAGGCCAATTGTACCTTTGTTTCATCAGTCCACAAGACTTGGTGTAGCTTCATGGTGATCTATGGCAAGTTTCAGACATGCTGCACTGTGTTTATGGAGACTAATGGCTTCCTCTGTGGTGACCTGCCATGTAAACCCGGTCTGTTCAAGGTTTTGACTTTAGTTGGCTCATGAGTAGAGATGTTAACCAACTAAAACAATTCCTTCCTCTCCTTAGCTGTTACCCTTCACGGCTGGGTACCCACTGCTATGCAGAGTAGCCACAGTAGCAAATCATCTCCGTTTACAGATAATATGTGTAAGTGTTGAGTGATGAACACTGTACAGCACAGTGACACTGTTTAACTCTTTTTTTAGTCACTGTATTTCTAAAACGCATCTCCATTGTTGTTTCATTGACTGGACTCCAGCTTTGCTAACACCTGGCTCCGGGTGATGTTTAGTGACATCAGAAACCTCGTGTCATCACTTTGTTTGTTTGATGTGTGTGACATGAGACACTCATGAATTTATTTGATCAGCTTAGAGATATTGTGTGTTTTGAATATTTGTGATGGGTCAGCACGTTGTTAGAGTGACTAGCGCCGCTGTCTCACAGCTAGAAGGTTGCGGGTTCAAAACCCAGGCCACCTGCAGCCTTTCTGCGTGGAGTTTGTATGTTCTCCCTGCGCTTGTGTGGGTTCACTTTAATTTCCTCTCACTGTCCAAAGAAATGCATGTTAGGTTCATTGGTGACTCTAAATTGCCTGTAGGTGTGAATGGAAGTGTGAATGTTGTCTGACTGTGTGTGTCTCTGTTATGGCCCTGAGACAGACGGCATCAGTCCACCTGCTGGTCCCACGCTTATGACCACGATCCCTATAAAACCCAAATCTTTGTCAACTTACTGATTTAAAATAAAGCAGTTTAGGAAGAGAAAACTCTCATTTATGTGCAATTTCCAATTTTGCGCATTGAAATTCAAATAAATAAACAACCCCATGAAGTTTTTTCACAAGTATTTTATATAATTGATGTTTTCTAAACATTTTATAAATCATTTTAATGAGACAACTAGTAAAGAAATCTGAGTTTGTCAGTTTGTTTTCTGGTCTCTGTGTAACATTTATACCAGTCAGGGATCACACACACACACACACACACACACACAAACTTCAATAGTTTCTCTCTCACTGAGGCTTTTGATCAAAGAAACCAGTAAAGATAGACCAGTATGACCAGTCTGCCACACAGCAGTCAATGATTCCATGAGGTACAAATGTGCAGACACATTACATAAAAAAAAATACGCCACAGTGGAAGATTTAGTCCAAGCTTTTGTTCACTGTCCATTTCTGGAATATTCAGAACTGGGAACAATCTTGCTGGTTTATCTCTTCAGTTTACTGGGAGGAGAAATATAGCAGCTCCCAGACCAGTGACCACGCCACAACCCTGAGCTGCTGACACGATGCCAAACATTTACCTTAAAGGACCAGTTCATAAAGCTGATCTTTAAACAGCAGACACAGAAACATCTCCCTCCTGCTGGAACTGTTCCTCCTCTTCCCACCGAATGCAACCTGCACTGTGATACGGTAACAAAATCCGTCTGAGGAGAGTTTTCTCCTTAGAACCAAACCCCTTTCAACCAAGTGGGAATTTTATCCACAAAGACTTTTAATTTAGAAGATACACACTAGATTTTATTGACACAAATCTATTACGTAATCTAGACTGGGGCTCTAATAAACTTCTGACATTTTGAAATTTGTTCCCCATCACTTCTGATACATGTGCATTAAAAATGGATTTTTCAGTTGAGAACAGGAGGAATCATTAGAGCAAGAAAAACCTGTGGACACACAACAAAAAGATTAGAATTTGACTTCTCCAAAAGTAAATTCTGAGAATCAAATCCGAAGCCTCTCACCCCCTCTGAGCTGGAATCAGCTCTGACCCCCCACAACCCTTAATAGGTTAAGTGTTTGTAGTTGAAACTTAATTTCTTTTGAAACGTAACTTTACACTTTAGTGACTATTTTTATAATGTGTTTAAAAATTCCATTTGTTCCCAGAATCATGTTTGTTTTATTAATGTGGCACTAAAATCAGCCATAGACTCCTGACATTTGTTTTAATGTATATTTCAAATGTTGCAAAACTGTTGTTTAACACCACGAGGGACTGTGTTCAACTTACAGTAAATTACAATAAATAATAATTTAAAAAAAAACATAGGTAAAGTTATGGCACCAGTTTTATTTTTTCTGAAACAACTTGTTGAACCACATTTGGCAGCGTGTCAGCTGCTGTTCTATAAAAGCCAAAGGGTCACAAGACGTCTCCTTTTCCCTGCTGTTCAACATTTCATATCGGTTTCATATCATTTTCCTGCTACCAAATAGCAGAAAAAATGACTAGAATAACTTAAAAATGTGGCCAATTTCACTTGTGTTGTCGTGTACAGGATGGTGTTCACACCATCTATGCTGGTACATGAAAATGTCATTTGCAAAGGCTGCAGATGATATAAACCCTAATAAAAACAGCAAAGAAAGAAGATTATGACCCTTTTGGTTTTCTATACAGTTTTCAAACAACATTCATCCCAACTCACACAACACTGAAAAATAAGAATACTTTGAAGCCTTTATACACAAATGTGTAAAAATATAAAGTACCTGTGTGTGTATGTACTTTGAGATATATATATATATATATATATATATATAATTTATAGAAACGGTGTGGTCTCTGACACCTGGAAGATTTTTAATCTCCAACGTCACAAAAGACAAAATACCATCAGTTGAGAAAGTTGCTCCTTCTGGAAACTGGACACAAGACGAATGAGGACAAACAGCACGTAGAGACCACAGAAGCTCTGTCTTCCCACCTCCCCCCATGAGTCCTAGTCCTGCCGCACCTTAGCCCACAGCTTTGTGTTTCCCGCCGCAGCAGTGGCAGGCCACGCCGCAGCGATAGCAGGCCCTGAGGGGGGCGTAGCAGCACATGCAGGGGGCGAGCAGCGACAGCCCCACCAGCGCCGTCCAGCGCAGGCAGAAGCGCTCATCGCTGGTATCACAGGAGCAGGGGTCAGAGAAGTCCCCCTCCGGGTCTGACATACAGTGATACAACAGGCTGTCCGCGCACCACATGAAGCTGACCCGCCTGATGCAGGTCTGGATGGGGTCTGGGGCTTCCTGGCAGCGTCCGCGCCTGTTGTCCTCATTGCTAAACATGTCCTGACAATACACGCAGCGTGAACGCTCTCCGTTCTCCTTCCGTCGTTTGCCTTTAGGCCGCAGAGCTCGTGGCTGCACCGTCACCACCGCCCTGTGGCCCCCACCGACCTCCACACACCCTGCTTTCCCGTCGCAGCCTCTCTGCGCGTCGCAGCTCAGCGGGTACGGGTACGTGTAGTCGTGTTTGGGGGACTCACTCTTGGTGAAGTGCACATAGGCGTCGGGGTTCTCGGGCTGCGTGAGTTTTTCCCGTGTGGAGTTGGCGTGGCGATAGTCCTCGTAGCCCGTGAGCCAGGTTCGTTCCCGGGGGTTGATGCGAACAATCTCCTCCTCCTCCAACTGGAAACTGACGTGACGAGGAAACATGTGCACTGCCTGCGGGGACACGGAGACATTTGGTTTTCCCGCTGTCGACAGTAGCCTCAAATTATTTAATGACAACCAAATTGTGTGTGTGTAAAAAAAAAAAAAAAAATATATATATATATATATATATATATATATATATATATATGCCATGCACGCACAAAATAAACTGGTGCAATCTATGCACTGTGCACTCAAAGTTCACATAACCTATAGTTATGTTTAACTGATCTCACCTGGTCCAGAAAGCAGTGGTCAGAGGGTTGGTGCTGGTCGTAGAAATGTCCCAGGATGCAGTGGTGCCGACGGGGCTCACAGAAGCTAGATGGGGCCAGCGTGTGCACCCTCTGAGATGAGTTTGACGAGCTGTCGGTGGCGGTCTGCAGGGACAAGAGAAAGGTGTAAACGTGCAGGTAGGTTAAAGAGTTGATTATTTGCTCAGGCCACGCCCCATCAGTGATGTCACTGCAGCTGTTCTGACTGAATTTACCTGCATGAACCAAAGGAGATGTTAGTGGAAGATTCCAGTCCTGCACAGGTGGAAATAAAGGGATGGGTAATGGAAAATCAGTGTTGGTGTTTAGAGGTTTCTTCTTTTTGTAGCATCATGTCAAGATGACCTGCTAGTTTGTCGTCTACAGTTGAGATAAAACATTTGTGAATAAACTAATAGTTGAAATCGGTTAGTGGTGGAGATCACATCCTGTTAGTTCCTCCTTAAACCCACCAGCAGCTAAAGAAGTAAATGGTCTAATTAGTAAATGCTCAGCACTTATATGGGCCATCACTTTCATCTGGATCACACAAGAAGAAGCTTCACATTTCTGGGTCATTTACTCAATGATGAGCAGATATTTTTCTGGAGTTTACATTCGTGATTGTTTTTAGTGTCACTGGCTCAGTTGGTAGAGTGGACACCTACCAACCGTAGGTCGTGGGTTCGCGCCCCGCTCCTACCGACTACATGTCGCAGTGTCTCTGGGCCCATCCCTAGCCGTGCAGTGCCAGTCACAAGCCCGGTAGATATTGGGGATGGTTGCGTCATTAGGGGCATATGGCGTTAAAACAAAAAGAAAAAACTGCGCCAAATCAACATGCAGACAAATGACTTGCTGTGGTGTTTGCATTTAACAGGGCCAGGGTTCCAAAACGTGAACTGAACCTATGTGGCGGAAATCATACAATATGTCGCAAGAATTTACCAAGGATCTCCACCTCTCAGAGACTTTCTCTGGACCCAACCTGAAACACCACAGTCCAAAATGTATCTCTGTTTGGGGTCAGCATGTCCCCCCCGCTCTCCAAACTGCTCAGCCAACCAGCAGGTTATTTTTAGCTGACCAACGAGAACAAAGTGGACTCAAAGTGATGATGGCCCTGAAATAGACATCCATCCATTTATGATCTCTACATTATCTGTAACCACTTATCATGTTCCGGGTCTCTGGGGGCTAGAGTCTATCCCAGCTGTCACTGGGCGAGAGGTGGTTATCACCCCAGACAGGTCTCCAATCCATCATAGGGCCAAGACAGAGACACACACAGACAGACATTCTCTCTCACATTTACAACTATGCAACTTTAGATTCAACAATTAACCTAACATACGTGTCTTTGGACTATGGGAGGAAACCTGAGTACCCAGAGGAAGCCCACGCAAGCACGGGGAGAACATGCAGCATGAAGAGCAAATTCAGGTAAATTAGATCAATTAGTAGACTTTAATGTGGGAATTCTACTCATAGAACTGATTTATCCAGATACAGGAGCAGTAGCCATGAAATCATCTTAATGTTTGTGTAATTGCAGTGTGTAAAGAGCATTACTGATGACCGATCTGCAAGATGTCACGTTTTCCGTGCATCTGTGTCATCTTTACTGTTACAGAGCATTAGTGAATCAATCAAAGTTATTTAAAAGAGGTATTTTGGTCACTTATAACATATTACTGATAATAACCCAGCCTCCTTTGAGCCAACTAGCACTGAACTACTCTGAATGGCTCTTAGACTTATGGTTCCTAAAAAACAGCTTCAGGATTTTTTGTATCGAGCCTCAAAACCTTAAAGAGACACATTTCCGGTTTCAGTCCAGATGTCCTCGGTTATTCAGGGGAGGAAATGCTGCATCATGCAGGGAGGGTTTTATTTGTTCCTCACAAATGTTGATTCACATCCTCATTGTCCTAAGTGCCTCGGAGTCATGCTCTTTTCAAGAAGCTTTGTGGAAAACACTCATTTTCCTCTTCCTCCTCATGGAGCCAGACTTCATGCATTGGACCTGCAGACAGGAACGATATGCAGCCACGTTCCTCCAGTCGACCTGGCTTTTCTCCAAACGAAGCAGCTACGTAAACAGGCAGTTTGGGGATGGATTACTGACAGGTCCAGCACTGCATGGACATCCTGTGGAAATCATACACCCTTTTCTTTGAAGACAGAAGGACTCGACTGAACGGGGAAGCAGAGAGCAGCATAGAGGTGGGGGAAACTTACCAGATGCTCTTCATACACCAGATGCATGTAAGGTTTACAAGAAAACTTCAAAGGGAAAGTTACATTTTTAGTTTAAATCCTACATAAGTCAATCTGGTTGTAATGGAAAGGGACTAGAGGAATGATGAGTCACTGGAATGAAGAAGGCGGGAGTTGAAGCTGGAAAAATGTTGCTCCACACACAGTTTGATAAATATCCTCCAAATTAAACCAACCTGACAGTTTACCACAGTGGTGTAGGAGAAATGTTTACTGCTCTCAGATACTGAAAGAATCCCGTAAGAGTTTCTCACCGTGAAGACGTCATCGTCTCCAAGCTCTGCTTCATTCTGCAGCGTTGACGAAGATGTGGTCGAACCTGGAGGACAGAGAGGGAGATAAGTTCAACTCTTTCGCTGCAGTTCCTGCAGACTTGGTTGGAGCAGTGTTCAAGTCCATGCTCACTAGTTTCTAAATCAGGTTTATATCTATTTGGGACTGAGGAGACAGAACCGTCAAAAGCTGTTACCACACCTCAGATTATTCTCTCCTTTTCAGCAGCATCAACTGTAGTAAATAACTGTGAGAGCTTCTCTACAAAGATTCAAGAACACAAATTACTTGAAGAACACGTCAGAGATATTTTTACTTCAAGTTACTACAGGAGATATGTTCGGCGTAGCACCCTGCAGTGGGTGTGTACCTTCTGTCAGGGCCTCGAGAGCTTTCCTCACCCCGCGGTCAAAAGCTCGGGCATCAGCCGGACTCTGGAAGGTCAAACCACACTTTTTGTTGTCCACCTTCCAGTGGTGGAACGTTGGCGTGGCCTTGGTATAAACCAGATCCTTCTTTAAGAAACACTCCAGAATCACCTGGAATAAAATAAAACCCAAAATGATGCACCACAGTGATTATTACTGACACACTGAGCACTGTGACAGCAGACACTTAAACAGACTCAAGTGAAAACTGTTGCAAAGACAAAATGACTCCAATGGAGCCAACATGAAGACTAAAGACACAGCTGGTGGCGGTCGCACCTGTTTGTCTTTGAGCCGCTCTCCGTGAATCAGAAAAGTGTTGCGCCCCAGCAGTTGGGCCGGCAGCAGCCTGCACACACCCACTCTGCTCAGGCAGCCGTCCTGTGCCAACCAGCCACCGCTCGAATCATCTCTGGTCATCACCACCGCTTTGACTCGCACAATGTAGCTGTCACTGCAACAGAAACACAGAGAAATAGGACCACGAGAAACTGTAGGGTTCCAGAACGCCAAGTCTGGTAAAGATAACAGTTCCGGTTCTAGCCAGGTTAGCAATCGGTTTATAATTGCACTACGCAGTATTTGGTTCATATAGCGTGCACGTGCGTCCACAGATTTAGACTGTACTGTGTGTAAAACGGTTACTCAGTAAATAGAGCAGTTGTCCAGGAACCACAGGGTCAGTGGTTTGACTCCCCCAGTGTCTGCTACTTACAAGTATGTCAGTCTGGATAAAGGCATCTGCTAAATGACTAACTGTAACTGTAAAACATAGTGCACACAAAGTGCTACTTAACAGCACATCACTGCAGTTTTGACAGCTGTTGCTGCCTGGAGCAGCCATCTTGGATTTTAAGATAGGGGTTGGTGACGCTCCTGCAACTTTACAAGTCAGGAATCTTATTTCAAAGATCCCAGTTTCTCACTTCACAGTTGAAATGGAATGCACCACATGGCCCACACTGCCCTGACATTTAGCAGCCACAACCAATCCGTGTTGACCACTGCCCGATGAGTGTATTGTACTTCTTGAACAGCACAGTAACAAATTAGTCTCAGACCCGATGATGTTTGAGTCTTTCACTTTCAAGTGAACACAAACACACACACACATACCAAAACAAACCCTGTCCACCACCTCGTCTGAGGTGCAAGGAGACTAAACCTTCTCACAAATGCTTACAGAGCATGAAGCACAGCAGCAGGAAGACAAAATACAAACAAATTATTTAAAATCAAAGTTGGGATTAACATGATGCTGCCTGGTCTTGTAGTCTTGCCTTTTGTTCTCCAGCATCATTCGTACATCCGGTTTCCACAGTCACAGGAACAAATGAAACTGAGCTGCTGCACAACGCCACATCCTAACGGGCCAGGGAGAGTCTGGAACGCTACCTGCCTCGCCACACACACACACACACACACACACACACACACACACACACACACACACACATTGCTTCCCTGCACTGTGTGATTCAGCCTGCCTGTCAAACAGATGGCGTGTGTGTGTGTGTGTGTAGCATGAGTCATCACTGCATTTGCTGGCAGTGTGCGGCGACACATTTATCTGTACTGGTATCTCTGTTAGGACCCTCATTGACAAAATGCCTTTCCTGGCCCCAGACCCTAACCTTAACCTCACGGGTCTAACCCGAACCCTTAAACAGCCCTTTCAAGGAATCAAGACGGTTCAGAAATGTCTTCACAATGTTGATGAACTGTTGAAACTGTTGTACATTACATACTGCCCAGTCCACTGTGTAACCCACAGTGCATCACTTTGTTGATCCGATACTTTCTGCCCGTTGTTTCACCTTCACACTGACTTACAGTTTGAGAGAACATCTTCCAGGTCATTGGTGAGGTTCTTGAACATTAACCATGACCTGGATGACTGGGAATCTCCACGGACATGTAAGCAGCTATGTACTTTGGTATGAGCCCCCTTCAGAAAGCACTTACATTAGAACCTGAGATGGAGACAACAGCAAGTTACCCAACTGTTTGCATCTGCCCACTGAGCCAAAGGGCCCAGTACCAGCCACTAATGAGACAGCAAGACAGGTTAATTTCACAATCAGTGCATCAGTTCTCCAGAAACTGAGGTCACTTTTATCAAGTGCATCCCAGGACATATCATTTCAGCACTGTCATTGTGCACAATGCACATCCTGTAATACCAAGAAAGGCAAATTAAGTCAAACATGTCATGACAGGACTTCTATCTCATTTTTCAAGACTAATCTACAAGAGTCAGTTTGGGCTTTTTTATACATGAAGTTTGTTGGTTGTAACTGAGATGCAGCCTTGCGTACGCAGCAGGACACTGATCAGAATCATTCCTAATCACTTTATCAAGTGCTGCTTGTATGAAACACAAAGGATGATGTTAAGCAGAAACAGGAGCCTCGTTGGCTTAATGATGAGTCAACCAATTTTTCTTCACGCTGATGAGAGCAGCTGCCGTGAGACTTGCTCACCTGACCCATCGGGACTGTTCAGTATCTTGTCCAAAGTAAGTTCAACACATAGCCAGGAGGGACGGGAGTGAAATGCTCTTTTATCCAAAGCTCTTTCCAATGTTGCTTCTCAGTCACCCATTCACACACACTCACACACTGATGGCAGTGGCTGCCATGTAAGGTGCTCGCCTGATCCACCAGGAGCAACTTGGGGTTCAGTGTCTTGCCCAAGGACACTTCAACACATAGTCGGGACACACTGTCAAACCACTGACCCTTTGGTATGTGGACAACTGCTTCACATACTGAGCTGTAGCTGGTTGGGGTTTTATGTAGAAACATTTCCTCTATCAATCAGGAAACATGAAAACTTAGCAAATAGAGCTATTTCAAAACAAAGGATGAAAATTCCTGCATTTCTTTTTTAATTGCAATTTATACTGGAGAAACAAAATGCAATGTCAGATTTTTCCAATGTGGTGCCACCATGGTTTAGACATCTTGTCTCTGCTGGTTACAGTAAGTCCTCTGTCCCACACACAGGCTGTATCAATGACTAACAGTATCAGATCAGAGCTGCGTCTGAGAATCCAGGAAAAACCTTCCAGTTATTCAGTTATTCTGACACTTAACCCACCACGCCCCCCCACCCTGTAGAACCTGATGTATATTATACATGTGTATGACCAGTGTTCCTGGACTTTGGTTTGCTCTCTGCTGAGCGTCTTGTTGACTCCTGGGTGATGTTTGTTTTAATGCTGTGAGCAGCAGTGAAGTCAATGTGCAGCCGTGCTGACTCGACCCTACAGGAAATGCATCTTTCATTAGCCGGGTCATATTCTCATTCAGACTCGGACGGTGCAGTTCACGTCAAACAGCTTCTCATAGTCTGTTTTTTTGCCTAAATGTTGGTGCAGTGATGAGTGACTGGTGGAGACATGTCCATGACTGGGTGAGATGTTAAGTAATCAGAGGTCAGAAGGTCCCTTTCCTGTCACTTTTTATTCAAATTTCAAATATTTGTTTTAACATGGAGTAAAATAAATATTTGAACTCTAACGACTATTTTGGGTCCAGTTAAGAACGTTCTCAAAAATGGTAAAGGTGCAGCTTATATAGCAGCTTTCATTCATCTGTTAGACTCGTAGATGACCTGTTTCAGATGGAGGTGGATAATTCTGCGGTTGGGTTGAGATTCTGTCCACGGAGACACGCCTGCCCGGCACTGGGCCTTTGTGACGGCTACTTTCATGTAATCGGGATGTTGTAAAATGAGAATTTTTTTTTTATTATTTTTAAAAATACTACATGAAAAAAACAACAGTGACTGGACCTTTACACTGAAGATTAGAATTTGTATCCATCAAACACTTTATGATTTGTGTCAACTTTCAGCACAGACCACAGCGTATCTCAGTTTGACCAGCTGTCACTTCTGGATTCATTCAGTCGACAGGTGTGTCCCTGTCTTTACTCACTGTAACAACTGGTTGTGTGACTTACGTTTGACTCCACATTTTGAACACATTTTCAAAACGTGTTGTTTTCAAATTGCCCCCCGTCCTCCTGCTGCAGTCAGACAACAGAGAGAATAAACCAGGCTCTAAAGCTTTGGAAGAAATCTGGAAACCGTGACCCCAGTGGAAATGAACAGAGACCTGTTACTCGTCTGGTGCAGTTTGACCCAGTGTTTCACAGGTGGAGTCTTTCATCAGTCTGAGTCAGGTGTTTACCTGCAGGGGTGTGTGCACAAGAACAGGTGTCCTGCTTCTTCAGGTTTCCTGCTCCTGTCCACAGTCTTACTGAGAGTTTGGCCACAAATACTAAGGGTTTCTAATATTTAAGTATTTTTGTCACAAATGCACAAGTAAATATCTGTTTCCCCGAATCTTCCCTCATTCATCATCTCTACAGATTAACAATGTTTCCTAATGACTGACATTTTTATCTGTACTATCTAAGTACCAGTATTTACCAAAATACCATTTCTTCTCTAATGTCCAGTTCTGAGCAGTTTAAAGAATAGTAGCCTACAGGTAGGACAGTAGTAGTATTAATAGTATCAGATGTCATAAAGTGGTGGAGCCGGTTGTAGAGTGTATTACTAATAGTATTAGCAGCTACGTACTAGTATAATCAGTAGCAGTGGCACTTACAGGTGTGTACAATAGTAGTAGTTACAGTGGTAGTTGTGGCACTAAAAATACTGTAGTAGTAATATCTGCAGTGGCACTTCAAGTAATACTATTGCTACTACTAATAGTAGTAGCAGTTGTTATATCTTATAGTGTGACAAAAATTTCTGTAGTAGTACTAATATCAGTGGCATTGACGGAACTGTAGTGGCAGTTGCTGTGGTAGTAGTACTGGCACTAGAAGTGTACTAGTAGCTGTAAGCGCATTAGCACTAGTGTAGTGGTAATAGTGGCAGTAGTACCACTGTACCAGTTGTATAAGTATAGTACATGTATGCTTGTATTGCACTTAAGTACATTTTATGTACCTATACTTCAAATCTAACACAGTGTTACAGGTTAAAGTACCCAACAAAGTAAAGTAAATCAGTGGGATCTACCTCAACTGAAAATATTCATCCATAACCATAAGTACTTTTACCCTTTAGTACATTTTGACTTTTTGTAGTGTTACTGAATTTAGGTATTTAAATACTTAAGACTCTGTCTCACTGTTACTACAGTAAAGTACAAGTAGAAACCAGTTGTTTATTGGTACTTTTTCCAGTTCCTGTTTAAACTGCAGGCTGGAGGCATTGATAGTACTAACAGCAGTACTGTAATATCAGTGTGTACTGAACATCGTGGCCTCAGTACAAGTTTCTCTACAAACTGAAGCTGAGGAATGAAGACGGTTTGTCTGAAGCTGTGGACAAGAGCAGCTCCTGACGATGACTCACAACCTGCAGCAGCTTCTGGACCAGCTGGACCTCAGAGTTGGAAAACAGAGAACCTGTCACCTTCTCCCCGATGTGACGATCACATCTGCACATGTGTTTCTCCACCCAGACCTCAACGGGCCTCCTGAAGACAGAGGAGGATGAGGGCCCGTGCACCCCCTCATCACTGAGGCCACAACAACAGCCCAGCACCAAACCGTGTCCATGTGATCAAAGCTTAGACCTCAGCGGCCGCGCGTCAGTTTGCCTCTGGTCATAAGAACCACCGTGATTAATGATGAGGTGTGTTATAATTATGGGGTTCGGTGTGTGTGTGTGTGTGTGTGTGGAGGCGGGGGGGGGTACTCACTCGTCTGGGCGCGTGTCCTCGTTCATTTTCTGTCGTTTCACCTCCGGTAATAATCAGCTCCCGCCGCGGCTGCACAGTGCGG
The DNA here is from genome assembly GCF_033026475.1 of Channa argus. NCBI lineage: Eukaryota > Metazoa > Chordata > Actinopteri > Anabantiformes > Channidae > Channa > Channa argus. The sequence goes on from NC_090199.1 coordinate 778,564, forward strand.
TGTCTTCATGTTTCCGCGCCGTGCAGCGGCAGACGCGGCAGCAGTGGCGGCGGCTCCGGTTCTCTGCCGCTCTCCGCCCGGTGTGGTAATCGGGGTTCTGGGTCTTTCTATAATCGGATCCCCGTCTCTCTTCCTCCTCCTCACTCCTCAATCTGTGGAGCGCATCCAAAGAGGCGCGTTCGCTCTGCTCCGCCGCCTCCTCCTGCGCCTCCTACGCTGTGTCTTCCTCCTCCACCTCCTCCCCCGGCGGGCCGCGTTGGAATGCGGTGACCGAAAATGGTGCGCTGGTGTCGGTGAGGATGGCCCCGGACGAGCCCCATCTCCCGTTTACTCCATGTTGGATTCAGAGAGCGGAGCGAAGGAGGGGGGAGCGGAAGGAGTGACGTCAGACCCGAAGGACTGCAGAGTCACGTGCTGCTATAATAATAATAATAATAATAATAATAATAATCAGAAGAAGAATAGGGAAATTCTGTAGTATAAGTCATCTACAGGATACTACTAACATGAAGTATGCGTCATGTGTATTGGTAGCAGTTGTAGTAAAGAAGTAGTATTAAATATAACTGAAAAAAGTAGTAGTACTGATATTTAACCTAAAAACAGCAGTAGTAGACTGTTACCTCCTGATATGCTAATACTAGTAATAGTAGTAGTAGTAGTATAAACAGTTAGTAGTGGTAATAATAATCGTAGCTTTAGTAGTTTCAGATTAAGTTGTAGTAAAAGTTGTTTCAGCACTAACTAAGTAATACTAATACTAATACTTAACAGCTGAATTGGTGAAGCAGTAGTAGGAGTAGTTGCAGTACTGGCACTAATGAAGCTGTAGTAGGACTGCAGGACTAACTGTATCAGTTGTAGTAGCAGTAGTTTGTGCTGGAAACTACTTTAAATACAACAGTACTAAAGTAAACATGCTGTACACCAACTAAAACGAGGCATAAATGCTTTTACTCAGCAGCTGCTGACTGGCTCTTAAAACGGGCAAACAATGCAATGATTTCTATGGAGAATCAGCCTGTTACTCTGAGTTACTATTAAACTGTAGTACTATGATACGTCACTGTTTTACTGGCACCTAGTGGTCAGACGAAGCTACTGCAGCTACGTCCTCACATCTGCTCCACAGCTGGTTGAATATTTGAAGTGTATCTGGTACAGAGTACTTCACGGATGGTCTTCAGGAGGGGCTGCAGAGGTACTGACACGTTGTTCACTAGATTCGTCTCAACATCAGGACAAGTTCAGTCGTTTGACACATTGCAGACAAAGCTTCAAACCTACTTTATTAAAAGAACTAGTAGAAATTATCAGTGGAAATAGTATTAAGAGCATTAGTACTGATATGTAGCCTTTCAGAAGCAGCATTAGCCTACTGGTATGCTAGTAGTAGTAGTAATAGTAGTACTAGTAATAGAAGTTGTAATAAAAGTAGTAGAAGTAGTGATGTAGTAAAAATAGCTGTTATAATAATAATAATGATGATGATAATAAAAGAAATAGTTATAGTCACAGTACCAACAATATCAGTAGTACTTACAGTTGTAGTACTAAAAATTTCACTAATGCTACTTGCTACTCTACTGCGAGTTCTTGTAGTAGTAAAAATTGCGGTAGCGGCAGTGACGTTACTGTAGTAGTAGTAAGCAGTTGCAGTCAGACACTGCCACCTACTGGGCTGCTCGAAAAGTCCTCTGATGACTTCATGTTACCTGTGTGACGTGTTAACACCTGGTGACGGCTGATCCCTGATCAGTGCGGCTCAAAGGAAAACAATAGTGACAGCAGCCTGACGCTGACGTGGACCATGTGTATGTTGACGTCTGATTGGTTGATTGACTGGGGTAAATCCATCTTGTGGACTGTGTTGTGTCTGCTGTAAAAACCTCCTGATGAAGAGTGAAGCTCAGATTGTGCTGCAAAGTACGTTTTCACATTTACCACAGTCACAGCTGATGACGAGGAAAACGTAACCATTTCAAACGTTGAAGCAAAATGAAAGTTTAATATAGAAAATAATTGGAGTTGTGGAGAGCAGATGGGATCATGGGGCAGAAGAGACAGTTTCTAACTGGAAGTTTCAGAAACACTCACATCCTCTTTGGTTAAAAAAACTCGTTTGATAAAATGCCACCTGGAACTGAGTTGACCTGCTGCATTCAGGATCTCAGAGGGAATCTGTGGAAAAATTTCACCCATCACTTGCTTCTTTCAGAACAACAAACAAGATCCAAGTTGGCAAAGCACAAAATCTGCAAAGTACAAATACACTACAAGTTTTAACTCCAGTCACAACTTGTGAAGGAGGCCGGTGACAGGAACATCAAGAAACGGAGGAACATGTCAGCAGGCAAAGGGCTCTCGGAGTGAAGCTTTTGAAATGCTGCAATTTTAACATATTCCAGTTCAGTTATGGACTTTCACATGAGTCTCGGGTGAACTTTAAAGTACATGGGGACATTAGGGGACACTGTGGAAACCAGGATAACAGCCTGTTCCATGGTTCATGAATGCACTCAGATTTTTATAAAGACCAGGTAAAAATACCAAAATGCTTCTTTATATTTTACATTAAAATGACCTTCCTTCATAAAGCATCATCCTATCAGTTTGCAGCAGTTTAATAAACTTTATTATATAACTTTAATAAACAAAGCTCATCTGAAATCACAGAAATAAATCCACATTCATTATCTGCACAGAGAAACACGAGATGTTATTTTGCCTTCATGAAACCATAGTACAAACCCCTTTCGCAGGTTGTCCACAGTTTACAGGAGGAGAGGTACATGTAGTAAATGTACTTTAGGAACAAAAGTGCAGTATGTAAATGTATTCCACATGTCCTCGTAAATAAACTTTAAACACAATCGTGGACAGATTCAAGGAGAGAAGCACTTCACAAACCCTAATTTCTGACTAGTTACTGTGAAAAATCCACACTGATTATCTTCTGTCCACTAACTTTCCCTTTAGCTAGATGCAATAAAAAGGAGAAAATATTTGACATCTGTGCAGTGAAATGCAAACAAACTTCATGTCCTAACTGCACTTAAGTACAGAACTGAAGTAAAAGTAGTCAGTTACTTTCTGTGTTTAAGGTGCCATGGAATCAACTTAATATTGAAACGTCCTACTGAAATTAAACATGTCCGGCCAGAAATCGGGTCTTTGTCATCACGCCCCTGTGACGTTTGCACGTTTTTACCGCGCGAACAACTCGCGACAGGTTCGTGTTCGGTCTGATGTTGGCCAACAGTATTTTCCTTCAGTGAACATCACACGAACAGAGCTCAGGGTTCAGCGCTGTAATGACTCGCTGTGAACACTGGGGGCTGCAGGTGTCCAACACTTCAGCGGCCGCTCTTCACACTGACGTTACATGAAACCTCTTATTTATTGGTTTGTTTCAATAAAGTTCTTTCAAAATCTGCTTGTAGCATGAAACGTGACGTCAGAAAGAACAGAAACGAGCAGGAAATACAGGTATTGTTGGAGGATCATGCTGCATGTTTGTCTGAGTATCTGAGGAAATACTACAGTAATATTTGAGTAATCAGCCTCAGTGAACGCACCACGAGGAACCTGTTAGTGACAGTAAAGACCAAACGTGTCACTCAAACACCACAGGTTTTGGTGTTTGACTGTTTTTATTTAGGGAAATACTCAATATCATTGTAGGAAATAAAGGCCCTAAAACTATTTCACCTCCAGTACTTCTCATAGTTTTAAATACTGTGACTGAAATATTGTAAATTACCACATTACCACAGAGTATTTGTCTCATAGTGAACCTGGAGTCTCCTTTACTTTTTGGATTTGTGTTTTTGTCCACGTTTTATTCTGTTTGTGTTTGAAGTTCCACCTTAAGTACAAGCCTCACAAAAACGCACAAGTACCATAATGAAATAGTTTTTAAGGTATTAAAATCATTTATCATTTGTCTCCTCCAACGTTCCCTCTCGGGCACGCGCAGACAGTCACTGCTCCTTTAAGTGAGAGAAGACCCCCCCACACACACACACCCTGACGACCTGGATCTCGGGGCGGAGGACGGCGCTGCGCCGGAGTTGTGATGGGGATTTGAACGCAGCTCCGCACAGAACACGGCACGGCACGGGTTTGGATGTAACCTGATCGGACTGACCCTGCAGACTCAGGGCTGCTTGTTTGCTGGTTGCCTGGAGCTGGAGGCCGCGAGCGGGACAGCGTGTGCCTGGGTTGGTTACCGCCGCTCGGTTCCCGCGGAGCGGAGCCTGCAGGGACCCGCCGCTGCTGCTGGTGCGCTTGTTCGTACGGGTTAGTCCGCGGGCAGGACTCTGTTTGGGACCCACACTGGATTAAGTGACTAGCGCTCCGGTACCGGGGAGTTGGATGAGTGTTTTTCCCTGCAGGAGTTTCTTGGAGTCCGGGTGGAGAAACGGGGCCGATGGCGCAGCGGGTGCGTAAAAAGCAACTTTTATTAGCGACGAGACGGTTTGAGTCCAGTTTGGTTCAGTTTCTGGATCCGTGGGAAGTAGTTTTCTTCAAACTGGTTTAAAATGAGTTTTATTTAATGTCAGATTTGCTCGTTAGAATAAAGTTTCTTAGTTCACTTTCTCAGGCATCGCAGATAATTCAAGACAAATTTTCAATTTATTAAAACGCGTTTTACGATAATTTTTGTTCCGTGAAATTTCTCTTGAGTAAAACGTTTGTTTAGCAGCAGCCACTTTCTGTTCACATTAAATATAAGATGGAGCCGGTGAAAAACTGAAACCATCGATCTGTCCCATAAATAGTTTCAATTTTCATATCAAAGTGTATTTGATTTAGTTTCATTTCGAGCTTCAGTCCTTTTCGTTTTTCAGCTGCTTATGGCAAAAGTAAAAAAAAACAACTGAATTTTAGGTTTTTTAATAATAGCTGCCGCTGGTTCCCGTTTGGGACCGGGACTTTACGGCGTGTCCTCGCGCTCCGGCGGCGCAGAGTCCAACATTTTCTCAGAGGAAAAGTTCGTATGTTCACGGTTCGTTTAACGTTCAAACTGAGAAATCAAGTTTACTTTAATTATAAACAAAAAAACTGGTTTCTGATCAGTTTCATGTCGAATTATCGGAAACAACAGGAGCCGCTTTTAACCCTATAAAACGTTTTAAGTAAATTTCGACAAAGAACAATTCAGTTTTTAAACCCCAGTAAAAACTGTTACTGTTTTTTAGAAATTTTGTGAGAAAAAGCGAAAATAAAGAAAATTTTAAAGGAAAAGTTATTTGTGTACTAGTTTGATGGAGTTTGTTCGATTCTGTTCAGAAGGTTAAAAGTTTCACACCGTTTATAAAAACATGAACCGGTTTATGTGGAGGAATAAAACGAAACATGGAGCTAATTTCATTTTTAGTTTGCAACATTTATTTCTTGCAGTAATTATTTAAGTATTTATTGTTTTTAGTTTTTTTTTATTTCTGTCTTCGAATTAAATAAAAGCAGCATCTGCAACATCTGCACGTAAGGAGCTACAAAGACTTCAGTTTCAAAAGAAAAAACTAACTGATATAAGTCACATGGTTTTCAAAGAGAATTTTTAAACATCTGTTCAGGACCAGGTTAAATAAAAACAAATCACTTTATATAAAGTTAGAGAATAAATGATGAATATTGATGTGTTTTAGGAATTTTGCACCTTTTAAATAAAATCCACTTTTTTTAAATCTTAAAGCAGATTTTCATAAATTTGGCCTTTTGCTTATTGCTTACATTATTTTGTCCACCCCCTGTTATTAATACTTAGTGTGTGCGTGGCATTTACTATTTTAAAAGTTTGAAAGATGCGTCTGAAAGACGTGTGTCTAACAAAATAAAAGTTAAAAAGCTCCACAGACCACACTAAATGTAAAGGAACAAAACGTTTAAGACTTATTTTACCCAAATCATCACATCAAAGACAAAAATAGGGGGTGGACACAACAACAGGAACACTTATAACCTGTGGTGGACTAAGTACATTTGCTATATACTGAAGTAGAAATATAATATAAACAGCTCTAAAGTGAATTAGCTGCTGTTTTTATGGATTCTTTAATTTGAGGATCTAATTCCATCACATGACTGAACTTTTGTAAATTAATATTTCTGTAAATTAATAATTATTAAAGAAAGCAAGCAGGAGCACATTGCTAATTAGTTCTGGAGAAAACTGTTAAAATTGGCTCCATGTCAGTAGTTTTATTCAGAGTACTTTACATTTCGTTAGTACAGTTTCCTGACTTGACTTCAACTTTTACTGACAATGAAATACTGAAGTATTTTCATAGTGCGGTATTTGAATTAGACTAAGTTCTGAATATGTCTCCAGAAAAGAAGGAGATGTGTTGATTCTTCGCTGGTCTTTTTTTTTTCTTTCACCATGGAAGTAAAAGTACTCAGATCTTATATAAAAATATATGAAAATATCCGTACCACATTGTGAAAAATACTCTGTAACAAATAAAGTTCCTAGTACTAGTAAAAGTATCAGCATCAAATTAAACCAAAAGTATTTTAAAGGATTTTACTGGATGATAATTATATATGGTTAATGTGCTCGTCAGTGTTTCAGTTGCTAATGATGGAGCTCATTCTTACGACCTCATACAGTGACTGCAAAAACGATACATGCTAATTATTTTATGTGCTGCTGGAAGAAGTCCACCACAAGTTTGATTTTACTGTGTTTTAGTTTTTTTACCTGATTGTACAAAAAGTATGTATAGTTACTAGTAGTAAAAGTAATTTTTTTCCCTGTGAAATGTTGTAAAGTTGAAGTATGAAAAAACAAAAATCAAAAGATAAAGTAGAAATACCTCTAAACTGCACTCAAATACACAACTTGGATTGGAGGCACTTATGTGCGCGTGTGTGTGTGTGTGTGTGTGATATACAATATACATTACACCCACCAGTGGTTGTTGTTTTTTTAGTGTAGTTGTTGAAAATGAGTTTAATTTGAACATTTACTTTGTTCTAAATCTGAAGCTTTTTTCACACACACGTTTAATAAACGTCATCAGTCGCTTTGTTTTCTCCGTCTTTATCGACCAGAGAGAAAAATGTATAGCTCCAAAGGTCAACGGTCACACATGTCACCCCTCTGTGTTTCAGTATGAAGACCTGGCCCACTACGGGCTGGAGGGGATGGGTGGTGTGTATGGAGACCCTCACCACCACCACCACCACCACCATCACGCCGCTGCGGCCGCCGCCGCCCGCTCCCTGCAGGCCGTCCACCTGGCTGCTGCAGCCTCTGCTGCTGGTCCCTACCCTCCACACCAGTTCTCCCAGTCCACCCACAGCAGCGGCAGTATGGCCGCCCCAGCTGGAGACGCTGTCAGCAGGGACAAAGACGCCATTTATGGGTATGATGAGTTCACTGACACTGTTTAGAAAAAACAGAAAAGAAGCTCCTCCTCCCTGTGTCAAATCGGTTTCCTCTCGTCAACTGTTGTGAGTGACGAGCAGCTCTGACCTGAGCCGGGTCAGTGTGCAGTGTTGGTGTGATGAAATGAAGCCTGATGCTCGTCCACAGGGAGGTGGAGACAGAGAGAGATGTCTGCAGATGGGGGGTGGAGGAAACCGTAGCTGCTTCACTTAAAGTCAAAATACTCCAGTACAAGTAAAAGTATTGCAACAAATGACAAAACGTGCTCCCAGTTTCAAAAGTTACAGTAGCTGTTACGCAGAAAAATGGCTCCCGTCAGTCTCATGATTCTTTACATGCTGTAGTATTTCCACTACTAATAAGTAATAATTAATAACTCGGATGTTTGACGGATGCCGGAGGATTGAAATACTAAAAGTCTCTGATCATTCAGAATGAATCATTTTCACATATTTATTGATCTGACTGTGAGTCCTCTGTGTCCCAGTTTCACAAACTTTAGGCGTTAAATGATTTAAGTGTTTGTAAAAGGCCTCAGGCTGTGATGCACAGGTGATGGAGACATTTTAATTCATGCTTATTCTTCATTTTGTGCTTGTTCTGGTGTTTGCTTATTAGCCGTTTAGTGTCTCTGTGCTCCTTTCACATATATTTGTAGTTGTCCTGTTTTTTTAGCCATTGTGTGTCTACATTTAGTTGTTTTGTGCCTTTTGTGCCATTTGTGTTTAAATTTAGAATTCACAGTTCTGTGTCTAAATTAGAATGTTTTTTTCTTTTTTTTTCACATTTCTTTCTACCATTGTTGTTTGGTTTGGTTTTTGTTTGTGAGCTTGTTTTACGTCTATTTGAGTCATTTTGTGTGCTTGGTTTTCTTGTAGCTCTTTGAGTTTCCAACAAGAAAACGCCACTTTAATCAAAGACTGAGGTCCTGGTTCTGTCCCCAGTTGACCTTTAAAGTTGTCCACCCATGTTGGGACACAACAGATTTCAACAAAAATAGTTTTAAAAAGCACTTTATAGCTTGTAAAACTGCTTTGTGGTGCAGCACTATGTGAATGTGTGTGTCTGAACAGTTAAAGTTTTCATATTTCTGAGACCCAGCTCTGCAAATCAAACAGGAATTTATGATGCATCCTAAATTAATTCATGCATTAGTGAAACATTTCACTGATTTGTTACATAAGGTGTGTTATGAAGTGGAGTGTAAAAGTGCGTCTTTACCAGCTGCAGCAGAGGAAAACACTCCATCAGAGAGCAGCATTCAACAGCTAAAGAGCAGATTTGTGTCCCTCAGGAAGTGGAGGAGACCAAACTTAGAGCTGGACACAGAATCGTCACGTTGCCCAGAAACTGTCACAGTGGCCTACAGATGCGTTGTGACGTCACTGTCGTGTTTACGATCGTTTACCTTCAAAGCACCAAGTGACCCGTTACTGAGGGTCAAAGTGCACAACCTGAGTAAAAGTTCGGCCACTTTACAGCACTGGCTACTACTTCATTTTCCGTAACGCAGGATACAGTTAAGTTTGTGTGGGTGGGGAAAAAAATAGTTTAGTGACGATAAAAGGTTTTATTTTTTCACTTTTTAAATTTTTCCTGAATCACATCAGAGAAAATAAACAAGTGGACATAATAACAGTTAAAGCGTCTTCGGTGAGAAAATTGAAAGCATATTTTTTTTTAAATTTAGGTATTAAAAGGTATTGCTGATCATAGGTCTGTACTTTTATTTGAATACTTACATTCGTGCACTTCTACACTTTAAAGACGATGATGTGAGAACCTTCTAAACTCTGACATCCTCCAACGTCTTTCCTCTGAGGAAATTAAACTGAAACTATCTGCATACACAGATTCTGTGATCTCCTGTGAAATCCTCCTGTAACCGCTGAGAAACCTCTTTAACTCCTCTTCGTCCCTCTCTGCTCTCCTGTAGACATCCGTTATTCCCGCTGCTCGCGCTCATCTTTGAAAAATGTGAACTGGCAACGAGCACACCGAGAGAGAGCGGCGTGGCCGGAGGAGACGTCTGCTCCTCGGACTCCTTCAACGAAGACATTGCTGTCTTCTCCAAACAGGTAGACCCAGTGCCCCCCACACCTATTATGTAGGACCCCCCAGACTGAGACCAAGTGTATAGTTGTGTTATTTTTCATCTCTTTGTCAAGATTTTAAATCTTTCCCACTGTTTGTGGTTGTTGTTGTTGTTTAGACTACGTTCACATGACAATTCACATTGAATTGGCCAAATCCTGATTTTAATTTGAATCAACAAAGTAGCAGAAAATAAATTGAAACCAATGAATGCATCAGTTCAGTTTGCATCAATATTAATGTGTCTGTGTGTACTGGAGGAAAACATCCTCCTCTAAAATGTAGAGAACAGTATGAAGTAGCATAAAGAGAAAATACTCTGCAAATTTCATTAATTGTACTCTAACTTTTACCTGTTGAATTTTAGATTCGATCAGAGAAGCCTTTATTTTCATCCAACCCTGAGCTGGATAACTTGGTGAGTTCTTTTAAAATCCAACTGAAATTAGATATTTGTAAGAACTCTGCAGCTGTTAGCAGCTGTTTCAGACGCTGCTGTTTTTTCTGCGTTAACCATTACAACAAATGAACAACGATGGTTCCAGCTTATGTTCATAAAACTTTAAAGGAAGACGTTTCTACAATTCCCACTGTGCATTATAGTCAAATATCCAATCACAGTTTGAACTTCTGTCACATGAAAAACACAATCTGCAGTTTAAACTGGTTCATGTTAAATTCTGGTCCAGGTTTATTTCTTTCAGAGCACCTTCACAGATGTTCTGCTTCCTGTGGTTCTAGTTTGGGGAGAACACGTGTATGAATGGTGATAAATTTCCTAGTAGCGATGTCCCGATACCACTTTTTTCCAGACAAATATTTCATTTGAGTACTCGCCAAGTACTGATACAAGTACTAAAATGTTTTGTTTCTAGTATGAATTGCTGGACAGTAAAATCCTCTTAGAACCTCCAAGGTTAAACAAATCCTGCGAGAACAGAAATTCTCACACGTTTTCCTGTCAAACCAAACGTGGCAGCGACTGGTGTGAAACAACTTTTACTGAAAAGAACAAAGAAGATAAAGACAACAGAACTGATTTAGGGTGAGATCCTGGATGGATCTTAAAACGGCTCTAAACCAGACATTTTTCCACCTCCACCTACCTGCAGTGGATAACGTGGTATCGGGTGCAGCATTGCAAGTTTTAGGTGTACAAGTACACAAAGGCAGTATCTGCCTGATGCCCAATAGCAGTATCAGCATCAGGACATCCCCACTTTCAAGATTTCCAAGATTAAGGTTGGACAACCACATAATAAAATAGATGTTGTTACCTAAGATTAACTAAAATGTTATCTTGGCCACTGTTTCTCTGGTAAACTTGACCGTGTTCTGTCTCACTCCAGATGATTCAGGCCATACAAGTGCTGCGCTTCCACCTGCTGGAGCTGGAGAAGGTCAGAAAACACACACTTGTGTCTTTAACCTCTTGCATCTAATTTCCTGATTAATCTGTATAATGAGATTAGAGCAAAGATGTCCACTGTGGAGCTAATCCAGGCTTAGTCCTGAGCTTAAACCAGTGTGATCCCACAGCATCTCTGTAATGTTACGACAGCAATGTTGTTGCATTCCTCCCATGTTTGATGTTACTGTTAAATTACATGGTTTTATGCTCAGGTCCATGAGCTCTGTGATAATTTCTGCCATCGATACATCAGCTGTCTGAAAGGGAAGATGCCGATCGACCTGGTCATAGATGACAGAGACGGAAACAAATCAGACAGCGAGGACTTACTCAGGTCGTCAGGGAACAGCACGGATCAGGTGAGTTCATCGAGACGGTTTGGGATAATTTCCTCACAGCTGTGTAGTGTTTGAAACGAGTCCATGTATTTACAGAGAAACAGAAATGAATTGTAATAATATTTTGATAAAATTAATCGTTCTTTCCTTTTCTGGTGAAATCCAGCATCTCGTGGTCTTTATCAGTCAACAGATCTGGTTGAGATCGTGTAAACGACTCTGACTAAATTTGATAATAATAACCGACCCTGACATGTGGAGGGAAAAGGCAGTCAGAGGACTTTGAGTTAACTTGTATCAACTACAGCCTCAGAGCCTCTGCAGGGTTCGTTCAACAACTAAAATCCCCAACAGTGCAGAATATGAGCAGGTTTAATGATCCAGCTGCAACGGTCACATCTGTTTTAAACCCACACATGGATCTTTTTTTTTCCCAGAGAAGCGGGAAATAAAAGAAGTGAATAGTGATTTTGTCTGTGAAGGTTTGAAATCATCAGGGCTTTAAGGCTTTAAGTCACTGAGTGTCAGGTGACCGGCAGCTGGAAACCTCTGCTTACAGTTTCAGGTGCCTCCATTTGGTTGTGATCCTGATTGTCCTCCTGGTCCATATTGTCCCCGTGTTTGTTACTAAACCCGTCAATCACCTGTCGGTAAGTGCAGGTTTTAGAAGAAGAATGTTTTGCTGTCGTCACTGAGGACACATTTACTATGATTATGTTATTATGAAATTCATCCTCTGCGTCCAACCCATCCCCATGGGGGGGCAGTGGGGCTACCTAGTGCGTGGACTTGGATTTGATCCTGAGACTCCTGCCCACTAGGATTTTAATAGAAGATGTTGTCATGTTGATGCTGGCTGCATGTTTTGTCTTTGCAGCAGTACTGAAATTTGACCTGTTGTGTTCGTCAGTACCTGTGACTTGGACATTTCAGGGTTTACTGAGCTTTTCCTGCCTTTTTACAGATTTTTACTTGTTTTTTTAAATCATTTTTCTCCTTTACCAGAAGTAAACAACCCGAGAACAGAACATGTTCATAGTTGTGACACACAGTGCAGCAGAGAGAAACTACATGTTGATTGTCTCCGTAACTGTTTCATTGAAACCGTGTTCCTGTGCAGATTTCGTGGAGAGGAGATCATGACGACACGGCTTCAATCAGGTCGGCGGGGACACCGGGACCATCCAGCGGTGGACACACGTCTCACAGCGGCGACAACAGCAGTGAACAAGGTACAGATGAACATGTTTGAGTAGAGCAGGTGTGTGTTTTCAGTGTGAACTCAGGAATGTGTGTGTGCTGCTCGCTACGTTAGGAGGCAAGGAGGCGGTGGCCGAAGTTTTTGCACATGCTGGACTTGAGTTTAGGAGTAAGGGGAGAATTTGGAGTGAGAGCAATGTGAGTGCTGAGTGGGAAGAAAGAGCTCTATGTCCCAAAATGTAAAGGCTCCTTTGCGCCGTGTGATTTTTTTATTTTTTTTTGGAAGTGGAAGCAGAGAGAGGAATGTAGGAAAATCTGTTGTCAATCCAAAACCCTGCTCCTAAATCTCACTGAGCTGGAAACCAGTGAAGTTTAGATATTTAGGATCAGGTGCTAGGTGTGACACTGAAACATGTCAGCCTCAGAGTGTGAGGCCACGATTCTCTGATGGGAGTCAGTGCCCGGAGTGAAGGAGTTTAAGCATCTCTTGTTCATGAGTGAGGTTAAAATGGAGACGGGAGACTGACGAACAGTTTTATGAGGTTAGCAAATCCGATTAGCTGTTTAGGTAGTAAACTAAATAACGAGTTCAGTAATACAAACTGAAATGAGGTTTTGTCTTCCGGTGGCCAGGTTTAGCCTCAGACATCCAGGGGGAGTTTGGAGTAGAATCTCCGGTTCTTCACATCTGAAATAGCGGATTGCGGTGGTTCCAGATCCTCCTAATAGTGTTTGTTTTTTTTTCTCACTCAGAGCAAAGTGGAGAAGTGATGTATCTCACATGATTTGGGATAATACACTAATCTTATTGCTTCATGCTCATGTGAGTGAAATGAAAATACGAGATTGGCCTCATGTTGACGTCATGATGAAATGTTCCCGACATTTCTACATACAAACCTTGGCAGTCCATAAACGGACTTCTGGTTTGCGTTTTCACATCCACCTCCTCTATTATGACATGTCTGCTCGACCCAGCAGGCTTCCACAGGCTGACCAACCAGAGCATAGTGGACCGGGAGTGAAGAGGGGCCAAAGAAGACAGGAGCTAAAACAAACAGTTTAATACAGAGCTCTAGAAGTGGTACTGCGTAAAACTGGTTATTTTAAAACTGTACATCATCCAAACTACTTCCGTAGAGGCCCAGGAAAAAAAAAAACCTGACATTATTTATAATGTGGCTTCTTCAACAAATTAGTAAATTAAACAGAGCAATTTGACAAATTCTGTTAATTGATAAACTATTCGCTTAACTTTTTCCACATTTTGTTACGTTAGAGCCTTATTCCAAAATGGATCAAGTTCATTATTTTCCTCAAAATTCTACAAACAATATTTAACAATATTTTTTTGATATGTTTGCAAATTTGTTCTAAATTTAAAAAAATCACATGCACATAAGTATATAAGTATCTTTTCCATGACACTGGCAACTTGATTGAGTTGATGAGTCCACCATTGGAGTTCAGTGGATTGGACATGATTTGGAAAAGCATAAACCTGTCTAGATAATGTCCCACAGTTAACAGTGCATATCAGAGCATAAAGCAAGCCGTGAAGTCCAGGCAATTGTCTGTAGACCTCTGAGACAGGATGGTAGTAATACACAGATCTGGGGTAGGGTACAGAAAAATGTTTGCAGCATTGAACGTCCCAATGAGCACAGTGGCCTCCATCATCCATAAATGGAAGTTTGGAACCACCATGACACTTCGTACAGCGGGCCGACCAATAACCTGATGGTCACTTGGAAGGAGCGCCAGGATTTCTCTGTGGAGAGAGGAGAACATTCCAGAAGAACAACCATCTTGGAAGCACTCCACCAATCAGGCCTGTATGGTAGAGTGACCAGACAGAAACCACTCCTCAGTAAAAGGCGCATGGCTACCCACCTGAAGGCCTCTCAAACCATGACAAACTAAATTCTCTCCTGTGAAACAAAGATTGACTATTTGGCCCGAATGCCAAGTGTCAGGTCTGGAGGAAACCAGGCACCGCTCACCACCTGACCAACACCATCCCTACAGTAAAGCCTGGTGGTGCCAGCATCATACTGTGGGGATGAGACTAGTCAGGATCGAGAGAAAAATGAATGCAGCGATGTACAGAGACGTCCTCAATGAAAACCTGTTCCAGAGGACTCTGGACCTCAGACTGGGATGATGGTTCATCTTTCAACAGGACAATGACCCTAAGCACACAGCCAAGATAACAAAGTAGTGGCTACAGGACTATTCTGTGAGTGTCCTTGAGTGGCCCAGCCAGAGCCCAGACTTGAACCTGATTGAACATCTCTGGAGAGATGTGAAAATGGCTGTGCACAGACGCTCCCCATCCAACCTGATGGAGCTTGAGAGGTACTGCAAAGAAGAATGTTAGAAACTGCCCAGAAATTGGTGTGTTAGCTTGTAGCATCATACTCAAAAAGAATTGAGGCTGTAATTGGTGCTAAAGGTGCTTCAACAAAGTATTAAGCAAAGGCTGTTTATTTTTTTAAAATACATTTGCAGAGATTTTAAACTTCTTTCACGATGTCGTTATGCAGTATTGTTTGAATTTTGAGGAAAATCATGAATTTATTCCATTTTGGAATAAGACTGTAACATAACAAAATGTGGAAAAAGTTAAGTACTGTGAATACTTCCTGAATGTTAGTCTCTTCAGCCTTTAAAGTTGTGACATTTCCCCCTTTTTTACTATCTTACACACACAATGATTTGATGTCAAATACACACAATCACTGTTGTATGCCCACAAACACACACAAGTAAGAACACAGCAGCAGAAACCTGTTCATACACACTAACAGCACATCCACTTGGGTCCAGCAGCTCTGGCTTCAGGCTGCTGGTCTCAGTCCAGCAGGTTCTGTTAGTGGGCCAACTGAAACAGGGCCTGCGGTTTCTCTATCGGCTGTCCACATTTACAGTTTAACACCGCTGTGGGGGTGGGGTGGGGGGGTGGGGGGGGGGGGTTCACCTCCAGTCTGACCTTCATAAAGAAAAGCAACCACAGCAGAGTTGGACACATGAAGAAAATTTGTTAATCAGGTGCACACAACAGTGAAATGTGTCAGATTGTTGGTGGCCAGGATATTACTTGCTAGTTTCCTTTTTTGTACAAACAGCCCAGTTATGTAGCCTACGCAAGAACAGCAGGTAATTGAATGCTCACAAAAGACAACAATAATGTAGTAATGGCAGTATTAGTATACTAGTATTAGTATTAGAGATGTCCACAATGCTCCGGGGTTCAAACAGTGACCTTCTTCCTGATGCCTTCAGAATGTGTCCCTGTACAAAAATGAGCAGGATCCTGTGTTTTTCTGCCCACTATATGATTAATGAGTATTTACTGCAACACTGGACAGCAGCTGAACACCATTTCAGCCAAAAGTAAAATTTGTTTATTTTGTGGATTTCATCATCTGTTGCGAAATCCTTTGAGTTTTTTTTAAATAAGTTATACTTTTTATTTTATAAATTATTTTAATTAAATTGTTTTTATCTTACTAAAACATTTGTAATTGCTTGCTTAGGATATTCTGTTTTAAAGCACTTTGGTTGTTTTTAAAGCACTATCTAAATAAAGATTGAACTGAGTTGAGTTATCTACAGAGATGTCCCGAGCTGGTATAAAGGGAAATCCAGTAATTTTTTATTGGATAGCATCAGAATCTGACCCTTTTTTTTACAGGAGTCTGACTTCACAAAGTGTGTGTGAAGTAAGACCCAGCCTGGAACAGAATTTCAGCTGCCCACTAAGTTGAAGCTAAAAAAAATCTTTGTCACACCTCCATATGGAAATGAATCTGTTTTATCAGACTGTTTTAAACTCGGGCTGGATGGATCTGCAGCCAGACCACAGCCTGCGTCAGTTCGACTGTTGTTCGCTACGATGCAGCCAAATGTGATTAATAAGAGATTTCTGCTACTTTACGGAAAACCTCAGATGGCTTCTGCTAATGCCCAAACTATAACACCTTCAGTGTGCGTTTGCCATCATAAACATGAGCACATCGTCAGGATAGAGCATCATAATCCTGTTACTTAGAATTGTAAGGAGCGGGACAACAGGATCAATCTGAATTGGAGTCAGGATGTGGTTAGCCTGGCTTAACATCAAGACACTGAAAGCAGGAAGAAATGGCTACATGTAGCCTAAGCATCGCTCAAAATGCCTTGTAGAGCTAAATAACTTCAGACTGGTGCCAGTGATGTTTAATGTGACTTGGTCATCGGAAGCTTCCCATCAAGATAAGTGTTGGAGCATATTTCTGTTAAAAAACATACAAAGAGGTTAATTTTAACATATCATAGTGTTTCTATACTGCATGTGTAGTACAGCACAAAACTACTGTGGAAAACAAATCCAATAAAATATAGATGGCTTTCTTTCATCATATACAGTGCATTTCTCACAGCAGCAGGTGTGTGTGTGTGTTTGTGTGTGTGTGTGTGTTGTGACATCAGATTCATGTTGTCATCCTGACCTCGGCACTGAGGTCACCCTTAGTTCAGTGTTGGCGAAGTTGTGCGAAGTGAAATGTGCTGGAGAGTAAAGACTAGCTCCTCTCCTCTCTCCATGGTGAGTGTTCAGACCAGGGATGATTAAAGAACAGTTCTTAAAAAGGTCTGGGACAGAGGAGGACTGCCTCTCCACTGTTGGACAAATGTATTTCCATCTTTTTTCATTTGCTTTTTGTTAATGACTGGTTGAATTTGTGGATGTTGATGTAAACGTGGAAAACGTTTGGCTGGAATCAGACATGGCTCCTCTCTATTTTTGTCCATCTTCCTCTGCCCCACAAAGGTCTTCCTCTTCTCCTCCAGTCCACAGGTTGTTGGTGTTGTCACAAAACATTAGCAGAGGAGGAGAGGGGAGTGGGGTGTGTTGCAGGGTGGTGTGTAAATCAGCCTCGGGGAGTTTGAGGTTCAGCCTAATGAGGCTGAGAGCTTGTTTATGGAGTTACGCATCATTTTTATGATTATTTCCACCTTTTCAGGCTCTGCCATGCAGCAGAACTCTGGCATTGTTGAGGTGAAGCGAGGCTCTGGTCCACCACTGGCTGTGGGCAGGACCCGGAGCTCCTGCTGCAGGCTGCTGGGACTGTGGCCCTAACCTTCGCCCGCTGCTGTTAAAATAGTGAGGAGAAAATGAGCCTCATTAAACAGGCAGAGAACATGCAGTAAAAACAGCAGCTTTTAGTGGTTTTCGGCTGAAATGCTGCATTATGTGCCACGATCCACAAGCCACAGGGGATACTGGGACTGGGTGACGGAGCAGGGAAGGCCGGCTCATCACTGCAGGGTCATCGGTTCGAAACCACCCCACTGAACTGCGAAAATACGTGCAGGGAAAGTTTAAAACATGTTTTCTCAAAGTGTTAAACAGTGGAACAGAGCAGAGAGGCTTCAAATGTGGTAATGTTAGCTAGTACTCGTGGGAAACTGCAGTAATATACACAGTACCACCTACCAGAAATGTAAAGTAAAGTTTCTGTCTTTGTTGGAACTTTTTTCTTTTCCTCCCTGTTTTGTTTTTCCTTTTTTTGCGTAAAGTGCATAAGTGTAAAGAATGTCCTGTTTGACCAAAGATACAAAAGGACTGTTCTAAACCTAGCGACCAACATCTTTTAAATAATTGTTTTCCTTTTTCCAGAGAAACTTTTCTTCAGAGGGGTTGTAACCTGAGATTTAGTGAGACTTGTACAGGCCTGGACTCAAACACGGCCTCCTTTACTGGACTTAACTAATGTCCTGTGGCTTTGTTTCAGGTGACTGTCTGGATAACGGCATGGCGTCTCCCAGCACGGGGGATGATGACGACCCCGACAGAGACAAACTGCACAACAAAAAAAGAGGAATCTTCCCCAAAGTGGCTACAAACATCCTGAGAGCCTGGCTCTTCCAGCACCTGACGGTGGGTGCATCAAAATCTCTCCCCCCCCCCCTTTGTAATTTAACTGAAGCAGTCTGTGTGTGTCAATGTCAGCCATGTTTGCAGTGGCTTGTCTTCACCTTTGAGTTCTCAGAATTATTCAGTGTTTGTCATTTGCTCTTGGACACTGGATGTCCCACTTTGAAATGACTCCCGCAGGAACAAACTTGAGTGTGTGGCTGTTGGTGTTTATCTTGCTGTCTCCACATATTTTGGATGCACAGTTCAGAACCTTCACAAAAACATTTCCTGAATGTTTGGGCTCTGGTTGTAAGGTGTCTAATAAATCTCTCATCCTGAGCTTGAGTTCGATCTTTAGAACATTAAAGAAATGGATGTATTTAGGCTTTGATACTTCAAATCCAATAATCTACCTATTGTACTGAAAACAATGTTTACTTTGTATTTTATTATTTAAGTATTTGTGCACTGTAGTTATGATACTTATATCTAAGTAACTGATCAACTGATTTCTTGTTCCCACTTAGTTAAAATCAGTCTGATAATTAATCTTCATCAAGTATTGGAACAGTGAGGCCAATACTTTTGACATCAAAAGATGAATATGAGACAAGATCCATATTTAATTTGTTTTCAAGGTATTTAAATCTGGATCAGATGCACAGCTTAGAAGATGACACTTTTTGTTTGAATCCACCCATTTTGTTCATGTGAGCAGAAGTATTGCAACATGTGACAGACAGGTGTATTTTATTGCCTAGATGTGTCCTATGAAACTGATTATTCAAACAAAAAATAGCCATCAAAGTCTACGATCAGTTTCAGATTTGGTCAGTTAAGAGGTGTAGGCACCATGAAAACCAGAGAGCTGTCTATCAGAGCCATTGCACAAACATTGGCCACAGCCACTGTACGAAGCAACAGATGTTGAAGGAGTAGACCAAGGAAAATAACAGCAGTTGACAACAGAAACATTGTGAGAGCTGTAAAGAAAGACCCTAAAACAAGTGTTAGTGAAATCAGCAACATCATCCAGAGGGCAGAAGGGAAGGTATCACAATCTACTGTTCAAAGAAGTACAGAGGCTACACTGGAAGATGCAAAGATGAATAGGAAGGCAAGGCTGGAAGTTGGCCTCAGAAATTCTGGAACAAATGTTATGGCCTGATTAGACAAAAATGTACCTTTTTCCAACGTGATGAAAAAGATCTGCACATGATCCCAAACATGCAAGCTCCTCTGTGTAACAGACGTCTACAGAAACATTTTGTCTGCCGATTTAAAAAAAAGATTCAACCAAACCGATTGGGAGATTCTTTATCATGCAGCACCATAATACCCCAAAACAACAAAGGACTTCAACCCTATAGAGCATTTTACCTGCTCAAAAGAGACTGAAGGGAGTAACCCCCTAAAACAAACTACATCTGAAGATGACGGTTAAAGCCTGGAAAAGCATCATAAAAGAACGTTTGGTGACGTCAGTGGGTCACAGGCTTCATGCGGTTATTGCAAGTAAAGGATTTTCAGCTAAATCTTAAGTATTATGTACTTTATTCTATTTTAAATCTATCTGTTCCAAAACTTTTGCTCACAGGAAAAATGGGTAGGTTCAAACAGAACGTGCTATCTACTAAACTGTGTATGTGATCCAGATGTAAATACCTGCAAGTAAAAGCTGAAATCTTTTGATGTCATACGCAAATGTTTTCAGTCTGCAGCAAAAATAAAGGAATTGGCCTCATTGTTACATGCTCTTCCAAAACTATTGGATTTGTTTAAATACTCACATTTTTTGAGTTGTTTTTCTAACTCATGAAGAAATATGGGCTGGATGGAGTCGGATGTAAGACAATGTTTCTAAATTCCTGGCTGCAGCTCTGTTACTCTGCTGGGTTTCATCTACTGGTTCAGTCCAAATATTCCAGTTTATAGATATTTAGTTATTAGTTGTCCAAGTTTAAATAGAAAGTGTGTGTGTGTGTCTGTGTGTCTGTGTGTTTGTGTGTGTGTGTGTGTGTGTGTGTGTGTGTGTGTGTGTGTGTGTGTGTGTGTGTGTGTGTGTGTGTGTGTGTGTGTGGAGGATCAGAACAAAGGTCTTTCCCAGTGAGAGCTGTGTCTGTGTGTTTGTCAGCACAAATTCTAAGATCCTAAAGGGAAATATGATGTTTTATGAGTGTGAAGCTGAAATTAATCTGCGATGAAAGTGGGGGGTGGGAGTGTTACCAGCACAGGCCGACTCATAATTTTGGCTGAGACCAGCAGAACAACCAAAGCCACCACCTCACTTCCACCCCCACCCTGTTTCCCTCTGCCTGACTCCAAACATGGAGATGCTAAATCGGTCCCTGCTCAGCGGGGGTCAGGGGCTGCTGCCAGGACTCTGAGCTGAACCTGGAGGACAGTGAGTCCTACAGCAGATGGAGGTGAGGAAACTGATGGGAGGGAGGGGACACGGTTCCTAAGTGATATTGGGGGGGGAAGAAGAGGAGGAGGCGTTGGCTTTTGGAGGTTGTGTGAAGGACGTTGTGTTCAACACAGGAAGCAGTAAAACCACAAATAAAAAAACTACATGGAGACATTTACGTTTTCCAGTTAAAGCGACTTACAAGTTGGGTACAAAACAGCAAAAACGGGGAGAAAAGTCGAGAAAGTTAAAAATAAAGTGATATAAGTAGAGATGTTTTCGATTTGAGATGTAAAAATGGAGATCAAATCAACAGCTTTCGGCTTCAGGGGTCACGACAGCAGAACGTGTTCCGCATGTTGATTTGGCAGGAGCTCTTACGCCGGATGCCCTTCCTGCTACAACACCCCCCTTTCATTCAGGCTTGGGGCCAGTTAAGACTGTCCAGGTTCATAATTTACTGTACTGTCATTTACACTGATGTGTTTAATGGTCACAAATATTTATTCATTATGTCACTGTAACCTCAGGCACCATTGAGATGTCAAACGTTCATCAAAATAGGTAAACAGAACATAATTATTTCTATGCTCGACCTGAGAAGTCGTGTACTGAAAATGTTGTATAAGCAACATGTGGAAGCAGATTTATTAGGAATCAAATCCCAATGTGTTCATTCAGGTTCCTGCTCAGTGTGACTGCCAGTCAGAGAAGCCTGAATCCCCCAAACATGTAACCAGGTTCCTAATCAGCTTTTTACAGCATTTGCAGGACAAAAGTTTGCAGACAGAGAAAGTAGTGGAGGGAAGCATACGGATAAAATCAGAGAACGTTAAATGGAGCGATGCCTCCTCGTGTTCACTAATGCAACGCCTGATTAAATCAGCTGTGTGTGTGTGTGTGTGTGTGTGTGTGTGTGCGCGTGTGTGTGTGTGTGTGTTTTCTGATTTGTCCCCTGAAGTTGTTCATAGAAACCTCTGAGCTACAACTCATAAACGCAGAACCACAAGACCAACACGCACATTTTATGTTTTTATTTAGCATTTTATGTAGAAGTGTAAAACTGTACATGACCCCCCCCGTTACTGTCATTACTGTGTCATTAACCTTCTCTCACACGTTATTTGCCCTTTCATAAACCCAAGCACAAACAGGTGGAGGCTTTGTGGATGTTACCATTTGTTTACAGTCACCCAGCTCATTAAAGAGCTGCTTTGACTCCTTAATTACACACGACTATATTAAAACAGCTGGAAGGACTTTGCACGTCAAAGACTGGGGGGACAGAAAAAAAACTCTCCACCATCGTCTTGAAGTAATGTGAGAAAGGAGCCCAGGGCTTCAAAGCCAGGACCACAATTACAGAGAGAGGCTCGCCGCACTCGGCTGTCCGCAGGCTGAGGAATGGGCCTCCTCAGCCGAGCGGGGCCGTAGAGTTAGCAGGAAGCCCCAGCGCTGACCTCGCCGCCCCCTGCCTGCCATCCATCAGAGGTCGGAGGGCACCAGGACACCTCCATCCATCCATCAGAGGTTGTTTACTGCCACTGAGCTGCAGATGTAGGTAATGGCAAGGCCACGGCGGCCCAAGGTCACCGGCACATGTTCAGTTCGATTACCGCCATCGAGCCCCAGCCGTACAGGAAGTGCTGCTCTAATAACAGCACCAAACGCTGCCAGTGTGAAGTCCAACGTGTCCATCATTAGACTTGTGTGTGTCTGCATATTTAGCGAATGATTTAATTTGGATTGATTTGGAAGAAGTGATCAACAATAATTATGTGTGGATGAGAAAATGGGACCTCTGCAGCAAAAAGCTACAATTTTGTTCTTCACGTACATGATTGTGTTCTGCATCAGTAGTTGCTTATGTTCTTTAAACTCAAACGTCATATTTCCACACATTGGGACAGTAAAAGATAAATCCAGACACTCTGTCTCTGCATCCACGGCTGTAGAGAGTAAAGATTTATTCATCCCTGTTCACAGCTCATTTAAACTTTCCTAATGACCCCTCACACCTTTCAGAGGGTTGACTGTTCAGCCATGACAAACACGTTGTTAACCTTAGTGGAAATTTACCTGCTTAAAGAGAGAAAACAAATCTTTTAGAACTCGAGCTAATTACAGTTGGATTACAGCAGCTTCTTTATGAACAAAACCATGTTTAACTTCAACTGCATTTCAGCCATAAGAGTCCCTGAAGCAGGACCAGAACAAGTTGCTGACTTGTTCTGGTCCTGATAATGCTGATGATTTTAAATTCAATAGTTCCTGGAATTTTCCTTCAAAACTAGACAACACATAATAATAAGAATAATTCTTGTTAACATTGACTTATTTAGTTGTGTTCTTGTTACTTTAGACCCTTTTTAAACTTGACTGAAGAGGCCGCTCAGGTTCCTAGTGTCTGTGCACAGTACCTTGTGCCCGGACTGTAAAGTTGAGCCCGTTTTAAATCTGATCATTTGCAGTGGCTCAGAAACAAACTGATGGTCGTTTATTTAAATTCAGGCTTGTTGGTGCAAATTCACGCAGAAATGGATCCAGACGTGTAGGAATCGTTTAGAGATTTTATTTCTGTGCAGCAGAGCTTCCTGAAAGCTAAGACCAGCAAAGGACCAAATGTGGACCATCAGTTAGGTCTTAGCATCACAGCGTCTCTGGGTTTGGTTAAAATAAAGGTGTCTGTGATCAGACCCAGTGCGAGGGAGGCTGTTCTGTGAAAACATCATCCATTACCTCAGTGACAGGCCCCCCAGGGACCCCGGGGCCCCGGTTCTCTGTGGGGGTCGCCTTTATTGACCTCTCAACCCCCTCACACACACATAAAAATGTCCAGCATGTGGTCACATACATCACGGAGCAGCCTTTCTTCCCTGACAGAGTAAACGAGAGTCGGTCAGATAATGAAGCGACAGATGGAGAAGAGAAACTGGCTGATTTCTCCTTTTCCCAGGAATAATCTGCTGCTTCTTCCTAAAAATAAATGCTTCTCATTGTTTGTTCCTTTCTAAGATGGAACAAATCTGAGTGCATTGTATCAGAGGTGAACCACTGCTGCCCAGTGCTGACATGTTTGTAAAACAGCTACACACCAAATGAGTAATTACAGGCTCTTAACAGATTTACTGCCACACTAACCAGCATCACCTCCCCCACATCAAGGCATCAAGTGCTGTGTGGCTGAAGGTGTGTAGCTTGTGTTTACACGGTGTCTCACTCACTTGTCTCCATTAAAAGTTGTTTATGTTCAGACTTGCCCGCTACCACACACTTAAACCATCCCAACTTTCTCACACTTTTCTCTGTGGGATTTTAAGATTTGTCCAAGTCATATTCACCAAACCTCAAAGAACCCTTCACTGCACAAACGTGTTGTAAACTTGAACCACTGTCTAACGAGAAAGTGCGTGTGTGTGAGTTTTGATAATTATCATAAATCTTCCTAAACTCACCACATACCAGCACTGTTCACAGAAATGTCACATGGGGGAAGGAAGACAAGGCCCAAAGCTTGTGGTGGGCCTCTACAGAGCACTACTCATCCTCTTAGATCTTATTGGACAGCCGTCTTTGTTTAGTATGTTCCGTATGTGTGAAGCTGCTTTTCTTCCTCTCAACAAACAAATGATGGTGTGCTCACCTTTAGGAACTGTGTTCCTGTAAAATTTAACAGCAGAGACATAATGATGAAGTTAGGTGATGAAAAATTACCTCTCATATACAGAAAAAAAATCACAGCTAAGACATTTTTTTCCTGAACCTTATCGTGTTTATTTAGTGCGTAAACCAACCAAACCACCATGTTTCCAATGTCGACAACATTTTTTAACAAACGCCTTACGCCACTCGTCATTTTGGCAGGTGCCAAAGCTATTTTCAAGCTAATTTCAACAGACACCTGCTGCCATGGAGGCGGTTTTTCAACAAACGCTTGTGAGTTGTTGAGAGACAGAAACAAACGGTGGTCATTTAAATTAGACTTGATGCATTTTTGGTGCCTGCTCCTTCGAACCGTTTAGACTGTGAGAAAACCTCTGTTTGCATAGTATAAAAATGATTTCCAGTGTCACAATGTTCTGCTGGAAACGTGAGGCACAGCTATGATGAGTCGATCAAATCCACCTGAACCTGAGCCTCAGTGCGGACAACTCAAAGCTTTGTAAACAGTTGTAAACGTGGTCCCGGACACTGATTGATGTCTAATCTGGAAATGATTCATGAGGAGAAATGTTCAGATTATTTCCAGGTTCAGATGACATTTGGTGCTAGTTCAGATTAGCAAACCTTAATTTTAATTGAGTAGATAAGACAAGGAAACCAGAACCATCGTGAGAAGGAAGACCTGATATCTTGTTTTCTATGAAATCTTCAGCAGAACATTTACAGCTCCTCCCTGAACGAGGAGGCTACTCTGATGAAACTACCTCCTGATTATTGCACTTTGTGGCAAATTAAAGTTTAGGCCAATCACCGGCTATCAGAACAGAGGGAAACCGCAGTTTGAGCAGAGAGACGGGCAGAACAACAGGAGACCTTAGTTTCTGTCCTCACCACAGACAGGGATGTGGTGAATCCTGATGGTCTAAAGCTGCAGTGTGGGTTCTTCTGTGGCAAAGAAAAAGTCCATTCACATTTAGATCAGTGAGGCTTTAGAGCAGAATAGTTAGTGAACCTGCACAAAGCAAACAGAAATGAGCTACAAGGTGAGGAAGCAGGAGACAAGCAGAAAATGTTTGGGTAGTGTTTGCTGATCTTCCACAGGTTCATCTAATGTGTCTCCACCAGGTGTCTGGTCTTTGCACAGTTAAATGAGTCTGAACTTAACTAAAAGTGCTGTTTTCTGTGTCACGGACCTGCAGCAGCTGGTTTCAGTCACCACGTGAAGAAACTCCGTCGCTCTCGGCTGCTGCAGAGGAACATTAATTATTGTTCACAGGAGCTGAAGTTCACTGTGATCTCCTGGACTGTTTCCTAAAGCTCATACCAGTGACTGACATGGTGTAAAGATCTGAACCCCACAACAACAGCAGTATTGAAAGATGTCAGCATCCTGTTTATTGGACAGTAACACTGTGAGAGACAAAGTCTTTGTTTTGAGGCTTCAGTCTGATTCATTCCTAAATGAACTTTACTATGCTTTGTCCTGATGACACTGGACCACTGCTTTATGAAATTACAGTTGGTGTGATCAGTGTGGATTCCTAAAAAATATTCTAAATAAATCATTAAATCAAAAGTTTCAAATGAACCATGTGCATTTAAAAACTCTTTTTCTTTGTAGATCTACTAAAAAACATAATCAAAAATCAAGATGGACAGTTGTTGCAAAGTGGTTTTTAAATTGTTTACTTGTTGTTCCTTAACTCACCTGCTTGTTCTTTTTAAGAATTTACCCAGCTGTTGATGTCTCCATATCTACATCCTCTGATTAGTTCAGGTTTTTCAGCCTCATGATGGTCTGGTCATGGGCTCTTCTGTGTTGTTACAGCTCTTCTGAACAACAGATTCCAGAATCCACACTTGAAGTCAGCTGTAGACCTAATGAGGCAATAAAACACAACTGGTCATGGAACAGCTGAGCAGCCAATTTGCCACTTACTTTTGAGCCTCGTGTATTAAAGATTTTTGACTAAACACCAGTGAAATTCTAGACTTTCAGCACATCTTTGCAGATCGTCCACCTCACACACCTCTTGTTTTAAATGCACAGTAGAGCTTCAATCGTTCAGAAATCTGTGTAACAGAACAGATTCTGTTATTATAATCTACAAAAATGTGATTATCTTTGCAAAAAGAGAGCATTTCATACAGAGGCAACTTATGGGGCTTTACATAGTCAAAAACATGAACAGGTATATGTATAGAGATAGCAGATGTACAGATAGATATGATGGATATATGCAAACAGCCTCAGGCCTGTTCTGATCCCCCCCCCCAAACAGTCTCATTACAGGCCTCTCCTCCACTTGGCTTCCCTCTCTAATTGGTTCACTCCTTCTTGTTGTTAATTATGCTCCACTTCATCTTCCCTTAATGAGTCTGGCCCCTTTCCTTCTTCTTGAGCACTAATTAGCAGCAGTTTCGCAGGAACAACAAGAGGAAACCAGGGTTGTTATGTTTATCTAAAAGCTCACATCTTGCTGTTTTGTCCCCCTGTAGCACCCGTACCCATCGGAGGAACAGAAGAAGCAGCTGGCTCAGGACACCAGCCTCACCATCCTGCAGGTCAACAACTGGTGAGTCTTCTCCCAAAGCCTCAGAGGCAACCTGAGTCTAATGATTCTTATGATCAGCTCCTGAGGGGGTTCTGTCTCCAAATTTCCCCCAGTTACAGTTGGGGGTGGGGTGGGGGTGGAGGGGATGTTTGAGAGTTAATTGGAGGGTGGAGGTAGAGACCTGGAGGGAACATCCTGAATCGTTTCGTTCACTTGTGTGTTTTGCCTCCACTGATTCAGCATTCAGTAAAAAAAAATCAGTATCATGTAACTTTCACACAGAGGTAGTAGAAGTACACAAACAAGTTAAGTTGAAGTATTAAGTACATGCTCAGAGACTAGTCAGGCTAACCTTTCGTTAAAACATACTTGCCGTACTAAAAGTAAGAGTTACTAATTATGCAAAATGATATAAATTATATTGTACTGTAATAATTTTTACATGAACATGTTGCAGTAATTAGCTGATTTTAATCATGTAATGTTCCAACAAATCTACATCTGAACAGGAACTGAAGCTGTAATTGCACTGGAGTAAAAAGTAACATTTAAATTTTCAAGTTAGAGTACAAGTACCTGAATGCTGTACTTAAGCATGGCACCTACATTACAAGTGTTTAAATGCACCTTCAGGATTCTCCATCAATACAATGAGGCTCCTATTAACTAATCCTGCTCTGACCTCTGACCTGGCATTTTCCAGCACTGGTTTATTCAAAAACAGTGTGTGTGTGTGTGTGTGTGTGTGTGTGTGTGT
This sequence comes from Channa argus, assembly GCF_033026475.1. Lineage (NCBI taxonomy): Eukaryota > Metazoa > Chordata > Actinopteri > Anabantiformes > Channidae > Channa > Channa argus. The sequence goes on from NC_090199.1 coordinate 806,290, forward strand.
GTGTGTGTGTGTGTGTGTGTGTGTGTGTGTGCTTATATTTAGCCAAATCACTTTACAATGTTTCTTCCCTGTAAAGTGCAAGGAGGGACCGGGAGTCGAACCCCTGTGTCTGTGGGCGACTTACCCACTGAACCACAGCATGTGTGTGTTTGGTGATTGTGGTAGGGTAGCTGCTGTGCTCAGCTCAGCTCTGTCTGTGGAGACGTTCAGGGACAGTGCAGAGTGTAGGTCAGCAGCAGCTTGGAGGCTCGGGCTCATTGTTTGAGCATAAAACAAAGGAAAAAAGTTGTAAAGCATCAAATGTTATACAGGTGTGTACAGGTGTCTGGCTGTGTAGACAGGGTTTCTTTCAGTCCTTTTAGAGACATCTCCTTTATCACTGAGGTCTGTAGTGAAAGGGTATTTTTGATGCAGTACTTCAAATAACCACTAGGACATAAGTCTGTGGTGCATTGACATAGCACACTGTTATGTACAGTGTGGCTCCCTTCAGACTTAAAACAGACACCAGTTGGCTGCTCTCCCCTCACACTCATAACCAGGCAACTTATCTGGACCAGAGGGAAACTCCTGATGCACATAACTGTACTGTCTACTCTGATTTGTGGTTAATTCCCTAACAACCTTTGCATGACTGAAAAAAGGCGAAGGGAGCATCAACATGACCCATGTCCGACACTAATCTGCCGTGTTAACATCTTACTGAAGGTGCCATATGAAGGATTCCATGTCTGAACAGAGCTCTATATGTCACAAAGACCCTCATCATCAGCCTTTATAACACTCAATCTTCTGCCACCACCAACTGCAAGCTGCTCCAAGTTAGTTGTCCGCGTAAAACATTTGTCAGACATCTCATGGTGTTAAGGGGTCACAAATGAATGAAGCTTTTCCTCCACTGCGTCACACTTTGGGAGTTTGACTTTTCTATCTTTCGCACAACTTATTAACCACAGACACTGGGAACCCAGTTGAACAAATAAGGCAAAAACAATGCACTTAAAGATTCATTTGAGCCTGTGAAACTGTTTTCAGAGTTTCTCTGAAGGTGCTGAAGTTTCCCTCTGAGGCACTGAATTCTTTGTGTTATCAGCTTCAAAGAGGAAGCTGCATGGATATCAAAGAGGACTGACACCGAGCAGACATACAATATCTAATTCTGTGATAGTTTATCTTCCTCTCCTCACCCTTCTGCCTCCTCTTCTCCTTCAGTTTAACTCCATGAAAAGGCTGTTGCAGCTTTTGTTTTCCTGAAAAGGAAACAGTTTTTTTTTTAAACCCCTCTCCTCCCTCTTTTCCGAACAATTTCAAATGGAACCATCGAAGCCAGGGGTGAGGAGATGGGGTAGTTAAGGCAGGACATAAATCAACTAGAAAAGCACTGAGTTTTCACTCTGGGGTGGGTCAGGAGGGGTCGGCAGGCGGTCCAGAAGGCTTTGAGCTGGGGAAGACCAGAGCGCTGCACTGCATAGGGGACGCATTGGGGAAAATGGGGAGTTAAGGGGGGGGATGTGTGTGGATTGGGGGGGGGTCACAGGAGGTGCTGGGTCATAGGTCGCGCATACCAGGATGATGGCTTTCAAGAATGTACTTAGCAGGGGACATGTATGAATGCACCGCTGCTGCAGCAGATCCCCCCCCCCTCCCTCCCCCCCGAAACCCTGACACCATCAGCAGAGTTCAGCCTCTGCCTTCAGTGCTGTTAACACCTGGTTCATTAACTGTGGAAAAACACTAAACACAGTAGAAGTACAATGTCGCCTTGCGTACAGTGATAAAGAAGTGACTGTACATTAATCTGAATTTACCTTGAATCAAACTGTTAGCTGAGCATATAGCTTAATGACACCAAGCACAGAAACATTAAGTTTAGACGACCTGAAACCAGTGTAGTCTAAGAACTGATCCAGCAGCTAAATGGGACCAAAGTCTTATGTCAAACAGAACCATAACCTGGACCTAATGTGAATGAATCACTAGCCAAATGGAACAAATGTTAGATCTAATAAACTGTAAACTCTTTACTAAATGTTTAACTGTACTTTATTTACTCGGAGATAAGAAAATCGTGGCAGTATTAATCGTTGATTGAACCCACTGAAGACCAACTGGACCAATAGCTAATCAGAACCAGTGTTTTAGCTGCTAACCTGAACTAAAGGCCAAATGAAACCAAACTGCTTTAGCTGCTGAACCTGACTTTGCAGTTTTAAAACTGGACCACTGGCTAACCTGAACCAAACTGTGTTAGCCGCTAAAGAATAAAACTAATTCCCTGTTAATTAGCACAGAAACCCTCAATATGTTTTTAAAATAATCTTTTGTAAAAAAGGGTCCTTGTCAGACTTGAAATCAATTTTTTGTTGCTAATGAAGATCCACAAAAATCATCTGTATGTTGTTTTTATTTTCACTCAAGTAATAAAACCTGATCAGAGAAACATCAGTCAGTTTTCTATCTGTGAACATATAAACAGTTTTCCTCCCTCTTTTCTTTTTTTAGGTTTATCAACGCGAGGCGGCGGATTGTTCAGCCCATGATCGACCAGTCCAACAGAGCAGGTGAGTTTTTTAATGTCTGTGTTTCCAGACAATCAAATCCAGGAGAACAGGCAAATATGAACATTTGAAATGTTGGTAAAGTTCCTGTTTAGCGGTGGGTCTCAGAGGTCAAAGTCTCCTCAAACACTGTAACAATTGTGGTAAAGTTTCTTTTTCTTTCATTAACTGCTTGACCAAGCGCCATTTTGGCCGCCTGGGTAGTGAAAAAGAAATAGCACTATGATATATCCAGAATGTGCAGAAAGTGAGGAAGTCATCACTGAAATTTTCAGTCCTGTAGCAGGAAGTTGGAAATAAAAGGATAAAAACTACTGTGACAATATACGTGTAGTATTCAGAGGTATTATAGCAGTAATCAGCAGTATTCCAGTTTCCGTTGCATCCAGCAGACGTGTACAGATGGATCTGAGTTTCTGAAACCAGAATGTGATGTTTACTTGCACAGAAGTTCCTCCTGCTTTACTTTGCTTTCTTGGCTCCTCGCTGCGTTAAAGAGAACTGAGAGGCTTAAACTCAGATTGAATGGCCTCTAAACCCCAGCAGGATTAGCTCCAGACAAAGATGCTAATCGCTTTGACTGACCACTCCATTGAACATTTTAACCTGGGATTAAAACAAATGGGAGCCCAGCTAAAGCGGGGCTAAAGTACCGCTAGCCTTTTAGCCCCCGCTCTTTGTGGGCATTAACCCCGGGGCTGACTTCCACACAAAGGCATCGATACGCTGAATGACAGCGATGACAAACTGTTGACGGTTCGGTCCTGGGAATTTTTATGTTCAGAATGAGAAACTTTCTGATGTTTGCGTCCTCGTGAGGATAAATATTCTCGATTTAAAGTCATCTCATCACTGATTAATGAGCCACTCCTCCTCTTCCTCCTCTGCTTACTTCCTCACAAAGATCAAATGTGAAATGATTAAAAATTCGCAGCACAAACAGCTGCAGAAAAAACAGGAAGATACACAAACACAATTTCAGTGAACAAACAACAAAGATCTTGATACTGATCTTAAAGGAATCAAACCTCACAAAGAGACAGTTTGCTTAGTATTTATCTAAAGAGGAACATTGTCAGAATATATAAAATTATTTGTTTTTGTGCCTTTTTAAGTTTTAAGGGCTGCTAAAAATCAACACAACCAAAATCACCCTTTTCAAGTCATTGTCCCCTTTATTTATAACCGGAGGTTATGTTAAGTATCTTCCTCTGAGAAATGATCAATGACAGATTGATGAAGAATTGTATGTGTGTGTGTGTGTGTGTGTGTGTGTGTGTGTGTGTGTGTGAGGCAGCAGCTGTCATTGCGTCCTCTACCTCACTGTGTGAATGTGAGAGTGAGATAATTAAAAAGAGTAATCACCATCTCCATCCACAGTGAGCCAGGCAGGACCGTACGGTGCAGATGGTCAGCCGATGGGAGGCTTCGCCATGGACGGACAGACACACATGGGAATCAGACCACCTGGTAAACACACACACACACACTTAGGCATTTGTCTGAGTCAGGTGGTTCATTCTTTTAAAATTCCCAGTTACCCCAGGCTGCAGATGCTGTGGGCTCAGCTCTGACTGGTGTGTGTGTGTGTGTGTGTGTGTGTGTGTGTGTGTGTGTGTGTGTGTGTCCTGCAGGTCCTGTGGGTGGTGTGGGGATGGGGATGGGAGTGGAGGGACAGTGGCACTACATGTAGCAGCACCTCCACCCCCACCCTGCTGTCAGAGGAGCGGCCCAGGAAACACTGTGAGTGAGTCAACGCTCGTCTCTGAAATCACTTCCTGTTTACGGTCCCACTTAACACATTCACTGTCCAAACGAATGTGTCTCTGTCCACTGTGACTATTACAGCAGCCGCCATCTTGAAGAAAAATGTTTTCTTTGTTTGTTGTTTCTTTCCATGTTTTGGCCAGGACAGCTGTCACTTTACCGTGGATGGATAATTAATTTACCTTATTAAAACTCACTAACTTCTGTGGTTTTTACATAAATCTCCTAGTCTGGTTAGACAACGTCTCTTAGAACAAAAGTTTGTTGTTGTCAGTCACAAAGGCCCATTATTATCTGACCCCTGATATAGACGGAAGGTGTATTAAAGGTGAATCTGTGTGTTTGGACAGTCAATCAGTCAGTGCAGGACACCTCACAGTACCCATCATGTAACTGGTCCAGGATAGAATGAGTACATGTTTACTTCATAAAGTGAAAAAAAATACAAATTAGAAACAGTTGTTTTCATCCAGCACAGTTGTTTTCTGTGGTCTCTTTGGTCTTTTGATGCTCCTGAACTGGTTTGTTTGTTCTTCTTTGATTTGGACAAAACCGATGTGTCTGTTTTGGTGTTTTCAGTGCTCGTGACGGCTCTTTGGACTTCAAACTGACACTTCTCAAGAACAGGTTCCAAATGCATCACATGAAATAAACTCTAGAGCTTGTAAATCAGCTGATGAGGTTTTGAGGTGCATGTGAGTAACTAGCTGTCCAAATAGTCCTCAGTATTTAAAATTAGGGGTATGTGAATGAACTGTATTTCAAAGTATATTTGGACCAAACCATTCATTTAAAGCTGACAGTTTACACTTTATCATTTTATTGGTCAGGCAGAGCAAAAATAACAAACCCTGTCAGTGTCCAAGTACTTATGGCATTGACTGTATAGAGACAGTGAGTTGTTGTAAGTGGGCCTCTCACAGGCCTTTGTGTTTGGACTTAAAGAAACTGTGTGTGTGGGAGGTGTTCAGGGTCCGTGCAGATCGTAGGAAGCTCACAACCTTAATCTGCTCAAATACAGGACAGTAAAACTTAATAAGGATCAGAATTGGTTCGGCTTTATTTTTGCTGATATCAGCCCTTTGAAATATGCCCAGATCATCACAGATAAAGATACTTAGGATTGGATCAGGATGTCTCGTCTTTCTATAAATTGGGTGAACTGATCCTTTATTAAGAGCTTTAAGCTGACATGGAAGACAAAAGACAAATCTGCAAGATGAAAGAAACCCTAATGGAGGGAGGAACCAATGAAAGGACAGAAAAATAAAGGAATTACCAAGTGAGCAGAGTCGGAGTGCTATCAAACAGGACGTCAGAACAACTCCTCCTCACTAATTAAAGCCAGTTCCCTGTGATTTAAAGGCCAATTAATCCTCTGAGATCCTCTGCACATTGTGTCTAATGAAAGCATCGTTAGTACGAGGACGCACAATGCTCTCATCTCTTTATTTGATTACACTGAGTCCAATTAGTGTGTAAGCAGTTCTCATTATTAGCCAGGAGGAGGGGGGCAGTGAACACAGCATAGGCGGGGTCTAGGGGTAGGGGTGGGGGTGGCAGTGGTGGGGTGGGGGAAAAGAAGTGTAGAGATGAGGATTGGATGGTGCTCAGTCACACAGGAACATCCGTGAACATCAGTCTGGGGAGAAGCCTCATCATGAAACACACTGTAGTATATATGTTGACTTACAGACCTTGACATCAGATCCACTCGTGCTCAGACCAATCAGAATCAAACGTGTGCATGTTTTCGACAGCTGTGAGGTTCTCGCACAGAGAAATGTTTCAATTATTACGTCCAGCCCGTTTACATCACAGGGTAAATGACCAGCGGTTGAATAGCAGCATATACTGAACGGGGTTCCTAATAAAGTGACACTACTGTCACTTTCATTCATTTATTTTATACTTGAATAAAAATCTACATTTTGTGGCTTAAAACCAGCATAAAAATATCAGTTATTGATCAATGTAGATTATTTTTCTGGCTCATTCATAAATTAGAAAAGTGCTCTAGAATGAATAATAATTTTTAGTTTGCTGATCCATCCGTCCCTTCCTATTGTCCAGTGGAGCGCTGTGTCTGGCTGCTGTGTGGACAACAGTGCAGGTCTAATCCAGGCTGCAGACAGACACCTGACCAGGCGTCAGTGGAGGAGACTCTGTATTGTCTTTAGTGTCTTTAAGGTGAATGTGGATTATGAGATTCATTTAGAAAATTAAAATAGAAATCACTGAACCGTGCACACACCCCACTACTAGAACTCTACTTGGCTTTGCTCGTTCTGGTTGGACCAACATTTAATGAGGACATATCTCAGCCGAGGACACGTGGGGGAGATTCTCCTGGCATTTCTTCCTTTTCACATGTGTCCTTCTGTTTCCTCTGCAGGACTCTGCTTGACCCCCTTGGCTGCAATGGAACAGGGCCCCACACCCTCCCTCACTTGTCCTCCCCTGTTCCCCGTGAGGATGATGAGGAATCACCTGACCACCAGCACTGCTGTCTCCACAGACACCAGCAGAAACAGACACAGAATTAGGGCAGATCCAAAAAAACTGCTCTGTCTTTTTTTTTTTCTTGTTCTTTTTTCTTTGGAGTTTTTAAAAAATCAAGACAGAAACGGGATCGTGGTGTTTCTGGGCCATCTCTGGACTACAGAATGGACATTTTGAACATGTCTCCTTGTCTACAGCTGAGGGAAATAAGGGAAATGTCTTTATTTCTTTTGTTTTTGCAGAGACTGAAGCTGTGGACTATGGACTGCAGAGCTGTTTGGACTCTTAGAGACACGTTGGTCTGCACTCTGGCGCAGTCTTTTCCACAACAGTCTGTCTTAAACTGAGAGGACTTTTCACACTGTGTGTGTTTGTCTTTTTTTCAGAGACGTCCTGTCCTCGAAAATCACAAACCTTTGAGTTTGTAAATAAAAAAGTGAAGAAACCTTGTGTTTTGTTATTGACCACCTTTGGGTGTTCGTGCTCAAGTTCCTAACAAATTGGAGCTGTGGATGGACCAGAGTTCAGAGGATGAGATTTTCTATTCAGGGAAACTTTGTGGAGGATGACGTTTTTCTCTTTGTTTATTTAACTGGTGCATCTAAAGCTGAACAGAATTGTCCATAGTGTGTTTTAACTTGGCTGATGGATCACAGTCTGTCTGTGTTCAACCACTTGTTCAGCCAGGGCCTTAATCCTGCTGTTGTCCCTGTGTGGAGAAGCAGCATGTCTTTCCTTGTAAACTCTCGTATTGTGATGCCTGCTGATGGTTAAAGGTTGAGGTTTCATCAGCAGATAAAAAATTTTATCATTAGATTGTCAAACAGACCAGTTCAGCACAAAACCGGTTCGTGTACTCTGGTCTACAACCAAAACAAGGTCTAGTGATGGCACCAAATGCCAAACAGCATGTCAGAACTTTACAGCCAATTTCTTGACTTTCTCTACAGGATCCAAGTGGGAACAGGTGTTTTTGTCTCTTTAGTATTAAACAAACATGAAACTTTAACCTCAGCTTTGCAATTCTGTTAAAGTATTTTATCAAGTTCATGAATCGCTGCCCTGGAAAATATGTGTTTATGTAGAACATGAATAGGTTTTATTGGACCAAACACATTTTCAGGGATGTTCACTGGGAAAGTTGTGAGAGTAAACAGAGAGACTGAGTTGTCAGTGCGGTTTGGTTTGAGCTGTGCAGGCGCTTTGGTTAAAGTCCTGTTCACTTAAACTGGACTTAAAAAAGAAAAAATCTGAATCTGAATCAGAAACCGCTTTACTGTAAAGTAGGTTTTCACAAAATGTTTATATTGGTTTTCTTCTCTGAAACTACTTGAAAGTGTCAAAATACACAAAATAAACTAGCACGAATTTACTTGTACATGAAATAAATGAAAGATGAGTTTGCATTGCGTTAAAAGAAGTAACCTGAAATGTCTAAAATACATTTGAGCCCATTTTGAAGCTGTGTAAGCTTTTAAAAACAAAACGGAAAGAAATGTATTTAAAGCCAGAACATAAACTGAACATTGAGGTGTGATAGTAGCAGCTGCAGCAGAGACACGAGCAAAAGAGGAATTTTAAGATTTTTCATTAGGTCAAATAAAACCAAAGAATTATGGGAAATGATGTAAATATTATTTCAGCCACAGCTTCAAGTTGTTGCTTTGTTCCAACAGCTCTGCTAAATTCAGTTCAACTCACATTAACCAAACACCTCCTGAAGCCTTGGGCAGAAATGAGGGGAAGTAGAATTTTGGGAAGTTTGTGAGAGTCGCTCCTGTTGGGACAGAAAAGCCAGTGGTCTCTTCTCCTGGTGAGCAGCAGACCTGAGGGACGGCTCCTTCTGTCTCTCTCATGCAGCTCATCCCCTGGAATTTGGCTGAGGAGGGAAATAAAATAAAAATGCAATTTATGAAAATCTGCTCCAAACACTTGAATGGAGATTAGTTTCCCTCACACTCCAGTTGGCCCCCTCAACGCTCTGCTCTCCCAGTCCGCTAGAAGTTTCCTAGATACACCCCATTTCAAAGCCGAAGGCCACAGAACTGATCATTTATCTTCCTCCTAAAATCTATTTCTAATTTGAAGCAGGAAGTGTAGCAGAGTGCAGATATTCAGCAGCTGGAGGAAACGACTTCTTCACGTGCAGCCAGTGGCTGGAGATTATTTTAAAGCAGAAAACGTGAGCGTTAAAGCAAACATTGGTCCTCTGAAGTGACTGACAGGCGGCAGCTTCAACTCCCAGGCTGGGCTGCCCTCTTTAGGGGACTGTGGAAACTGCCTTCATGTCTGTTTTCTCAGCGCCCCTCGGAGGATCCCACGTGCTCGCTTAAAAATGCAAAAAGAGCAGAGAAAATCGAACATGTTAGAGAAAGTGAAGGGTCTCTGGAGGCACTGGAGGCTGCCGGGACTGTAGCTGGTGACAACAACCCAGTGACGGTAAACAAACAAGTCTGTGAACGCAGCACGAAACAGCAGAAAGTAACACATGAAGGATTTCCACAGGGGTCAAAGGTCATCCTCTGCCTGTGTCAATGAGAGGATGAATCCCACACTGCAGCAGAATATTGATCAAACCAACGGAGCTTCATCCAAAGTAACAGAGTATTATATTTGTACATGTGTTATATGTTTGTGTGTCAATACTACACTGTTTATCATCTAACACATTTTCCACAATGCAGCTCAGTACCCACCCACCCCCCCACACCCCCACACCCCCCCACCCCCACCCCTGCACAAAGTGTTTCACAATAAAGAAAAAAGAGAGAGCAACACTGCATCAGGTTTTTGGAGACATCCAAGCTCTGATGAGTAGACAGAAGAGTAGAGCAGGAACTCGTTAATGTGACTTCTTTCATTTTGTGTCACATTTTTCTGTCTTTGTGGGTTCTGGCATCTCTGTTATCATCTGATTTGCCGTCGCTTTATACAGCGTCAGATAAATCGAGGTTTCCCCTGTTTGTTGTGCCATTGAGACATTATATGTATCATCTGAATCTTGGTGTCTGCGTTTTCTCAGCAGGAAAGAATGTAGCAGATATGAACTGATGCTGATAAACTGGTCCTGAGGAGCGATGGGAGCTGCTTCCCGGGGGACGATCCTCTCTACTGCAGGCTGTGAGTTCTCAGAGGTAACAAGGTTTATCTAAACAAAGCCTACTCCTAATTTGGACTCGCCTAACAAATGTTCTAGGGAGACATCCGCCTCCTCCAGGTCTGGGCCTGTGACTTGCTGGTCCATCAATACTCAGCCGCCATGAGCTCACTCTCTGTTCTCCGTGTGCATCTGTGGGATCCAGGCGAACTGAAAGGAAAGCTGGATAATTTATTGCCTTTAATTAAATGCTTGCTTCAGGAGGGATTAAATGTGTTTCCCCATGTGCGGGGCAACAGGGGAAGGTATTCAGTGTCGGACAGAGGATCCAGGGACTCAGGGAGGGGTGGATCATGGTTACCTTCAGGGAGGAAGTGGAGGAGGTGAAGACGGGGTCAATTTACCCCATTGGTGGACAGGAAGTTGGCCTCGTTTATAAAAGACACTCAGCTGTTCACCTGAAAACACTGAATTTGCTTAATTTAAAATTAGCATGAACTATTATGATTTGCTCTGGTTAGTCTATAAGTGATGGATTTAACTAATTTATTCACTGTGAAAAGATTTTTCTTTACACAGGAAAGCAGAAAGTAAACTCGTACTGTACTGCAGTACTTTAGTAGAGAGAGTCATGTATTCGAAACAGGACACAGTGTGGATGGAAAAGGGTCTAAAGGAAATGAAAAAACGTTTGTGTTTGAGAAAAAGGAAATGTCATAATTTCAGTCAGAGCTCTTCATGTTTTTGCCACAGACAAATTGGCCTGTACACAAACAGGTGAAAGGAACTGAACCTTCCAGATTGTGAGGCCTTCACATGGTCTGCAGACATTTTGCGTCTGATTTTGGTCACTTTTAAAGTGTCTGTGGTTATTTTTGCGTCTTTAAGATTCGTCTCTTTGGTCAGTTGAATTTACATTGTGGTCATTTCGAACATGAAATAGTGACACTCTCTTCTAACCTGAGCCCCCAAAACTCCTCGGCCTTTAGGTGATAGGTCCATCTGGTAACTTCTGCATGTATGAAGACATGAAGACACATGCTCAGAAAGGTTTGGAGGTATTTAAGGAGGAGTCTTGCTCCACCTCCTGGTTGTTGACCATCACAGTGGAATTGGCAGGATGTTTGATCCACAACAGCTACAGTACATCTGCATCCAGTCACTAATATGTCCTCATGTGTTTTACAGTCTGACACAAGGCCAGATTTATTTGTTCTGTTCAAAAGACAGAATAATAATAATAATAACAATAATAATAACCACAACAACAATAATAGCTTTATTTATAAAGCAGTTATCAAACTAAGTACAAAGTGCTGTACATTAAAAAGAAAAGCACAAGGTTAAAATAAGCAAAATGACAAATACTATTTATGTTAAAACAACAGTCTCACATATCCGGAAAGGCAGTTCAATAAAGATGCCTTTTAAGAAATGACCCTGATTCAGACTGTCTGACTTCTGAACAATCTGTAGGAGCTTCAAGTCTTTTTGAAGAAGTGAGTAAAATAGGCTGATCATCACAGCAACGTCTGTGACTCTTCGTATTAATCAGGTTAATGAGAGTGAGGCATTCGCCTACAGCTCAAATCAATTATCTCAGCTCGTTAGTGAGAGGCGGAGCCCAAACTGCCAGTAAACATGAGTAAGGACCTGTGAGACTTTGAGAATTAACAAACACTAAGAGATTAATTTTTATTTAAGCAAAAGCTTAAAAAGTAGTAAAATAGTAACAGTGAAAGCTAGAAACAGTCCCAGTATTAATGGCATTAAAGGTTCAGTTTGTAACATTCTCTAATTTTTCTTACAGACAAATGCTCCACAATTGATCTTATTCTGGACTTTGACGAATTGAGCCGTGACACAGACTCACTAAACGGCACTGGCTGCAGTGCAGAGATTTAAAATGTCTCTGCTTGACCAGGAAGTTTTGGAGCTTCTCGTTTGGTGCAGTTTTTTAATGACTAATTTGTGAACGGTAACTGGGCAGTGCAGGAAAACAGAGTGCTGCAAAACATCTCACATGTAAAACCAGTACTGAGAGCATTTAAGCGGAGCTAAACTAATCAGACAATTCAGGATTCTTCAAAATGTTTTTTTTCTTCCTGTTTTCGTTTCATCCCAGGCCAATACATGGTTTGTATCAGTTGCATACAATGATCATGATTCAAAGCAGAACTAGCAGCTGTACTTATGTCTTTAGCTGCTGTACTGTTCTTTTTTAGCCAGGATAATTTAACAGCTTATGATAATGATCTTTGTTGTATATTTTTGCGTCTGTGTGAAGTCTGAGGGAACTGTGCAGGACTGTCCAAACTGCAGGTAAAGAAGTTTAACCACTAAGTGGTTATTTAACCCACAATATAAACTTTTTGCAAACCTAACAAGTTAGTTTTGGTGCCGAAATCTGGCACGTTTCACATTTATGAGTGCACTCATGCTGATGAAGTCCCACTGAGGTGGTCAGCAGGTGGAAAGGGCCCTACTAACCCACATCTATGGGGTTGATAACAGTCATTTATTGGGGTGTTAACATTGGAAGTGAAACCAAGCTGATGAATAGTCCACGAGTGCTTCTCCTGTCACATATCTTCCCCCCTTCAACCTCTGAACTGGTTTGTCAATAAGGTGTGAAGGCAGAGGTATTGTCCGAACAGGTCTGAATATAAATGGCAGAACCTGAATACTGTCATCATTTCATCACAGTTTGGTTTCCCACACTCCAGTAGAACTCGTCCATAAATCTAAATAATCTTTGATCATGTAGTCCAGAGGACTCACTCAGCGATCCTCAAGCAGAGGACAGCAGGGCTGGACATAATCAGAAATTAGTTAATTAATTGTGGTTTGAGTTAAAATAAGTCAAAAACACACACTTTGGGTTTGAACCAAATGTCTGTTTCAGACTTCTTTTATTTTGTCGTCCACCATCCACCTTCACTAGCAAAGACTTTCAAGGACTAAACAGTTCCCACTTAACATCAGATTCCCCCAAATGTTGAAATAACGTTTTAAAGTAGAGAGAACTCCTACTGTAAAGCAGTAGATTCTGTAGGTCTCCTGTGGTCCAATGGAACTGGTCGTTGGTGTCGGTTGTAAATATTAAACATGTTTAAAATAATCTGTAAGTGGATGGACTGGCAAAGACCACAGACTAGAATCTTCACAGACACAAAGACCATACTCTCTCCAGTCTCTATCAGCACCGACTGACCAGGACCTACTAAGTCCAACCAGTCTTCACCACTAATCACACGCAGAAACAGGGAACATATTTGAAACTAACACCATTTTACGTGAAGCACTATCATCTCAGCAGCACACTTCAAAAGAAAAGGAACCGCTTTGATCATTGAGCTTCCTATGAATCACCTCATCTCAACATAATCAGAACTAAAACCTCTGCTTTGAGCAAAAATGGTTCCCAAGGTAGAAATTCTGTTTTTTGCTGGAATGCTGAAGATTTTGAATCCTGCAGACACAGTAGGCAAAATACTCCAGAAAGTACATAATCAGTGACACCAACACAGCCGTTGTCTACATGTATGTGCTATTAGAAAACAGAGCAGGTACATCCCCGTCCTAACTCTCATATCAAAATCTAAACAAAACCATAAAATAAAAATCTGCTGTAGTGGGAAAACAAACTGTTATCAGTAAATGTTCTGCTGACACTTTCACAATCAACATGTTGTGACTTGTTAATCTGTAGAAAATTGAGACGTGTTGTGTGTCTCTGGACACAGAGTGAATCCTGCTTTAAAGGTAAAACAAGTGCTGCTTTTCATGTCAAAACCAAAAGTTTAAGACAACATATGACACAGGATACAAAGGGCTGAGATCAGCTCAAACCAGGAGCTGACAGAGCCACTTATCGTGGATTTTATAGGGCAGTAATGGAACCGTGACCAGAGTTGTTTGCTCTTGCATTAAAATGGGTGTTAAAGTGGAAATGTGAAGGAAGGCTTGAGGAACATTAGACCTGATGTGTGGTGAGCTGTAAACTGGCTGCTCAGCTGGGGAACGCGTCTCCGTCTGTTTGCTGCAGCTCTGAGGGAGGACAATGCCCAAATGACGTCATGATGACTTCAGCTTGGTTTCATTTGCTTCATGTGGCTTTGGTTTAACCAGTTTTTTTAAACTCTACTATGACCTCCATAAATAGATTTATTTGCAGGATGCTGTTTGCACAACTGTCAAATGTTGCATGTACAGAAAAATGCTGCATGAGGAGAAACATTTAAATGAGTAAGAAAGAAACCATCGAGCTGCTGAGTGCTTTGGCGCAATCAGGTGGAATGATGCTACACAGGACCACGACTGGTTTTGAAATTGTCAACAGAGAGACGCCCTGTGGGAGCAGTAAAATGCCAATAAATGAAAATCGCAGTGATTCAAAGCACCTGAAAGATCTGCAGGATGTTTTCAAAGTTAAAGGATCAGTTTCTTCTTTGCGTTGCACACTGGGAAACCTGACTCAATGTCGTATCTGGTTGTTAAGACGTCACACCATGTGCAAAAAGATGATATACCCTATTAAAGGGTTATTGACAGTTTTTATCACGCCATTAATTGTGGTTCAGATGGAACTAACTGCACCTACCTGTAGGCCTGATGATACACAATTTTCATATGTGTTATAGTCAGACGTCTATAGTCAGTAACTATGACAGAGTAACTGTCCCCATGTGTAAATGAGGGTCAGGGTGGACAACATAGGAGACAGGAGTTCATCTACTGTTTCAAAGTTGTTTTTGTGCCATGGAAGTCTATAAGCCTGTGTGACACTTTCAAAAGCTGTCCCCTAAGCTTTGTCTGTTTGGGACATCTGAACGTTGATTATAGACGTCCAGCAGACATCTAAATAAGGTTTAAATTTTTTGGTTTAAAAAGTTTTTGCAATATTATTTCAGGATGACTTGTAAACTTCACATTTAAGCTTTGGTTCGACCAGAGAGTATTTGTTACTTTCTTTCACAGGGACTGATGTTCCAGACCCCCCCTGGGGTGAAATTCCCCTCCAGTGCATTGGAACTTGCATTTCCACAGCAGGGCCAAAACTTCTGGAAGAGTGAACACAATTGAGGAGCCTGGGATTGAAAAAATAACCCTTTAACTGGTGACAAACCTGCTCAAACAGGAGGGAACAAACGGGGTGCAGAATGTAAAGAACTCAGGTGGAAGGAAGCAGGAACAGAGTGCAACAAGCGTATCCAGATAAGAAAGGCAATTTTAATCCATTCTGGATGCGTAAAATGGGTCCTATAAACATGTCTACATATTAAAGCTACTGGATATCTTTTTTTTTAGATGTTCAGATATTCAACAAATGTTGGACGTGTGTGGACATTCGTGACATTCTTTGTTTGGAGTCTGTGGTAGCTGTCTACAGAAAGTGGGTCAAAGACAGATGTCCATGTTCCTAAATCTAAACTAAAAATCTGTCAGAGATTTTGTATTTTTTGTTTGTAGATTTTTATTTTCTTAATTACATTTTGCATTTACACAGGATCTTTCAAGCCTGGAACTGGGAAACAGTGGATCATCTAAAAACTCTTCTCCTTACAGTCTTTAGACATGAAGTCCTACATTGTTAGTGAGTACTGGGGTCCTATGTGAACACACTTATTTTCTGCTAAAATGTAGTTTATTCTACCTGAGACACTTTTGGTTATTAGTTGTGATTTTGCTTCATAATTCAGCCAAGAGTGTCCTGCAGAGAGGGGGGTGTGTGGTACTGGTGTTTTTTTTAACAGAATATATCATTTAGTCCTACAGTGAGCTTTTTTCACCAGAAAAGTGTCATTAAAATGAAGGCCAAGCTTTCAGGAGCTTTTCAGTTTTTTTAACACCTACAGAACATCTTGGCTGTGCACTGACTTGCAAACTGGGGTTTGATTCCCGCAGTGTACAGATCAACGTTGGCACTGCAGTTTACACCCTGGAGGCTCCGTGGTACTAAGCAGACAGTGATAGATTGGTGAGATTAGAGAGCAGCGTATCCGACACTGCTCTCTGATCCACCGCCTTTTCTGACGAGCATCCACCCATGTGCGAGATCACATTTCAAAGACGGACAATGTCTACTGGAGGAAGAGACCCATTTAGCCTCTGCCACTGTAATGTAAAAACCAGGTAGATGTGTTTTCGTGAAAGTTTTGCTGCTGATTCTTCCTTCAGTGTTTTCTTTATAGCAGCGAGGTTTTCTATTCGCATGCACGGGCCATGAAATATGGTGCGTATCTGCGTTTTGGCTGAGGTCCAGGCAAAGGGTCGGCATATTGGCCCTACAGGGTGGTGATGGATCGCTCGGATTTCACCTCAGCCCACAGCTGCTGAGCTGGAAACAGGACTGCACTCTTGTTACACTGACGTTTTTGGAGTCTTTGTGTAAATGGAACATGTTCATTTTGACTAAAAGACCCCATCACAGCTGTTACAGACCTTATTACAAATGATTGATGCAGATGTTGTAAAATGATTGGTTTGTTTGAACTCTTTAAGTTACTGTATCCTTAAAGTCAGACTCGGTTTCCCGCCAGCAAACATTTCACAGTTGGACTCGGTCCTAATGGACTCTTCTCTATTCAGTGAAATCCACCAAGCATGACCATGTTGGATCATTTGAACTGGGAGATGTCCTGGATGCAAAAATAAACAGTCGGTGGACTTCTTTCCACTTACTCTCAACCACATTCAAAAGTGGAGAGTTAATGCAAAACATTTGAAATTTGTAAAAAGGTGAGAAATGTGTGTATTAAAACAAAAGAAACTTAGTGAATAAGTGCTGATGTATGTGAAACATGACCTAAATGTTCAGGAAACAGAGAAAAACATCATATCAGTGGTGAGTGATGTCAACGGAATAAACACATTTTCATTGTCAGACATGTGATTGGAACTTTATCTCAGTGTGTCCTCATTTCTTTCTGCAGTGATTTCATGGGTCCAAATGGATTATTATTATTTCAATCAACCAACTCCAGATTCTGACATTACACTAGTGGAAGTAAATGTGCATTCATTCACACTTTGAATGGGTTTTTTCTGAATTCTCTTGAAATGTGCAGAGATACCTGTAAAAGTGTATATTAATCTGTAAAAGTGTACTGAGCTTTGTAAAACTGTAAAACAACAAATCTACAAACGTGATATTTGTAAATATATACACAAACTCCTGTGTAAATAAAGTAAATAAGCTTGTAAATAAATCTGTGTCTTTAAATGTGTGCAGAAATAAGTGTATATAAAATCTAAATGTGTACACAATTCAGCAAATTAGTAACATTTGTAATGTGTACATGAATGTGTGTATATGATTTTACTGTATGTAGATACAACAGTTAATGTCATTATTCCAGTGTAACTTCAACTTTGTGTTCTTACTTTATAAAAATATTTGTAGTCCAATTACTTTAAATTAGATGTGTAAGGTGTGGAGCTTAAATTCCTCTTCCGACTCACTTATATCAGTGTAGCAGCGCAGTAATTTAAGAAAAGGGTTTATGCACCATGGACATTTTTTGGCATATGTTTGATGTCAAAGTAAACTTGTTTTTAACAGAAGTTCGCTCCCATTGCAGTGTGTCTGTACAGTCAGCGCAGCAGGATGTGATGATTAATCCTTCCTTTGGGGAAATGCTGGAGGAGCCTGAGGAGGAACGTTTCTGCTGATAGGTTCACAAACAACCCCTGCTGCTGCTGACGGACACACACGTGTGTATATGATGTACAATGTCTCTGATGCTCTATATTAACTGGGATTTACTGCTGCTCTGCATCTTTTATGATGGTTACTGCATCACAGATCCACATACTGCAGAAAAGTGTGGGTCTCCCTGCAATATGGCTGAAAATGTTTGGTTTATAAAATGGGTTGCTTTATATTTGAAAGTATATAACAAAACACATAAAACAATAATAAAAACCATCCAGTGACCACAAGTGTTAGATCGATTATTAAAAGTCAAAAATGACTAATTTTCAAGTAGCATGTTTTACTTTGTACTTGCATCAAGTGGAACACGTTGTTCACAGTGCTGTATAAACGGTGGTAGCTGGATGAGCAGACGGCTGTGCATGAAATAATCATGTGTAATCTGTGTAACTGTACCTAAATATTTTTGTATCCTGTATACAGGTTGTAAGTTCCAACAAAGAATTTTACCAAAGTATATTATTTCTTTTTCTAGATTTAATTTAAACATTTAAAATACACAAAATCATTTCCAGGAAAATAGACAATTTCAACATTTTATAATAAAGTAACGATTGTCGTAAACAGTTGCGTATTTTCCGCGCAGCGTTGTTGCTCTTGAACACGCCCCCGAAAGGAATTGTGGGAACGACAAGATGGCGGGACGTTGGAAACCTCCGCTGACAGAAGCAGTCTCAAACAAAATGAAGTGTAAATAATAAAGAAAAGCTTCGAGAGAAAAACCGGTTTACCGGGAAACCATGAACCGAGGCCGCAGACACTTTGACTCGCAGGAGCCGGAAGCGCCCAGACCAAAACCGAACCGCCTGAGCAGAAGTTTCAGACAGACCCAGACAGCGGCGGAGGGCGACTCTCCAAAGAGCCAGAAGTCCGGTTAGTGACCTTATTTTTTGCTGGTTTTCCTTTATCTCAGGTTCTGGGATCGACGCAAGGCTGGACAACGTCCGGATTAGTTAAAGTTAAAGTTAAAGTAGCTGACCAGCAAATGTTTGTTCCATTCCTCCAGACTTCAAGACTCCCACCAGAATCCCCAGATCCAGAGTGGTTGCTGGTTTCAGTGGGGAGTCTCCACACAACGACTCAGATTTTCAGCAGGACATCATCTGGGACACCACCTCTCCTTCACCCAACAGACCAGGTAAGCTGAAGCCTGATAGCGACATTACTTATTACTGAGTAAAGTTCATTATTTTAGTTGTAATAATGTGGCAGGTTATTTAAAAAAACCTAATAGATAATTTCAGTTATTTATTCAATGCACGTATCCAAAGCTTTTTTCTATATATACACATATTTCACATTTTTGGACATTTGATTCACTGTACTTTGACAAACTGTGTTTGTGTTGTGTGCGACTCCTAAGGTAAAAGAGGTAAAAAATATGGTACAGGACTCGTGGACATCTCAGAGATCGTCAGCAGGATCGCACCAAAGGTCAGTAACACCACTAATGGGTTAATACTTCAAGTTCAATAGTTGCAGCACAAAGTTCATGCTGGAACTTGATGCTGTTCATAACATGAATGTACAGATCTAGTCCAGATTCATTTCATGTGCCCCTGATAAATATGCTTGTTACAACATGGACGAAGGTCGATGTTTAAGTAGGAGATGACAGAAGCCATGTAGTTACTAAACCCTGTTTCTTGAGCTATAAAGAATCAATTTTGTGTTCTGCACTTGTGTAAACACTTTTCTGATGAGGTTTTTCTCCTTGACTTAGATTTTTGCTGCCTTGTACCTCACTTGTAAGTCACTTTGCTTGAAAAAAGCGTCTGCTAAATGACTAAATGTAGATTTCATGTTAATCCACTTTGTGAAGCATGGCAGACCAGAGGTTGCAGAGCCAACTTTACAGCAGTGGATCGGGGACAGTGCCACCATCCCCTGCACTCCAGATGTTCAAGTTCCCAAACCCAAGAAGAAATCTCCGAGGTAGGTTCAGAGGAAGCAGCAGTTATGAGAAAGAACTTTCTCTCTTAGGTCAAACGTAAATGTAGCTTTAAGTTTCCAGCTTGTTTATTTGTGCCACATTCATGTTGCAGCCAAATACTTTTGTTGTTCATTGCCAAACTCTTGGTATCTCAAACGTTTTTTGTTTGGCGTGTTAATTGTGCAGTAAAATCACTAATCTAACCTCAATAACCCACTTTTTCACGTTTATGAAAACTCTGGCCCTCAGTTCAGTACTGTGGAGAAGCCTTTAAGTCTCTAGAAACTTCTCACACTTGGATTTTGTCCCATTCTTCCTGACTGATCCCCTCAGCTCTGTCTGCTTTCACTTCATTCGATTCTATGTGTTATTGAGTAGATTAATGGACAAAAACCCATTTAAATGTGGTAAATATCAATTTTAAATTAAATCTGTAACATAGTAGTGCGCAAATATTTAGATAAAATCAGAAAAGTTTATCCAGAATTTTTTTTATTTATTTTTTATTTTTTTGTTTATCCACAGACCAAATGGAGTGGACGACCTCTTGAAGTTGGCCAAACAGTTTGACTTCAACATGTTCTGTAGAGATGAAGAAGAAGTGGAGGACATGCACCAGCAGAGTTTGGAGCACCTCACTGAGCATGTCTTGGATTTTGAGAACGACAATCAGAACGATGGTTCAGCTTTGCTTCCTGGAATTGGTCAAGCAGTTGTGAACGCAGCAGCTGGAACAGATGTGCAGAAGCACCTGGACCAACAAATGGACAATGATCTGGATTTTTTGTTTGATGGACCGACCCAACACATAAGCAGAAATTTAAGTCAAGCACCATCACCTCAGCGTTCACAAGTAAAACTTATTCCATCACAGCCTTCTGGAAAACTTTCCTCACATGGTCCCGATTTAGGTGCGTCTGCTGCAAACTCTAAAAGTCCCTCAGCAAATTATGAGTTTGAGGATGACTGGGATAACGATGACCTGCTGAATGACTCTTTGGTGTTGGAGATGACACAGAATCCACACAACTTCTCCGCTCCAAAGCATTGCTCAACACAGAAACTTGCCACTGAAGTCAAATATCAAACGCCAACAAATATTCCCATCAGACTCGACCAATCAGCAGTTACTAAAGTAGAGAAAGAAATTGTGAGACAAAGAACAACTTTCAAACTGGAGTCTAACCCAAATTTCTCTGTGAAAGGAAACCACAAAGACACATGGATGAATACGAAGGAAGAGTCCAGCTCAAAAGCAGCAGAAAAACACAGTCAGCCAAGCAGGTTTTTATCCAGTAATGGTTGTTCAGTTGAGGTGGGACCTCAGCGGCAAACACATCAGTCAAACAGAGCAAAGTCAGATCCACAGAAGTCACAGTTTTATCATGTAACGTCTGGTTCCAGCAGTGTGTTTGCTTCTGCTGTAACTAACTCATTTTCTGCAAAAAAGGCTCAGGGTTTTCTAAATAAACATGAGGTGATTTCTTGCCACAACGAGGCTCCTGCTGTCCACGACTTCCTGGACGATGACTTGGACTCTTTCTTCTTGTGTGACCTGGGCTGGGATGATCCAGCTGAAGACAACCTGCTGTGTGAAATGTGTGAGGACGTGGAGAACCAGATCCAGAGTGTGGATAACATGTCCATCAAACAGACTGTCCCTGGCCTTCAGGTTGGGAAGCAGAGAGCAACGCTGCAACCGTCCAACAGAACCTGGGATGACAGGAACCAACATTTTTCATATGGAGGAGGTGGTGCTGTCCTCCGTGATTTAGGTAGAGAAGCTAGCTGCTCATTGGCTGGTGGTTCTGCCTCTAACGTGGCTGCAGGTAAACAGGTGAAGGGTTCTTTCAGATGCACTCAATCAATAACTACTTCAGGTTCCACCAGCAGCTCCACATGTCTTCAGGGGAGCAGCAGGGTCGCGTCAGCTGCTGCAGCACCTCGATCCACAGTCAAAGACCAGGTCACCTTCAAGAGGCCAAACAACCCAGTAGGCAACAAAGGTACGAGCACAAACACACACAAAGTAGTTTGAAACTTTTAGCAGGTACTGATTTATTATCAGCCCTAGTTTGGTCCATAGCAACAACTTCTTTTTAGCAGTTACGTCTGTGGAATAACAGGCCTTCAGCCCTTAAATGTTTTAACTCATATTTTGGTTAATTAAATGGAAACTCTTTGGTTTGGTTAATTAAAGGGGCTCTGCGAGTCTTCAGAAAGATTAGGCCACTGTTAATTCATCAAGAGATGAAGTTTTACAAAGTTTAATTTGTTCCAAATAATTTGATCTTTAATAAAATCCAATATGGATTTTTATGCCTCTGTGCCAGCAACAGCCTTAGCCAGAGGCATTTAGTTTGGGGTTATCTGTCTATAAGTCTGTCTGTACCATTATTGTGAACATGATATCTCAGGAAACCTTGAAGCAACGTCCCCTTGAAATCAAGGATAAGCTGTTTTTCATGATCAAAGAGAAATGTAATGTCTCTCTATTCTAAAAACACGATATCACAAGAACAACCTTGAGGGAACTTCTTCAACTTTGCTGCAAATTTCCACTTTGAGTCAATGATGAGCTGATTATATTTTGTGGGTCAAAGGTTAAGGTCAGTGTGGCTCCATGTCCTTTGGATTCCTCTGAATGCAGCACAGAAATGACTTGAGAAATTATCTTTAATTTTAAAACCAGCATCCACTGGGACCTAGGACAAAGTCGTCAGTGATCGAGGTCACTGTTACATTCCGTTGTCCCTCATTCTTAAAGAGCTTCTTCAAACTTAGCACGTGTGAAAGGACATGCATGTAAACTACAACTTTACTGGCTCTCAGAGACACAGACCACCACAGTGTGTCTCCCACAAAGACACCATGATTCTAGTTTGTTCAAAAACACTGACATTGTGACCAAAAGAAGCATTAACAGGTCTTATTGACCCCACTAGTTGGGTTAAAATGGGTTATTTTCTGGTCCAACTGCGAAAGGTTTATTCCACATGGTTTTCAAAAAGGTTCCTGCAGAAACGCTGCTTTCTCTGTCCCTCCTCTGCAGCTGTGGCTAAATGTTCAGCAGCAGAGATCGAGCTGAAGAAGCAGCAGGCAATGGAGAGAAGACGACAGCGACTTCAGGCCACCCAGAACCTTCGAGCTTTGACTTAGCAGAGACAAATTGTGGAGCTGAACGGGTCCACTTCACCAGGCTGAGGACGGTCAAAGGTGCGCTGCTGTGTTTTTTCTAGCAGCATTACACATTTCTGATTGTTAGGTCAGTTTTTAAAACCTAAAGTCTGTAAATCAGCTCGATATGAGCGGAGCTAACATTATCTCACATGTTCTTGTAAACTGTACTTGTACTGTAATGTCGTGTTTATGTAGTGTTTTTCTTCTGTCACGTTTGTTTCCCAGGTTTTCTTTTTTGGAATTGCACAATGTTGTTTTAAAAGGAAAAAGCTTATTTGCTATTAAAAACAGCTTAAGGCAATTTATCAGGCATTTTGGAGAAGAACCTTAGAGAGATGACTGAAACTGTGTGAATGAGTCGGGTTTAATTAACAAACTTTAGTCATTTCAAATGTTAAAGCTTTGACTCATCATTTGTGCCCCCAGGCCATTTTATGTGCAAGGCTGATACCCTGTTCTAATTAATGAAGCCTTCATTTACACAGTGATTTGAAAAATAATGGTTACGATGATGAAGTTTCCCTCTGCATGTGCTCTCTGTGCTAAGCTAAAGATTTTCCGAAATAACAAACTGCTCCTTAAAGAACCTATAACTCAGCTCTTCTCTTTTTTGTATCATGCTGGTTTTAGTCCACTTTCTAAAATTTCTGTCCACGGTTTTATTTCTTCTTTGATATTTTTAAAATTAGTTTTCTGTAAAGCACTTTAGCAAACTGTTCTGTAGGTGTTTACCATTAAATTGACTTGATCTTTATTGGGATCTTTAAGTTGTTTTCACATTACAGCACAGCTGCACCCTGAACACAGCTGTGTGACTCTGTGGACTCTAATATTCACAGTATTCGTGACAATGGCTGAATATTATCACCATTTTTATCCAAAAACACTGACATGAAAAGAGAGTCGACGTGAAATGTACAGAAAACAATAATACAATTATGACTTATTAACATGTGATAACATAAGATAAAAAGTTTGCATCCCCTTATATTGAAATGGCAAAACACATTCTTTAATTCTTTGTAATTAATCTTATTTAATTCGTCATTGGTGATGCAAAGTTTTGCACTTATAAAATTTTCAATGTTTTACTATAAATTGTTTATACACTGACCAATTTCTAATTAAAAGGAATATTTGTACTAACAATATACAATAAATATTGTGC
The DNA here is from genome assembly GCF_033026475.1 of Channa argus. NCBI lineage: Eukaryota > Metazoa > Chordata > Actinopteri > Anabantiformes > Channidae > Channa > Channa argus. The sequence goes on from NC_090199.1 coordinate 830,212, forward strand.
TGATGGAAAAAAAACATCTTTATTTTGAAATGGCAAAAAAGCAAAACAAGCAGATCAAACATTTCCATCGAACTGTAGGTGAAAGTAATTAAAATTAGCTGCAGCTTTTACCAGCTGCAACATTATTACATCAGTGATTATAATAACAGGAAATTTTATTCTGTGTAATTAGTAATTTTACTTTTAAAACTTTAGTTAAAAAGTATTTCTACACTATGCTACTGATACTTTTACTTCCATAAACTTCTCATTACTTGTCCCACATGTTTACTGAATAATCCTGTGATTATATGTTAGACATAAAGAATTAAACAGAACACGAAAACAGAAACATACAGTAAACACCATGTCAGAGCAGTGTTTTTCAGGTGGACGTACAGAAACGTTGATTCTTCCTAAAGCCTCAAAGTGTAACTCGTATCAGCCGGTCGGAGTCACTGTCCCCGCTCTGCCTCATCAGGCCTCTTCATTAGCAGTCTGGCAGCTGTCTGATGGAGCAGATACGGGTCCCAGCAGGTAAACCGAGCCCCGTTATCAGCAGACAGGTGTGTAACTGTAGTCCTGCACGTCGCTGCAAATCTCAGGCGCAACCATGTGATCTCCCCTGGTTTTATCACGCTCCTGTTGCTCCAACATACTAAAGGATTCACATTACTCCGTTTGCAGAGGAAAATAACCACAGACGTGAACTAACCAGCAACTTAGTGTAGTTAAACATTTTAGTTTCTCCATTCTAATTTTATTCAATCTGAATTTTCATTTGGTTTGAGTTAGTTTTACCAGTGGTTTTATTAGCTTCAGTCTAGTTTTTAGTTCATGGACTTGTTTTAGTTGAAAGTTGTCAAAGACTAATGTGGTGTGACAGATTCAAGATTCAACTTTTCCACTAAACCTTTTTAACATATCGTCATGGAACATTTGGCCCATTTACACCATGTTATGAACCAGCAGCAACTTTTTCTGTGGGTTTAACTAAAACAATGAACTGAAACAGACTTTGAAGTGTCAGGTAAAGTGTAGCATTGAATTCACTGACAGCTTGTGTCATCGGATTAAACCAGATGCAATGAACAGATTGACTGACTGGAGCTATCATGGTTTTGTCTGCTGCTGCTTTTTCTGTTCCTCTGATAGTGAATTTCAAATTAAGTTTAGTTTCCCTTTGATTTTGCTGAAGGGATCAGTGTGATGTGGGCCGACTGTGAGGTCAACCATAGATTTCAGCATTGGTTTAAAATAGTCCCACACAAGTCTCCTACATTTTCTCCCTGAAAGCATCACTTTGTCACTGGATGAGGCCTGAGGCACCATGTCTCCTTCTAGCCTCTGGAGAGCTATTTTATTTTCATTTAATTAGTTTAGTTTAGTTTTCTAGCAGCCATTAATATTTAGTTTTTGTTTTACTTATTAGTGAGTAATTTTTTTTTATTTTAGTTTATGAAAATGTTTCAAAAAACACGTGAAATGACTGTGGAGTTTCTAACAAGATTCTTCACGTGATTTAATTTTTTTCACTCCTAGTGGCCAAAAATTGCTTAGAGCAGCTTTGAACTTGGAAGCAAACATTCACATTTGAAGAGAAGCTGGTAAATGCAGCAGGTCCTGTTTGCGTCCTGTCGGGCAGCAGAGCACTTTCATGGCCCTGACACCTACAACAGCACGACTGAAAGTGTTTACGGAGTCGTCCTCCCCGTTGCAGCCAACACTTACCTGCAGGTGAAATGAAGTTATCTGAGAGGTATGCTGAACTCTGAATGACCCCCCCCCTCACCTCACTCTGCTGCTTTAATTATTCCTAATCCAGTCAAAGAGGACAGTGACAGGTGAGAGGACGGGTTGGTGTCTGTCCAGCTGGTGGAGGCTTTCACAGAGGGCAGCTCCACCAATAACGTACAGGACAGGTTTCACTTTAAAGACGCTTTCTGACATCCTGGATCTGGTTACGTCACGTGTGTGTGTGTGTGTGTGTGTGTGTGCGAATGGGTGAATGGGAATCAACACTGTAAAGTGCTTTGGATAAAAGCGCTACAAGTAGAAGTATACTACAAAAGTATTTACCATTTAAAAGAAGCCGACAGTCTGAATCTGATTAAAATGCTAAAAACAATAAAACCCCAAAACACAACAACAAATTTAGAGTAAGATGATAATTTTATGTTAAGTGAACATTTTACGTTGGGGGGGTGACAGACGAATAAGACAAAACTAATTAAAACTGACGAGTTTTGCAGCCTTGGTAATTGGATGAGCCAGTGATTCATATGATAATTGAGTATTTTAGTATAATAAAGGAGGTTTTATTACAAAATGAGAATAAAAACACATAAATCCATCAAACTAAAGAAAAACAACAATCTCTGTTCAGTCTGAAAACACAATTTCTTTCTGTAGTTATAACCACTGGCCTCTCGCTGACATCTGCTGGTAGAAATAAACTACAGCCAAAAGAGAATCTGAGGTAACTTAGGAGAAAACTGGACCATCAGTGGTAACTTTCAGTTTGTCAAAGTGAGACTCAAACCTCTTTGTTCCTCCGTAGCACATTTCTAGGATCTGTGTTTATGCATTTTGAGTCATTCCAGCTCAGAGTCATCCAGACGTTTCAGGATCTGCAGCCTTTCAAGTTGGTGCTGGAGCCCAAATCACAACCAGATGAGCAGGTTCTGTTTCGAGGTGCGAGGAAGCGACAGCTCAGTATGAATGAGACTTTTAATCTGCAGTGACAGCACAAAGCCGCCGCCTCCTGCAGCTCAGTTAGAAGAGTTCGGAGCTCCACCGTCAGCTCATGAACCCGTGTTGATACTGTGACACGTCTGGAAACTGTCACAAAGGCTGATCCAGATCAGAGTAGGATCAAAACCTAATGGCTCAATGACACTGGATTTTAGCGTTGACATATTTGTTGTATTTTTTAAATTCATTTCATACACTACATTTTAGCACATTTCTTTGTAAATCTGTATGTACACACTCACATCCATTAAAATAATGTTTTGTGTGACGTGACCAACTCAGATTCATGTCAAACACCTTTTATCTAGAAAATTACTGAAAGGTTACAGTGAAAAAATAAAGCTGCGAGATTCAAAATTGAAACTGAAAATGTAGTTTTGACATTTGACAGGACAGATCATGAGAGGGTAAAACATAATACCCCCTTAATACCAGGACCCTCCAGACTGAAAGAGAGAGACAAGCTGAGTCACATCTCTCAAGTTCAATTTGTGCAACTTTAGACCATGTTTTGTCTCTTTTTGGTAATTTTGTCTTTTTGTTTGTTCTGTTTGTCTTTTTGTGATTTTAATTCTTGTTTTTTTCTTGTGTGTTTAATTTTTATTTAACTCTATTGGGGTTTTTCTTTTTTTGCTCAGCTGTAGCTCAGTTGTTCATCAACCACAGTGTCAATGGTTAGATTCCCAGTCTTCCTGCTACATGTTGAAGTGTCGCTGGGAAAGACACTTGTCCTTAGTGTCTGCTACTTAGCGTCTGCTAAACCGACTCAACTTTCAAACAAGAGGATGGTGGTTGACCATCACCCTAAAGCTTAGAGAAGCGAGTTTGCCAGTTCAGTCCTTGGGCTGAAAAAGCAGCCCAAGCACTCGCTCACTCATCAACACCACTGATGTTGCTCTGAACCCCACTGCTCCAGCTCAGCGCTGTAGGATGCTGGGTAAGTGATCCATGAACGACCACATATGCTATAGTGACGTACTTTTTAGCAAACACTGCTGGAGAGTGAGATGAGGGATGAATAACTCAATCTGCAGCAGCTGATCAGTGTCTGCAGCATTTAAAAAGTCTTGAATTTTGTTCCCTCAAAAAGACTGTGGAGGGTTTTAAAAAGTGAAGATAACTTAAAATGTTTAGAAGATGTGAATATTGAGAGGAGCACAAAAAATGAGAAACAATTACTAACATTTTCTTAAAAGGAAAAACTAAAATCTAAATCTGGATCCAGAATTAACACAGGTGTGAACTAATGATTCAATTTTTGACTGAAAGGTTATCAGCAAACATTTTCATAATTAATTAATCATTTAAATTTAAAATTTTTTGTTCCTTTTAATTTTTCAAAACACACATAAATGTCTTTCATAAATATACTAGAAGGTTTGAATCCCCCAGTCAGCTGTTTAAAATTATTGTTAATTTAATATTTGAAAAACTCGGTTAATATTTAAGTACCTAAAAATGTATAGTCCTGATGATTAATTAAAACAACATAAAAAACTGCTGTTTGCAGCCATAGTCACGATTAAACAATAGCATAATGGATTATGTTTTCATAATGATTTTAAAGATTCTTCTCTTTCCAAATGAAAAACCAAAATAGAAAATCTGAAGACTAAAGAAAATAAACTATCATCATAGTAACATAACAATCACATTAAGATGCTCATTGTGTTCAGTCAGTCTCCAAAGACAATTTCCTTTTCTCCAGTAGTATTAAAGTCAAGATAATGTTGTGTTTTCACCTGTGAAGCTGCTGATGAATTTAAAAGTGTGTCGCTGACATCTGCTGGTGAAAATTGAGTAAAACTCTTGTCAGCAGCTTAATCTCTTCTGAGGTGGAAAACAAATGTCAATACTACTACTACTGTTGTAATCTAAAGAACCAAAAAAGAAAACTTAAACCTGTGAACAGTCACAGAACAGAATACAATTCAGACACACACTGACCTCAGCAGCTGCTTTCCAAAGTTTATTCCTTCACTTTGAGGAGAAACGTGCAGGCAGGTAACTACATGTAATGGTTGTATCAGTTTAATAATCGACAAGTAAAATTATAAGGGCACAAATACATTTAGGGACCACTGTGTTATGCGACCGCATGTACAGGTATAATTTGTATGAAGACTTTCAGTCAGGATTTAGAGTTCATCATAGTACAGAAACAGCACTGGTAAAAGTCACCAACCATCTTCTCATGGCCTTAGAAAATGGACTTGTCTCTATATTTGTTCTGTTAGATCTTAGTGCTGCATTCGATACCATTGATCATAACATTTTATTACAGAGACTGGAAGATGAAATTGGGATTAAAGGAGCTGAACTAGGTTGGTTTAAATCTTCTCAATTTGTTCATGTTAATGATGAATCCTCCATGCACACAAAGGTTAGCTATGGAGTTCCACAAGGCTCTGTGTTAGGACCAATACTTTTTACTTTATATATGTCTCCTTTAGGCAACATTATTAGAAAACACTCCATAAATTTCCACTGATATGCTGATGATACCCAGCTATATTTATCTGTGGAACTAGATGAAAATAATCAGTTAATAAAGCTTCAAGCCTACAAGACATAAACGCCTGGATGCCCCACAATATTTTACTTTTAAACTCAGACAAAACTGAAGTCATAGTATTTGGGCCCAAAAATCTCAGAGATATGATGTCCAACCATATTGTTACTCTAGATGGCATCCAGTACTACTGCAAGGAACCTTGGAGTTATTTTTGATCAGGATTTGTCCTTTAACTCACATATAAAACAAATCTCTAGAACAGCCTTCTTCCACCTACGGAACATTGCCAAAATTAGGAGCATCCTGTCTCAAAGTGATGCCGAAAAACTGGTCCATGCATTTGTTACCTCTAGGTTGAACTACTGTAATTCCCTACTTTCAGGATGCCCCAGTAACTAAAGAGCCTGCAATTAATCCAAAATGCTGCAGCAAGAGTGCTGACTGGAACTAGCAAGAGAGATCATATATCACCTTCACTAGCTTCTCTCCATTGGCTTCCCATTAAATCTGGAATACAATTTAAAACCCTGCTTCTTACATATAAAGCTCTGAATTAGTCAAACCAATTAGTCAAACTTGAAGCATGTCTAAAAGACATAAAGACCTGGATGTCCTACAATTTCCTACTTCTAAATTCAGACAAAACTGAAATCCTCCTCTTTGGGCCTAAAAACATGAGAAATATGCTTTCTAACAATATAGTTACTTTAGATGACATAACTTTGGCCTCTAGTACTACGGTGAGGAACCTTGGAGTTATCTTTGACCAAGATTTGGCGTTTACGTCACATATAAGACAAATCTCTCGAACAGCCTTCTTCCACCTACGGAACATTGCTAAAATTAGAAGCATCCTGTCTCAAAGTGATGCCGAAAAACTGGTCCATGCGTTTGTTACTTCTAGGTTGGACTACTATAATTCCCTACTTCTGGGGTGTCCTAACTCTCTAAAAAGCCTTCAATTAATCCAAAATGCTGCAGCAAGAGTGCTGACTGGATTAGGAAAGAGAGATCATATTTCACCTTCACTAGCTTCTCTTCATTGGCTTCCCATAAAATTTAGAATAGAGTTCAAAACCCTGTTTCTTACATACAAAGCTCTTAATGGTCAAGCTCCATCATATTTAAAAGATCTCATAGTCCTGTATCGCCCGAAACTTTCCTTTTTGATAAAGCTTATAGTTAATAATCCTCACTCAACCCTAACTAGCTTTTCTCTATACATTTATTTGTCACCACTGTATGCCATTAATTCTGTGTCCTACAACCTGTACAATGCTTTGTTGTTGCTTTTTTTTGTTGTTGTTGCTTTTTGTTGTTGTTTTGTTGTTGCTTTTCGTTGCTCTTTTCTTTTCTTTCTCCACTTTCCACTCACCCCAACCGGTCAAGGCAGATGGCCGCCCACCCTGAGCCTGGTTCTGCTGGAGGTTTCTCCCATTAAAGGGAGTTTTTCCTCTCCACTGTTGCCTAGGGCTTGCTCAAGGGGGATTTGTTGGGTTACTTCTACATACTTGTGTAGTCTGGACTTTATTCTGTAAAGTGCCTTGAGATGACTTTGTTGTAAATTGGCTCTATATAAATAAAGTTGAGTTGAATTGAATTGAATTGAATTGAATGGTCAGGCTCCATCATATATAGAAGACCTCATAGCACCATATCATCCCAGTACACCACTTCGCTCTCAGAATGCAGGCCTACTTGTGGTTCCCAGAATTTCCAAAAGTAGAATGGGAGGTAGAGCCTTTAGCTATCAAGCTCCTCTACTGTGGAACCAGCTCCCAGTTCAGATTCAGAAAGCAGACACCCTGCCCATTAACTACAACTAGAAAACTGTCTTTTCTCCTGTAGTTGTCTTTGTCCTTCTCTGTCCCCCTCTCTGTGTCCCTTTCTGCAGGTGTCCCCGGCTTTAAAGCTGTGTGTCTTCCAGCATGCAGCTACTGGTCCTACCAATCTGCCCAATGTTTTGTTGTTGGTTTTGTTGCTCTTTTCTTTTCTCTCTCCCCTTTCCACTCACCCCAAAGGGTCGAGGCAGATGGCCGTCCACCCTGAGCCTGGTTCTGCTGGAGGTTTCTTCCGTTAAAGGGAGTTTTTCCTCTCCACTGTTGCCTAGGGCTTGCTCCAGGGGGAATTGTTGGGTTCTCTTTATATATCTTTATAATCTTGACTTTATTCTGTAAAGAGCCTTGAGATGACTTTGTTGTGAATTGGTGCTTTATAAATAAAGATGAATTGAAATTGAATGGAAGTGGGGCAAAGAAAATCTATCACTTAATCTGATAATTCTTTTAAGAAATAATGACTTCCCACTCATTGTTCATGCAGTGACCGGTCATAACGCAGAGTAGTTTTTTGTATATATTATTTTTCCGTTTCTTGTCATATTTGTATCTGATATGTGCTACAACAGTGAAACATTCTGTGCAGATGAGGCTTTTTTATGCTGCTTTTAAACTTTTTTTGTGCCAAGCATTTTTTTTCTCACCTTCACATCTGCTCCTCCTTCTTTGTTCTTACCACAGCTTGCCGCTAATTTTCTAATTATAATTTTAACATTATAGACAGTCGTGTACTTTTTTAGATTTTTGCATTTCTGCCCTTTTTTCGCTTTGTGGTGATTTTCACAGCTAATAGACCCACTATTGCCAGCGGCCATCGCGCCACATACTCCAGAGATTTTCTCTTACAGCTTAACTACTTCCACCAGAACTTCAGCTACATTTCCAGAGAAAATACTCTGAAAGCAATCTCCTAACCGAGAGGAATCTTCTCACAACAAACAAAAGAAAACTTAAAGGGCAAAGAAAAAAGGTGGAGTTCGAGCCAGACTCCAATGGGAGAAAGGTAAACATCGTCCTCTTCGCTCTGTTATTCTGGTTAATGTGTGTTTCCTGTGCAATAAAACAGATGGACTTCAGGCAAACATAAATTACATCCATGAATACAGGACAGCTTCACTCCTTCCACTTAATACAACAATAACTCTCTGCATATAAACAGCTTTGGGATCCCACCAAGACTCAACCGTGATAGTGAGCTCACAGGGAAACAACATGGCCGGGAAGTGTGTCTACAGTATGTAAGCACGCTGGTGCTCAAAGGTCATCATCAGCGAGACTATGCACCAGGAATATTGAACAACTTGGTGTTTCCCAACGTCCATTTTTATTTTCCCAGGGAATTTCCACGGCTTTTTTTCATTCTGGTTTACGTCCACCCCAGGGCTAATGCAGACACAGCCACAGACAATATGAGAACTGGACAGATTTGAAACATTAACCCCCGACACTCTCAAATTCATGCTGTGAGACTTCAATCACTCTTCAGTGGACAAGTCATTGAAAAGTTTTCATCAGTATGATACACGTATGACCCGCCTCGGAAAGATTCTGGACCAATGCTATGGCTCTCCCCCCACTCAGCTCTACTGACCATCATTCTTTACTGCTTGCACCAGCATGCAATCCAGAAGTAAAGAAGGTTGTGAAAACTATTATCATTATCAAACTACAGGGATGCTTTGAAGCCACTAATTGGGACGGCCTCATATCTCTATCCTCCAACATCAATGAGCAAGTAGACACAGTCATACATCGCCTTCTGTGTGGACTCTATCATTCCTACCAAGACTGTCATAGTCTTCACCAGCAATACTCAAGGAAATCCTAAACAAGAGGGTCTTCTTCACTGCCTTTGAGATGGAAAAGAAGGATGTCAAAAGGGAGGTCAGCTGTGCCATTGAAACAGCCAAGCTGAAATACAAAGACAAAGTAGAGAAATCTTTTGCTGAAGGAAATCGCTGCTCAGCCTGGCAGCGCCTCAAGAACATGACAGCTGTGAATACTGCTCCCCCCCACCAGTAGGACCATCCAGGTTGTAGGTAGTAGCCCAGCAACTCTCCCTAATGACCTTAACACGAGGGCCAGACAACATCAGTGGATGCACCCTGAGGTACTGCGCTGAGCAGCAAGGAGGTGTGTTTCAGCTTCCTTTGCCAGAGCTAGTTGGCCTGCAGCACAGTGCCCAAACTGTAGAAACACTCCACAGTCATTCCTATTACAAAGAAACGTGGCACCCTCAAAGTCCTGAATGACGCTTGCCCTGTGCACCTCACCTCTCTGATGATGAAGGTGATGGAGAGGGTCGTTAAAAAAAACACATTATCAGTAAGACGAACGTTTTGCAGGCAGGGGAGGCGTCGACACCAAAGCATTCATCATAGACACCGTTCACAAGCACCTGGAACTTCCCAACACAACAGCCAGACTTCTATTTGCAGACTTGTCCTCAACCTTTCGCACTCTGCAGCCCCTCATTCTGGCTCAGAGAATATACAGCCACTTTCATCTGAACGAGCAGCATATCTGGAAAATAATCGAGTTTCTCACCAACTGGTCACAAAGAGTTCTGGCTAAAAACACCTTCTCTGGACTCCTTCACACCTCAACTGTCTCCCCTCAAGTTTGTGGATGACATGGTCTTCTTGTCTATGCTTTCAAGACCAATACAGCACCATGGCTTAGGCCTGCAGGACTTTGTGGAGTGTTGTGACAGCTCCTGTTTGGAAATGTATGATGAAACAGGGTGCAGCAATAACCACAACCATCCACAGGAGATCAGTGGAGATTGTCAAGGTTTAGCAGTACTACCTGGTTTTCACCTGTTCCCTGGTTCATTTATACCCAGCTCTCCCCACAGTCCCCTGCCAGATCCTCCATCTAACTCCCAGCCAGTGCACCTTGGTCCCTGGTTTACCTGACAATTAAAATTGTTGGTTTAGGGTGGCATGTGACCAGCAAGTATGGTGTCATTTGATTTAGAAGTTCATTGCGCAGCCTTCTCTTGATCAAATTGAGTATTGTAAGAAAAAGGATCTAGTTGTTATTGCTGCTCATTTTGAGATATTCCAAGCAATTATTAAAGGCAGAAGGCCTTGATTACAAATGAATTGGTGGAACATGGAGTGCTTGTGTTGGTATGTGCTGAGGCTTCTGATTCAGACAATGGAATTAGTACACAAAGACCTGGTAGCCCAATGTCAAATGATGACTGCAAAATCTGGGGAAATGGATTTAGAGGGAAATGAATGGGGTAAAACACCATTCAAGCTTCCTCGTTATGATCCTTTCCCTGATCCTTCTCAGTTGCCAAGCCCAGTTGCAATACCAACTAGAAATTAAAAGAATGGAGATTGAGGCCAATTAAACAGTAAGGATACTGGTTTAGGATTATAGGCTTGAAAATACTCTAGAGACTACTGCTATTCTTTTTTATACCATGATACATGCTGAAGCTGTATCATACAAGAGAATCTGACACACCCGACAGGACAACACACTGTGACATAGAAAGCATTCAACATAGGTCTGCACAGGTCTGCTAAACCCATTAAACCCATCCTTGCCGTGTAAAACTTACCTATCGGGACGAACCTTCAAGGTATCCTGGCGGGGGCATCTTTCTCACTCTCATAGCCTCTCTACTGGTGTGCCGCAGGGCTCAGTTCTTGCTCCACTTCTCTTTTCTATCTATACTTCATCCGTAGGTGCCCTCATTCACTCACATGGTCTTTCCTATCACTGCTATGCTGATGACACACAGCTCTTCCTGTCCTTTCCATCGGACGACTCTACTGTCTCATCGCACATTTCTGCCTGTCTCTCAGACATCTCAGCCTGGATGAGTGAGAGACATCTTCAACTAAACCTCTCCAAGACCGAAGTCCTTGTCTTCCCAGCCAGACCTTCGACACAACACAACATCAGCATCAACATTGATGCTTCCACATCTTCCTATGCACTTAAATCTCTTTCTCTCTAAAAAAAAAAAAAAGAAAATCCTTTCTGCTCTTTCTTGCACTTGCATCTCGCAAACTGTGAACACTTTTCTTATAGGACTTTGCTTTGATGTTTTCTCCTTGACTCAGATTTTTGCTGCCTTGTACCTCACTTGTAAGTCGCTTTGGATAAAAGCGTCTGTTAAATGACTAAATGTAAATGTAAATCCAGTTAAGCGTGCACTTTTGAAAACCAAAGCTAAACATCTAGTGTGAAATGATAGGGCCATTCCCAATGCCAGTGCATGGAGCTACCTGTACCTGTTGGAAGAAAAGTCTGATGGGTCACCTCGATTGGGTGACGTATAATAGCGGAGCACTCAGGTGGATGACATCTTGTTGTAATCTGGAAGAGATCAGTGACTGTAAAGTGTTGGTAGGGGGAGTGTAGCCAGACAACACAGGATGGTGGTGTGTAAAATGACTCTGGTGGTGAGGAAGATAAAGGGGACAAAGGTTGGCAGATGTGAAAATCTGTACATATAACACATACTGGTATTTACTCTGTTTTATTTCTTTATCGTAGACCACCCTCTGATCCCCTTTTTATAATCAAGTTGCCATTAAAGAATATAAGCCTTCCTGTTCATCCTTGATCAGATGGCCGTGGCAGCTGTCAATATTTAAACCACATTTACAATTCAAGAACTTTATAACAAGGGGTGTTTGTAGTATTTGTGAACAATAGATGGAGTAACAATCAAATCACTGTTAAAGATGAGATCTGCTGCAAAGACATTGAGCTATTAGCAATTAGCATGAAATTATCTGCTGAGGGAATTGTCTCATGTTGTTGCGATACCTACATACATTCCTCCCTCTGCTGACAGTTAAGCGGCTTGTGAATAGAGAAAGAGAAAGAGTCCATATTCTCTCCTCATTACCTCTGGAGATTTTAATCATGCTTCTCCATCCTCCACTCTGCCCACATTAACCTAGTATGCAAACTCACTGTCTCCAGCACAGTAAGGACATTGCCTGATGAGATGGAAGAGGCTTTGAGGGACTGTTTTGAAACAGCTGTGTGGGAGGATTTGTGAATTCCACCTAAGGAGGATATTGACAGTTTAACAGACCACATTAGCTTCTGTGTGGAGAACACTACCCACCAGGACTGTGCAGTAAGATGCTCAGAAGGACCAAGGCGAGGAAGGCTGCGGGCCCAGACTTCATCAGCTCCAGGCTCCTTAAGTCATTTGCAGACCAGCTGTGTGGCATAGTGCAGCACATGTTTGGTCTGGTACCAGTACCAAAGATTTATTCCCCAAAAGACTTTGGGGTTTACAGACCGGTGGTGCTGACCTCACATCTGATGAAGACATTGGAGAAGCTGGTGCTTAACCATCTTCACCGTCTGCTGAGGCCATCAATGAATCCAATTCAGTTGCCTACCAGCCAGGCATGTGAGTTGAAGATGCTGTGTTCTTCCTCCTGAACAGAGCTCTCTCTCACCTGGAGAGGACTGGGAGCTCAGCATTTTTTGACTTCTCTAGTGCTTTTAATACCATCCAGCCTGCACATCTGAGGGATAAGCTGGAGCATAGACTTCATGTTCAGATCAGCAACCTGTCACCTGCAGAAGTTCTCTGATGACATTGCAGGGGTGCACTCCAGGATGCAGGATAGTGGCACAAATCCAACTCTACACATCAGGGAAGAGCAGCAGAGATGGAAATGGAAGAATAATTCTACCACCAATGAAGACTGAAGGAAGGGATTGTTGGTACCATGTCACCACAGGGTCAGGAAACTTTGAGACCTCTCACTGGCGGATTTCTTTAGGTGAGAAACTGGGTATTTTCATGGTATGAGGTAACATTGCTATTCATAAAGCTTAGATAATAAACAAACAGACAACTATGGAAGGTTTATTAAAGAGGCCACAGAAAGGACAAGGAGTCACAAGGTGGGTAATGTTTAGAGTACATGGCCCAATAGAATGTAGGAAATAGTGGGTTCTGGGTCACAAAGGTCCATGAGAAAGATACTATAAAATGATTTTATTGCTTCACAAATTGCATGAACAAACAACTTAAAATGGAAAAAGACTGATCACTGTTGATTCATGTTCAAAACATGAATGTTTCCTCTTTCATGTGTTGTGAACACTCTTACAAAGTGCCCACAGAAGGATGTTAGTCCTATGAAACTCCACTGTATTGTTCTGTCTGTCTCTGCCCAGAACTGTGAGGGTTTGAGACATCGAAATCAGGAGCTGCTGACATGCTCTCCATGCCAGCCTGTGTTTAATGGAGATGGCTCTGTAATGACCCTGAATACAACTCACTGCTTTTTTAAAACCTGCTGATTCAGGCTGGACCGAGGGCAAATCACATTCTCACCGCAAACAAAGTGCTCCAGAGTTTGTTTGAGTTTGACTGAGACCACATTGGCTCATAAGCTGAGCAAACTAATGTACCACGGGAAAAATTAACTTAAGTTTGATTCAGCTGCCTAAAATAAAGTAGATGTGACAACATCCTTATTCTTGATTAATCATTCTTCTTTGGGAAACATTTTAAGAGAAAGAGGTTAACAAAATAATCGTGGCAGTCTTTTAGCTTTTAAGTTTTTTTTTACAAAGGTCATTAGTGAGTCCTTGCATCAGGCCAAATGAGCCTAGAGCAACCTGCTACCCCAGAGATGATGATGTTTTCAGAAAGTGATGAAATTGCAGATGGAGACTATGATGGAGGAGGAGGGAGATCAGAAGAGACAGAGATAAATCAGCTGTATTACACAGAACATTGCTCAGAAAGCTGTGTTAGCAGCTTCTCCTCTGATGGAGTCCCTGGAAGAAGCTGAACTCTGCTTTCCACATCTCAACACCTCCTGCAAAAAGCACTTTCGCCCTCACTTTGAGGCAATGCTCACATACACTCTGCTGTCCTTCATCTCTCTGTTCACTGTGGTTCTCAACCTGCTGGTCATCATCTCCATCTCCCACTTCAGGCAGAGATTCATGTCTTAGCTTTGATCATATGTTGTTCTAATGTAATTACCAGAAATAAGTGATTTCTGGTGTTTGATGGGAATATGTTCATGAGCAGTGCTTCTACCTGCTGTATTCACATTATTTGAAAGTGCTGTAGTTTCAACTGTCATTACTGGATTTTACAAAACAGCAATTTTCTTTCACAATAATGCTGCATGTGTTCATATTTGTTCGTATGATATTTTCTCACTGCAGGCAGCTTCACACCACCACCAACCTCCTCCTCCTCTCTCTGGCTGTCTCAGATTTCCTTGTGGGCCTCCTTGTGATGCCATTTCGAATCCTCTTAAAGGAACCTTGCTGGATGCTGGGTGACCTGGTGTGTGTTTTGTATTATTTCTTAGCCTTTATCACTGTTTGCACCTCAGTAGTAAACATGGTTCTGATATCAGCTGATCGTTATGTGGCTATCTGTGACCCTCTGCACTATTCCAGCAAAGTCACTATCAAAAGAGTTCAAGTCTCTGTTCTCCTGTGTTGGGTTTACTGTGTTTTCTACAGTTTCATGTTGTTATATGACAACCTGAAACAACCAGGCAGGTACAACTCCTGCTATGGAGAATGTGTGGTGAACACACCTTTACTTGTTGACCTTGTGTTAACCTTCATCATTCCCATCTCTGCCATCATCATCCTGTATGTGAGAGTGTTTGTGGTGGCTGTGTCTCAGGCTCGTGCCATGCGCTCACACATCACAGCTGTTACACTGCAGTGTTCAGTGACTGTAACTGTGAAGAAATCAGAGCTGAAAGCAGCGAGGACTCTGGGTGTTGTTGTTGCTGTGTTTCTTATTTGTTACTGTCCATTTTATTGTGTCTCTCTGTCTGGCAGTGAACTAGTGATTGGTTCTTCAACTACCACCTTTTTTGTGCTTCTGATATTTTTTAACTCCTCTCTAAACCCTGTGATCTACGCCTTCTTCTACCCCTGGTTTAGAAAATCTGTTAAGCTCATTGTTACACTAGAGATACTGCAGCCTAACTCCTGTGGGATCAATGTACTGTAGAGACTGAAAAGAGACACAAGCTTTTCTTTTTCAGGGTAAATGTGTTTTTATGGACTGTTGCTGAAGTTTAAAACACTCAGTCTGGACAAAGAAATGTTATTTGTTTCTTCTGTCTTGCAATATGTAATATTACTAACATGTAGTGATGTCATCATGTCTGTTGCAGCTTTTTTTCATCACTGACAGCATTCGGGTTACTGTTGAGCTGATCTTCCTTGCAGATTTATTTCTTAACTAACTGCCATCACTTTTCTTATAAGCAACAAGTTTTTCTTGTTAAAAAAAACACATGTTCCAATATTCTAATGCCATTTTTTTTGTAATTATTTACTCTTTTTTCCAGCTGGGCTACATACAAATTAACACTTTATTGTTTTTCATACATACTGAAAATGTCCCTACTTGCTGTACTCGGGTAGTAAATGAATAAACTCAAAGAATTATCCGATCAAATATTATTGTCTCAATTCATTCTCAAAGATGAGAAATTAATATTATATATACAGCAGTTTTGAGATCTATTATATTTAATTCAAAACATTAAATAAATTTGATGTAAAAAGTTATGAAATTTTGCACAAAACAGTGTTTTCTCACAATAAAAAGCAAATAGACCAAAGAAACAAATATGAAGGCTCATCTACAACAGTCCACTGTGAATGAAACATCATTCAGTCAAAACAGAAATTTCCCACAAAGCACAAATCAGTGGGACAAGAGCATAGTGACATTTACTAAAGTGCATGAGTTTTCACCTCATTGTGAAAATAAGTCACATCAAGATGAGAACAATTCTTGTCCCTTAAATTGTAGAATATTGGAATTTACTGTGCTGTCTACATGTAAACAAGCTGGAATTAGTTTTAGGGTTTACGTGTTGTAAGAACACTTGTAATGAATGTGGCTTAAAGCCCACATAGCAGCGTTTTTAAAGAAGTAACTTCAGTGAATGAAAAAGCTTGAGCAAGCCATAGGCAACAGTGGAGAGGAAAAACTCCCTTTAACGTAAGAAACCTCCAGCAGAACCAGGCTCAGGGTGGACGACCATCTGGCTTGAAGGTGAAGGGAGAAAAGAAAAAAACAACAAAAAGCAACAACAAAACATTATACGGGTTGGTAGGACACAAAATTAATGGCATACAATGGTGACAAATAAATGTATAGAGAAAAAGGAGGAGAGGAGCTCATTGCACTTGCTGGACTCCCCCAACACTCTAAAGCTATAGCATCTTAAGTAGGAGCTAGTTCAGGTTGACTGAGCAGTTTTTAACTATAAGCTTTATCAAAAAGGAAGGTTGGAGCCTAGTCTTAAAAGTAGAGAGGGTGTCTGCCCCCCGAATTTGGATTGGAAGCTGGTTCCAAAGAAGAGGGGCTTGATAGCTAAAGGCTCTTCTTCCCATTCTACTTTTGCAAACTCTAGGAACCACAAGTAGGCCTGTATTCTGGGATCGAAGTGGTCTAATCGGATGATAAAGAACTATGAGATCTTTTAAATATGATGGAGCTTGATCATTAAGAGCTTTGTATGTAAGAAGCAGGGTTTTAAATTCTATTCTAGATTTTATGGGAAGCCAATGGAGAGAAGCTAGTGAAAGTGAAATATGATCTCTCTTCCCTAATCCAGTCAGCACTCTTGCTGCAGCATTTTGGGATAATTGAAGGCTTTTTAGAGAGTTATTAAGACACCGCAACAGTAGGGAATTATAGTAGTCCAACCTAGAAGTAACATGTGTGTTACTGGACTAGCATGGACTAGTTTTTCGGCATTACTTTGAGACAGGATGCTCCTAATTTTGGCAATGTTCTGGCTGTTCTAGAGATTTGTTTAATATGTGAGGTAAAGGACAAATCCTGGTCAAAAATAACTCAAAGGTTCCTCACCGCAGCACTGGAGGCCAAAGTTATGTCAGCTACAGTAACTATATTGTTAAACAGCATATTTCTCATGTTTTTAGGCCCAAAGATAATAATTTCAGTTTTGTCTGAATTTAGAAGTAGGAAACTGTAGGACATCCAGGTCTTTATGTCTTTTAGACATGCTTCAAGTTTGACTAATTGGTTAGTATCTTCTGGTTTCACAGATAAATAGAGCTGGGTATCATCAGCATAGCAGTGGAAGTTTATGGAATGTTTCCTAATAATTTTGCCTAAAGGTGAAATATACAGATTGAAAAGTATTGGTCCTAACACAGAGCCCTGTGGAACTCCATAGCTAACTTTGGTGCATAAAGAAGAGTCATCCTTAACATGAACAAGTTGGAATCTGTCTGACAGATAAGATTTAAACCAATGTAATGTGGTTCCTTTAATCCCAAATCCATGTTCTAGTCTCTGTAATAAAATGTTGTGGTGAATGGTGTCAAATGCGGCACTAAGGTCTAGTAAGACGAGTATGGAAACAAGTCCATTATCTGAAGCCAGGAGAAGATCATTAGTGACTTTTACCAGTGCTGTTTCTGTACTATGTACTATGATGAACTCTAAATCCTGACTGAAAGTCTTCATACAAATTATTCCTGTAAAGGTGATCACATAATTTTAAAATACCATTTTACCATTTACATAATTGTTTTGCAACTACTTTTTCAAGGATTTTAGAAATAAATGGAAGATAGATATTGGTCTATAATTGGCTAATTCACCTGGATCAGGACGAGGTTTTTTAAGTAATGGTTTGATTACAGCAACTTTATAGGCCTTTGGTACATAGTCAGTTTCTAAAGATAGGTTAATCAAATCTAATATGAACGTGTCTATTAAAGGTAGAACATCTTTAAGCAATTTGGTTGGAACAGGGTCTAAAAGACATGTTGTTAGTTTTGAGGAAGCGATAGTTGAACTTAGCTCAGTGAGATCTATGGGTGAAAAGCAGTCTAACAGGGATTGGGGCCTTATTGAGGATTCTGGAGCTGTTGTACATGAAGTACTATCTGTAATTTTTGGGGGGAGGATCTGGTGAATTCTTTCTCTAATAGCTACAATGTTATTCATAAAGAAAGTCATGAAGTCATTGCTGCTCAGAGTTAAGGAAAAACTAGGCTCAACAGAACTATGGCTCTTAGTCAGCCTGGCTACAGTGCTGAACAGAAACCAGGGGTTGTTCTTGTTTTCCTCTATTAGTGCGGAATAATATGCTGTTCTGGCATCACAGTGAGCTTTTTGTACATTTTTAAACTATTTTTCCAGGCTAAATGAGATTCTTCTAACTTTCTGGAACGCCACTTCCTTTCTAACTTTCGTGTTTCCTGTTTTAAGTTGCGTGTTTGTGAACTATACCATGGAGATCAGCTCTGCTGGTTTACTGCCTTCTTTTTTAGAGGGGCAACACTATCGAGTATTGTACGTAGTGAGGCTGCAGAATTGTCAACAAGATAATCTACTTGTGCAGGAGTAACATTAAGGAGACTACTTTCTGAGATTCTTCTAAATTAGTGGAACATCACTTCCTTTCTAATTTTCGTGTCGCTGCTTTAAGCTGCGCATTTGTGAATTGTATCATGGAGGTCGGCTCCTCTGATTCACTGCCTTCTTTTTCAGAGGGGCAACTGTATCTAATATCATACGCTTATTTGTTCCTCTTTTTGGGTCCCTCAATACACAGATGCAGCCAAAAAAGAAGTAAGTGTGTCGATTGCCACTGGCCCATTGCATATGTCATTTATCATTTCTTACGGGGGCTATAAGAAGCTCTTAAGTCAAAGTGCTTTGGGAATCCACCTACATTGAAAGACCCTTCCCTTCTGGAAACCCTCTTACAAAGTGTCTGCAGTAGGATGTTCGCCCTATGAAACTCCACTGTATGGTTGTGTCTATCTCTGCCCTGAACTAAAGACCAACACACTCACCTTAGCTACTCAGCAGATCCAGAGATCTAACTGTGACTTCATTCTGTGTGGGTCACACAAACATTCAACCTTTTTCTTTCACTTAACCAATAAACATAATTTGAATGTGTATTTATCTTTGCTTTAATATACAAATGCAGGGACGGTGTAGGACAAAGACTGGTATGGAGGTGCCTGATTGAATATATAATGTGGCACCGGGACTGACTGCACCTCAAACAGTGGTATTGTTTGTGCTCCATAATGTCCAGCAGTGTCGATAAATGCCTGTGGCTGATAGGATGGTTCACCAAGTCTGGACTTTTTTTTGTAAAGTGCCTTGAGATGACCTTGTTGTAAATTGGCACTATATAAATAAAGTTGAATTGAATTCAATTGAATTGATTGTTTGCAGTCCAATCCAGTGGGCCTCATCAACCTGGTAGCCCATTTGGCAGCGTAACTTTGTGGTGTTTCATTTGTCTTGTCAGTGGGGAGGTCAAACACTAAATCTATCTGGAGGTGAGGATGGCCCCCGAACTTGAGAGAGTGGGATGAGAAACCTCTGGCCTTATGTCTAGTGCAGTTATATGCATGCACTACCTGTAGTAAGTGCTCCTTCCAGTTGTTCTTTTTTTTTTCTTCTCCAGTGTTCTCAGCATTTGAAATAGTGTGCAGTTGAATCTCTCAGCTGGATTTCCCTGTGGATTGTACGGGCTAGTGAGAGAACCCGCCAACCATTGCAGAGTCCTAAACAGGGTGTTCTCAAATTCCCGACCTTGATCGTGATGCAGCCTGGCTGGGAAGCCAAAACGAAGGATGAAGTCCTTGAATATTCTCTCTGCAGCTGTTTTACCCGACTTGCTGCGTGTTGGATACACTTGGGGAAATCTTGTGAAGTGGTCTATGACTACTAAAATATATTCATATCTACCTTTACTCTGCTCCAGATGCATATAGTCTATCGATACCAAATCTAAAGGTGCACTGGTTCTGATGTTCCCCATAGATGCTCTGACATGGACCACTGGTTTCTTTTGTTTTATACAAGGGCATTGCTGGGTGACATAGGCCTCAATGCCTTTTTTCATGAGGGGTCACTAGAAACGGTCTCTGGCTAGTCCAATGACTCTCTCTGACCCCAAAAAACCCATGTCATTGTGAAGATGTCTCAATATCAGAGGTCGATATTCAACAGGTAAGACGAGCTGTTTTCATTCACCAGTAACCCTGTATAGCAGGTCACCCTCCATCTGCAATTTCTCCCATTCATGCATAAGTCTTTTAACGGGGCCACTTGCTCTTCTGTCATCATTAGTCAGTACTTCCTTCGACTTTTTCAGTTTGATTACTTCCAGGATGGCCACATCAGCCTGCTGGGATCTGATCAACTCACTGAGGCTAATGGTTAGTAATGGTGATCCCACTGGTGGCCCTGGGCTTTGTGACAGGTGGAGGGCCGCTACACAGGCAATGTCATGCCTCTTAGCAGCCTCACATTCTTTCCAAATGGCATGGATGTCATCTTTGGTGAGCTCTCAGTACCCGGAGGAGTGGGAGGTGAGAAAGGGCGTCAGCGTCAACATTGACCTTTCCATGTCTGTATTTAATGTTGAATCTGAAGTCAGAGAGCTCTCCAACCAATCTATAGCCCGCTGCATTCAGTTTGCCGTGCTCATCACATATGTAAGTGGATTATTGTCTGTATACACAGTGAAGTGCCGAGTCCCTGATTGCACGCATCTGTGTGAAGAACAATGGGTCGTCTAAAATCAGGGTATGCAAGTACAGGCAGGTGTGAAAGGATACCAATGAGCTGCTGAAGGATTGCCTGATGGATCAGGATTGTCTGATCAGTCCACTGTAAAGGGGTCTTCGAGGGCAGCTGGGCTCCTTTACTTTTTTCTATTTTTCCTGTACCCCTCCAGGATTTCTTTTCATGTGAAGCAGTTTATAAATTGGATTGGCAATGCGGGAGAAATCTTGAATAAACATTCTGTAGTAGCTAAGGAAAGCAAGCAACTTGTGAACCTCTCCCACTGTGTTAGGTGTTTTTTTTCCCTCAGTGATATCAAAGCCTGTAGCTGAGACCACTCTTCCCACATACCTGACCTTTTGTTTGAACAACTCATTTTTTGTTGGTCAGAGCTCAACACCATGGTACTGAAGGGCTCTCAGGACCAGAAGCAACACTCCCACATAATCTGTAAAGGACTTGGGAGATGCCATCAAGGTAGGGAATACAACAGTCATCACGCAGAGCATCTAGCATCTCCTACTTGCTTAGCTGAAATGCAGCAGGGGCATTGCAGAGGCCAAATGGTATTCTCACCCATTCATAGAGTCTCCAAGGTGATGTTATGGCAGTCATGTGACAAGATTCTTCAGCCACATAGGCCTGGTGGTAAGCTTCACCTTAGTCCACAATGCTGAACCAACTGTGGCTGCCCAGGGTGTCCAAGAGATCTTAAATGTGGGCCAATGGGTGGCGGTCTGATACTGTTTTCTGGTTAAAAAGTCTATAATCAATACAAAGTCTGAGAGTTCCATCGCATTTCCTGACACAGACTATAGTTGCAGAGAAAGGTGACTTTGACTTGACTATCCAGCCTTTAGCAAGCAGGTCTTGAATATACTGTACTTCTTAACATCTTTGTCGAGTAGTTTAGGTATTAAGGCATATGTGTGTTGGACCAGAATGTTGTCTTTGAGGTCAATATAATTCTATAATTCAACTTTATTTATATAGCGCCAATTAACAACAAAGTCATCTCAGGGCACCTTACAGAAAAAATCAAGATTATAAAAATGTATAACGAGAACCCAACAATTCCACCTGCAGCAAGCCATAGGCAACAGTGGAGACGAAAAACTACCTTTAACGGAAGAAACCTCCAGCAGAACCAGGCTCAGGGTGGACGGCCATCTGCCTCGACCGGTTGGGGTGAGTGGAAAGGGGAGAGAGAAAAGAACAGAGCAACAAAAAGCAACAACAAAACATTGGGCAGATTGGTAGGACCAGTAGCTGCACGCTGGAAGACACACAGCTTCAAAGCCAGAGACACCTGCAGAAAGGGACAGAGAGAGGGGGACAGAAAAGTACAAAGACAACTACGGGAGAGAACACACAGAGTTAATGACATACAGTGGTGACAATTGTGGGGTGAGAAGAGAGATGGTCAAGAGGAGGAAAGGAGCTCAGTGCATCGGGGGGTGGGTCCCCCAGCAGTCTAAGCCTATAGCAGCATAACTATAACTAACTATATGCTTTATTAAAGAGGAAGGTTTTAAGCCTAGACTTAAAAGTAGAGAGGGTGTCTGCTTCCTGAATCTGAACTGGGAGCTGGTTCCACAGGAGCGGAGCTTGATAGCTAAAGGCTTTACCTCCCATTCTACCTTTGGAAATTCTGGGAACCACAAGTAGGCCTGCATTCTGAGAGCGAAGTGGTCTACTGGGATGATATGGTGCTATGAGGTCTTCTATATATGATGGAGCCTGACCATTCAGAGCTTTATATGTAAGAAGCAGGGTTTTAAATTCTGTTCTACATTTAATTGGAAGCCAATGGAGAGAAGCTAGTGAAGGTGAAATATGATCTCTCTTGCTAGTTCCAGTCAGCACTCTTGCAGCAGCATTTTGGATTAATTGCAGGCTCTTTAGTTACTGGGACATCCTGAAAGTAGGGAATTACAGTAGTCCAACCTAGAGGTAACAAATGCATGGACAAGTTTTTCGGCATCACTTTGAGACAGGATGCATCCTAATTTTGGCAATGTTCCGTAGGTGGAAGAAGGCTGTTCTAGAGATTTGTTTTATATGTGAGGTAAAGGACAAATCCTGATCAAAAATAAATCCAAGGTTCCTTGCAGTAGTACTGGAGGCCAGACTTATGTCATCTAGAGTAACAATATGGTTGGACATTGTGTCTCTGAGATTTTGGGGCCTGAATACTATGACTTCAGTTACGTCTGAGTTTAGAAGTAAAAAATTGTGGGACATCCAGGCCTTTATGTCTTGTAGGCTTGATGCTTGATTAACTGATTATTTTCATCTGGTTCCATAGATAAATATAGCTGGGTATCATCAGCATAGCAGTGGAAATTTATGGAGTGTTTTCTAATTATGTTGCCTAAAGGAGACATATATAAAGTAAAAAGTATTGGTCCTAACACAGAGCCTTGTGTCATTTGAAGACTGGGTTTGCCTATGTACCATCATTGCCTGCAAAGGCCCCTGATTCCTCAAACAACATCTGTTTTACTTCCTTCTGTTGGTTATCTGTTAGCTGATTAATATCCACAGGTGAGTGCCACAAATTTGGAGAGGGCAGGCTCTGGTCATTGCACAGAGATGGTACTGAGTCAACAGTGTCTACATGGATTCTCTCATCATTGCTTGATCTGTCTGTGTCAATGATCTTTTCAACTGGTTCCATACTGCCTAAGACTGTTAAGCCAGGCAAAGTTACAAGGTGCCTAGAGTGACTGGACAACGGCACTTTAACAAAGCGCTTCCCAGCCCGCTGAATCTCCCAGAGTCCTGCACCAATGCTCAGGGACTCCAGCTTTACACGGTCAAACCTATTTCTACTGGTACCCTACACATGACGTGAGCTACATGACACAGGGAAATTGTGATCCCTTTAAAGCCAACCTTTATCTTGCTTTGGAGGTTTTTGGGGTTGGATGACACTTCTGCAGCTTTTGCATTAGCACTATCTATCTCCATAGCACCGGGGAGAAGATTGGACAACATCGATATGAGCTTAGGTTGGCTCTCATTACTCTTAATAAGCAGCTCACCAGGATAGATAAATCTGGATCATAATTACCTTCAAGGTTTACCTCAACCTCAACCGATCCATCATACGGTACCTTATCCCCTGTGAATGCAGATACATTCAGGTCATCATCCTTAAGCTCGCTGAGGGGTTGGACAGCTTGGTCAGGCAGGTACTTGCTCTTCCACGTTCGGTCAAGTAGGCTTACATTTGCCCCCCGTGTCGAGAAGAACAGTGACAGCATAGCCAGGTTGTCCCTTTGCTTTGACTGGGGCATGTTTCCTGACAGCCTGTTCTTTTTCTCTTAGCCAGCAGCATGATGCCCTTCTTCTCCACACGCAAAGCAGTGATTGCAACCTAGTTTGCTCTGTGCGGTGGATTGCGGGCAGCCAGCGGCTTTTCATTACTTTCTTTCTGGTTTAGGTTTATCAGGGTTATAGTAGTTGGTGCAAGCAAAGTGATGCTCAGGTGTCTTCCTTTCACTTTCCTCTGTTGTAGTTCTTATAACTTATCGCAGCTAAGCCTAATCAGACACTTAGCCTAGTCAGCCAAAAGAGGTTTGAGCTCTCGTGGGACATCTTCATTCCCCTCTCCAATGCCCTAACAGATTGTGTTTGAAAATATACACTGGTTTGTGGATGCATCATATTTGACCACTGAATCAGTCAGTTTGGTGGTGAACTTTATCTTTTGCTTAGGTTCAATCATCCAGTACAAGAATTGTTTTCATGTCTCATGTTCATGCTGTTTGGTACACATCAAGTCTTGAAAGAGCTCTGTGCCACTTGTTTCACCCAGGTGGGATTGGAGGAAGCTTTTGAGTTCTGTCACTGTCAAAGTGACAGAAGTATTGATGTGTGGTATACTCATGTGCGAAGTTTAGATTGTGGTCACCAGAAGTTGACTGTGTGCCTGCAGTAGGATGTTATATGTCTTTGGCCTGGAGATCAGTGGATATCTTGCTTTTTTCTTTTTCTGGTTTAACTCCTCATAACAAGCAAGCAGTGTCTGCATATCAACATCGTCTGTCCCACATTTAGGAGCAGTCTGCTCTGAAGACATACAGGTTGCTTCAGGTGAGCTAACCTCAACCTCACACACAGTAGCGGTTTGTGATGACCCCATTGATGATGTGTTCCAGTCTTTGTAGTATTGGCATCCCTTCATCGTCATGTTCTAATTATACTGAACAGTTCAGGTCAGCTAAGACATACTCAACATTCTTCTGTTCATCATCTTTACTTAATATGGTTGTGTCAAGTCCTTCAACTAATCCAATACTGGTGGCAACCTCAAAGGCCTCACTGGCAGTAAGTTGATAAAGTTTCTTTTAAGAGTCCAGACAAGTCCTTTCCTCTCTTTAACAGACATCCTGGTTGTTGGAGGCACCTGGATTTACAGTCTTGCACTCTGTTGGCTTGTTTCCCTCCTTAAGCTGGTCACTTTGCCTCTGTAGTCACAAGCTGGCATTCAGTTACTCTGGTCCTGAAGTTCACTTATCACTGGATCAGTAGTTCTCATTTCATTGATGGCAACCCTGATCCCAGACGAGCCTCCAAATATCTGTTGCAGGTCCTGGGTGAAAGACCAGCGGCAAGAGATAAAGGTCTTGTTTAACAGAAGAAATGACAAGAGAAACACTTGTATGAGCGGACGCTCTCAGCAGAATCTACTTCCACCCAGTATTTGAATAAACTTTACCACAACTGATTCAGGTTCTCTCAAGTTCCACCACACTTGAGCTGTTGGATGAATCATAACCTCACTGTGACTAAACTCATCAACAAACATACAAAACACAAGTAAAACGCAGAGCAGTAACGTCTTACTGTTTCACAAGGGAGAGTGGTAAACCTGTGACTACTCACGCCAGTACGTAGACATTAGCATGCTTGCCCTCGGCTCACTCTATGAGCTACAAAACTGTGGCCTACATCTTTAACCCAATTAGAAATGGTTTTTAAGACGTTTGGTGGAGTTGCACATCAAACTAACCTGTTTAACACGAGAAATGGCCAGAGAAACACTTGTCAGCATGGTCGCTCTCAGCAGAATGACGAGAAGCTGGCTGTCTCTGCATGAAGGCAATGCCTCAGTAACAAGCGTTCCTTTACTGCCCCCTACTCTCCTGGTCATGATCCCATCTCAGACTGCTTACCATGCGGAAAGCTATACTAATCCAAATGTTTCTAGTACATTTACATAAGTACCCAGCAGATACAGAGACCAAACTGTGGCTTCATTCTGAGTGGGTCACACTAATGTCAGCAAACTTAGGTAAACGTAAGGCTAAGTGAGTCTGAACATTGTCTGCTAACATTTTTCATATTTTTGACATTACCCCATACTGATGGCAATCATCAAACAAGTCCTAAGTACTGCCATTCTTCCCAGTAGCTCACTCTTCTACTATTGTGAAAGCCACAATATTGCCAGTATCCACCTACTCATCAACTACATCAGTCAGTTTAGATTAAATCTTGTTTGTGATGCCAATTTTAGAGGCTACACTGTGCAACCTAAGCTTGTTCATGAGACTAGAAGTCATGCTGCTTCATGCTGCTTTGCCCTGTCTCTCTTCTGCACTCTGCCACACTGCACAAACTCTCAGCTATTAGTCATTATCCATTTGCAATCAATAAGAAGGTGCAGAACTTACTAGTAAAGCAGAAACACTTAAAATTCTCTGATTGATTAGATGGTGAGTCTCACTCAAAAACCTTTAGGAGTGAACATCTGTGCAATATAACAAGTGCTGTTCAGTGGGTCTGACTTCATAGGTCAGGTGTCGGCAGCATATCTTCAAGTTTTGGAACATATTTCTACTAAATAAAGTCTATATATGTTGTGGCCATAACTGATTCAGCTGTCAGTGCAACAGCGAAAACAAACTAAAAGCAACCTGTTACATGAGAGGAGAATTTCTGCAGATGAGGAGGATGGCACATATCATGAGGGAGGAGGAAGATCAGTGTCCAAAACTGAGACCAGAAGGAAAGATTCTTTCTGAGATCAAAGTGCTCTACTGGGATGATATGGTGCTATGAGGTCTTCTAAATATGATGGAGCCTGACGTTTCAGAGCTTTATATGTAAGAAGCAGGGTTTTAAATTCTATTGTAGATTTAATGGGAAGCCAATGGGGAGAAGCTAGTGAAGGTGAAATATGATCTCTCTTGCTAGTTCCAGTCAGCACTCTTGCTGCAGCATTTTGGATTAATTGCAGGCTCTTTAGTTACTGGGGCATCCTGAAAGTAGGGAATTACAGTAGTCCAACCTAGAGGTAACAAATGCATGGACCAGTTTTTCGGCATCACTTTGAGACAGGATGCTCCTAATTGTGGCAATGTTCCATAGGTGGAAGAAGGCTGTTCTAGAGATTTGTTTTATACGTGAGGTAAAGGACAAATTCTGATCAAAAATAACTCCACGGTTCCTTGCAGTAGTACTGGAGGCCAGACTTATGCCATCTAGAGTAACAATATGGTTGGACATCATATCTCTGAGATTTTTGGGCCCAAATACTATGACTTCATTTTTGTTTAGAAGTAAAAAATTGTGGGACATCCAGACTTTCATCTGGTTCCATAGATAAATATAGCTGGGTATCATCAGCATAGCAGTGGATATTTATAGAGTGTTTTCTAATAATGTTGCCTAAAGGAGACATATATAAAGTAAAAAGTATTGGTCCTAACACAGAGCCTTGTGGAACTCCATAGCTAACCTTTGTGTGCATGGAGGATTCATCATTAACATGAACAAATTGAAATCTATCAGATAGCTTTAAACCAACCTAGTGCAGCTCCTTTAATCCAAATTTCATGTTCCAGTCTCTGTAATAAAATGTTGTGATCAATGGTATCAAATGCAGCACAAAGATCTAACAGAACAAGTATAGAGATGAGTCCATTATCTTAGACCATGAAAAGATTGTTGGTGACATTTTACCAGTGCTGTTTCTGTACTATGATGAACTCTAAACTTGTGCAGGAGTAACATTAAGGTGGCTACTTTCCATTGTATTGACCAATGGTGAAGCAAATGATGAAAGAATCATTGCTTTAAATTTGTTGACAGCTTTTTCACTTAAGCATCTGCTATAGTGGAATTTTTCCCTAACTGCTATATAGTCCGTTATTGTAAATTCAAATGTTATTAAAAAATGGTCAGACAGAAGAGAGTTGTGACGAAATATGGTTAAATTATCCGATTCAATTCCATACGTAAGGACAAGGTCTAACGTGTGACTAAAACAGTGAGTGGGTTTATTTACATTTTGGGAAAAACCAATTGAATCTAATAATGAATTAAACGCAGTGCTCAGACAGTTACTGTCAGCATCTACATGAATGTTAAAGTCACCCACTATAATGACTTTATCTGTACTAAGCACTAAATCAGATAGAAAATCTGAAAATTCAATCAAAAACTCTGAATAAGGGACTGGAGGACGGTACACGATAACAAATAATAGTGGTTTTTGAGTTTTCCAGTTTGGGTGTGAAAGGCTAAGAGTAAGTCTCTCAAATGAGTTATAACTATGTTTAGGTCTAGGAATTATTGATAAGCTAGAATGGAAGATTGCTGCTACTCCTCCACCTCAGCCTGTGCTTCTAGGAACATGATAATTAATATGACTTGGGGGCTTTGACTCATTTAAACTGACATATTCTTCCTGCTGCAAGGCACAGGGCGGCTATAGCTCAGTTGGTAAAGACCACAGGGTGAGTGGTTCTATATGTCGAAGTGTCCCTGGGCAAGACACTGAACCCCTAAGAGCCCATTCCCCTCCCAGCTGTGTAGTGTGTAGTGTGGTGTAGTGCTGGTCCAAGCCCGGTAGAAATTGGGGAGGGTTGCGTCAGGAAGGGCATCCGGCGTAAAAACTGTGCCAAATCAACATGCGGACAATGATCCACTGTGGCGACACTGAACTCATGGGATAAGCCGAAAGGACAGTAGATTCTTCCTGCTGCAACCAAGTTTCTGTGAGACAAAATAAATTGAATTGATGATCATTTATTAAGTCATTTACTAACAGAGGTTTAGAAGAGAGAGATCTGATATTTAATAATCCACATTTTATTGTTTTGGGGTTTTGTCCTGCAAGAGGAGTAGTATTTACTTTTATTAGGTTATCATGATTAATTCCTCTGGAAAACTGGAGCACAACCTACAGTCCCCTTTTTCAAAAATGGGGACCACCAACACAGTTTGCCAGTTCACAGGTTCTTTACCCTTTCTCCATACTACATGTTATCCAAGACGACCAATGTACAGTGTCCAGAGCCTTTAGCGTCTTAGGGCAAATTTCATCCACACCTAGTGCCTTGCCTATGAGGAGCTTTTTAACTGTCTCAGAGACTTCCACCAGTGATTTGTATAAAGCTTCTCCCAATTCTTTCTGCCTCCTCCTCAGAAGACATGTTGTTTGGGTTTAGGAGGTCGTCAAAGTGTTCCCTCAACCATCCCACACTATCCTCTTTCCAGATCAGTAGTTCTCCTCCCCTGCTGGGTTTGCCAGACCTTCCTTGAGGTGAACTGAAAGTCATTCTCCCTAGCCTCTTTGAATTCTTCCCAAACCCAAGTTTTTGAATTGACAACCATCTGTGTAAAAGCCCTTCTGGGCTGCCAGTATCCATCAGCTACTTCCGGAGACCGCCTGCACCAGCCATGGTTGAAAGCACTTTATCTTGAGCCTGGCAGCGTCATTTACCACTGGTGTCCAACTGCGCACCCTCATGTTTCTGCCATGAAAGAAAAAACCTTCTGATCGTGGCTCAGTGTAGCTACACTATACATTTGGGGTTTATTAGGTCTGTTCGGCAGTCTTTCCCACCGCCTTTCAAGACATATAACCTGAGATCTAATTATACAACCACAACGTCAGTCATTAACCCTAGGCCTAAAGTGATCTGGTATCAGCTACACATGTGAACCAACCAATATCACTACAACACCACAAGCCCAGAAATGCATAAAAAAAAGAATCACTCAGTTTCAGATCAAGCAGGCCATTATTCCGATTCACTCCCCTCCAAGTTTCTCAATCATTGCCCACATGGGTGTTGAAGTCCTCCAGCAGAACTATGGAGTTCTCAGTTGTTACCTCCTCAAGGAGCACCCCCTGGCCTGTGTGGGCTCTCTAGCTAAACAAAACAAGCCTGGCTGCTACAGAATCCAAACTGCCCCCAACCCATACTAACCTTTAATAAAGCCAAAGCTGTGGGATTTGGGTAAAGGTTGTTAGAACCACAGTTCCATAAAGGGTAGGACCAAAGAAATCACATCTTGACTTGTGTTTTTCCCAATCTTGCAAGATCCTTTTGCTCTATTTAATTCTATCACAATGGTTGTGCAAACGTAAAGATAACCAGCATCTCTGCAGTTTTTGGAATTTTGCAGTTTTCTTTCAGCTTATTTTGGGTCTGTTCGTTCAGCACAGCTTTACTTTTACACCCCTGCTGGGTTTCTGATGTATGACTCATTAACTCAACCCTGAGATCTCCAAAAAACCGGAGGCTATGAACTCTGGCCATTTGGCAGAAATGGCCCACAGGCGGCGTAAAGAAAGCTGAGGGAAGGGCGGAAAGGTAAAAGCTAACACTGCATTTTCCTCACTAATGTGCAGCCATCGGTGAATAAGATGAACCAAATACAGCTCCTTATTTACATTTAGTCATTTAGCAGATGCTTTTAACCAAAGCCACTTATTAGTAAGTTACAAGGCAGCAACAATTGTGTTTTATTGTGGATACCAGTGACCCCATTAACAGAGTGTTGCAGTAATCAAGATGAGGTATGACCAGCACTGTACATGAGTTGGGTTGTATATTCCGTGAGGTAGGCTCTGATCTTCCTGATGTTGTATAGGGCAAATCTGCTGCCCTACAGACTTAAAGCTTAGCTGGTGGTCAATGGTGACCTCCAGATTTCTGGCCGAGTTTGTGGGCACAATCTCTGTAGATCCAATGTTAATGCTGATGTTGTGTTAAATTCAACGTCTGGCTGGGGAGACAAGGACTTCAGTCTTGGAGAAGTTGCTATCATTCAGATGATGGCGAAGATGGATGTGTTGGATGCACATCCACTCCCCACTTTCTTACTGCTCATGACTTTAGCGACTTTTTTACTAACAAGGTGGCAGCCATCAGCTCACAGTTCTCTCCTCCAGATGATGACATCCTGCTAACTTCTTCCAACACTGCATCGCTCTCATTTTCAACTCTGACTAAGGACGGCGTATCCACCCTCCTCCTCTCTAACATCCGACCACCTGCTCTCCGGATCCGATCCCTTCCACTCTCCTTTAAGCAGTTGCACACGCACTAATGCCAGCTATTTCAGAAATCATCAACACATCTCTCCCAACAGGCAGTTTTCCGACCTCCTTCAAGCAGGCCCAGATTACCCCACTGCTCAAGAAGCCTTCTCTTGATCCCTCCCTTGTGGAGAATTACTGACCTGTCTCCGTTCTTCCATTTCTAGCCAAGGCAATTGAATGAGCAGTCTTCAATCAACTCTAAGACTTTCTTTCCAAGAACAACTTCCTCAATGTCAACCAGTCTGGCTTTGAGAGGGGTCTGTCATGATCTGATCCTCACATTCACTTCCTGCCCTTGACTTTTATTTTGTTCCCCTTTTTCTCCACTTCCTGTCCCTAGTTTATTTCTACAGCTTTACCACTTATCATCAGTCATTTGTTTTCACCTGTTCCCCTGCCTTTTTAAACCCAGCTCTCCCCCTGTTCTTGGTCGGATCATTGTCTTTGTTTGTACCTGTCTTCATTGCAACACGTCGCCTTCCGGGATCACTTGACTCATGGTTCTGGGCTCCTGACCCTGTTCATATGGACTCTGTTACCTCTATCTTTGGTTTGAGGATTGGTTTCCGTGTCTCAGTCGCTTCCTGTGTAGTCGCCTTTTAACTTATGGGTATTATTTGTTTTCTAGTGTGAGTAAGTCTGGTTTAGATGTTACGTTCATGTTTAGTTCTTCCCAGTTTTTTTGTTTTCTGGTGTCTTTTTTAGATTTGCCGTCCCGGGTTTTTAGGTTTCCACTCATTTAACCCATGTTTATCTTTCATTCTGCCTCCTAGTTTGTCGTTTTCTGCCCTCATTAAATTTCTTTGTGTTCATGTCTGTGTTAATTCCTTGTTTCTAGTTTGTAGTCATTCCTCTGGGATTTTGCCAGTTTCGTCCTCCTTTATAGGAGGGAGTTTATGTTTTCTTGTCATTTTTATTATTATCATTTTCAGAGCGGCAAACTGACCGCTATTTTTTCAAAAGGCCTCAGACGCAAGAAAAACAGTTAAAACTCAAACCAAATCACTCATCTCGGTCACACCATCATACACACCACTTCCAGTTCCTGACCCAATTTTTGAGTCGGCTGCCATCCCACCTGTTCCTGAACCTGTTTCTGGGTTGGCTGATGTTCTTTTTGTTCCTGTGTCAGTTTTGGACTTAACCACAATCCCTTGTCTCCAAGTCAGCCAGCCGCCCACCTATTCCTGATTTGACCATGCATCAAACCACAGCCCCCACGTTACCTACCCCTGAACCGGAAGTTCCTGTTTCTGAGTCACAGATGGCGGACACCACTGGACTTAGGAGTCAACCAAAAAGATGTCGAAGATCCCGCCGCACCGGCTTCCCCAGACCTCTGACTTCCAGCCATGCACATCTCTCCAATACCACACCTACAAAAGACTCACCAGCCAATATAGTCTTGGAACAAGAGCAGCTAGAACAATATCCAGTCATTTGTCAGTTACTAGCCACCCTTCAAAACCAAATGGAAACCTCCAGAGATCCTGAGTCCTGCTGTGTCACAGCTCGACGGATGGAGGACATTATTCAGCCCAGGTCTTGGCTTTTGGACCGGGAGGGGATACCCCAAGTACTGGCCTCCTTAGGGCCCTTCATGGCCAAGTATGGATGGGCAGAGCCTTCACTAGCCCAGGACTCCTCACCTGTTCACGATTTTGACCCTAAGTTTCCCGACAACCAGGCTCCTGCTTGCCCATTTCCTGTTCCTGCTCGTCCAGTTCCTGTTCGCCGCGTTCCTGTCTTCGAGTCAGCCGTCGTCGCCAGCCTCCTGCCAGATCTCCTTTACACACATATTAGAAAACACTCCATAAATTACCATTGCTATGCTGATGATACCCAGCTATATCTATCTATGGGATCAGATGAAAAAAATTAGTTAATCAAGCTTCAAGAAATGAAGCCCTGGATGTAGCAGAGTTTCTTACTTATGAACTCACACAAAATGGAAGCCATAGTATTTAGCCCAAAAATCTCATGACATGACACATGATGTCCAACCATATTGTTACTCTAGATGACATAAGTCTGGCCTCCAGTACTACTGCAAGGAACCGTGGAGTTATTTTTGACCAGGATTTGTCCTTTACCTCACATATAAAACAAATCTCTAGAACAGCCTTCTTCCACCTACAGAACATTGCCAAAATTAGGAGCATCCTGTCTCAAAGTGATGCCGAAAAACTGGTCCATGCATTTGTTACCTCTAGGTTGGACTACTGTAATTCCCTACTTTCAGGATGCCCCAGTAACTCCCTAAAGAACCTGTAATTAATCCAAAATGCTGCTGCAAGAGTGCTGACTGGAACTAGCAAGAGAGATCATATTTCACCTTCACTAGCTTCTCTCCATTGTCTTCCCATAAAACCTACAATAGAATTTAAAACCCTGATTCTTACATATAAAGCTCTGAATGGTCAGGCTCCATCATATATAGACCTCAAAGAACCATATCATCCCAGTAGTCCACTTCGATCTCAGAATGCAGGCTTACTTGTGGTTCCCAGAATTTCCAAAAGTATAATGGGAGGCAGAGCCTTTAGCTATCAAGCTTCTCTCCTTTGGAACCAGCTCCAAGTTCAGATTCAGGAAGCAGACACCCTCTCTACTTTTAAGTCTAGGCTTAAAACCTTCCGCTTTGATAAAGCTTGTAGTTAGTTATAGTTATGCTGCTATAGGCTTAGACTGCTGGGGGGGATAACTTTGTTGTGAATTGGCGCTATATAAATAAAGTTGTGAGTGGAAAAAAAGCCATGTGAGTGTATGATAGAACCCAGGGATGTAGTACAGATGGAAAAGACCAAGAACTCAACCCTGCAGCACACCAGTAGAGAGGCTGTCAACTTAGAAACATGGCCCTGCTAGGATACCTTGAAGGTTTTTCCTGATCAGTAAGACTGAAACCAGGTGAGAGCTGTTCCAGAGATGTCTAAGTTGGAGTGCGTGGACAAGAGGATCTGGTGGCAAATCGTTTAAAAGGCTGCAGATAGATTATTTAGGATTACAACACAAGACTGACCCACAGCTATTGCAGCCTGTAGGAGCTCCATTTCTGTCAAGTGACCACACTTGAAGCAAGACTAGTTGACATCAAGGAGGTTGCTTGGAGAAAGAAAATCTAAGAGTTGATTGAAGAATGGTTGTTCAAGGGTCTTAGCAAGAAGTTAAATAAGAGAGACATGTCTGTTAGCAGCCACCCAGCCTCCTGGTCAGCTACCATTGGGTCAGCTAGCTGTCCTTATAACTGTTATAGCTGTTCTCCCAAGTAGCTCTACAATGGGCATCATCACATTATGCAAAGAGAAACAGGAGAGAATGCACGAAGGACTATATACCAACCCCTGCCTCTGCTACCACTATGGCCCAGCTGTCTTATCTGGTAGTTTAAATGGTTCCCACTATGGTAAAGCTGAAGTAGATGTGTTTCACTGTATATTATTGTGAGTTAAGTGGAATGAAAGACATCAGCATCTAAGGGATTAATTATTTTTTATTAATTTTTTGGTTGGGAGGCAGAAGGCCACAGGTTTGAATCCCACCCCACCAGGTGTGGCCCTGCCCATCCACCAAGGCCCACCTTGGTACCAGTCCTGAGCCTGGATAAAAATGGCTATGACAGGGCATCCGGGGTAAACATTCATGCCAAATCAACAAGGGGAAAGTGTTCTCCTGTGTCCCCTGAAGGCAAACAAACCGAAAGCCAGTGGTTATTGTTTGCAGTTATTTGATATTGTTTAACTTTTGTTTTTCTATCAGAAAATATGTTACAAGGGAAAAGCTTTTAATCTTCTTTAACTTTGGGATTTAATTTCCTCCAGGTACTATAACTGCTCTTGTTTGTGATTTGGTAAATGGTAAGTGGCCATTTATATAGTGCTTTTTTCTAACATTGACAGATCTGTGTAAGCCTGAGTACCACTCACTCTACTCTTCTTCAGTACATCAGACTTAGACACAAATATGTAGCTATCTTGCCTTTCTCAGGGTGTTGGGGCTGCTTTGGTCTCGTACACAGTCCTTTATTGTAAACTATTATGGACTTTTGTTTTATGCCTCTGTGATCTCTGTTCTCTATGTTTACTTAGAGCTTTACAGATCGGATCATCATATTATAAGAATGCAACAAATCTATTTTGAGGAAAAAGTAATGATTTATCTGCTTTGATATTAAAATATCTTGTATTACTGTATAAAAGGGACATTGTAGTTCAAACTGTGTAAGCAGTAAATTATGTCAATTTGTTTTTTTCCATTTCTCATCTTGGAAAATGAAACTAAATACACTGTTAGATGTTCAAACTATTTTTATTTTTATTTAACTGTTACCTCAGAGTCAGAGGAGGTTAAACAAATCTTTTTCAGCATGTACAGTAACCAAAACCAAGAGATTGTGTAAATGTGTAGACCAGTTTATCATCTCTGGTGGCAATAAAAAAAGCAAAAATAATTTCAGTAATCTGTGACACAAATGTAGAGTAATCTGTAGAACGACTTTGACCAGTGAATTGGACATACTAGATAATACATTTAAAAAATCTGAATGAAGGAAGTTAAATGAAAGAAAACTAAAAAACATCGAAGATGTATGTTCAAAACTTTAAAAAATGTAGGATGGGAATAAGAATTTCTTCTCACTTCAGTGACTCAGCATCAGTGGCCTCCATGAAAACACATTTCCTATTTTACAGATATAATAGTTTGTTTTTTTCCTCACTTTGTCTCTACAGCACATTGATCCCACAGGAGTTAGGCTGCATTATCTCTAGTGTAACAATGAACTTAACAGATTTTCTAAACCAGGGGTAGAAGAAGGCGTAGATCAAAGGGTTTAGACAGGAGTTAAAAAGTATCAAAAAAACAATAAAGATATTAGATAAGGACCCTATCACAAGGTCATAGCCAGCAAGAGAGACACAATAAAATGGACAATAACACATGAGAAACACAGCAACAACAACACCAAGAGTCCTCGCTGCTTTCAGCTCTGATTTCTTCACAGTTACAGTCACTGAACTCTGCAGTGTAACAGCTGTGATGTGTGAGCGCATGGCACGAGCCTGAGACACAGCCACCACAAACACTCTCACATACAGGATGATGATGGCAGAGATGGGAATGATGAAGTTTATCACAAGGTCAACAGGT
This sequence comes from Channa argus, assembly GCF_033026475.1. Classification (NCBI taxonomy): domain Eukaryota; kingdom Metazoa; phylum Chordata; class Actinopteri; order Anabantiformes; family Channidae; genus Channa; species Channa argus. The sequence continues at coordinate 866,370 of NC_090199.1, forward strand.
CCAACTATGTTAACCACACATTCTCCATAGCAGGAGTTGTACCTTCCTGGTTGTTTCAGGTTGTCACATAACAACACGAAGCTGTTTAAAACACAGTAAACCCAACACAGGAGAACAGAGACTTGAACTCTTCTGACAGTGACTTTGCTGGAATAGTGCAGAGGGTCACAGATAGCCACATAACGATCAGCTGATATCAGAACCATGTTTACTACTGAGGTACAGAAAATGATGAAGGTTAAGAAATAATACAGAACACACACCAGGTCACCCAGCATCCAGCAGGGCTCTGTTAAGAGAATCTGACATGGCATCACAAGGAGGCCCACAAGGAAATCTGAGACAGCCAGAGAGAGAAGGAGGAGGTTGGTGGTGGTGTGAAGCTGCCTGCAGTGAAAGAATATCATCACTGTGAATATTAGAAAGACCTACATCATTATTACCAATAGAAACTGTTATTATGACAGTTTAAGCAGCAAATATGACTGAAAAGCACTGAACAGAATTCACATCAAACCACAGATTGTAAAGTTCAGAGATCACTCAGTGATATAAACAACATATTATCAAAGCTAAGACATGAATCTCTGCCTGAAGTGGGAGATGGAGATGATGACCAGCAGGTTGAGAACCACAGTGAACAGAGAGACGAAGGACAGCAAAGTGTAAATGAGCATTGCCTCAAAGTGAGGGTGTGTGTGTTTCTTGCAGGATGTGTTGAGATGTGGAAAGCAGAGTTCAGCTTCCTCCATCTTGAGAAAAAAGAGAAGAGACACTGTGCAGAGTTGTGTCATACAGCTAATTTATCTGTCTTCATTCCCCCTCCTCCCTCATCTCCTATCTTTCTTTCCTTCTGGTCTCAGTTTTGGACACTGATCTTCCTCCTCCCTCATGATATGTGCCATCCTCCTCATCTGCAGAAATTCTCCTCTCATGTAACAGGTTGCTTTTAGTTTGTTTTCGCTGTTGCACTGACAGCTGAATCAGTTATGGCCACAACATATATAGACTTTATTTAGTAGAAATATGTTCCAAAACTTGAAGATATGCTGCCGACACCTGACCTATGAAGTCAGACCCACTGAACAGCACTTGTTATATTGCACAGATGTTCACTCCTAAAGGTTTTTGAGTGAGACTCACCATCTAATCAATCAGAGAATTTTAAGTGTTTCTGCTTTACTAGTAAGTTCTGCACCTTCTTATTGATTGCAAATGGATAATGACTAATAGCTGAGAGTTTGTGCAGTGTGGCAGAGTGCAGAAGAGAGACAGGGCAAAGCAGCATGAAGCAGCATGACTTCTAGTCTCATGAACAAGCTTAGGTTGCACAGTGTAGCCTCTAAAATTGGCATCACAAACAAGATTTAATCTAAACTGACTGATGTAGTTGATGAGTAGGTGGATACTGGCAATATTGTGGCTTTCACAATAGTAGAAGAGTGAGCTACTGGGAAGAATGGCAGTACTTAGGACTTGTTTGATGATTGCCATCAGTATGGGGTAATGTCAAAAATATGAAAAATGTTAGCAGACAATGTTCAGACTCACTTAGCCTTACGTTTACCTAAGTTTGCTGACATTAGTGTGACCCACTCAGAATGAAGCCACAGTTTGGTCTCTGTATCTGCTGGGTACTTATGTAAATGTACTAGAAACATTTGGATTAGTATAGCTTTCCGCATGGTAAGCAGTCTGAGATGGGATCATGACCAGGAGAGTAGGGGGCAGTAAAGGAACGCTTGTTACTGAGGCATTGCCTTCATGCAGAGACAGCCAGCTTCTCGTCATTCTGCTGAGAGCGACCATGCTGACAAGTGTTTCTCTGGCCATTTCTCGTGTTAAACAGGTTAGTTTGATGTGCAACTCCACCAAACGTCTTAAAAACCATTTCTAATTGGGTTAAAGATGTAGGCCACAGTTTTGTAGCTCATAGAGTGAGCCGAGGGCAAGCATGCTAATGTCTACGTACTGGCGTGAGTAGTCACAGGTTTACCACTCTCCCTTGTGAAACAGTAAGACGTTACTGCTCTGCGTTTTACTTGTGTTTTGTATGTTTGTTGATGAGTTTAGTCACAGTGAGGTTATGATTCATCCAACAGCTCAAGTGTGGTGGAACTTGAGAGAACCTGAATCAGTTGTGGTAAAGTTTATTCAAATACTGGGTGGAAGTAGATTCTGCTGAGAGCGTCCGCTCATACAAGTGTTTCTCTTGTCATTTCTTCTGTTAAACAAGACCTTTATCTCTTGCCGCTGGTCTTTCACCCAGGACCTGCAACAGATATTTGGAGGCTCGTCTGGGATCAGGGTTGCCATCAATGAAATGAAAACTACTGATCCAGTGATAAGTGAACTTCAGGACCAGAGTAACTGAATGCCAGCTTGTGACTACAGAGGCAAAGTGACCAGCTTAAGGAGGGAAACAAGCCCACAGAGTGCAAGACTGTAAATCCAGGTGCCTCCAACAACCAGGATGTCTGTTAAAGAGAGGAAAGGACTTGTCTGGACTCTTAAAAGAAACTTTATCAACTTACTGCCAGTGAGGCCTTTGAGGTTGCCACCAGTATTAGATTAGTTGAAGGACTTGACACAACCATATTAAGTAAAGATGATGAACAGAAGAATGTTGAGTATGTCTTAGCTGACCTGAACTGTTCAGTATAATTAGAACATGACGATGAAGGGATGCCAATACTACAAAGACTGGAACACATCATCAATGGGGTCATCACAAACCGCTACTGTGTGTGAGGTTGAGGTTAGCTCACCTGAAGCAACCTGTATGTCTTCAGAGCAGACTGCTCCTAAATGTGGGACAGACGATGTTGATATGCAGACACTGCTTGCTTGTTATGAGGAGTTAAACCAGAAAAAGAAAAAAGCAAGATATCCACTGATCTCCAGGCCAAAGACATATAACATCCTACTGCAGGCACACAGTCAACTTCTGGTGACCACAATCTAAACTTCGCACATGAGTATACCACACATCAATACTTCTGTCACTTTGACAGTGACAGAACTCAAAAGCTTCCTCCAATCCCACCTGGGTGAAACAAGTGGCACAGAGCTCTTTCAAGACTTGATGTGTACCAAACAGCATGAACATGAGACATGAAAACAATTCTTGTACTGGATGATTGAACCTAAGCAAAAGATAAAGTTCACCACCAAACTGACTGATTCAGTGGTCAAATATGATGCATCCACAAACCAGTGTATATTTTCAAACACAATCTGTTAGGGCATTGGAGAGGGGAATGAAGATGTCCCACGAGAGCTCAAACCTCTTTTGGCTGACTAGGCTAAGTGTCTGATTAGGCTTAGCTGCGATAAGTTATAAGAACTACAACAGAGGAAAGTGAAAGGAAGACACCTGAGCATCACTTTGCTTGCACCAACTACTATAACCCTGATAAACCTAAACCAAAAAGAAAGTAATGAAAAGCCGCTGGCTGCCCGCAATCCACCGCACAGAGCAAACTAGGTTGCAATCACTGCTTTGCGTGTGGAGAAGAAGGGCATCATGCTGCTGGCTAAGAGAAAAAGAACAGGCTGTCAGGAAACATGCCCCAGTCAAAGCAAAGGGACAACCTGGCTATGCTGTCACTGTTCTTCTCGACACGGGGGGCAAATGTAAGCCTACTTGACCGAACGTGGAAGAGCAAGTACCTGCCTGACCAAGCTGTCCAACCCCTCAGCGAGCTTAAGGATGATGACCTGAATGTATCTGCATTCACAGGGGATAAGGTACCGTATGATGGATCGGTTGAGGTTGAGGTAAACCTTGAAGGTAATTATGATCCAGATTTATCTATCCTGGTGAGCTGCTTATTAAGAGTAATGAGAGCCAACCTAAGCTCATATCGATGTTGTCCAATCTTCTCCCCGGTGCTATGGAGATAGATAGTGCTAATGCAAAAGCTGCAGAAGTGTCATCCAACCCCAAAAACCTCCAAAGCAAGATAAAGGTTGGCTTTAAAGGGATCACAATTTCCCTGTGTCATGTAGCTCACGTCATGTGTAGGGTACCAGTAGAAATAGGTTTGACCGTGTAAAGCTGGAGTCCCTGAGCATTGGTGCAGGACTCTGGGAGATTCAGCGGGCTGGGAAGCGCTTTGTTAAAGTGCCGTTGTCCAGTCACTCTAGGCACCTTGTAACTTTGCCTGGCTTAACAGTCTTAGGCAGTATGGAACCAGTTGAAAAGATCATTGACACAGACAGATCAAGCAATGATGAGAGAATCCATGTAGACACTGTTGACTCAGTACCATCTCTGTGCAATGACCAGAGCCTGCCCTCTCCAAATTTGTGGCACTCACCTGTGGATATTAATCAGCTAACAGATAACCAACAGAAGGAAGTAAAACAGATGTTGTTTGAGGAATCAGGGGCCTTTGCAGGCAATGATGGTACATAGGCAAACCCAGTCTTCAAATGACACAAGGCTCTGTGTTAGGACCAATACTTTTTACTTTATATATGTCTCCTTTAGGCAACATAATTAGAAAACACTCCATAAATTTCCACTGCTATGCTGATGATACCCAGCTATATTTATCTATGGAACCAGATGAAAATAATCAGTTAATCAAGCATCAAGCCTACAAGACATAAAGGCCTGGATGTCCCACAATTTTTTACTTCTAAACTCAGACGTAACTGAAGTCATAGTATTCAGGCCCCAAAATCTCAGAGACACAATGTCCAACCATATTGTTACTCTAGATGACATAAGTCTGGCCTCCAGTACTACTGCAAGGAACCTTGGATTTATTTTTGATCAGGATTTGTCCTTTACCTCACATATAAAACAAATCTCTAGAACAGCCTTCTTCCACCTACGGAACATTGCCAAAATTAGGATGCATCCTGTCTCAAAGTGATGCCGAAAAACTGGTCCATGCATTTGTTACCTCTAGGTTGGACTACTGTAATTCCCTACTTTCAGGATGTCCCAGTAACTAAAGAGCCTGCAATTAATCCAAAATGCTGCTGCAAGAGTGCTGACTGGAACTAGCAAGAGAGATCATATTTCACCTTCACTAGCTTCTCTCCATTGGCTTCCCATTAAATCTAGAATAGAATTTAAAACCCTGCTTCTTACATATAAAGCTCTGAATGGTCAGGCTCCATCATATATAGAAGATCTCATAGCACCATATCATCCCAGTAGACCACTTCGCTCTCAGAATGCAGAGCTACTTGTGGTTCCCAGAATTTCCAAAAGTAGAATGGGAGGTAGAGCCTTTAGCTATCAAGCTCCTCTCCTGTGGAACCAGCTCCCAGTTCAGATTCAGGAAGCAGACACCCTCTCTACTTTTAAGTCTAGGCTTAAAACCTTCCTCTTTAATAAAGCATATAGTTAGTTATAGTTATGCTGCTATAGGCTTAGACTGCTGGGGGACCCACCCCCCGATGCACTGAGCTCCTTTCCTCCTCTTGACCATCTCTCTTCTCACCCCACAATTGTCACCACTGTATGTCATTAACTCTGTATGTTTTCTCCTGTAGTTGTCTTTGTCCTTCTTGGTCCCCCTCTCTGTCCCTTTCTGCAGGTGTCCCCTGCTTTGAAGCTATGTGTCTTCCAGCGTGCAGCTACTGGTCCTACCAACCTGCCCGATGTTTTGTCGTTGCTTTTTGTTGCTCTTTTCTCTCTCCACTTTCCACTCACCCCAACTGTTCGAGGCAGATGGCCGTCCACCCTGAGCCTGGTTCTGCAGGTAGTTTCTTCCGTTACAGGGAGTTTTTCCTCTCCACTGTTGCTTATGTCTTGCTCCAGGGGGAATTGTTGAGTTCTCTCCATACATCTTTATAATCTTGACTTTATTCTGCAAAGTGCCTTGAGATGACATTGTTGTGAATTGCTGCTATATAAATAAAGTTGAATTGAATTGATAAAAGAGTATCAGTGAGAATGAAAGGAAAGGTGTTCAAGACGGTGATGAGACCAGCGATGTTGTTCCGCTTAGAGACAGTGGCACTGAAGAAAAGACAGGAGGCAGAGCTGGAGGTTGCAGAGCTTAAGATGTTGAGGTTCTCTTTGGGAGTGACGAGGATGGACAGGATCAGGAATGAGTACATCAGAGGGACAGATCATGTTAGATGTTTGGAGATAAAGTCAGAAAGGCCAGATTGAGGTGGTTTGGACATGTTCAGAGAAGACATTGTGAATATATCAGTAGAAGGATGCTGAGGTTGGAGCTGCCAGGCAGGAGGTCTAGAGGAAGACCAAAGAGGAGATTTATGGATGTAGTGAGGGAGGACATGAAGTTAGTTGGTGTGAGTGAAGAGGATGCAGAGGACAGGGTTAGATGGAGGCACATGATTCGCTGTGGTGACACCTGTAAGGAAACAGACGAAAGGAAAAGAAGAAGACGACTTATTCACAAATTCTGTTACAGTTTCCTCCAGTAAGCCTCCTTCCCCTCTTTGATCTACACCGGGAGCTGTCTCTGGACGTCCCTCACTGCTTCCCTGTCACCTGACCTGGATGCTGCCTTTTTCTCATTCAGGATTATTTTAACCCTTAGGAGTTGACGCCCGCACTGGTGCGGGTTGGGTTTAATCCTATCCTTAACCCTAACCCTCACACCAGTAAGGATTAATGTCCTTGGTGACCCCTGGCTTATTGATTGGGAAACAGCGGAAATTGATGTTATCTGTAATGCAGCCTGTCAGTTCATATAGCAAGGACGGAGGCCCACTGCCAACAGTTCGATGTCTGGGCAACAGACTCTTTCTTTCTCAGTAACATGACCAGTATGACACGTCTTTCCACTTTCCTCTCTCCTCGGATCCACCCACACTGTGCCGACGCTGTCAGTACTGATGTTTCGGACATACTGTCCTGTAGACGTGTTTCTGTGAAACACATTAGACTTCACTCTGGAAAGATAATTTCCACCATCTTGGTGATCTCTGGCTGTTTTACTCATCATTCGGGATATTTAAAGTTTAAACAAAATTAAAATTCATGGTGCGAGTCCGCTGCAGCCTGATCAGCCCCACCTGAATGTAAACCAATTAGCCGGCTCCAGCTCCAAAGAGCTGCTGCACACTGGTCACAGCTTGAAGCAGAAAAAGTTGACAGATAATAAAAAGATAAAAAGTCCTCCAAATGCATGGATAGAATTCTTGACACAATTTATTTATTTTTTAATTATCCTTTAGGCTTATCCCATGAGTTCAGGGTCATCACAGCAGATCATTATTCGCATTTTGATTTGGCACAGGTTTTACACATGATGCTCTTCCTGACACAACCCTCCCCAATTTCTACCGGGCTTGGACCGGGACTGCACAGCTGGGGAGGGGAAAGGGCTGTTAGGGGTTCAGTGTCTTGCCCAGAGACACTTCGACATATAGCTAGGATCGGGGATCGAACCACCCTGGCATCCAGCGTAAAAACTGTGCCAAATCAACATGCGGACAATGATCTGCTGTGGCGACCCTGAACTCAAAGGATAAGCCTAAAGGACAAAAAGAAAAATGAGCACATACCTGGTGTTACACTGAACTTATGATTAACTCTGGAACCAAGGGTGTTTAACATATTTCTTTGGTTACGGAAACAGAATAAATCCTGCAGCCAAGCTGAATACACGCTAAAGTTTTCTGCTTCTTTTTTTCTAACTACAGCTACTGGGCTTCGAAACACACCCCTCTCTGACATCCACCAAACCGAGAAGGGCAACAATTCTGGGGGATTGTCCAGGATTAGGAATATACAGAGATCATTCCCTTGCAATTTTTAAATCCTTTACCTTAGGCCAGTCACTCTGACCCCTGTGGCCAAAAAGCCCTTTGAGAGACTTGTCCAGTGCAGTAAACTTTGGACTACATTGTCCAGCATCTGGACAAGAGGAACCTAGGCCAATATTTTGTTTGCTGGCTTAAAGATTTTAAACATCTAAAGTAAAGATCTCTTTTATCAAATGACCATTAGTAGAGAAGCACTTCAGGTCTGTTTCAATTATATTAAATAATATAATTCATTATATTATTGTTATAAAAACCTATTTTGGCAATTACTTCTATCAAGGATTATCAAATCCAAGCGTTAAAGAGATTAGATGTTAAAGAGATTAGAATGAGTTCATTAAATCCCGAAAATGTTTATCATGAGGGAGGAGTTCGAAATGTGTCCAAGAAAGACAGAAGACCGGGGGGTTGAAGAAACAGATAAATGAGCTGTATGACACAGCTTTGCTCAGACAGCTGAGTGTATTCAGCAGCTCCTCTCACTTTCTCTCTGGTGATGGAGATTCTGGAGGAAGCTGAACTCTGCTTTCCACATCTCAACACCTCCTGCAAGAAAAACACTCACCCTCACTTTGAGCCATTGCTCACATACACTCTGCTGTCCTTCATCTCTCTGTTCACTGTGCTTCTCAACCTGCTGGTCATCATCTCCATCTCCCACTTCAAGCAGAGATTCATGTCTTAGCTTTGATAATTGTTTATATCACTGAGTGATCTCTGAACTTTACATTCTGCTGCTTTGACGTGAATTCTGTTTTGAAGCAGTGTTTACAATTGATGCGTTTACGATTTAGAAATGCTGTATTTTTAAGGGCATTTTCTGTTTTTAAGTGGCAATGACATGTTTCTGTCATTCTGTTTAAAATATTCACAGTGGTTATGTTTTCTCACTGCAGGCAGCTTCACACTCCCACCAACCTCCTCCTCCTCTCTCTGGCTGTCTCAGATTTCCTTGTGGGCCTCCTTGCGATGCCTTTTCAAATCCACCTCGTAGAGCCCTGCTGGATGCTGGGTGACCTGGTGTGTGTTCTGCATTATTTTTTACTCTGTATCATCGCCGGTGCCTCAATAGTAAACACGGTCCTGATATCAGCTGATCGTTATGTGGCTATCTGTGACCCTCTGCACTATTCCAGCAAAATCACTGTCAAAAGAGTTCAAGTCTCTGTTCTCCTGTGTTGGATTTACTGTGGTTTCTACAGTGTTTTCCTGTTCTATGACAACCTGAAACAACCCGGCAGGTACAACTCCTGCTATGGAGAATGTGTGGTTAATATAGTTGGAGCTGTTGACCTCGTGATGAGCTTCATCATTCCCATCTCTGCCATCATCATCCTGTATGTGAGAGTGTTTGTGGTGGCTGTGTCTCAGGCTCGTGCCATGCGCTCACACATCACAGCTGTTACACTGCAGAGTTCAGTGACTGTAACTGTGAAGAAATCAGAGCTGAAAGCAGCGAGGACTCTGGGTGTTGTTGTTGTCGTCTTTCTTATTTGTTACTGTCCATATTATTGTGTCTCTCTCTCCAGCTCTGACATCATAATAGGATCTGCAGCTAACATATTTATTGGTTTTCTTATATTTTCTAACTCCTGTCTAAACCCTGTGATTTATGCCTTTTTTTACCCCTGGTTTAGAAAATCTGTTCATCTCATACTTACATTTGACATACTGCAGCCTAACTCCAGTGGGGTCAATGTACTGTAAAGACAAACTGTGGATAAGCTGAAAAGAGGCACATGACCTTTTCTGTGAAAGGAAAAATATCTTTTCATATACTTTTAGTGAAGTTAAAACCATCAGACTGAAGAAACAATGAAATATTATTCTAATTTGCTGTTTTGTGCATAAACAGTAATGTCTACAGTTATTTTGAGTTATATTTGCCAGCAGAGATAAGTGGCTACATATTCACACGATCACTTTATTATGGTTTAAATTATTGTGGAAAATGATCTGGGTTATCGCATATGCTGTAGATAACATTAGGATAATTAAAACTCACGAAACTTTCAGACTTTGCAATGTCTCTTGTTTCATTTTATCTAATGTGAGAAATGAAAATGACAAAAAATGTGTTTGCATATTACATAAAAACTATTTTGAGCCACACATACAGAGTTGTGATTATATATAATTTTCATAGCGTCATGATTAAAGCTGCTTTCACTTTGTAAGCAAAGCTGTTGTGATCAAAGATCAGTCAAGGTCGGAGTAAAGCAAGAGAACAGATCCCGGAGGCTCAGAAATTCAACAATATTCACAATAATGCACTGTGTGCCTGACTATGTAACAACAGACAGCTTCAGGTGTGACATTCAAATCCTGTGGTAAATAAAGCCCGATGTAGCAGGACGTGCTGATCTTAATTAAGGAATCTTCCAAAGCTGATGAGGCAAAGTTCAGACTTATTCAGGGTTGTAGGTCAGGATTTAACATGAGACAAAGGTACATTATAAAAATGTTTTCACATTAAACAGAATCACACACCCATGCTGTTATTCTCCCCCCCTTTCTAGCATAATCCCATAATGCCACCGTATTGCCCCTCAACGCGTCTAGTCACATCACCATCAAAATAAAAGCTTTTAAAAGTCCATAAAACTTTCAAACAAATGGTAGTTTAGCATCTCACATCCAGCCCCAGTTTTAAATAAATTTTTAACAATTGTATGAAATCAAATAATTCTGAACTTACAACACAACTATACGAATAATAAAACATTTCAATAAACACGTCTTTCAGACACTTACAAGAATTCTATTCTAACTTTGAAATAATTTTCAGAGTAGAACTTTGTGTTTCAATTCTAAATACGAACTACACATAGTACACAATGCACACTTTTGAAAGTTAGTACAACAAAACATAATACTCCCTAGAAACCTAAAGAATGGAGTTTATGAACAAGTATTTGTCAGTTTGTGATTTTATAAAATCCTCAAAACGATCTACAGAATGTGTAAATTAACTTGAATAGCTTAAAGAAAAGAGATTCTGTAGCGCTGCAACTAAAAATGCCCATTAGATATCAACCATGATCTTATCTATACAACAGTCGCCAACGCAAAAGTATTGGTGTGTAAAATGACTCTGGTGGTGAGGAAAATGAAGAGGACAAAGGCAGAGCAGAGGAAGAAGTGGTGGGAATTGAAAAAGGAAGATAGTTGTGAAGTTTTCAGGGAGAAGCTGAGACAGACTCTAGATGGTCAGGAAGTGCTTCCAGATGACTGGACCACTACAGCTAATGTGATCAGGGAGACAGGTAGGAGGGTACTCGTGTGTCATCTGGAAGGAGGAAAGTGGACAAGGAGACTTGGTGGTGGAACCAGGAAGTTCAGGACTGTATACAGGGAAAGAGGTTAGCTAAGAAGTGGGACTGACTAGTTTCTTTAACAAGATCTTGAAGATCTGTGCCAACTACAGATGAATAAAGCTGATGAGCCAAACAATAAAGTTGTGGGAAAGAGTAGTGGAAGCTCGGCTAAGGGCAGAGGTGAACATTTGTGAGCAGCAACATTGTTTCATGCCTAGAAAGAGTCAGATAGATGATGGCATGACAGATGAAGTTAGACAGGAATCTCCATGGACTATGATGTTTGCAGATGACATTGTGATTTGTAGTGAGAGCAGGGAGCAGGTGGAGGAAAATCTAGAGAAGTGGAGGTCTGCTCTGGAAAACAGAGGAATGAAGCTTAGCCGCAGCAAGACAGAATACATGTGTGTCAATGAGAGGGACCCAGGTGGAATGGTGAGGTTACAGGAAGCAGAGGTGAAGAAGGTGCAGGACTTTAAGTACTTAGGGTCAATGGTTCAGAGCAATGGTGAGTGTGGAAAAGAGGTGAAGAGGCGAGTGCAGGCAGGTTGGAACGGGTGGAGAAAAGTGTCAGGTGTGTTGTGTGATAAAAGAGCATCAGCGAGAATGAAAGGAAAGGTGTTCAAGACGGTGGTGAGACCAGCAATGTTGTTCGGCTTAGAGACAGTGGCACTGAAGAAAAGACAGGAGGCAGAGCTGGAGGTAGCAGAGCTTAAGATGTTGAGGTTCTCTTTGGGAGTGACGAGGATGGACAGGATCAGGAATGAGGACATCAGAGGGACAGCTCATGTTAGATGTGTTGGAGATAAAGTCAGAGAGGCCAGATTGAAGTGGTTTGGACATGTTCAGAGAAGAAACTGTGAATATATCAGTAGAAGGATGCTGAGGTTGGAGCTGCCAGGCAGGAGGTCTAGAGGAAGAACAAAGAGGAGATTTCTGGATGTAGTGAGAGAGGACATGAAGTTAGTTGGTGTGAGAGAAAAGGATGCAGAGGACAGAGTTAGATGGAGGCACATGATTCGCTGTGTTGACCCCTGAAAGGAAACGGACGAAAGGAAAAGAAGAAGACGCCTCAATCACAGCTCCTCAACAGCTTCTTGCAGACAGATCATGGTGGTAAATGGTTGCACATTGGCAGCATGTCTCTTTACCTTCTGCCTGTTTGTGTAAACCTGAGAATTTTACTGGGTCATATTGTTTCCGCACCAGTTATTGGATTATGTGGTCGCTTACTTGTTTAAGTTTTCATATTTGCTGCCTACTTCGGGGCATTTAGGAGGTGTGATTGTTTATTCTTGATATTGTGGGTTGTTTTGTCACGGGGGTCAAGCCTGGTCCAGTGAGGTGTTAAACATGTCAGTGAGAACACCAGCCAATTTGGTCAGCACAGTCCCTTAGTACCCGACCTGGAATGTTGTCAGGGCCAACTGCTTTCTGTACATTTGACTGTGTGTTTGATGACATCATCCACGCACTCAGCATACTCCTCCACATGCATGTGATGATCCAGCGTTGCAGCCGTCCTAAACATGTCTCTGGAGTGCTTCCATAGTTCTTGCAGGCCAGATTCTCACCTGTTTCAAGATGGGTTTTGTCTGATCAGCAGGGGTTTAAGCAGCACAGAGAGATGATGTAAAGAACCGAGGTGGAGCTGGTTGCTGCTTTCTTGATGTTTGTGTATGCTAGGTCCAGTAAACTCTGTCATATGGTTCCAAAGTCTACATACTGATGGAAATGAATTAGAACAGTTTTAATAGTGGTCTGATTTGAATCACCAGCCTCAATAAAAGCCCCCTCTGGGTGAGAATTTAGCAAGTCAGTGATGAAGCAATAGAGAACCTTCAGGACTTCTTTTGTGCGTGAAGTCTCTGGGCAGGCAGAAGGACACATTTTACAGTGAAAAAGTGGCACGAGACTAGTTGTATGAGGTGAGTTGTATGTGTTGGGTGTAGCTGGTGTAGCAGTCGGAGGCTCTGTGGGCTATCCAGTGTGTTTAAGTCAACGGTTCCTGAACTGTAGTGACTGCATAGTCCTTTCATTGTCTGTCAGTTGTACAGTTCAGCAGCCTTAGTCTTGGCGTTAAACAGGTTTTTAGCCATAAGCTGTACAGTATTATCGGGAGCCACTGTGGCTGCAGCTGAGCAGGGTGCCGCCATCTTTTTAACCTTGTGTGAATAATAATCTTATTGATTTGAAACCTCTGGTGTCTGTTTAGCGTTAAGTCTCTTATGAACCGTCACCCAGCCAGACTGGCTTTCTGGCTGTTCGGGAACTGCTGGGGGACAGCTAACAGGGACTATGCTAGGTTGGCCCCCACCAGCTACGTGATTAGCTGGATTACTTTCTATGGTGTAGAGCCATGCTTTCAATTCCGTGAGCCTCGTCTCCAAAGCTGCAAAAACCTGTAAGGAAGTGGGGGCAAGTGCCTACAAAATAAAAGTAGGTGGCAGGAAGTGAAGCTAATAAAACATGTCAAAATGAAGCCAAGTGGCAGGATTCTGACAGGAACCCTGAATTCTCTAAAGAAACAGAACTAGAGCCACCAGTTGATCAATCAGTGAGTTATTATGTAAGCTACATGATACTCTCCGTTTTTTCCTTATGCTCAGAAAAGAATGTCTCCCTATAAGTACATGTTGTGGTACAGTACTAAATGGAGAAAGTGAGTCCTCTTGTTGATATGTTGATAGGGTGACACATGCAAGGTTCACAAAAGCCTATAAACTGTCAACAGAAACACCTGCAAAACAAGTCGCACTATGACGGAGGCGGAAATAAAAAACTTTAGTGGCCAAACTGTGGCACATACAGTTTTCAGTGTTAGAAATGTCAAATATGTAACTGATCTACCATTTTTCACTCCAACTGGAAGAGTGTGATTGTGACATGAACCACCTCTGATTTAAATAGAAGAAAATGCTGCCACCTGGGTTCTTAAGCGACTCTGCCATACGACCCGCATATGGTGAAGCTGCTCTGCTGTAGTGTCACTTCAGGTATCTTCACATTCAGCCAGGTCTCCATTAAACATAGAACCGAGCAGTCAGCAGTGTCTTGTTTAGGCTATTAAGATGGTCACCTCGTCCAAAGAATGAGCGTGTTAGAACCCTGTCCATGAGAAAGACTAGAAGACAGGAAGAGGTGGAGGGAGGAGGGAGGAGGGAGGAGGGAGGAGGGAGGAGGGGAGTGAAGAAACAGATTAATGAGCTGTATGACACAGCTTTGCTCAGAAACTGTGTGTATTCAGCAGCTTCTCTCATTGTCTCTGGTGATGGAGATTCTGCAGGAAACCAAACTCTGCTTTCCACATCTCAACACCTCCTGCAAGAAACACACACACCCTCACTTTGAGGCAATGCTCATTTACACTCTGCTGTCCTTCATCTCTCTGTTCACTGTGCTTCTCAACCTGCTGGTCATCATCTCCATCTCCCACTTCAGGCAGAGATTCATGTCTTAGCTTTGATAATATGTTGTTTATATCACTGAGTGATCTCTGAACTTTACATTCTGCTGCTTTGATGAGAATTCTGTTCAGTAGAAGCAGTGTTTACATTGTGTGATGCATTTAAATTTGAAAAATCCTGTTTCAACAACCATTTGTGTTTTTAGGTGACAATTACTCCTCTTGGTAATAATCCTTAGTCTGTTTATGATATTCACAGTGGTTATGTTTTCTCACTGCAGGCAGCTTCACACTCCCACCAACCTCCTCCTCCTCTCTCTGGCTGTCTCAGATTTCCTTGTGGGCCTCCTTGCGATGCCTTTTCAAATCCACCTCGTTGAGCCCTGCTGGATGCTGGGTGACCTGGTGTGTGTTCTGTATTATTTTATACTCTTTATCATCGTCTGTGCCTCAGTAGCAAACATGGTTCTGATATCAGCTGATCGTTATGTGGCTATCTGTGACCCTCTGCACTATTCCAACAAAGTCACTGTCAGAAGAGTTCAAGTCTCTGTTCTCCTGTGTTGGGTTTACTGTGTTTTCTACAGTGTTTTTATGTTCTATGACAACCTGAAACAACCAGGCAGGTACAACTCCTGCTATGGAGAATGTGTGGTGAACATAGTTGGAGCTGTTGACCTCGTGATTAGCTTCATCATTCCCATCTCTGCCATCATCATCCTCTATGTGAGAGTGTTTGTGGTGGCTGTGTCTCAGGCTCGTGCCATGCGCTCACACATCACAGCTGTTACACTGCAGAGTTCAGTGACTGTAACTGTGAAGAAATCAGAGCTGAAAGCAGCGAGGACTCTGGGTGTTGTTGTTGCTGTGTTTCTCATGTGTTATTGTCCATATTATTGTGTCTCTCTCTCCAGCTCTGACATCATGATGGGATATGCTGCTAACATCTTTATTGGTTTTTTGATATTTTTAAACTCCTGTCTAAACCCTGTGATTTATGTGTTTTTTTACCCCTGGTTTAGAAAATCGCTTCATCTCATACTTACATTTGAAATACTGCAGCCTAACTCCAGTGGGGTCAGTGTACTATAGAGAAATACTCTTACTACTACGAATGTGTTTTTATATATTTTAGCGAAGTTTAAACCATCAGTATGGACAAACATAGGACCTTTCTGTTGTGTGCATCCACTATAATGTTCTTCTCTCTATTGGTTCTTCATCACATGTAGCTTTCAGGGACTCAGTGTAAAAGAGTCTCTCTTTGTCTGATATTATACACGTTTTACTATGATTTTCTTATCATTTTTGTCATTAACACCACAAAGAACATCACTTCTTTTGTTGTTACCTTTAACAATTTATTTATTTTTGTTCCACATTTGTGTCATATTGTCTACAGTTATTTTGAGTTATTTTTATGGTTGTGCAATGAATCTACACAGGTGCTACACTATAGGCTACGCAAACCCTCAAATGTAATAAAATTGTTCCAATATCACTTTAAAGCAAATGCTTTTCTACATTTTAGTTATTGTTTCAGTATCTTTGAGGATTTAATAAAAATGAACAAGAAAAACTTCCTTCATGCAATTGTAAAATACCCATACGCAACAGAATGTATCGATTCCTCCACAGCTGCTGTCAGGTATCAGACTGACAGTTACCAAGCCGTGACATCAGACAGGACCTCATTTTTAGCCTAGTGACCACTGATCAGTAACCTACAACTGAACCGGTAGAGAGGAGCTTGGAGGAGAGAGGGCAAAAGTGGGAAACTGCAAACAAACAAAAAATGTCTTGAATTATTTTTTTTATTTTTTACGGAAAACATTTTTATTTCAGTTTTTAGTTTTGGACCCTATTTATTATGTTTTAATCTTAAAACAGTTTTTCCATTGCATTACTAAAGTTTTCCTCTCAAATCCCTTTTATTTGATGGTAAAATAAACTACATAATTATGTCCATAGATTTACGTCTGTCATTCTGTCTAAAAGTAATGATTTAAAAATAGACAGTGAGGAGTCTAACTTGCAAAGGCAGTGCATTCTGCAACAGCAAACGCTCTGTCTCTCCTGAGCTTTCGACGTGTCCTCGGCACGTCCAGGAGCAGCTGGTCAGCTGACCTGAGCGACCTGGAGGGGGGGTGCACATATAGCAACTCAGAGAAGGAGGGCAGAGAAAGACCTTTTAAGGACTTACAAACAAATAAAAGAATTAAAATGAATTCTAAGATGGACGGGCAGCCAGTGCAGCGATGCTAAAACTGGGGTGATGTGCTCTCTCTTCCATGTTCCAGTTAACAAATTTGCAGCTGCATTTTGTACCAGGGACAGGGACAAGTGAGAGACACCAAAATACAGATAATTACAGTAATCCAGCCAAGTTGTGACAAAACCTGAGGGCTTCAGACGTCTAACAGTCTCATATAAAAAAGAGAAAGTCACAGGCTCAAACTGGTGACAAGTTACAGGGCACAACACAGACACAGGGTCAGAAGCAGGTGGTGATATGAGAGCCTCACATTATTCACCTTATTTACAAAAAACTTCAGAAAGTTCTCACATGCTTCCAGGGAAGGTTCCTCACTAACAGTCCTTGGGGCATTAAGAACAACATCTATGGTGTTAAACACAACACGAGGCTTGTGACAGTTTGACAGGATGATATTTGAAAAGTTTTCCCTTTTTGCCTCTTTTACAACAGCCTGATAATGACGCCAGCAGTCCTTTAAAATTTGGAATGAGACCTGCAGCTTGTCCTTCTTCCACTTTCGTTCAGCTTTTCAGCACTTTTCAGCCGTCTGACAGTGTGAGTTGGATGATTCAGCCCCAGCTCAGCTTTAACTTTAAGCTGCCTGGATTTTAACGAAGCCAAAAAATCAGTTAATCCAGCTTCAAGCCTACAAGACATAAAGGCCTGGATGTCCCGCAATTTATTACTTCTAAACTCAGACAAAAGTATTTGTGCCCAAAAATCTCATAGATATGATGTCCAACCATATTGTTACTCTAGATGGCATAAGTCTGGCCTCCAGTACTACTGCAAGGAACCTTGGAGTTATGTTTGACCAGGATCTGTCCTTTAACTCACATATAAAACAAATCTCTAGAACAGCCTTCTTCCACCTACGGAACATTGCCAAAATTAGGAGCATACTGTCTCAAAGTGATGCCGAAAAACTGGTCCATGCATTTGTTACTTCTAGGTTGGACTACTGTAATTCCCTACTTTCAGGATGCCCCAGTAACTAAAGAGCCTGCAATTAATCCAAAATGCTGCAGCAAGAGTGCTGACTGGAACTAGCAAGAGAGATCATATTTCACCTTCACTAGCTTCTCTCCATTGGCTTCCCATTAAATGTAGAACAGAATTTAAAACCCTGCTTCTTACATAAGAATTTCAACCACTCTCCAGATCTCTGCACTGGCTTCCTGTAGCTGCCAGCATCAGGTTCAAAGCTTTGACTCCTGTATAGAGAGGGGTCAACTCAACAAGACCTGTCTACGTCATCTCCCTCATTCAGGTCTAAAATCCCTCCTCCCCATCACGCTCTGGCAATGAATGAATTGTGACACAAAACATCCCAGGCAAAGCTCAGCTCAGTGGTCCTACAATAGTGGAACAAGCCACCAAACTCTGGGCCAAAGCTCGGCAGCCTCACTACCTGCTAAAAACAGAATTCCTCTGCAACTTCCCATAAACTAAACATTTTCAGAAAATCTTACCTGTTCTTTGACTTTCATCTAATGAAACCGAAACACTTCTCATAGCACTTTGATTAAATGTTTTCTCCTTGACCTTGATTTTTGTTGCCTTGCACCTCACTTGTAAGTTTCTTTGATCAATCATTGACAAACGGAATGAACGTGAAACACGACTAACTCTTCACTGAGCAGGTCGTCCTGAGTACGTAAAGTAAAGTAGTGAGTGAGGCCACCAAGGGGGCAGCTGTAGCTCAGTTGCCAGGGTAGTTGCCCACGGGGTCAGTGGTTCAGCTCCCAGTCCCTCGTGGCTACACGTCGAAGTGTCCTTGGGCAAGACACTGACAATGGTGGGTCTGCTAAGAAACACCAGAGCCTCAGGTTACAACAGTGATAAAAGAAATAAGTGTCTGATGTAAGTTATCATTAATCACTGGAAGCACAACATAAAGTGGCTTTAGTTACAGATGAGCTTTGCAAAAAGGAGTCTTGACCCAGGACTAGCCACAGGAAGAAGGAAAGACCAGGCAGCCAGCTGATTAACTTTTAGGTCAGTGGACAAACGACCAGTACAGATTATAATGTTTAGAAAGATCAGATAGATATGAAGCAGCACTTCCATGTAAGACTTAATAGGTCAAAACAAGCACTTTATGTATTGCATTTGAGTTGGTTCAAGTCAGATTGATTGATAGGTTACATTTTAACAACTTCAACTAAGCTAACTAACAACTAAGCAACTTGTTACACCAGAGAAAAAGAATTTCAGAATGATGAAACTGCAGAGAAGGGACTATGGCAAAGCAGGAGGGAGGAAGAAGATCAGTGTCCAAGAGAGACACTGAAATACAGAAGGGAGGAGACAGACGAATGAAAGATACATCAGATATATTACACAGAACACTGCTCAGAAAGCTGCAAGTGTTTAGCAGCTTCTCATCTCCTCCTGTCTGATGATGGAGGAAGCTGAACTCTGCTTTCCACATCTCAACACCTCCTGCAAGAAACTGTCACCACCTTACTCTGGCACAATGCTCATTTACACTGTACTGTCCTTTATCTCTGTGCTCACTGTGCTTCTCAACCTGCTGGTCATCATCTCCATCTCCCACTTCAGGCAGAGATTCATGTCTTAGCTTTGATCATATGTTGTTTATATCACTGAGTGATCTCTGAACTTTTATTTAAAAACACTGTGTTTCGAATTGTCAAGACTTACTATTGGTGATAATGCTGTGTGTGTTCATATTTGTTCGTATGATATTTTCTCACTGCAGGCAGCTTCGCACCACCACCAACCTCCTCCTCCTCTCTCTGGCTGTCTCAGATTTCCTTGTGGGCCTCCTTGTGATGCCTTTTCAAATCCTCTTAATAGAAAGCTGCTGGATGCTGGGTGACCTGGTGTGTGTCCTATACTATTTTCTACTCTGTATCACTGTTTGCACCTCAGTAGCAAACATGGTTCTGATATCAGCTGATCGTTATGTGGCTATCTGTGACCCTCTGCACTATTCCAGCAAAGTCACTGTCAGAAGAGTTCAAGTCTCTGTTCTCCTGTGTTGGGTTTACTGTGTTTTCTACAGTTTCATGTTGTTATATGACAACCTGAAACAACCAGGCAGGTACAACTCCTGCTATGGAGAATGTGTGGTGAACACACCTTTACTTGTTGACCTTGTGTTAACCTTCATCATTCCCATCTCTGCCATCATCATCCTGTATGTGAGAGTGTTTGTGGTGGCTGTGTCTCAGGCTCGTGCCATGCGCTCACACATCACAGCTGTTACACTGCAGTGTTCAGTGACTGTAACTGTGAAGAAATCAGAGCTGAAAGCAGCGAGGACTCTGGGTGTTGTTGTTGCTGTGTTTCTTATTTGTTTCTGTCCATATTATTGTGTCTCTCTCTCTGACCTTCTGATACAGTCTTCAATTAATGCCTTCATCGTTTTCGTAATACTTTTTAACTCCTGTCTAAACCCTGTGATCTACGCCTTCTTCTACCCCTGGTTTAGAAAATCTGTTAAGCTCATTGTTACACTAGAGATACTGCATCCTAACTCCTGTGGGATCAATGTGCTGTAGAGACTGAAAAGAGACACATGAGCTCTTCTGTTAAAGAGCATGTTGCTGAAGGTTGTTACATTTTAATGTTAATATGTGAAATGATATTTTGTTTGTTATCACTTTCTTCATCATCCGTAACATTAAGACACAAGTGCTCACCTGACCCACCTGGAGCAACGTGTGCATCAGTGTCTTACCCAAGGACACCTTAACACATAGCCAGGAGGGACCAGGAATAAAACCACTGACCATGTGACCTTGTCAACTAAGTCCACCTGTGCCCGACGCTACACTGCACTTTAGTCAGATTATTCCGGTGCTATGATTCGTCTACTACGTTATGCATTCACACCCCATGCTGAAAATGATTTGGGTAACTGGTAGTGATTAAAACTTACTCAAAGATAATGTAGATATCTCGTTTCATTTCTTTTCAGGTAAAAAAATCACCAAATACAGTGAAGTTTAAATATTGTACTGCATGCAATACACGAGCCACAAGCCCCACTCAACTTTTACAATATTATTAGAAAATATTCATCATATTTTGACCAAAATGTTGCTGTTTTCACTAGAACTAATAGAATTAGATATGTTAGTTGAGCTGTGTATAATCAGATCATGTACAAAAACTCACATGTATAAACAGGCTGTGTATCCACTATATGAACAAGTGTATAAACAGCAAATTAAAGCACCAGTAAAAACATGTTAGGACTAAGACTGTTGCTGTCCCACAGACTGTCAGACCACTTGAGACAAATTAGTATTTTAGGGCTATATAATACTAACGACCACATAAAGGTTTGTTTATTTTTCTTTTTAAATTTTAAATTAATTAATACATTTTAAAATGGGAGACATCATTTGTTTTTGGGTCACTTTTCTGCACAGCTGATCTGTCTCCTTGTGTCTCTTTGCACTGTTAATGACCTGAGTCATTCCTTGTGTTATTATTGTTATGTTGTCTCTCTCTCCTCCTCTTCGTGTGTTTTGTATGGGGGTTTCTGAGGGGGGAGGGAGCTAATGTTAAAGTACACTCTGACATCTGTTAATTGGCTTTGATAGTAAAAGTTTGCTCCTTAACACAGATGAACGTTTCCAAGACACAAAAGGAAGTTTGCCTAAACTAACTGTGTGTGAGCAATTAGACAAATACTCAAGTGTCCATTAGGCACAAATCTCACTT
Organism: Channa argus; assembly: GCF_033026475.1. Classification (NCBI taxonomy): domain Eukaryota; kingdom Metazoa; phylum Chordata; class Actinopteri; order Anabantiformes; family Channidae; genus Channa; species Channa argus. The sequence continues at coordinate 887,815 of NC_090199.1, forward strand.
TCACTTAGTTTTCACCACCCACTGCTGAAGGTCTGATCTTGAAATAACCTCTGGATTAAACCATGTAGCCCCTGATGTGAAGTTATTGTAACAGAACTCGTATTTAAAACCAAGAAATTATTCAGAAATTTGGTCCAAACATTCTATTTCCATAAAAGTAGCATATTGACTTTGTTTTCGGATCCCTGGTCTGCAGGGATCCGAAAACAAATGCAGGACATGTTCCTCACAGAAGATTACACATTCCCACCTGCTCACCCTCACCCAGACCACTTTGTCCAGCTCTTTTTCACTGACTCTGTGGAACTGCCAGTCTGCAGTAAACAAGCTGACTTCATTCCAGTTTTTGCCACACAGTCACCTGTTCCATTACTGGTACCTGCAGAAACCTGGATCACCCCAGCGGCACTCTCCACCATTTTGCCTTTTCTCACACTCCTCGTCCATCAGGATGTGGAGGTGGGGCTGGAATTCCCATCACTGACAGCTGGAAGTTTCCCTCTATGGCAGCCTTCAATGTCTGTCAACATTAGAACATCTTGCCATCAGGATTACTGCACCAAATACTGTCCGTGTAATTGTTATCAATCAACCACCAGACCACCTGGGAAAGTTCTGTGATGAGCTTGACATGCTGCTTTCCCACTTCCCTGAAGAAGACACTCCTCTCACTCAGTTAGACAAACCACGAACACCTTCTTCTTTAACTCTGTCTGTTTAGTCTCTGCCCCATGTCTTCCAGGGGACCGAGACTCCTCTGACAAGATCCATGATTAATGTACCTTGCTAAGAAGTTCTAAGAGGAAGTGGTGCAAATCCAGGAGAGCGTCACCAAGGCAAAACATTAATACTACAAAGGTAGTATAGGAACCACAAGGGAGCCAATCCAGTTTCTTCTTGTGCCAGTCCCAAGTGTGGATAAATGCTGAGGGTTGCGTCCGGAAGGGCATCCGTAATGTCGTAATTTTGTCAAAAATGCAAATCACGACTTCCATACCGGATCGGTCAGGGCCCAGGTTAAATACGACCGCCACTGGTGCTGTTGACCTGCAGGGTACCGGTGGAAATTAGACTACTGCTGTTCAAAGAAGGAGAGGAGGAAGGTGTGTTTGTAGACAGAGAGAGAAGAGACAGCTAAGAATGTAGGACTGACAGTAGGGACTTTGAATGTTGGGACTATGACAGGGAAGGATAGAGAGTTGATCGACATGATGCAGAGAAGGAAGGTGGACATACTGTGTGTCCAGGAAACCAGGTGGAAAGGTAGCAAGGCTAGAAGCTTAGGACCAGGGTTCAAGTTGTTCTACCATGGGTCAGATAGGAAGAGAAATGGAGTAGGAGTTATACTGAAAGAGGAGTTTGTGAGGAATGTTCTAGAGGTGAAAAGAGTATCAGACAGGTTGATAAGTCTGAAGCTGGAAATTGAAGACGTGATGTTCAATGTTGTTAGTGGTTATGCCCCACAGGTAGGATGTGAGTTAGAAGAGAAGGAAAAATTCTGGAGTGAGTTAGATGAAGTGATGCAGAGCATCTCCAGAGGTGAGAGAATGGTGATTGGTGCAGATTTCAATGGAGATGTAGGTGAAGGGAACAAGGTCTTAACTTTCCTCTTCTCTCTCTACCTACCAACACACCTTCCTTCTCTCCTTCTTTTACCAATAGTAGCCTATTCGCACGTTTGATACCAGTATTGTCATCATCTGACACTCTTGTCCACTTCCTGCCCCGGACTTTTATTTCATTCCTCCTTTTCTCCACTTCCTGTCCCCAGGTTTCATCTCCAGCTTACCAGTCATCACCGCTCACAATTGCTTTCACCTGTTCCCCTGCCGTTTTAAACCCAGCTCTCCCCTCGATTTGCTGTTGGATCGTTGCCTTTGCACATCTCTGCAATCTGTGCCTCACCCTGTCTTTGAGTTTCCCCTGTCTCGTGGTTTTTTTGGACTCTTGCCTCTGCTCTGGTGCATTTCTGTTACCCACATCTTGGTCTAAGGTTTGGTTATCGTTTTGTCTCCTTACGTTTGCTCCGTTTTTCACAGGTTCTGTAGCTGTTTAGCCATTTCAATTATCCCCGTCCTTTATCTATGTCTACTTCTTAGTTTGGTTTGGTTCAGGCTCTGTATTTTTGTCAACCCTCGGCTATATTGTTCCTTTGTAGTTGGACCCTGGTCCCCACTCAGCTTCCCCTGTTTTTTTTACTCTGTCTAGTTTTTAGGTCCCTCCTGATTTGTGTTCCCTTTTTATATGGTTTATTTCTAGTCTGCAAATGTCCTTTTGAGTGGTCTTGTCCTCCTAGTTTGAATGATTTTTAGTTCTGTTATCCTGCCATCTGCAGTAAGTTAAGTTTAATCCTTTGTTTGCGTGTTCTGTATTTTCTACCTACTCTCTCTAGTCGTTGTTTTAAGTCATAGTCACCTGATCTTCCCTTTGTTTAAATAAAGTTTTAAATCCCTTTCTCTGTGCTACTTTTGCGTCCACATACAAAACCCTGATAAGTACGTAGTTTGACTCCCAACAACCACTGCAACACAAACTAGGAGTTCTCTGGGCTCTGAACCATAGGGCAGAAGGCATCCCCTCCTCCATGGAACCCAAAAAGAAGACGGACATCTGAGGCCAATAGAGCAATATTCTGCTCAGTGTTTGAGGACCACAGAGACACTCAGTCCATTCTAACTGTTCAGAGTAAGACCTCTTACCTCGTACAATCTTTGGCAGAGACAGCGGTGCTGTGTTGTCACCTTTTTCCGATCAATGTGCAGAGGGTAAACACATCTACAACAGCACGTTACGTTTCTTTTGTCATCAAATCTTAAATTAACGCTACAAACAACCAGTCTGAGCAGGTGCGGTAGAAAAAGGGGAAGTTGTTTGGTATGGAACCGACGGTGGATGGCGTCTTTCTGTGGGATGCATTAAGTGGCCAGCTCTTGATAAACTTATGTGCAGTTTTATTACTTTTTGAAACTCTGAATCTGTGTCTTTGATCTTGTTATCGCCGCCTCTGCACAGGCAATAATATCACATTTTGCTAGAAAATTTATTCTGGTTTATAAGCTTCAACTGAGAATCATATCACTACTAGGACCATAAAGAACAAAGCAATGCTGAATAAAACGCATGTACAAAAGATTCAGAAAAAAATGGCATTTCTACATTATAATGTGAGGTTTGTGTGAAACTTCATGCTGGACTCAGCTCATGGTTGTGCACATTTTTTGTTACTGTTTTAGTATTTTTTGGATATAACAAAAACACACAAAAGCAAATCATTAAAATTTTTTCTGTTGATCAATTAATGTATTCTAAATGTAGGCAATTAAACTACCCCAGACTCAACACCATCATGATTTGACAGGTATTCAATTTTACACTAATGGCAACTGATCAGTAGCCTGACAAACAGTCATAAGCATAAAATCACAGTCAGACTGAGCTGTCTTACCTTAAACCAGGTGATTTTTACTCATCTTCCTCTTTGCAGAAAGATCCACACTGGTAAGTCCAAAGCAGGAAGAAAGAACCAGCAGAACCAGGCTCAGGGTGGACGGCCTTCGTGTTATATAACAACCAGGCAGGTACAACTCCTGTTATGGAGAATGTGTGGTTCACATAGTTGGACCTGTTGACCTTGTGTTAGGCTTCATCATTCCCATCTCTGCCATCATCATCCTCTATGTGAGAGTGTTTGTGGTGGCTGTGTCTCATGCTCGTGCTAACTCTGTCCTCTGCATCCTCTTCTCTCACACCAACTAACTTCATGTCCTTCTTCACTACATCCATAAATCTCCTCTTTCGTCTTCCTTCCTATTAGTCCATGGAGATTCTTGTCTAACCTCATCTGTAAGTCTGTCCATCACCAGAGCAAACAAGAAGGGGCTCAGAGCTGATCCTTGATGCAGACCCACCTCCACCTTGAACTCCTCTGTGACACCTACAGCACCTCACCACTGTCTTACAGCTCTCATACATGTCCTGCACCACTCTAACATACTTCTCTGCCGCTCCAGACGTCCTCATACAATACCACAGCTCCTCTCTCGGCACCCTGTCATACGCTTTCTCTAAATCTACGAAGACACAATGCAATCTGTAGTTGCCAAAGCTCTGCACATCTCCCTTGTTCTTAAAATGGGAAACAGTACACTTTTCCTCCAGTCCTCAGCATCCTCTCACTCTGCAAGATCTTGTTAAACAAACTAGTCAGAAACTCTACTGCCACCTCTCCTAGACACTTCCATACCTCCACAGGTATGTCATCAGGAACAACTGCCTTTCCACTCTTCATCCTCTTCAATGTCCTCCTCACTTCACTCTTACTAATCTTTGCTACTTCCTGCTCCACACCAGTCACCTCTTCTACTCTTCGTTCCCTTTCATTTTCCTTGTTCATCAACTCTTCAAAGTTCTCCTTCCATCTTCCCATCACACTCCTGGCACCTGTCAATACATTTCCATCCTTATCTTTAATCACACTAACCTGCTGCACATCCTTCCCATCTCTATCTCTTTGTCTGGCCAACCTGTACAAATCCACCTCTCCCTCTTTAGTGTCCAACCTAACATACAAGTCCTCATATGCTCTTTGTTTGACCTTTGCCACCTCTATCTTCACCTTACGCTGTATCTCCCTGTACTCCTGTCTACTCTCTTCAGTCCTCTCAGTGTCCCACTTCTTCTTAGCTAACCTCTTTCTCTGTATACACTCCTGAACTTCCTCGTTCCACCACCAAGTCTCCTTGTCTACTTTCCTCTTTCCAGATGACACACCGAGTACCCTCCTACCTGTCTCCATCCAGTTTCCATCCAGTAAAGGGTGTACATTCTACTGATCAGTTCCAGAAATGTAAGTGCTCATTCTCCTAAATTGATGTTAAAACATCTTAAAATAAGTGTCCAGTAAACAAACAAATTGAGTTTAAATGCTTGTTTAAAGGGCTAAGCTTCTTTTTTTTAAAATCATCAACCAATCACAAGTACAATTCAATAGGATCCATGGGACAATGCATTAAACACTGTTGTTTATGGTCCACAAAGTTAGAACTTGAACCATCTGGATGACCCAGATGTGTCTCCAGTTATATGAGGACTTAACTGATGTGACTGTTTTGGGGGGTCAATAAAGAAATGTAATAATATACACTTATCTAGAAAAGTTCTCTTTACTGAAGAGTAAAGAAACAAAGCAAAGAGATATTGTCATTGTGACTGTTGTGATGCACTCATTCATCTCCCAACAGATCAGTGTTGGTTCGCACACACCCCTCCTGTACACTCCTCAGACTAAGACATTTGTCACACCTGCTTGCATGAGTGTCAAGTATGGTCATCTCAGCCTCCTGTGGATCAGTGCAATCAAAGGTGTTAAAAAAAACTGATTAATGCAGCTTCCACACACAAACACATGATGCAATCGATGCTAAGAGCTCACCAGGGAATATGGCTCCTAATGGGATGTAACTATAATCTCTATACTGTCAACAAAACTTTCAGTCACCAGCTTTTGTTTTATCCTGGAAACTCTGATGTTCACAACTTTTCACCACACAGAGAGATTATTTGGAACAAAGCTAATATTACTATCAATCATAAACCTAAATACAAAGAGAATCGGGTTGAATAATTTAAAACATTTTCACTTACCCCTTGGAGGGATTAGAAATAACAGACATGATATGAAGAACTTTGAAGTCATAAGTTAATAAAATTGCCCCTTATAAAGAAGAAAAGAACAAAATCTTTGGGGGTTCATAGTTGCAGTGTAATAACTTGTGTGCAAAGTGGTTCAAATCTGAATCATGTCAAATTTAAGATATTATACAATATTTACCCATTTAACAATTATTTTAAAATTGAAAAGGTGATTAATTGACATTTTGTAAAACTAAGCTACAATCATGTTTTGTAGTTGGCCCTCGTCATGTCCGTTATATTTAACCCCTAACAATGCATTTGGAAATTATTCATTTTGTTATGTTCTAGTGTTACAGAATTTAAGACTTCAACTGTGTTGAAATATCTTTAGCAGCTATTACAGCCCTGAGTCTTTTGGGGTATGATGTTACAAGCTTTACAAACGTGGATTAAAGAATTCTTTTACCGTTCTTCTTTGCAAATCTTCTCAAGCTTAGTCCGGTTGGATGGGGACAATCAGTGGACAGACTTTCTCACATCTCCCCTGAGATGTTCAATAGGGTTCAAGTCAGGACTTGTCTGGGCCACTCTAGGACATTGAGTTGTGCCTAAGTCAATCCTGTGTTGTCTTGGCTGTGTGCTTAGGATTGGTGTCATGTTGGATGGTGAACCATCAGCCCAGTCTGAGGTCGTGAGCACTGTGGAACAGGTTTTCCTTGAGGACATCTTTAAACTTTAGTCCATTCAGCTTTCCCTCAAGTCTGACCAGTCTCCCAGTCCCTGCTACTGAAAAACAAGCCTTGGTTCCAACAAACCCGAGTCTTCTTCCTCACAGTCTGAGAGTCCTCCTGATGTTTTTTTTTTGCAAACTCCAAACAGGCTTTCATGTGTTTGAACTAAGGAAATGATTCCGTCTAACCACTCAGCACTCGTTGTCCTTCTGGAACTTTGTCCTATTCTGCACACAGGAGGTGCGTTTGGGAACCTGCAGTGCAGTGGAAATGTTTTGTAGGTTCCCCAGATCTGTGCCTGGCAATAATCCTGTTTCTGAGCTCTGCATGCAGTTCTTTCTCCCTCATGGTTTTGGCTCTGATACAGTCTATATTGTGACCTCTGAGGCCTTCTATAGAGAGATAGGTGTCTTTTCAAGTCATGTCCGATCAATTTAATGTACCACAAGTGGACTCCAGTCAAAGTGCAGGAACAATCAAGAGAAATGGGAGGCAGCTGAGCTAAACAAATAAGTGCTGTTGCCAAGGGTTTAAATATTCTTATTCATAATTATTTTGTGAAAATCAAAATATGCGCCTTCACTTTCAAAGTCTGATCCCTAAAATCCGTGTTGATACAAGTGAGTCATGGTGATTTGTAAAGTAGGAAACTAAGGCCTCTCTTGCTGTGGCTGATATGCTAAATAAATCAGTTTTTAGTGAGTGTAGATTAATAAGAGAAAAAAGAATTTAAACAACTGGAGTATCATGCTGCAAGACAGCAAAATTTTATGCCACTGTATGTCATTCTAACATACAGTGGCACATAATTGTTTGAAATTGTTCTCAATTTCTGCATAAATATGATATAAAACATAAATCTAAGTCCTTAAGCTAAATAGGTACCAAAACATAAAACAGTACATCACAAACTGCATCGTCCACTTCCTGGAGAATTCAAACACAGACTGATAGACTGATCCACACGTCCTCAGATTGACGTCAGGCAGTTGTTTTGGGGGAATAGTGGCTTCCACCTTTCCTCCTGTCACGTTGACCATTATCGTTCCGTGTTCTCCTGATGGCAGATTCATGAACTTTGATGTGAGCCACAAGAAGAGAGGCCTTTATTTTCCTTCTTTACAAATCACCATGACTCACTTCTACCAACACGGGCTTTGGAGGTCAGACTTTGAAAGTGAAGATGCATATTTGATTTTTACAAAATAATTATAATTTGCTTGTCTCAATATGTGTCACTACAATAAAGTGTTGAATTTTCTAGGGTTTAGTCTGTCTCTGAAATTAAATATGAGTTTGACACCAAATGTTTATCACAAATGTGTGTTAATACAAACAATTAAGCTAAAGAAGACAAAAACTAAAATTTGACCCCAAAGATTACATTTTATTCAGTTCCATGTTTAAATATTATTGAAAACATCCATGTGCTTAAAATGTTTGTCATACTCATCACCTTTATTTATATGTAAACAATACACAGTGTCACTGAATTTCACTCTAAAATGCAAACTTAATAAAAATCCCAGATAAATTTTAAGAATATAACTCATGAAATATACAATTAACATTAACAATAACATCTGCTAATAACAAAATCTTAAAGTTATTTTAAAATAGTCGATAACTTCTAACTAAACTGTAAACTCATTTTTATGTCATTGTGCACCTTCATAAATACTGCAAATTAGTGATGTGCCAATCAAGTTTTTGGCCCCTGATCCCAATCAAGATTCCTCCAATACTGATTATCTGCCAATATGAATGAAAACAGTATGAATGCTGGTTGGGAAATTGACATGACAGGATGCTCTATAGTGAAGATGCATCACCCCATTGTTTTTTCTGGACCTACAGTATCACAAAGATTGTGAAGTGGTGTTGAAGAGTGACACACCTTATTTTACAGTCAACCTTTGCCCACAAACAAACACTGGCAACACAAAAGTGTTTAACCAGTAATTTACTGAAGGGTTTGATGTTCATTAGTTACAGCTGAAACAACCAGCCACTTACCAATGTTTGTCATTATACCCAGTAAGTGCAATGGTACAAATGCCAGTTCACACTAGCACACAGTAAAACTCTAGTTTGCCCATATTATTAATCACATTCACTTAGCGCCTGACTATGAAGGAGAGTCTGCAACACCAGCAGGCTGAGACAAAACCCAAAATTCATTAAAGAAAGAAGCAGATTTTGTTCAGCTTTATTCCAGCCTATAGTGATCCTTTAAAATATGTCTGGATCGGCCCTGATACTGATCCTCAGGATCAGCTCGTTAACTATTCCACCGTAGTAAAAACTGTGTATTTTCAGTGCGAGTGGTCAACCATAACCACCTATACAATCACTATGTTGTCATGTTGCATGCACAGAAAAGAAAAGAGAAAACCACTCATTTCATAAACTACTCTGGGATCAGCCTGGGAAACTTGAAAAATGTTATAAAAGCTTTAATAAGACACAATCTGCATGCAATAACTTAAGACACGAGGAAGAGAAAAGACCACCTCCACGTCACACAAACATACCTGAACTCCAACTACGCAGGTCATTTGACCCCATTTGATCAAATCTGAAACCAGGTCCAAAACTGCTCAGCGAAACCACATGCTTCTGAATTACGTGATTCGGAGTAAATAATTCATTACGTGCAGTTTATTTCCAGTCACCAACATAAATTTAAACAGTTTTGTGAAATGTAGGACTTGATATTTAAGAATTCACCTTATTCTAAGATAATAACACAAATTGTTGTTTTAATTATAATTAAGGGGCAAAAACCAGTTTCCAACTGTGCTACTGCAAGATGTGACAACTTAAATTCCAAACCATGAATATCGTGATGGGCTGAAGCGTTTCGTACAACTTATTGTCTCTCTGCTCTGTGACGTCCACTAACCCTCACTAAGGGGCTGTGTTGCAGCTACAGAGTGAAAATCATTTTTAATCCACTTTATCATCCAATGAATATCAGCCCAACAAAGCCCTGACGTTCTGCCGCACTGCTCTCTTATCATTACATAGAGGGGAACCTGTTGTTGCTCTGCTTCAGGTCACAAAGTCTGACAAGCCGCTGTTCGGTGTAACACAGGCAGTGATGTGAGGCCAAACCCTCGTCCTTCTCAACTTAACATTAAACAAAAAGTTCTTACTTGGAGATTTAGACATTTGGCATTTGTTTCATAGACTGTGGAACATTTAGCCTGGAGCACTGTATTTGGTGTTTTAGATCAGCTCCTTGGAAATATTACACATTTTTTGTTGCTAGTCTAGTGTCAAAGTGTCAAAGAATATTTTACCTTAAACAGATGTGACTGAATCCCTTATTAAATCTTTCAATAAGTGACAGAGCTCAAAGAAAGCCAGGATTTTACTAACATAGAACCCGACTAGCAGAAGTCATAATTAATCACAAGTCTCTAAATTCAGCTGTAAATGTCTGAAGAACATAAGTAAATATACCGTTGTGCAGTTTGAGGTTCATATTCTGTTGTTGATTTAGTCTTTAGGTTGAGCAGCAAACAGATTTAAATTTCTACAGTTACTGATGTTTGAATAAAAGCATTTTACAAGTATCTGTAATGTCCAATTCTACTGCATTTTTTAAAATAACCAATGTTTTACCAAATGAAAGGATTCCTGAATATTGTTTATAGCTTCATGCAACATCATCCCGCTGCTCAGCATTTAATTGTGTCATAATCTTTTTAAATTTACAGAAAAGATAAAACAGTTGTTTTTATATCAAAGTTAACTTTTTTTACTTAAGGTATTAACCACAAAAACACAAGTACACAAGCATGTGATGCTACTATTGTCTAAGCAGTGGTTCCTACACGTAGTCAGAATTATGAGCACTGCTGCTGAAAGTTAACACTGTTTATTAATATTCACGATGCCATGTAACTACAGCAGCCCTATGATAGTAAAGTTAAGCTATTCCAGTGCAACAAGCTCATGATCACGCACTCAACAGCACCACTGCAGGAAAAACTCACTGGGGAAAACGCTGCTATCTGCGCAGTTCTCTCTCTATCACCAGGTGTCAGCGTTGTTAAAAAGCAGCAGCTTCATCCCCGACAGAAGGTCACATTCATGCCATAACAGAGTAATGATAATTACCATTTGTAAATAAGGTTCACATAAACTTGGACTGTCTTTTGGTGCTCGGTGCTAAACATGATGGCAGAATTAAGCTGTCAATGTCCAAGTGATGCAGTAATCCAGTAAAATGGAATGCGCTGATTCATACACTGATTAAAGAATGAGGCATTCCTGTGTTGGCACATCATGTAACATTTGTGTTGTGAACTCAAGTAATATCACCATTAACTACTTGTCCACTGGACTTTACTTTCCTTAAGACTTTTTGACTCTCAAAAAAAAAAAAAAAAAAAAGACATGACATAAAAATAAATATATATAAAAAAAAAAAAAAAAACACCCACATACCTTGAAAAACCAGTAACACATACACTGCACACACATACTCCAGCTCTGTGTTACAAAGTCATCATCACCAGTGAAAGTGCACCACTGAGTCACTGTGCAATACACGGTGAAGGCTGCAGAAGGCCTCAGGAGGCAGCAGAGGTGAGGACGGGGAGGGGGTGGGGCAGAGAAAATACTTAACAGAGAAAATACTTTCTATGAAAAACAGAACTTTCACCAGCCGATGGAGGAAGTCAAAGCATCAGACGTCCACCACCATCTTCTTGTGAATGTCTAATCCACCAACAACCTGTAGGAGACAAAAGGAAGTGATGTCACATTTAATTGGTTTACGGTTAAAGGTTTGTTGCTGCTGTAAAGGTTCTGTTCATTTCAACATCCCGGAAATTGTTCCTTAGAAGCAGTTACACATAAATACACCCAATACCAGAAACCAAAAGGTTTGATATTTATAATATTCAAATCACGAGGAAAATGTGAATTTGAACAATCTGGAAAACAGCTGTTTACTGTTCAAATAAATATCTGGTTCAGAATCTGTGTTGCTTCAACCTTCAAAAACTTCCCCGCTCTGTTGTTTATCTGGAACATGCTCCAGAACTGGGGGTCCAGCACAGAGCTTTCTAACAGAAACCTCTTTAGCTTCCCTTGTTATTAGCTTGTAAAAAACCTTTAGTTTATCCATCTTCAATGGGTTGGTGGTGGTGGAGTGTTTGTCCCACTGTGTCATGCTCTGACTGTAGGTCAGATGCATGATAATAAATAATCACAATAAAAAAATATTATGTATAATAAAAAATAAAAAATCCTGCTACAAACCCAGCAGACCAACCTATCTGATGACTGCCCACATTCACACCTGCTTAAGAAGCAAAGTTTAACTTGTATACAAAACACTTATTTGGGAAGGCAGTCACTGACACTGCATCATCTACATTTCATCTATTGTTTAGTAACAAGAGGCCAAAACTCCAGCAATATAAAAAAAACAAGGTACTATAAGACCAGTGGGTTTCAGATTGTGGCCTTTATTTTGGAGTCACAATCAAGTTGTTCTTCCTTCTACAAATGTTGCTGGAGTTGTGACCCCTTTGACGAAGCTCTGTCATCACTACTCACGGCACAGAACTCTTCAAAGGATATCCTGCCGTCGCCATCTTTGTCTGCGTTGATGATGGTTTTGTCAACGATCTGCTGAAGCTGGGTGTCCTTCAGGTTGTTGCCGACCATCATCTTGAGGACCTGGAAGAGTTCCCCGTTAGATATGAATCCGTCTTTGTCCATGTCGTAGATCCTGAAGGCAACTGAGGCCAAAGACACATCGGAGAGGAAAGATTTCAGTTTTTCTAAGGTTGTTTCCATCAATCCACAGTCAATACAAAGTTCAAAACTCAACAAATGCAGCATTTCATTGTTAAAAATGGATCTTCTGAGTAAAACATCATATGATACATTTGCAAAATGTGCTGTGCTGCAATTTAAAGAAAACTGACAGTAAAATTCTGCATTTTTTCTTGTCTGCTTGCTGTAATCTATGAATCTAGAAAGTTTCATTATTTAAAAAATACTGACAATGTTGTTAATGTATAAACAGATTTAGACTTGTTAAAAAATGATTTTGTCACCAGCCTTATACTATAAAAGTTGTTTACATATATGTATTGTGTCAACACAATGATGTCAGACTGTGCTGCCCCCATGTGGAAAAAAGCTGCATTGTAGCTAAAAGCTGTTAAAGACAGAAATGTTGTCATGTAAAGCATCTTCAATAATCCTGTGCATATTAAATGTCCATGTTTTCCTCAATTGTTGAAAAGTCCTTGTATTTGTGAGCTTTTATCATCAAAAAGGGCCATGAGATTTTGTCTTGCTTGTAAATCTAATGATAACAATAAAAGAGAACTAAAGATGGAGGTGAACAGAAAAAACTTACAGCGCAACTTCTGCTCTTTGTCTCCTTTGACACTGAACTGAGAAACTCCTTCAATGAACTCTGCACAAAGAAAAAACAATTAACTGCAAATATGTAAATAGATTCCTTTTCAAAAGTATGGGAACAGTGAGGCCAATTCCTTTATTTTTGCTGTAGAATGAAAACATTTGGGTTTGACATCAAAAGATAAATATGAGACAATGACCCACATTTCAGCTTTTATTTACAGGTATTTACATCTGGTTCAGTTACACAGTTTAGAATATAGCACCTTCTGTTAGGAACAAGGAACTTTAGGGCTGATGTCAACAGCAAAACTTTGATTACTGCTCTTTTAATGATTAGTTTACCTTGAAAATCGACTTCTCCATTGCCGTCGGTGTCAAATATGTCAATAACTCGCTGCACGAGGGGATTCTGCTGGAGCTCCGGTAAAGACATAAACTCCTCCACACTTAGGGATCCGGAGTTATCTAGGTCGAGCTTCCTAAATCGCTTTCCGAGCCTCTTAATCTCATCAGCATCGACTGAAATGAAACATGGAGACAAAGAGCTACTTACAGACAGACCATAACAAAGACTTCAGTACAGATTACTTGGACGATCGGCTGAGCTGGGGCAACAGTTGTACCTGTAAACTTTTATACACTTATTAAAGCACCTGTTATCTACCTGTCTGTTATTTTTATTCATATGCTGCCTGTGGAAACAATCACCCTTTGACGCAAAACCAAACTCACCTGCTTTCTTGTTCATACTGGCCATGATGGTCCAGAGCTGCTGGTTCTACACTGCACCAATTATAGTGAACCCTGGGTTACTGGAGCTCCTGGTTCGCTTACTCTAAGCCCCCACACCAGGTCACGTGACACCTCTTTCAGCATTAATCACTTTGTTACTGACCACGAGTCCACTGTGGATGTAGGGGCCGTTACCGTGTTTGTAACCTGGTACTTCAAGGAAATAATCTACAATGTCGAATTAAGGCAGGAGGTTGTGACTTTCCATATTTTTCAAACAATCCACCAAATTAAATAACATGTAATGTGTGGACTGCATAGTACCTGCAGAGATACACAATACACTGACTGTGAAAGTCATCACTGATCATCAATTGACATTTTCCAGACTTTCACTGGGTGTATTTGTGAACCCAAACGCCCAAGTCTGTTGGCCCTGACATCACTCGGATTTTAACCAGCCAGTTCCCTAGTGATAAGTCCAGATTATCTTCAACTGAGCTCATTTGTGAATAGAGGAGGTAATACTGCAGAGAATTCACCATGAGTGAGTGGGCGTGTCGATGATGGCCATTTCCTACGACTGCCATGAAACCGGGCAAATACAAACACCCGAAAGTGAAGAACACGTTGATTCACACGAACACACCAACACTGTCGAAGTGAAAGGATAATGAAATTCGTGAACTTCTGTTGGTCAGGGCAGACGTGGAAATCATCAAACAAATACAAGGAACAGCACGAGATTCTGTGGTATACGACCAGATTCCAAAGCAGAACGCTGTCACTTCCACAGTTTGGTTTTTGCATCATGTTCTGCACCCTGCTCAAAGTGCACAGAGTATTTCTTCACAAGTGAGTCACACGGACTATCTCCCCACTTCGGTTACATGTCTTAAAGGGAAACTCCTGATAATTTTAGGATCATCCTGACATTCTCTAGAGTTCATGTCTGACACAGGCTAATGAGTGAGAGGAAATGATGGCATGTATAGTGTAAAGGAAAATAAAGCACAATTAATATGGAAAATAAGGAATTCTTGAAATACTTTTTGTAGGAAGATTTATAAACAACTGTTTTCCATCCAAACATAGCAAAGATTGTAGCCTAATTTACAAAACAATAAAGAAAATGCAAATGCACTAATGGTAGGTAAATAAATTTACTGGCTGGAGAAGAGGAAATCAACACTTTCCTCTATGTCACTGTTCTCAGTTCAGACATGAAGCTCAACTGAAAAGAAGCAGCAGCTCAGAGCAACAAGTTGTCAAACCAGGAGAAGTTCCCTGTGACGTCTGCCCTGGAACCAAACTGAAGGCCCTGAAGTCCTGCCTGGTGTGTCTGGTCTCCTTCTGTGAGATTCACCTGGAGCCTCATCTGCCAGCTTCAGGTCTGAAAAGACATCAGTTGATGGACCCTGTGGAGAACCTGGAAGGCAGGATGTGTAGGCAGCACGATAAACGTGCTGCCTACACATCCTCTCACAGGGTGAAAGCTATGACTCAGCTGGAGGAAACGCTCAGTAAAAGACATGTAGAAACTGTTTGAGGCTGAGCTGGAGAAGGTCCAGCAAAACCCAAACTCTCTCCGCTGTGATGATGGAAAACAAGTACATCACAGTGATGTGAGGAATAATCTCAGCGACAATCCAGTCAGATTTACATAGTATGCTGATGTCTTAGGAAAGCAGAGTTTCCTTTCAGGCATATTTTACTTTGAGGGTTAGGTTAAAGGAAGGACTAAATTGATTTTAGGAGGTGTCAGAAGGTTGAGAGCCCTCAGGAGGGTTCCGGACTCAATTAACGGAAATGAGTGCTGTGCTGTCTCAGGTCTCAACCTGAGAAGCTGGGGATGTTTGTAGATTATGAGGAAGTCTGTTCTTATTTTATGATGTAGATGCTGCAGCTTTTTCACTTTAGCTCGCTTCAGACCTCAACATACAGTAGGTGAGACCAAAAGAATACCGCGTCACAAGTACTACGCATAACTTCAGCCTGATGGAAAACCAAAAAGCCAATTAGAGTCATGTCGAGTTTGGCTAGAAAGGACATAACAGAGACATACAACCATCCAGACTCACATTTAGAGTCACCTAACCTACCTGCTCGTCTTTAGACCATGTGAGGAAACCACAGTACCCAGTGACTTCAATTAAAAGTCCAGAATCTATTCCTAACTTGACATGAATGCAGCATCAACACCTACTCTCCATGACTACTTTCTCCTAGTATAAATCAATCTTCCAGTAGTGCAGGATGTAAACCTCAGTGCTCTGTGTGTGTATAGTGTGGCAGGTATCACAGCCTATTCACTATCAAACAAACTGTTCGTCTAATACCATGTGAAGTAACATTGATACTTACAGTGCGAGCACATTTCCAGGGGGTAACTGGCTTCATTTCCCTAAAGAACAGAGAATAGAGTGTTCTACATTCAAGCATTTGATTAAAACAAAACGGGAAATGTTTGTAATAGAGCCTTGTTTCCAAAAAGGTGCATGGTTTGAAAACCAAATGCACCAATCTGCAAATCATTGGAAACCCATTTTGGAGTCTAAATATTACAAAGTATAAAATGTTGAAACTGAAAAATCCTTGTGATCTGTTGAAGCCACTCTGTGAGTGCTCTCATCATCACTGCTATACTGCGCAGTATGTACAGTATGTGTGTGTGCAGCCAGGAAAACAGACCACAGCAGACAGAATCATGTTGACTCACTAATCGGAAAAGTATTAAAAATGCCTACCACAATACGCTAAAGTGCAGTCATCATATTAACAAATCAATGAAATATTAAATGAATTATAATAGAAACAGGTTGTGCTCACATCAGGAGAAACTATCCTTTTTGTTCTTTCTAATGTGGAATCCACCAATTGTTAACTTAATAATAATAATAATAATAATAATAATAATAATAATGACGAAAGCTTATTAAAGTTGTAGTTGATGTTTTTGCCTGAGCCAAAAATAAAGCGTTAGCTTTTATTTTGGTGGAAATGTTACTCCACTTCCGTCCCGCTAGCAGCTAGTCTGCTAGCACAACCGTAGTATTTCTCTACTGCGGCAGTAGCTAACACGTAGCCATTATTTTGTTACGTTACACGAGGATTCTTGAGAGTGCGACAGTTAGAATAAGCATGAATAAAACGATTTAGCATCGATTACGCTGAACGCTTTGATTGCAGCGCTAACGCTGGCTAACGCTAGCAGCCGCAGTGCTAGTTCTGAAGCTAACAGTGCAGCACGAGCTGTGATCACAAAACTGGCTCCAACATTTATTTAAAACATATAACAGCAGATAATTCTCACCATTTTTCACCGGTTAGTGTACAGCTGCTGGGGGAGCGAATTAAAGCTCAGTTAGCGGGGCGACACGGCTTTTGAGTTTTAACGGTAAGAAGACGCCGAGCACCGGTTGCCTGACTTCCCTGTTCCCGTGAGCGGAGGAGAGACTGACGGCGGCGGAGGGGCACAAAGGAGGACGGGGTGTGAACCGGTGCTGGTCTGTCAGGAACAGGAACCAGCATGTTTCATAATAACGGTGAAATGACCATTTTCTCAGCTGAGAGGCTGCTGGTAAAATGTTGGCATTTTGCTGAAAATGTACCTAAACCATGAAGTTACTGCCCGAAAAAAAAAAACATTTATAGTGGATGATAACAGGGCTAAAATAATTATGACATAATGCTGATCTTTGTCATTTATCTTATTATTGCTCATCTTCCCATTATACAGCTACACAGTTAATACTAACTACTACTACAGTAAACACTGCATTCAAATATGTTCAGTAGGATCAGGGACGGATCCTGAGAACCAGACTTATTATGAGACAGGTCAAAGGCCCCACGCTCCTCCCACATACAGTCCCCACACTGGGAAGAGACAGGAAGCAGTGGACATGTTGCTGCTGTAACATGGACATTTCCCCACTGCGTTGTGAACAAAGGTTTACTTTGTTTTATTTTAAACGTAGTTGCTGTTGTCATTTTGTAATTTTTACTTATGTAACATCAGTCGGTGTAACTGAAATGTAACAAATTTCCGAATAACTGCAGTTGTCACTGTTGGCTCAGTACTGGTTTATTCACAAGGACACTTTAGTCTCGTCACTTCAGTATGTAACAAAACAGCAAGGTTTAGCCATTGAGATACCTTTCAAAAACAGATCATATTTGGCAAAATGAACAAAGCCATGCATTTAAAGAAAAAAAAGGGCAAATCAGCACCGTGTCTGGATAAAAAGAAGTCGCCTTTTCAGGTGAGACAGATGTGCATAAAGGCTTAAATCAATAAAGTCGGATGATCTTCTGTATTGTACTGTCATTGAATCCCATGTTTAGAGCCCAACCAACCTTTGCCAGATTTATATCTTTAAACTCAGAATGTTTTGCTGCTGGAAATATCTGAGCAGCAAAACATAAAACAAAGTATTTCATGAGGACTAAAGCAGCCGAAGTCTTTTTCATAGACAGCGTTCAGTGTTTTAGTGGATATTTCTATTAAATAACACAACACTTAACACATTAATAAATTCAATCTATTACAGTACATGTATACACACTCATACTTCTCTCTCACACACACACACGTCCACACAGGCAATAAATAAGAAAACCACATTAACCACATCTTTATCCACAGGTGTCTTCCATCCTGGACTTTCTGTCCCTCTGCCTGCTGCCATTAATGTGGTTATTGAGGGATGTTGCATCTGGCTTGAGGATTTCTCCAGAGGGAGATGAGAAGACTGATATGAACATCAGCTCTAGTATTTAGCTTAGCACAAAGACTAATTTATGACATACATTGATGAGGATTTAGGGGCATCGATGCTGTTTTTAAATGCATCAGTATGTTTTATTTATTGTCTATATAAGCCTGTTTAATAAATGTGTTCTCAATTTGCTATACTATTGATAAAGCCCTGATTAGTGCATAAATTGTTTATGTGTGAGGCTCAGTGGATTTTAACGCGGGTTTCAGCTCAGTGTACATGACAGGTACCACTTTGAAGGCTTCAAGTGCTGCAGGATAAGAGGTGATGAACAAGACCTCGTGTAAATACGTAGGTTTGCATGAGGAATGTCAATGTAGCAGGTCTGCTGCACTAAAAGTGCACAAGCACAGAGGAAGGTCATTATTTCCAGTAGAGGGAGCTGCTGGTCTCAGGTCTGTGATTTCCTGCCTAATCTTGCAGCCAAAGGGCCTCATGACACATTTCTGTCTGTCTCTGACATCTCTGTTTGGACAAGAGAGAGAGACATCTTAACTCAGCCTCTCTGAGACTGAAGGTCTATTCTTCTCAGACAGACCTTGAACACAACCGTGGCTCTTCAGTGATTGTCACCAGTAGGTCTGCCAGAAACCTGGGGGACATCATTGGTGACCAAGTGAGCTTTACTGACCACATCTCCTCTGTCTCACAGAGGCAGACTTGTCCTCTACAACATCAGAAGGATTAGACTCTGCTGTTCTTGATATGCGACCCAACTTACTGTGTAGGTGCTGGTCATATCATATCTCCATTACTGCTATGTCCTGTTGTCGGGACTACTAACATGCACAGTCAAACCCCTTCAGATGATCTAAAATGCAGCAGCACAACTCATTTGTAATCAGCCAAAAAGGACAAATGCTCTTCTTAACTTTGCACTGGCTTCATCAGGTTCGAAGCTCATCAGGTTTGACTCTCACCTACAGAGCAGGCAACTCGACAGCTCCTTCCTACCTGAACTCCCTCATCAGACCTACAGTCCCTCTAACCCACTTTGCTCCCATTGGTCTCTTCTCTTTGACATAGATTTTTTGCTGCCTCACCTGTGAGTCACTTTGAGTAAAACATCAGCCAAATGACTAAATGCAAATGTAAAATTATATAAAACTATGCTCCTCCACCACCTGTGTGGAGTGGGGTTGTATGTTCGGTGATAGGATGTTGCTGAATGCCCTTTGGGAAATGTAGTTATTTGTCCCCAAAAGGTTTATGTTCACAGGGCTGTACTTTGGACTTTCTATCTAAGATCAAACACAGGTGTTTACAGGTGTCTACTAGTAATGGAACCTTTCACTCCAGGAACCAGGAGCCATCAGGAGCCAAGTCATCCACCATTACAGCTCTGTTTCAGTGTGGAGACAAATGATGGAACAGTTATTGTTCTGAATTCCTGGAGTTATTTAGTTCAACTCAAATGGGTCTGGTATGTATATATGTATGATGTATAGTGTCCTCTCTTGGTGTAATGTACAGAGCCTGTGTTTCCCCCAGTTCTAGTCTCAGTGCTAAAGAAGCTAAACAAATCTCTGATAAAATCACAGATACAATTCACATCTGTCTCATCTAACTGTGTCAATCCACAAAATAATACACTGTTCCTTTAACTATGCCCCCCACCCCTGCTTTAAAGCTGCACTCTGCAAACTTAAACTCTTAGCAACCAGGTCATGGACAAGCACTGAAATCAAGACGTTTGATCAGGCAAAGAAACAGGGTCCTGTTCTATCCATCTGAGGCGTTTCACTTCTCATAAAAGTCCCTGTTGATGGTTCATGAAGCTGCCAAAGAGCAACATTGCTGAGTGCATCTCTAAAGCCCCCCTCCCCCCAAAAGACCAGCATAACAAACAGCTGTGTTCTCTCCATGTTTTAATGATACACACCCTCACTGATTTGATCCACGCCTGTTGGAAAAGCCTGTCCTTTTTTTGTGGTGCTGATGTTCAAAGGTTGGTCCTGGTAGTCCGGGTGTTCTCTGCTTCGCTGCGTGGACAGTGTTTGGGTGACTCAGTTGAACACCTCCTTGTTGATCCACATCAGGGTCCGGGTCTCGTTAGGCTTGCATTCGTACTCGATGTTGCTGAATTTGTTGCCAAACTGACAGTGCTCCCTCTTGTAGTAGTTGTAGTACTTTGCCTGCCAGACCGTCTCAAACGTCCCTGCCTTGTTAAACTGGACAGAAAGAGAGACAGAGGACAGCTGGTTATCGCAATCACTATGATTTTTGTCTCCAATTGACATTTCTGTCTGTTGCTAAGGAGCATTTAATAAAACTTGGATCCACCGGATCTTCATCATCACCTTGTCAGCACAGGACAAATGTGTTAACACACTTCTATTGGTTTCCACTGTCTCACCTCTATACTGACTTGGACGGGCTGCCGGTCTCCGCTCTTGGTGTGTGGGACTCCCTCCGTGTCGTACTGGCCGTGATAAACTACTGACTCCTCATCCCTGGACTGCTGCTCCAGAGGGAAGATGATGCCTCCGATGTTCATGTTGCTGTGAGGAAGACAAAGTGATGAGGACACTGTTAGACTACGTTGACATTACATTGACTCGGATCACATGCGTCGCTGCAGTGCAACTAATTCATTATAACTGATGTGAAAGGAGACATTTAGCATAAGAAGTACTTTTACTTTGACATTTTGATTGCAGTACTTTTACTACTATCAGAGTATTTCTACTATTATAGTAGTAAATAATCAAAGTATGTACTCGGATCAAAAATTCCATATATGTCTTAGTTCAGGCTTCTCAAATACGAGCTTTTGCTGCTTTTCTTCACAGTTACTTCTGTTATTTTAAACTCATTTGAATCAGGACGTTTGTTGGTGCTTGTTGGCAAATTCTGATGGACATTTCTATTGTTTTCTAATAAAACTAATCTCATCCACCTGCTCTGGTATAAATAAGCCAAGTGATATAAGGATAGAACAGGTCACACATTGGACCAGACAACGAGAAGTAGCAGGACCATCCTAGACCCTCTATTTGATGGTATTTCATCATTATTTCACACATTTCAATTACATTAACACTAAACTTATGTATTTTGCCTTTTACTTTTGCATTGACACCGGAAACTAAACATACTGTATCTAAAGGACTGATGATGTCCCTTGGGAGCCGCCCTGCTCCACCTGAGCCCCTTAGACCACCAACAGCAGCTGATTTTGGCACGTTGACCTTCAGACAAACGAGAAAAACCATCACGCATGATCCGCACATGATTTATTCAGGCGGATATCAGGTGATGGTGCAGGAGGCCGCGTTTTCTTCTCTTTATTGAAACCTTATCGTAGCCTTTTCGCCGATTAAGTAAAGGAACCTTTGTGCTGTGCGCTGCACATAAACCGAACATTTGACCCGATAATAAAGGAAAAACAGGACTGTTGGTCCAACGCTCCTTACGTGGCCTCGACGTTTCCAGGCTTTACCACCACCTCGATCTTGTATTTGGAGCCTGTGAGCAATTTAATGGTCCTGCTCTGCCCGAACCGGGTCCCGTCCACCTTGAAGAACACGGGTCCTTCGTTGGGCTGGATCCGCAGGGAGATGGAGATGTTGATGAGCTCGGGGACGCCGTCCATAATCACAGGGTCAGTCTTCGGTCCCGTAATGAGGGAAGGGGAGAGAGGAGGATGCGGTGATGCTGAGGAGGGAACCAGGGTCAGGCTGGACGAAACGACGCTTCCGGTTACGTCCTTCAAAATAAAATCTTGAATTACCACATTGTTTTCACTTAACGAATTAACCGCAAACAGTTGTGATCTGTAGCAACGTGGTCACGACTTCAAATGCCAAGTTCTGTTCATCCTGCAGTCACAAACCCAAAGACAGTCATTTATAATAAGATATTTGCGTTAGAAAAACGAATTTACCATGATTTAATCTGCTGAACTGCAGTGACAATTTGATAATTAATTAATTATTTAAAAGCATCAAAATGATGATTTACCGCTGAATTTACGGATCTCACAGTAAACTGAATATCATTAGGTATTGGCTCAAATAGCAGAACACAGCAAGCTATTGATATGGGCCAAATGATATTAGACATGGGCTGTTTTTAGTAATAACCTCTTATTAACAAAACTAATTAAATAATTGAGGAAGTGATCATTAGATTAATTAATAGGGAAATGAATTGTTAGTTGCAGCCCCAAACAGCTTTTTGTTTTGTCCTTCCCCTTATCCTGTGAGTGGGTCATTATTCCTTATGTTGACTTTCTTTCTGGGCTACATATTTGTTTCTATAGAAGAATTATTGTCAGAGTACTGCTGCAGTCATGCGGTTTAAGTAATTTATTAGACAAACATTTGATAGTTCCACTTTTTATGTGAGAAGTTCTCCTCATCTTAGATAACCACACGTTTTTGTCTTCATGCCAGCAGAACAGTGGATATATTTATATGCCTTAGTGATTATCAAATTTACAAGTAGAAGTCGCACAGACAGACAACATGGAAACATTATGTCTCCAAACACAGCTGTCGCAGGATCAAATCTGCATCTACAAAAGCATCTCTCTGCTCTAGTTCTACATATGTTCAGCCTTACTGGTGTGTATGTTTGTAGAACTTGTGATGTTGAGAGACTCTGAGCTTCTAAAACTCCACATTAACTACGTGTTAAAGTTATTCTGTCAACAAAAACTGCATGTCACAATGCAAGTCACAGAGATGATTTATTGCTCAACTCTCTTTTCAACTTTCTTTCTAAGAAAAACTTCCACAATGTCAACCAGTCTGTCTTCAAGTCTGTCTCATCACTCATTTCTGCCTGCGTCATGGCAAAAATTACAATATCTGGTCTTAGACACCTCCAGTGTAATCAGTGAAGAAGCTTCAACATCCAGGACGTCTTTTAAAGTTTTATTATCTTGCAAGAGAGAAGTATATCGACAGAGTTTCAGTTCTCCATCCTATGCAGTTCTAAACTTCATACATCACACATTAGTTTTATAACTTTCTGTTGCTTAGCAGAACATTCTCCACCCTCAGGCTACTGCTCCCAGCCCTTTTCTCCTTTTATGGAAACCTTTTCCCTTTTCAGCACTTTGATAAGCAGCTGTGAGCACGAAGTGACTCTGGGTCACTACAGGGAAAAGTCTGCTGTTAGACAATAACTGACCTTGGAGCAGTTCTGCAAACACTTCAAGACAAAACATGGATATGAGACAAAGTTTGAACAACATTTCAAAAGTACAGTGAGTACAAGTTGCCATTATAACTTAGTAAAATGCAATCATTTAATCAGACTTGATTTTCCATCACAGCCTGTCTCTCAGACATCTCTGCCTGGATGAGAGAGACATCTTCAGCTCAACTTCTCCAAGACCGAAGTTCTTGTCTTCCCAGCCAGACCTTCAACACAACATCAGCATCAACATTGGATCTATAGTGATTGTCCCCACTAAGTCAGCCAGAAACCTGGGTGTTATCATCGACGACCAGCTGAGCTTTAAGGATAACATCTCCTCAGTCTCTAGGGCAGCAGATTTGCTCTCTACAACATCAGGAAGACCAGACCCTACCTCACGAAATATACAACCCAACTCATTGTACAGGCGCTGGTCGTATCTCACCTTGATTACTGCAACGCTTTGTTACTGGTATCCACAATCAAACCCTTGCAGATGTTCCGAAATGCGGCAGCACGCCTCATTTTTAATCAGGACTCATGTCACACCACTCGTTAGATCTCTACACTGGTTTCCTGTAGCTGCTTGCATCAGGTTCAAAGCTCTGTCTCTTGTCTACAGAGTGATCACCTCAGCAGCTCCTGCTTACCTCAACTCCTTCATTCAGGTCTACAATCCATCCCGTCCACTGCGGTCTGCCAACGAACAACGTCTGGTGGTCCCAGCACCGCACAGAAGACACCAAGCAAAACTCTTCAGTGCAATGATCCCACGATGGTGGAACGAGCTACCAAACTCTGCACGCTCAGCAAACTCACTCCCAATATTCAAAAAACTGCTGAAAACAGAACTCTTCAGCACAAATCAAGTCTAACTTAAAAAAAAACAACTTTCTTTCTTTTTAGATTTTTGCTGCCTTTTACCTCACTTGTAAGTCTCTTTAGGTAAAAGCGTTTGTTAAATGTCTAAATGTAAATGTAATAAATCTCAGCCATATTTTCATCACAGCACTGAAACAGTTTAATACTAAGTAATGACTCATTTCAGCCAATACTGTTTAATTTCCATGTCTCCATGATCCTTTTTTTCAAAAAAATTTTTAAAGTATTTACAGTTTTTGTGTTCTATTCTCATAAAACAATATAAAATATATTACAAATCAGTCAGAATTCCTTTAAACAAAACCCCAAGTTTAGCGGATCATCTGTCCAGCTCGGCCTGCAGGATCTCTCCCCATGTCTCAGCATCCAGTGGTGTCATCTTTCTGCCGCTCAGCTCGTCCGCTGATCTCAAATAGCTGTATCGTCCTCTCAGCCAGTCTCTCTTCAGGCAGCTTCGAGTGTAGTTCCTCACTAATGTCACCTGCAGCAGAGGAAACAGGAGCAGGTCCCAAGTCTTGTAATAATGTCATATTTGTACATCTAACTTTAGAAAGGACATTCTTTGCTAGACAACAAACATGCATGGTTGTGTGCACTACTGAATGTGTCCTTAGAGGGACAAAGAGGCCTAAGGGGGCCAGTGGCTCCTGACTGGAGAAACTGCAGTTCCTCACAAAAAACATGTTCCTTCCCATGTTTCGTTTTTACCAGCCGACCCTGAATGATGAAGCCGGGATATAGTTACTTCCCACCAACACATTCCATTTCCTAACAGCAGATGTTGGTACAACCTGGTCTGACATATGACGGTCACACAAGCATCTTTCCCTGATAAAAACACACGTTGGTGCAAGTCCTGTCAAGTCAGTGTAACACATCCTTTGAAAAACAAGTGTGAGGTTATTCTTTTTCCCACTGTGTGATGCTTTTGTGACACTTAGTGTGAATTAATAAAGAAATAACAGGTGAGCTTCTCCTGGGAACTGATGAGCCACAGGAGAAGAAGACAAAGTTTAAGCACCAACATCTGTTAGGAATAATTACTGTCAGTAGAAAACAAATAACATATCACTATGAACTCGTTCTATTGGGGATTTTTGCTGGTCATCATATACAGTTAATGTAAAGCTGAAAATGTTAAAGATCAACTATTTCCTTAATTCAGAAATACTGTATTTTTAGATGCAATACAAATTTTGTTGGAAAAAACACCTGTATAAACCCCACGTCCAAACAAACCAGCACTAACTCTTTAAATATGAGACATTTTAACATTAGCTTTCTCTTCCTTCAGTGTTTGCGTTGGTTTTCTCACAGAAGCTTTGACTGACCTTCCAGGATATCCCATTTCTACGGTCACTGTCCACCTCCCTCTGACACGCAGCTCGGACGAGCTGACACTGTCTCCTCCATAGCTGCTCGCTGTCCTCAATAATGTGATGCCACAGTTTGCAGGTCTGCGAGGCGCTGCATAGACTCTCTGTGTCCAGCTCACCAAAGATCTTCACGCTCATCTCTGTTGGCAGAGCTTCAGCAAAGTTCTGACAGGGAGGGTCACTGGTGGGCATCAGGGGGGTCCTCTTTTACAAAGCAAAAACACAGGCAAGGTCCCGGTAGGGTCATGCAGCATAATAGGTCAAAGTCCAACAGTTTGAAACAGCCTTGGAAAACAGTATGAAAGAGTCTCAGAGGAGGTCAAATACATCATTATATGAGATCTAATATCACACAAACTGCAGAATATGGCTGTGTTTTCATTCTAGAAGACAGAAACGTGGGCTTTTAGGGACATTTTTTTTCCCAAAGCTGACATCAGTCATAACATCTGAAGCCTTTCAGGCGCACAGTTAGACTGGCTCAGGGTTTAATAGAAGGTATCATCTCGTCGTCATTTTCTGTCTCTTTAGGTTAATTCTGTCATCATTTAATATCATCTTGTTGTCGTTTGTAGGGTTTTTTTGTTTCATTGTGATCACGTTTTGTGTCTCCTTGTGGTGATTTTATTACCATTTGCTCATAATTTTCTGTCCTTGCATAGGCAACGTGTTCCTGTGTTTATGAGTTAACCGAAGCTTAGATTTCAGCATAAAGTGTGAATGTTGTCATAACTAAAGCAGATTTTACAACCGCAGATCGATTCCCACTCAGCGACACCAATCTGATCTCCAGCCCGCAGCTAACAGGACACGGTGAGCTCGCTAACAGCGACGAGAATCCCTTCGGCCTTCTCAGTCGCAGTTTTCAGGCCCAAAATGTTTTTGTAGACGGAGAAGACCGAGAAGAAATCTGTGCCGTTGTGTTTATGTAGAATATTATAATCAGTTATTTAAATAGGCCGTTTTTACCTGCAGTGAAGTCGCTTGGTGTCTGTCTGACAGGTGACTTTAAATGTCTCAACGGCTGTTTACACACATACGACGTCACCGGGTTTTTTGTGTGCGCATGCGTACGCCGATTCATTGAAACAAATAACATATATATAAATATATATATATATATACATATACATCACACTATGCGCAGGCGCGGACAGTTGCGGTCTTTTCTTTTATTCTTCCTTTTTCATATTTTTACTGAAGTATTTTAGTATAGTAAAGTATCCAGTTTGTTGTGTAGTGTGATAGTAGTGTGTAGTGTATATATATATGTTATGTTTAAATGAATCGGCATACGCATGCGCACACCGTCCAAAAACACGGTGACGTCGTGTGTGTAAACAGCCGTTGAGACATTTAAAGTCACCTGTCACACAGACGCCAAGCGTTGCTGCTTTATCAAATTGCACCTTTGTATTAGAAACTCTATTACAAAACTGTAATGATGACAATACCTAAGTAAACAATCCATAACAAGGGGACTCGGAGAGCAGCGACAGTAGCGGAAGTGCACCAAATCAGAAATACATTTTGATAAACCTCCCTCAAGCACTATAGAACTCAAATTGACTCGCAAACTATCGTAATGGATATTGTATGAGCACAAATATTTCACTAATATAAATTATGCTTCAAATTCAGGAATGACAAAAGAAGTGAAGCGAGGATCGAATTCGTTTAATGCGAATCAAATCTACTGCGCATGTTCTATTGCATCCCGGAAGTTTTGAATTGTTCGCTGAACAGGAGAAGTTGTGCTCGGCACAGTTAGCGCAGTCCCTGATAATAATCCAGGTTTTCTCCACAGCAGGCGGTTAGAGTTCACTAACTAACCACCGCCAGTCTCTCTTTGACTTTCGCCGAGCAGTACGTTGTCGAACAGAGGCACAGAATCTGTTTAAATGTGACAGTTAATGGCCTATCGCGCCCTTTGTGGCTCTCGGAGTTTCGTGCTGTGTGTTTCGCACTAGAAGCTGCGTCCAGTCCCGCCTCGGAACATGTCCGGCTTTGATCTCGTCCCGGTGGATGGCGGGGACCCCATCCACCTGCCGCCGGGGGAGACGGTGCTGGGCAGAGGTCCCTTTCTGGGAGTGAGTCTTTCATTTATTGCCCTGATGTGGCTTCACTTTGATCCAATTTGATGGTAGTATTCACAGGCACAGGTGGAAAGGAACTAAGTTGATTTACGCGAGTACTGTAGTTTACTTTAGTATTTATTTTCCATGTTACTTTTACTCCTCTACAACTCAGAGCGAAATACTGCACGTTTTTGTTTATTATTGTTATTTACTGCACCAATCAGGCATAACATTATAACCACCTGTCCAATTTAATCCAATCCAATACAGCAGCTCTGCCATGAATTCTACTTTTACAAGGTTGTAAGTTTTCAGTTTTTAGATTGAAACTGTCAGAAAGGTGATAATTCTGCTACGTGTTTGTTTCTGACGTCAAAGTGGGTAGAGTGCATGATAAGAAGAGGTTCTAATGTTTTGGCCACCCTATTTAAAATGAACGAGTTGCTATTACTTATAAATAAAAACTGTAGTTTCCAATTGAAAACATTTTTTATTGGTTTCATTACAAATCTTTTTAAATAAATGTTTTGCCTGAGAGAAACAAGACTTGCTTCGCCTGGCACCATGTGCAGATGTTTTTCAGCTTTTATTAATTAAACAATTTATTTATTTGCATTTTTATGTTAATTATGGTAGAAGGTCCAGCAAACCATGGGAAAATGCTGTAGCTTTTACATTCATACATATTGCAGCACCAAGTGGAAGGAAACCTAGTGAATTAAACGTCGTCTATTCTTTCACCAAACTCAGTGGGATTTCTTCTCTGTGGATCAAAGGTTATGACAGTGAAAATTTTGTCCTGATGGTGTCACTGTAGGAAAGCTCATTATTATGTCCACATCTTGCCAGTAAGACTCTGACCTTTGATTTGAGAAATAAAAAAAAATTAGTTTCTTAACCTCATTTGTTTTGTCTTCTTTGTCTTTACATTCTCTCAGGTCAGTGATAAGAGAGTGTCCCGCCATCACGGGCTGCTGGACAATCTGAACGGACAACTACACCTTAAACCTGTAAGTTTGACTTTTGACTTCATAAAGAAACAAGAAAGAAGGTTTGTGTGGTGGAATCAGATTTTTACTCTTTATCTCACTATGTAAAACCCAGAGCTACAGAGCAGCCAGCACATATGTAGAAATACCCTGAGCCTCTCATCTGCTGCAGGCCTGTGAATGTGAATCCTGCATAGATATTGGATGGTTGGAGTTGCTGAGGTGGTTTTGGAGCTTCTACAGTGAGAAGACCTCTTTGAAATCATGTGGAGTCATGAGAGAATTACCTTTAGGCCACCACACACTGTTTTATTAGTGCAGTCTGTAGAGTGGAGTAAAAGCATTTCACTGTCTTTTCTCGCTCCGTTCCGAGTGTTGTCAGGAATATGCTGGAAGGAAAGTAAAGATTTTGGTGGTAGTTTCCGACGTCCATGTTTGGCGCTTTCCTTAGACCCACCTGAACCCGTGCTTTATTCAGTCGTCCCTGAGTGACGAGCCTCGACCTCTGAAGAAAGACTCCTGGTTCCTGCTTCATGATGGTGACTTGTTCTCGCTGCTGCCGGGTCAGTTCATCTACAAGGTGGTGGCCGTGGGTGGAGATGACTGCACTCCCAGGTACTTACACGCTCCTTCCAATGTTAATACTGTCTGTAATGATCAAGACATGAATCCCATTTACTTCAGCCTGCCCCCTGTCAGGTGGAAGACGCTGCTCTCCCCTTCTGCCTGTGTAATTAGTCCCATCTTTTATCTGCACACAGGTCTGTGTGGGGTTTGAGTGGAATCTGTTGACTCAATTAAAAGCCAACATGCTGATTTATGAGGTCTTTGGGCTCCACTTATGTTTTTTCTCCTAGTCTCCATCTCCTCCACTGACCTGATGCTAGATCAAAAGAATTAGATCAAACCCACAAGAGGACACTTGAGCAAATGTTGTTCATTGTTCACTTCCAATTTGCATCTGAACAGCAGCTTCAGTTGAATTTAATTTTAAACACAATAAAGACCAACCCAAAATATTCTCTACCATTTTCTACTATTTCTTAATTAGATTAGTTTTACATTCACCCTGTAGAAGCTGTCAGATGTTTGAGGAAGAAGAGGACAAACCAGTTTCTCCCAAACCACCCATGGAAGCTGCTCCTGTTTTTAGGCAGAACCGTGAGCCGTCTTCATGTCACAAAGCACTAGCATCAGCGTCTCTGCTGATGGAGGAGGAAGCCCAGCATCCAGGTGTCAATCAGGTTTGTTTACTCACAGTTCAGTATTCATCAGCAGAGAAGCTCTGCAGTTCTAAACCTGTGAGCTGGAAATTTAAACTGAATTTATTAATATAGTAGCTTTTCATTTTCAAAATTAACATTTTTTTGGACTGGTTGCAGTTTTAGCTTTTGTCTCTCATCATCATCATCATCATCATCATCATAATAATAATTAAGTTAAGTTGATATAAGTTATAAGTTGTCAAGGACCAGTGTGGTGGGAAAGAGATGTACTAATTATAAAGTTATTTTAACATTTTACATTTTAAGACAATCTGAACAAACCCTCAGACACATTAAGTGGGAAAAATCAGCCATTTCCCCTCAAATGCAGGAAATAGCAGGACTTTTGTTGCTACACATAGCAGCAAATCATAAAGATGTTTGTTTTCCTTCTATGCAGAGAGACAGTGATGTGACACCACCTGTAAACAGAAAGAGAGTTTTACCTGCGTGGATGATGGCGGCTGCAGCAGCAGCAACAGCTCCAACGAGGCCTTCGTCCACCCTGAAAGGTAAAGTCCCATCTTCCGTCTCTGAAAACCAAAAATAATAAAATAGGAGCTGGATTGTGTTCACTTAGAGCAAATTCCTCTGTAAATGTCACTGCTGTTGAAAACTGTAGAACTCCACGTTTACAGAACTGCTGCTGCTCTTTGGACCCAGTGCAGGTTGAACATTGTTGTATTAAGCTAAAGTAAAAAGATATTAAACATGTTCCTAAAGAAGATAAAAGCCCTGTCGCACCCAGCTCATGTTCAGCTTCCGCTGCTTTCTTCTTCTGCAGCGCCTCCTGTGTCCTGCTAACAACTGCTCTACAGTGTCCGACCAACAACACCTTGTACAGTGTGTGTGCACACTGGGTGTGCAGAGGTGCACTATGCTGCGTGCAGCATTGTCCAGCTTTGAAACCAAATAACATGACTGGCAGCAAGACATTTTACTTGTTGCTTTGTGGTGAAAATTCCAGCAGTAGCTCAACCACAGGTTTTGTAATGTTACCACCATGTGGTTGGGCGTCTACCTCTGTACCGAATACACAGAAGCTGGATAAAGATTGTTTAGACTTTGACTCTGAGAAACATGAGAAACCAGAGAGTTGTATGTTGTCACACAGCCTTTACATTAAACACAGTGCATGTGAAGGGATTTGTCTGACACAGATTATTTTACGTATGAACAAACTCACTTTAGCTCTACGACGCTTCCTGCTATGAAACTGTCAAGTAGTTGAAAATGCACTTTAGCTTCTAATATGGAAAATTTGTTTTTGAGTCAACTGACAAGTTCTCTTATTTTGATTTACGCAGACTGCAGGTTTACCTCATCATGAGGAGAAGCAAATATCACTTTGAGTAAAAACCCTTCAAATTAGCTGACTACACTCACGCCCTCACAGGACAGAGGCTCCTCCTCATGTAGAGAAAACAGTGATCATATTTTTGGGCTCAGGCTTCAGCAGGTGTCATCATTATCAGGATGCAGGCAGCTGGGACTTTTACAAGCTGCTCTGGCTCTTACGTGACCAGCTCAGGTTTAAAACCCGGCTGGGGTGGAAACAGTTTTCCCAGTCAGTCCGTCAGCTGGTGCTGGAGCCACAGTCCCAATCCTCCCCTCTAAGCCAGACCCGACCCCGGTGCTGCTCCCAGAGCCCATTCTTCTCCTGGTGCTGTTGGAGTCTTGCCCCCAACTGAAAAGTGTATAATCAAAACATTTTGAGTGTGTTTAAAGTGTGTTTTTACCTCACATGTGATAAAGTCTTACAAGTTAAATCAATCAACATGATTTCGTTTTGAAATAAACAGATGTACACTGTTCAGTCTTACCTCATAAAAAGTACATGTGTACAGTTCATAAATAAATTATTAGTGAAAACACTCCAGACAGTTCAGGTTGTTTCTCCATTAAAACACCACTACACAGACAATAAGGTTGTGAGGAAGTGAAAACCAGAGGAAGAAAGAAATCCAGAGAGAAAGATGTAGGTTCCATTTACATCATAAAAGGAGACTGGACCCTCCTCATAATCCACAAACACTACCACCTTTTCAGATTGAAGCTTCAGTGAAAGATTGGAAACACAGCAAGAGCTTTGCACTCATTCCCATTATTCCACCACATCCTCCATTAACCATTCTGAGATTCACGGGCGTGTTTCCTTCCTGTTGATCCCATTTAATGAACCTGAACCTTAAAGTGAAATCTGGCTTTGCTAAGGCACCGTAACTGTTAGAACATTGCTCTGGGTTGTTTATTTTTATCATGTGTAGTTGGGTGCACAGGTTTGCATCCCCTGACACTGACACTGTGCATGTAAGGGGATGAAAACTTGACCTTAAACATACACAATAATAACAATAATAATAATAATGATTTACCATCAGGTCTCTGTACAGTGAAGTGTAAAAGCATATAGAATAATTTAACAATGCTTTTTTTTTTCCAAAATACATAGCTGTCAGCTATGCAGCTCTAAAACAGTGTTTAGACAGGTCACTTAGCAACCTTAGAGTCGAGGGTTCGATCCCCAGCTCCTCCTGCTTCATTGCTCCATGTGTCCGCCGAGCCGAACTGTGCAGAGTGGACTGATGGAAAAGGTCCAGTTTCCTTAAGAGGAACTTGTGACACTTTCTGTTCATGTTTATTTGAAAGAGAGGGAAGCAGAAATGGAGAACATCAGTCTGCTTTCAGTCACTGCACAGTCTTTCCATGGTGACTGATGTTGGCAGTTTTGATCATAGGGTGTCGGCTGTAATACAAGAGGTTTAAAAAAATACTGGGAGTTATGGCTATTTTTATACATAGATCCTAATATTTCAGCTTATTCACCAAGAATATTAGTTTATTCATAAACAAGCAGATCATATGTGAAAATGTTGTTCAGTGTTGTAATAACATGGTGAATGTCACTTAAAAGAATCCAGGTAAGAAAAGTTTATGAGAGAAACTGTCTGAAACTGTTTTCATACTTTAAAAACGGAAAGATCAACTGATTTAGATTTGGGTTTTATAAATTTTACATGTCCACATTGTATCAGTCTCTGTAAATCTTGTGTAAATGTTATTTTTGTGTTTAAGCTGAGAAGAAAACTACAGCACCTGCACCAACCAGTAGCAAACAAGCAGCAGCCAATCAGGGCTCAGAGCTCAGGGAGGAGGAAGAGGAGGAGGAGGAGGAGGTGAGGCCAAGGAAGAAGAGGAGGAAGATGAGCGATGAAGAACCAGCTCAGTCTAAAGCAGTTGAGTACAGTTGTTGGTGGTTGCTCTATTTTGACTTAAATTTACCCCCATTATCCCGGTAAAAAGTAGTCAATATCAAAAGTAATTAGATTCCAATTTTTCAATGTCTCCTCTCTGTCAGGACATCCCTTCGGAGCAGGTCGCAGTCAGGAATCGGCGCGGACCCAGCAGATCTGAGGTCAGCGAGGAGTCTGACACCTTCACCGTGGAGGAGGAGGAGGAGGGAAAAGGAAACACCCCGACACAAATATTTGACGTCACCGAACCTGAGACAGAAAACAAGAATCCAAAACATGGACGGACAACGACTAAACCTAAACCTACAGAGTCTGTTGGATCAAACGGCAGCTCTGCTTCCACTGTGTCCAAGCCCCGACTCCGCACGCCGTGTCCCTACGGGAAGGACTGCTACAGGTACTTTCATCTGTTAACCTGGGACAGTTTGTGGATGATCCTTCTCAGGTTTACATTCAGCATTATTTTACAATACAGCTAAACATGTACTGAAACTCTGCAGTAGCACTAAACTCTGTCAGCTAGTTCTGACTGTCATTCAATTAAAACAGCAGGCAGAACTGAAATCAACTCAATGCTCAAAACGTGGTGTTTGGACTTGGACGTTTGACAGGTGCAGGGTCTTAAAAGATCCCAGCACAGCTCTGGACCCATGTGGCTCACGATGATGCCACTGTAGTAAGTGTAAATCTGTGTATACCAGCTCACCTGTTTACTGCGCAGGAAACCATTTATGTTAATGAGGCAGCTGTGAAGTCCAAGCACCACATCACAAGATCTGAATAATTCATGATGTCACAGCTGCTGTGCCGCACTCCTTCATTTTCCTCTCTGGGTTCTTGATTGTGTCTGTTGTGTGTACGATCTAATTTGGACTAGGCAGGTGTTAAAATCATCTGCATACAAACAAATGTTTGATCCAGACACTTGAAGCGCTGGACACAAGCAGCTCATCAGAAAAAAACTTGACTCAGGGTCAAATCTGCTGGTTTGGACAGCTGGATTTTGTCCTCTTACGTGTAGCAGCAACAACAACACCACAGTTTGTTTCAGTCTAAACTCAGTCCCTGTGGATCATCAATCATTGGGTTTTTAGATAAACCTGTCTGACTGGCCTTTTGCCGCACTGCTGCTGAAAATTGCAGTCTTGGTTCCAGGACTAAAATAGCTCTCAGAGGTGAGCCAGGCCCTGTGGATTAAATGGTGCGTGGCCATCGCTGCTTTAGATTAGATGTACACAAGCAGCAGCAGCAGCAGGGGAAACATCCTCCAGAGACGGATTGTGTGCACAGTGTTTGACATGTTTCCTCTCTAGCAGACTGAAAACCTGTCATCGTCTCTAAAACCTGCTGTTTCCAGGAAGAACCCGATCCATTTCCAGGAGTGCAGTCACCCCAGTGATACCGACTACGAGGAGGAGGAGGAGGAGGAGGAGGCAGATCGACCAGAGTGCCCCTACGGCACAGAGTGCTACAGGTCAGACATCACAGCACAGCCATTATCATGGAGGTGAATGGAGGGTGTGATGAGTAAAACCTGAACAGTGTGCACACGTTACGGCTTCTTTAAAAAGACTGAGCTCCTGATGCCATCTCTGCACATCCTGCCTCAGAAACACACTCCAGCACACGTCACTGCAGCTGCAGTCCACTTTAAGCAGACTGTGGAATCAATTATTACAATATTTGAAGCTTTTCTGTTCAGGATACTTTAATCTACTAAAAACTGTATAGAGTGAAGTTAGTCTTATATGTGCAGGTGGGCAGAGCTTAATAAAGAGGCACATGACGACACAAAATGTGTGTTAGAAACGTTGGTTTAATCATGTTTCAATCATTTCACCTTCTCTCTTAAAACAAGCACTGGCCTAAAGCCTCACGGGCAGATTTCCATGAGAAATCAGGTCGAGCCCTTCACTGACCCTTTAATGTGATTTGATGCAGGGCACAGTATTGGTCCTCTGGACCCTCAGACAGATGTTCCTGCATCACAAAGGGACTTATTTACTGAAACAGCTGAGAAACGTGACTTTGTTTTCCTTCACAGGAAAAACCCTCTGCACAGGAAAGAGTTCAGACACACCAAGAAACCAGGTGAGTTGTTGTTGCCCCCCCCCCCCCCTCGTTTCTGCAGTTACTTTCTAGCCTCTGAGGTGCTAATCACATGTAGCTGGACTCGCTGTGGCTCTTGAAGAAGAAGAGAATCAGTTTCGCTGCTGATCGATGTTTTTTTTAGTGTCTCTTTCTGCACAAATAAAGCTGCAGTGAGCTGTAACCAGAGGGGACCTTTGGGTTCAGACACTGATGGTAGAATCAGCTCCTGGTTTTTAGCCAGTGGCGACTCTGCAGGTCTCAGCAGCTTCACTACTCAATGTGAGCCGGTCTCTCGTTTGTTAACTGTTTGTATTCACTCACGTTTTTTCTAAACACTGCACCTGTTTCTGAAACTTGAGATTTGTTGACAGGCTGAAGAGCATCACTGCACCTGAACTGCAAACATGAGTGTGATGACAGGAAATGTCCTCCCGTGTCCTGGATCACCCTGTCCTCTAACATGTTCACTCTGTTAATGTCCCTGCAGCTCGCGCCACACGCTCCGCCCCCAGAAAGCCTGATGATGACGACGAAGATGAAGAGGAATACGACGACAGCTTTATTAACGACGACAGCGAGGACGTGGCCGACGACTCAGACTACGTCCCTCCTGACTCGGACGACAGCGGTAAGGAGGACGTCAGGAGACTGCAGACGGAAGCAAAGGTGTTTCTGAAGAGGAAGAAGTAGACGCAGCTTCCTCTTGGTTCAGACAGAATCACCTGAAGATGATCAGATTGACCAGGTTTCTAAGCGTTTTTGGACCTGAGTGCACATCAGTACCTGAGCTTTGCCTCACAGACGCCTGAGTCCAGATGATCAGGACACTTGTGCCACGGGTGTGTTTGAAGCACTTATTAGTGACATCTGAAGCTCACAAAGCTCTTTACAGAGTAAATATTAGAAACGAATCTCGTCACAGCAGAAGGAAGCACGAGCCATTTAAAAAGAGCTCGTGCTCAAAGACGGGAGCCGATTAGAATCAGAACGTAACGTAGCTCAAACCACGGACACGAAGAAAAGCGAACTCAGGCTTCACTGCTACACTAATGACAAACACTTGTTGACTTGGTTTGTATGAAAAGGCTCAAACCTGATTAAGCGTTTTCCTCTGAGCCGCAGACGTCCGCTGTTCCACCGTGTCACGTTCCTTCCACGTGAAAACAATGACTGAGATAGTTTCAAAATAAGAGCTCAGAACAGCCGTCGCTTCATTCTTACAGTCTGTGAGATGATTTCTGCCAAATGTGCTGGTCCTCAGCTCCTGGAGCTGATTTTTAAAATAATGCTAGTGACACATTTCATGATGAAGGACCATGTGCAGCCATGACTTTTAATTAGCTTTTAAACATGAGTGCTCCTGGTTTTACCCATGATACACATTCAGTCTTTTTATGGGATTTGTTGGCAGAAACAAAGTGTTCTGAGCTCAGTGCAGCTGTAACCACAGCCCACTTTGTGACGCCTACACGATACCTAAGCTCAGCTTCCACTTCACACACAGAAGTGGGCACTGCTGAAAACTAGGAACAGACATTAAGCTTGTCCTCTGAGGAAAACCTGGGTTTATCCATATTTGGTCCTTTGGAGTTTTTGAAAGAGCAGGTGGAC
The DNA here is from genome assembly GCF_033026475.1 of Channa argus. Classification (NCBI taxonomy): domain Eukaryota; kingdom Metazoa; phylum Chordata; class Actinopteri; order Anabantiformes; family Channidae; genus Channa; species Channa argus. Next base: position 924,786 of record NC_090199.1, read on the forward strand.
GTTCATCCTGAGAATTGTCCTCACTTCCTGTGTGTGAAGCCGAGGCACTTTGATAAACACCAGTTTTCATGCACAGACTTGGTCTGAGCTGCCGTGATTTTACAAAGGCCTCCTCACAGGAAGTGAAGCAGCAGCTCGCAGTCAGCTGTGTGGTCTCTTATTCGTTCACCATCTCTGATGATTTCTTGTCTTTAGTTTTAAACGTGTGTTTCCAGCTGCAAACAGCTGCAGGTGTCAACAAACCAAACCACCGACTTAGAGAAATTTGTTTGTGCCTCGTGCAGCTTCACATTTCTGCAGAACAAACAAACACGTGTGGTTTGTGACACTGAGACAAACCACTGAGTGTTCGTTTCTAAACTGGGAGACGTGGAGAGTTGCAGGGATCAGAGATGTGAGAACTGTGGGAGGATGTTTTTCTGTTTCTGTTCAGGTTTGTATGTTTGGGATTCACTCTGTAAATCTGTCGTTCAGCAGCTTTTAGTGCTGATTCTTTTATCTGTTTTTTCTTTTTTCAATGATCAAATATACCTGATAAAAAAATCATGATTGTCTGAATGAGCTGCCTTCTTTTTGCCTAAAATCTGTTCTAGTCACCTACTAAGCAGGAAACCTGCAGCCTGAAGTTAAATAAAAAGCACACGAACCTGTAAAATGTTGTGAAGCATAAACTTTAATGTAGCATGTTTCCCAACACAGTTACAGTGTTGCACCAATATAAAACAGAAAAACACACAAGATACACAGTCAGGTCTGTGCGGTTCTGTCCGCCACCATGTGCGTCAGGTGTAGACCCTCAGCTTCATTAAAGGGTTTGGGGGGATTTAAAATGGCTGAGCCGCACTTCACTGACTAGAGGCCTGACATCATCTTCCTCATTTTGTCACTCACTGCAAAACAATTTGCAGACACATATTTAAGCTGACAATGAAATTTATGCTGTTGTTATTTTGAGTGACTCAAATTGGTGGTGTATCCATAAAAATGGTTTCAGTTCATACATAGTTCATCCAATATTGTTGCCCAAAGCCTGAAATTACAGCTGACACTCAGTTTTTAAACCACTGTGGCCGACAAACCCAGGGTTATAAAACCTACTCACTCTTCAAATATACACAAACATTCTGCATTCTTGTGGCATCATTGAGTATTAAGTATCATACAATAAACAACTACCCCCCACCCCCAGGCAGGGCTGTGGGTTTGTGGTGTGCCGTGATTCAGCAGCCGACGCTTTGTTTGCACTGAGGACCACAAGCAGGAAACAGCTGCTGACGCTTCTGAACGCGAGCACAACTACACTCACTTCACCTGCTGCTGCACAGCAAAGGTGAATCATCTGCTCCCACACAAAGGTGGTGCAGCTTTAAGGTACTTTCACTTTCCATTCTGCTTTGTAATTTCTTTATAGATTTGATGTTGCAAAAGCTGCACCTGCACACTGACTATATCCTGTAAGATCTCATGTTTTACACTTTGAAAACATTTGACGCTTTCTGTTGCTGAGAATCACTGTTTTACACTGGAGCTCAAAGAACCAGATTTCACTTTTTTCATCCGCTATATTTTTCTGACAACTTAAATTAGACACAAGTTACTGTTCAGGTTAAGATTTTATCATCAGGATTATGGAAAATGTTCCACAAAATGCACAAAACGCTCATAAAATAGAAAATAGGATTAAATATTTAACACATTCACCATTTAATCCCTGTGATTCTCCAACATCTGACACATTAAAAGTACTAATACCACTTCTTAGAAATATAGATACAAGAATGTATTCAAACTGTTACGTTAATAAAAGTAGGACAAGTATTCAGTCAAAAAGTAAAAGTACTCTCTTTTCAGTTACTGCATACACAGTTTTGAGGATTTAAGTCTAATTTACAATGTGAAGTACTTAATGTAATAAAAGTCTGATGATTATCTGTGTTTTGTTTTATTGATTTTAAAAGTAAAATGATCAATACCTGTGGTGAAAAAAAACCTTTACCTTTGGTATTTTTTTAACTAATACTTTCGTACTTTTACCAAAGTAACATTTTGAATGCAGGAATTTTAGCATTAACACAGTATTTTCACACTAGTACTGATACTTAAGAAAAAGACGTAGTACTTTACCCAGAGCTGGTAAATTCCTACCTTGCTAAATGACAGCAGCTGGTCTGAATTAGAAAAGTTTAACTGAAATGTCTTAACAGTCTTCTCAAAACATGTTAGAGAACAAAAAAAACAGAAGCAGCGTCTGAAATCGTCGCCTGCTTCCTCCTCTTACTCTGAGTTCCAGAGATCAGTTGCTCAGTATCATGAAAAAAAGTGAAGTACTTTATACTTCATAATTTTCTGTGGCAGGTTAACCCAGACATGCTGCCTGTCCACATACGTTTGGCCACATTATGTGGGTTGGACTTTCTCTCCTCAAAACAAACTTTAATCTCTTTTCTTACCAGGTGGGAAACAGTTTAATCCTCACTGTTGACCTTTAGTGACCCCCCACCCCCCCGTAGCTTTTTCCACTTCCTAATTCACAGCTGAGTGATTACAACTAAACATCATGAATATATTAAATACTTCTTGTTCACATGTAATTTCCAACTCTCCAGGACGTCAGCCAGGCCTTTACTGGTCTGTATCACAGCTGACCACACTCTCCTACTGAACCAGGGATCACAGATCTTCTAATATGTAGTTGAAGAGCATCTTACAAACTGGAAAGAAAATCCTGAGGAGCACGTTTTGGTTTTCAACCACCACAAAAAAATACAATACAATAAAATAAATAAATCAGGCTTTTGAGTCGCCGACAAGCAAAGGTCACCCTGAATTTCCCATTTCCAAATATATAAAAAGTCCTCCAAGATGATGACGTCGGTATTAAGACTTCATCATGTATTAATTCTCAGCTGATTGGCCAAGACTACAACCTTTGTAGTAGTAACAAGGGGACGTGAACCAGAAACTTCTTTGAGATAGTAGCAGAGTAGCTCTCTCTGCTTTCTGAATCTGTACTTTAATGTACAGAGGACAGATGGACGTTCGATGCCTTTAGGTGTCATCTCTAAACTAGAACCATAGGAAAGAGAAAATGCCAAAATGGTGTTTAAAACGACAACTAGTTCTGCTGAAAGCTGCACTAACTTGTGTTTGTTGTATCTGAACAGTCACAGAAAACTCGGCTCTGTCGATTCCATCCAGAATCAACCTGAAGAACTATAAAGAAGACAATAGTTGGGGAGGAAATGTTACTGTCCCTCCACTTAGTGTCCACATATTTGTGTTAATGATTCAACCAGGAGAATTTAATTTCCATCCACACAATTTCCCACATTCTCCAGAAGTGTTTCAGAATCTTTGAGGAGTCGAGGGGTTAGAGTGGGACGTCCACCAACTGCAGGGTTTGTGGGTTAATCCCTGGCTGCCCCTGACAACCTGTTGGACAAGTCGCTGTACTTCCACCTCCCTATGAGATCAATACAGCCTTATTAAAAGAAGAAGAGAACTGTTACTGACACTGAGGTAAGTGGCACCAAGTTTGTTCAGCAGGTACTTGTCCCAGACTGGGGACTTGGTACCTAGTTCATCTGTTTTAAATACAAGTTTAGTCCCTGAAGGTCTCTGTTGGCTGTTGGTCCTCTGGTCAAGTTCTTGCAAAAAAAATGGAGAAACTTCTACTTCAGTTACATCTCAGCAAGGGAACCCTGGATGTGTCCAGTTCCAATAAGAAACCAGCAGCTGGACGTTCCTTGGTTTTCTGGCCAAACCATCAGCTGAAGTTGACTTCAGCTCTGGACACTGGTGCCTCAATTAAGATGTTATATACTCTGTGACAACGCTTTTCTCCAAACCTGCCAGGTATCCAGCTGTGCAGGTTTGGATCGGTGGAAATAATTTACAGAAAAACAGAGTTTTAACATGAATTACTCTGCACACTAGACACTCTCTGACCTTCTTTAAGTATAACATTTGTACAACAGTAGCAGTTAAAAGAGCTCCAGTGTCATCAAGCTATTGAATTGTGACGTATCAGCTGTTATCACGAGCACAGTTATGATTCAGTAGGTCACCTACCAGCCAGTTATTATGACTGCAAGTTGACAAACGAGCGTTTGTGCCCTATTTGAAATTGTTCCTCAATGTTTATGTATCAACTCTGTGGAGCATAATTATGCATGATAAGGACCTACTGAGCCTGCTAGCATGTGGAGCAGGGACCTACTGGTCCATAGTGATGGTGCTGATAACATTCTAAGGGTCAGGATGATCAGGCTTTTGTTTTTTTTTCATTCAATAAGGTTGGAGCTAAGGGTGAAGCTGCCTATTCATTGTTTACATAACCTTTCAAAAATTAAACATGGAAATGCATTTCATATTATACATACAAAGTTTAACAATATGAAAAAGATTGAGACGTCTTTTGGAACGTTCATATTCGACACACTGAGGCTCAGATGGTGACTGTCTGCTCATGTGGCTGTTGGAGACAAAGCTACAGCTCACTCCTCTGATGTTTGGCTTCTACCTGAGCGAGCTCCCACCACGTCCTCTGTCACTTGCAGAGACGATGTCCGTGCCTCGCCCTCCTCCACCGTCTTTACGGCCACAAAGCTCACCAGCCTCAGCGGGAACTTGCCTACCTTCTTTAGGTATTTGGTGCTGTTCCGGACGCTTATGAAGCAGAGCGTGTTGATGACCGCGTTGCTCATGGCGATGCACTCGATGATGTAGAAAGCCACTAGGGAGTTTCTTCCCCTGGAGATGAGGGTGGGGTGAAAATCTCGCAGTAGGGTGTACATGTAGTACGGTGCCCAACACAGGATGTAGGCAACCAGCACCAGAATCAGCACCACCACACTCCTCTGACGTTTCTTCAACCTCTGCTGGATCTGCTCTGTCTGAAAACCAGGAACATCCTTAAACCACAGCTCCATGGAGATCTTGATGTAGCAGAAGGCCATGACGGTCACGGGACCTAGGAACTGCAGGGCAAAAATGAGAAGAAAGTAGGAGCGGTAGTAGACCTGCTGATCCACGGGCCAGATCTGAGCGCAGAAGGTCTTGTCGGGGTGACCTTCAACATGTGGGTAGGTGGTCTCAGAGGCCATGTAGGCAGATGGGATGGAGATTAAGATGGGAATGATCCAAACCATCAGAATCACACAGTACGCTGTCTGGTGCTTCATACGAGGCTTCAGAGGGTAGAGGATCACCACGTACCTGCAGACACAGACACACAAGTTCAGTCATCCATTCATGGCAGCAGTAAAGGTCTGAGGCAGTGGTTTCCAACATGGTCCATCCAGGATGTATTACAGTGATTCATTCACACCAACATGAGAATCTCATATGTGCCTACAAACATTTCAGATAATTAACTCACAGTTGTGCAGTAAATCAGGTTTGACTCAAACATCAGCGATTTCAAGTTGTGGCAGAAATAGAACAGACAAAGTGCGGAAATTAGTTAAGTGACCTCAAACACAGGGCAGTTTTCAGGCACAGGCCAAATACAAACCCTGGGCTTTTTTTAGATTCAGTAAATATGTGATTTTTTTAATACTAATTACAAATTTTATCTGACAAAATTACAAAGAAAATATTTATATTGTTTCACTGCAAACAAACTCGAGTTTCATGCTGTAACACATTTAACCTTGTAAGAGAAAACACATGAATTTGGACACACACACGCGTAATAATGACACACACTTCACACATTTCATTAGCAATGCACCCTTACAGAAAACTGTGGGAAATCTTGCTGCATGTTTTGAATAGGAAAAAGAAGCACCATCTGCTGGACATGTAGTAAAAGGCCAGTTATGATAAATTAATGCATTAGTTTATGTTCAAATAAATGTGGGATCAAAATGGAATTTTCAATGGTTATCAAGGGGGAAACTTTTGTCACTAGGATCAAACGTGTCGGTTTAGCCATTTTACGCTGATTTGGGGAACTGACAACGATTCTAAACTTAAGAAAACTAATTTCCTCTGGCAAATTTGAGCTATGTTCAATTTAACAAATTAGCAGGCTAACGTGTAACAGGTGACAGTAATGGAATCATAACTGGGTATTAAAGGAGCATCAACCAAAGGCTCAGTCTTCATAATCACAGGGTGAACTATGTCATAACCTGTACGACCAACTACACACTGATGGTGTGTGGTTGTAACCACAGGCTGAAATTAATAATGAGTGTGAGGCAGAAGCATCAGATCAACAGCAACATGTTCGTGAATCACGCAGACACATGAAGAACCTTAATATATTCAATATTATATCATGAATATGGCTAAAAGAAGACGGGGACTGGTGTTCACATAAAGATAATATATATCTATAAATATCCAAACAGTCTGATGAAGAATCCCCCCCAGGAAGGAAACAGATCTCATCTAGAGATCTGGCATCTCCAGAAACTATTAGTAACCGAATGTGTTACTGAGTTGGTCTCCCAGGGTCCCTGCGATAAAAGGAAGAATCTCTGGAACAAACCGATGGAAGTGAATGATAAAAACCTGCGGTCAAGAAAATATCTTACTCATCTTATTTATTATTTCTACAACATTGATTCTTAAAAAGGTGGAGCTCTGTACGAACTGTACAAGATCATTATTTTATTTTAATGTGCGTCAATTTTAATGGCACCAACACTTTTCAAAAACGTTTGGATGGGGGGGTCGTTTAAGTGTCACAATCCTGGACCTGGACTGCATTCAGCTGTTTCTGGTAGCCTGTACAGGTGAGGTGAAGTCAGTCAGCTGTCTCCATGTTACCTGCAAGTGTAAATACTTAGCTGCTGTCCAGTTGTCTATTGAAGTATCTAGCTCTCACCTCTTTAGCCAGGAAGAGAGGACGTCCTGATCCTGATCCTGGCTTCATGTTTAATGAGTTTTCTGACTCTTTACTTCCCTTTTCCTTTGATCCTTTGCCTGAGCTTAATTTGGTTCTTAACTCCCACTTTGGTCGAGACATAGTTTTGGGTTCTTTGCTTCCAGTCCTGCCAGTCCTGCCTGCAACTGTCCAACTGTTCTGCTGCTTGACCCGAGTTCCAACCCGCCCTCTGCCCCTGCATTAGGGGTCCAGACCAGTCCACATCCTTGACACTAAGTACTATTTCGAGGTTCGTGTTCTTTACTTGAGTTTAAAAAAAAAAAAAAAAAAAGTATAAATAGGATTTAAAAGCAATATTTTGAATCATACGGCTACTTTTGCTTTATTTACTTTTAAGTATTTCTTCTACCTCTGCTCAGGGGCTATAATTCATGTGGCAGATCCCTTTCAGAGGTAAACAACAGCGCAGGAGATGGATTTCATTTAGAGGCGTTTTTCATTACAGAGGAGTCAGAATAAATGTTCCTGCTCTTGGAAACAATCCTAACAACCGTAATAAGTCGTGTTCGTCACATTTGATGGATTTTCTTCTTAACAGGTCCACAAGAGTCTCGATGCAGAGCTGAGCAGGACACGATCCGAGACACAGCACAGACATTTGGCTGTCAACACTCCCATCCTCATATTTACAGAGATCATCAGTCTTTGTGTGTTTCTACAAGGCCGAGAACAGTCATGATAAATGAAAGTGCTCCAAAAACGCAAAGTGCAGCCGGTGATGGATGTGATTCAGGAAGCCCAGAAGCAGCTTTTAGAGCAGGACAGTGTAAATCACCCTGTTCTGAGCTGTTCTCAGCACGTTAACATGCTCATTGTCAGCATATCAGCATGTTAATATGTTAAATATTAGCCGCTTGGCACATAGGGTCACGGCAGGATTCATATCAAAGTGCAGCCTCGAACCACAGTAATTTGATGCCTATGCTGCTTGTCAGAAGGGAGAAACGAACGGAGAAGATCCAACCACAGCAGCTAGACTGCAAAGCTTCTGTTCACCACAATCCCAGACTGCAGCGTATGTGACTACATGTTACCTGGACCAGTTCTGTGAAAAGGTTGAGGTTAGTAAGGTAAAAATGTGGGTCAGATTTCACTGAAGAGGTGAAAACCTTTATTTTACCTCCTGGCCAAGCAGGTAAAATACAGTAATAAAGTGTGAGTAAACTACAGAACTACAGAAGGAACTGTTCAACCTTAAAGTCGACTATAATTCAACCAAAGACCCATTTATGTTAAGAACCTAGCAAAGTCCTGACACTGACAGATGATGCACGGAGATTAAAAGCTTTAAATCTGCCCAACAAAACCAGTGAGTGTAATTTTAGCTCCTTTTGTAAGTGAAGAGCATATTTTTTTGAGTTCTCCTTTTTAATCAGGCAGCAGGTCTGTTGCTGATACCTGAAACCGACAGAAATGTATCAGAGAGCATTAAAAGAAAGAACCCAGTTTGACTTTAAGGTTTTTTAACAAGCGGCTCCATGTGTGGTTTAAAAGATCATCCAGCACATAACAATCACCCACTGATTAGGTTCCACACAGTCCTTCCTCAGAGGCAGGTCTGCAGAGTGCACTGCTCCGAGTTTCCACCCGTGTCTGCACATTTGATCCAACAAGTCGAGGGTTTAACTGTGCAGAACAAACCAAAACTTTGGCCTGTGCTCGTGAGCTGCATGCACAGTGTAAAGCAGGAGGACGCAGGGGTTCAGTGAACAGTCACCACATCTAAGCGCGGCTTGAACACCGACTGTTAAATGGAAGCATTTGTTAGTTTTGGGGCAGTTTCATGCACAAAATGTCTTTCATGGAAACTTTCAGAGAGCGCGACTCTGGGCAGAGGCAGAATGAACCAGAATAACGGGATTGTGACCAGAAACAACAAAAACGCTGCTGCAGGCAAACATCCGTCAATCAGCAAAGCTTTGAAAAGCCCCTAAATCTTATTAGTGACCACAGGTTCTTGCCTGAAGTAAGAGACGAGGACGCTAATGGAAAATGTATTAACTTTGTACAAACAGGTGGATTTGTTTTAGTTTTTTTTAAATGGGCTTTGGCATCAGGCAGCCATCAGGAAACCAAAACCTCCCTTGGTGGAAGAGCTATACCCAGAGACTATACCATGATGAGTGTGCAGGTGAACCCACCTGTCCACAGCAATGGCCAGCAGAGCGTTGGTGGACACGTAGAGGGACACGGTTCGTAGGTAGTTGGTGGAGGCGCAGAGCACCAGGCCGTGGTCCCACGACAGCCGCTTCACCACGTAGTAGTCCAGCAGGAAGGGGCAGCACACCACCGCCACCAGCACGTCGGACACGGCCAGGTTGGCGATCAGCAGGTTGGTCAGGTTCCTGAGCTGCTTGCATCGAGCCAGGCTGGCGATAAACAGGCAGTTTCCCACTCCACACACCAGCATGATGACCACCAGGACCACGCCGATGACGATGGTGGCCACGAAGAAGGCCTGGTCCTGCGTGGTGTTCGGGATCTCGTCATCATAGTCCAGGATGTGGTCTGTTAGAACCGAGCTGCTGTTGGTCGGGTCACTCATGTTGGATCAGGTCGGCATAGTCGGACTGTGGCTCCTGCAGGGTCAGAGAGAACGTTACCATGTGGAGCAAACAGAACAATAAGAATCAGAATACTGCAGTGGACCTGGTCTTTAGAACCAGTAAACAGACTCAGTCTCAGAGTCTGTGGTGACTGGTCCAGACCTGTAACACGAGACCTGAACAGACAGACCGACTTTGTTCAAAGTTGGAAAGTCCTGTAACCTGACTTCATTTAAAAAGGAAAAATCCTCTTTTCTGACACTGCGTCACATTAGACTGTTTTCTTCATCGTGTTTGGCTGCGGCAGATGGAGGAAGCATGTCTCAGGGTCTTCGTTTAGGTCTGTGTCCAGTGTCCCTCTCAGTTCCAGCGGGATGAATCTCCAACACTTCACGGTCAAACTGAAGCTCTGCGCAGCCACGTTCCGCTTTTTACTCGTTTTCCTTTTTTCTTTTTCAAACTTCTCTACTAACGAAGCCTTAACAAAAATGAAACTGAGTATTTCTGTAAATACTGAACAGCACCGAGGTCCAAATGTCTGATGTGGTCTCATGTCACAGAGCAAAACTGTGTCCGCAGCTTTAGAAAACACGCACCGTGTCTGTCTGAGCACTTTTCATCATAACTGACTGATTGTTCCACTAAAGAAGTTTTTCCTACTCATCACTGTGTGTGTGTGTGTTTGTGGAAACTGCTCAGTGCACCTCTGTGACACAAAACCTCTGCAGTAAAACTCCAAAAGGAAGTACTTGAAGTAAAAGTATGTGCTCTGAATGTGTGTTTTATGCTGACACGCTGAGACTGTGCGGATTTAAGCGGATCTAAGCAAACGACAGTAAAACTGCCGTTCGAACATCCCGTCACTAAGTTTAAGGACTAAAAGCCGAAATCCCACCTGCAGGTCGGTCCGTGAAGCTCCTGCTGATTAAAGCTGCTGCAGGACGTCATTGAAGTCTCTCAGCTCAGGGACGAAGCAGCAAACTGAAGAGAAGAGCGACGGAGCTGAAGCTGCGTGTTCCCGCGCTGTGCGCCACGGAGCGACGAGGGCGCGCCGCGCGTTCACCCCATTCAACACTCACACACACTCTGACATAACGAACCTTCTGGTTCTTTACCACAGGTGGAAGATGTACACAAACTCAACAGTCAACTGAAAGTACAAGTACGTCAAAAAGTACTGTATCGCTACTTTACATTCACCTTGTACTGAGTAAATATTTGTTTTTATACTTTTACTCAGGTAAAGGACTTGGACTTGGTCTGATTGGTACAGAGTATTTCTACGTGATGGTACTGTAACATGTTACAGGTGTTATGTTTACTAGTGGACTCACCACCTCGTCCCACTGTCTCCATCTGTCTCCGGGTCATTAGCTTGTGTGGGGTTTTGTCTAAAACCTTTCCGTGGCAGCTCTTCTTACTGTGGTCCCAGTCCTGCAGGACGTAGTTCTACAGAGCCTGTGTGATAATGACTGTCCTGTGGTCAGATGGTGGTCAGAGGGGGGTCTGTGAGGGGAGTCTGCGTTGGAGCTGCCAGTCTGCCACAACCCAGCTCCATTCTCTGAAATGATCCCACACGTCTCAGGCAGATGGACACAAATTGAACGTTATCACCTCTAATGAGACAGGATGTACTGATTAAAATCTGCACCATGAAGATCAGGACCGGACTCTGGGCTTGGCTCTGCTTTTTTAAAACTGGACACTGATGGTTTCAGGTTGTGAAGCAACTACCTGAAACCTCAGACTCTGACAGATTCAAACTCACCTGGTTCACTGCACAAACAATAGGGGTTTGATGGGTTTTTTTTTCTGCACCTCAAGACCACCACAGATGTCCAAGAGGAGCCTGAAGAACGGGGAGAAATAGGGAAAACTAAAAAATACCAGACAGAAAACCACAGAACCAATGACTGCAGAATCCTTGCTGCTGGCAAATACTTCAGCACTGTAAACCAGTGTCTTTTCCACTGGATGTCTCCACTGTCTCATGATTTGTCTTTCTGACATCTCCCCTTGCATCAGAGAGAGACAACTACAAGACAGTCTTCAGTACAACACAGCATCAGCATGGAGCTCATCAGTGACGGAACTGGTCATATCTGGTCTCGACTACTGAAACACTCTGCTGAGGGGTCGCCCACCCAGCACAGTCCCCGTCTGGTGGTCCCATTACCACTCGTACCACCTACACAGGCCAAGCAAGGCCCTTCAGCCCAGTGGTCCCATGATGTTGGACAGACTGCACACTCAGCAGCTTCACTGTCAAAGTTTAAAAACTGCTGTAGTCAGAACTCTGACTCTTCCTGTGCACTAAAAAAGACTTTCTTCCCTTTCTGGCACTAATGTCGCAATAATCTGCCAAATCTCTAATAACACTTTGCTTCCAGTGTCTCTTCAGTTGTTTGTTAAAAAATAAAAAGCGTTCTTATGACAGTTTAACCTCCTCAGACACTAAACACTGAATGATACACAGCCGCTGCTTCCTGTATGTGACACAAAGGGTCACAAGCCAAAACAGCCACTGCACAAAGAACAGCTGATTCAGAGCCAAGAGAGGTCAAAGATCACAAAAACTGTTGATATCAGACAAATGTACAACCCATTATTTCTTCTCTGGGTCTGTGCTGTGATGGACTTGTCAGCACAAAAACACTGAGACCACATCAATCATTTACAGGTCTGCAGTGATACAGAGCAGACGACGACACACATCAGACGGGACGAGGTCTTGGGGACAACGTCTGCCTTAATCTGTGGCTGGAGTCAGACGGAAGACGACAATCAGAGAAGAGTCTGTGTGCTTTCGCCTCTATCATACAGTTTGGGACAACTTTAACTGATAAAGTCAGACTCAAGTGACAAACTTTGTTCCCCCATTTGTGAGACTTTGGAGACTTTTACATCTGGGAGGTTGTACTCAGGCTGAAAGTACTGATGGGGTCCAGGACAGGCAGGGGGGGGAGGAAATGCCAAGGGTAGGACTGTAAACAAAGACAAAGTGCCCATGAACAGACACAAAACAACCACAAACTATTTTCGATACCGCTGGGTAAAATGGACACAGCATCCAGGAACTAAATCTTAATTATTCCGGGTCATTTTTACCTTTATTGAATTGGTCAAAGTGTAAAGCAGACGGGACACATGAGGAGAGATGACATGAGAAGGTCTCAGCGTTTACTCGCTACAGGCAGAGTGTTAAACTAAAAACGGCTCCTGAAGCTGAGACCACATCAATCTGCAGATGTAAAGACAGAAGATTAAGATTGGTGAAGACATAAAGACAAAAACAAGCTGGATGAGTTACATCAGCTGGTTTATGTACAGTTTGTTTAATCAGTCTTAGGTTAGTTTGTTTTTGGATGTTTCAATTTAGATTTTAGCATCTGTTCTTCGATTTTAAGTTTTTACTATTGTTCTATGTACCTGTAATGTTTAATCGAATTGTCCTTCTTGTCCCTTCATATATGTCAGCAGCCTGTCTCATGTCTCCTCAGCTGGAGACAACATCTCGAGATTGTTTTTCGGTCATTGTGAAAGATGATTACCTGCATATGGAGGTCTGTGGTACAGGCCGTCTGCCTGGATCGTGCAGGGAACAGGACATCTGCAGTCTAATAAGATCATTTATTCATCAATGCCAGTCGATACCATCACTTCATATCAAAGTACAGCACTTCTTCAATCACTTGGACAATTTCTCGTTCTCTTCTATCATGGGCTGGATAATTAACAGCTCCTAAAAAGCTGAGGCAATAATGTCTAGACTTGTTGTGATCAATATCTGTCTGCCGGCTCGTCTGGTGGTGCTCAGTTGATGCGATGAAACAGGGCGACGACTTCCTGCAGAGCAAATCACAGCAAACTGATAAAATTACACTAATCAGTGCCTGAAAATAGCTGAAAGTGATCTGAAAATGCAGTTTGAACTTTGTCATTTTTTCATCATTTAAATCTTCAAAACTTTGTGCTGGTGACAGCTGTGGACAGAGGGACGTGTTCGGGTTGTCCATCTGTCTCATTCGCTCTCCAATTCCCCTGTGGGAGCTTTCTTAAACTTGACTTGCATGTGGTCTCAAGGATGAGCTGTGGTCAAAGGGTCGATGAGACCGACTTTGTTAACGAGTCTGGATGGAAGGAATTTTACTACATCTGGCACAAATAATCACGGCTCTGAATGAACTGATTCACTGGTTGGCTCAGACACAGCTGCAAGAGGACAAAAAAAAACACTTCTAAAATGTGACAATTTGTTGTTTGTAATATGATTTTAGACTGTTTGCTCAAAAGCAATGATTCTTTTTCACACACTTTGATTTTACTCAAGTTACTTTATGATTGTAGGTACATTTCACCAAAAGCCACAGTGCTGTTAAAGCCTCCTGTGAACTCACAGAATCACACAACAACACAGGCAGCAGTGCAGAGATTTTCACCTGTAAAGGTTTTTGAGGAAAAATACATTGACCCCACATGTTCCTGAAAATTCCAGAGACAAACTAATACCTCAGGCAGCCCATATTTAAAAAGCCTTTATTTTACAAAATAAGATTTAGGCCAAAGATAAGAGTTTTCTCTCAAACCTCATAAATGGCAACACAGTATTAAAAAACAAAACAAATGAAACAACCCAACAAATTGTAGAGAGAAAAAAACAAAAACAACAAAAAAAACAAAAAGGATTCACAAAATCTCAAGACTCTGGGCACACGATGGAAATCCAGAAACATCCCACTCAAGAGTCTCTGTGTCCTGTCAGTATCAGCCCAGGGACCTACTTCTTGGCGAAGGTGACCTTCATGGCACAGGTGGCTGTAATTCTGAATCCCTGCAGGGCATCTTTAGCAACGCCGGCCTGTGTTTCGTTTTCAAACTCCACAAAGGCAATATCGTGTTTCCCCGGGACCAGCCGCACCTCTTTGAACCCGGGAAACCTGCACAGGACAGACACACAGTCACATTTACACAGCATCTGTCAGTATGAACATGGATCAGACAGGACTGATGCTCTGCACTCACTGGTTGAACAGCATGGACAGCATCATCTCATTGGTCTCTTCAGGAAGGTTACTGAGGAACAGGATGTGGTTGGGTGGGTTGTCTGGAACCTGACAAAACAATAGAGACTGGTCAGTACTACTCCTAATGGCAGGATCCACTGAATGTGAAACCAGCAGTGGAAGCAAAAGCTTCATACAGCAGATCATTAAAAACATCTCCTCCCCAGACAAATACAGGTCTCTGCTGCCTTACCTGTACGACAGGTGTGTGCACAGGTAGCGCTGATCCCTGAAACAACAAACACAGATAATAGTGAACATGTGGGGAAAAAAATACATTTTCTGCAAAGACTTCAGACAGTTCAACATTCAACATGAAACCCCAATTTAAAACACACCCTATTTAGAATGAATGACAGAGCCAAAACATTAGAACCACCTCTTCTTATAATACACCTCAGTACGACTCCACCGGCCACTACGAGCTCATTAACACATAATAAAATGATCACTGACAGTCTCAAAGTAAAAAGTGAGAAAGAGGTGCTGTAATGGATTAATTTGGATGGTACAGGTGTAACTTATGAAGTAACCAGTGAGTTTATGTTGTTCAAAATCTGGTCAAACCATTCAGATCTGGTTTTAAACCTGTGCACCGATAACATGATTGTCAAAGAGAATTTCAGATTTTGGCTCATCAGACCACAACAGTTTTTCATTTTAGTACATTTCAGCTCAAGCTAAAAAAAAAAAAAAAAAAAAAAAAAGCAGCAGTGTTTCTGGATCTTGTTTTTAGTAGAATATTAACTTTAATTTCTGGACATAGCAAATTATGTTTTTGTTGTTGAACTATTTGCACTAGTATTTTTTAACCTGGTTACATTTTACACAGCGTCCCAACGGTTTTGAAATTGAGGTAACAAAATTAAAGCAAAGACTGTGCAGAAAGAATGAGGATGGTAAATTCTGAGCACAAAGTACAATGATGAGTTCATGGTCTTAAGTTGGTAACAAATCTTGATGGACAGCGACAGACAGGAGCAGAACATTGGAGAACATTGTGCCAGTGCAGTCACGTAGAACAAGTCAATGTAATGGAGAACAGGTAAGAATGTGGCAGCAGCTGGTCTCTTCCTGCTTCCAAAGAAATATAAGACTTATTCCTGAAATAAAATCCGAACTTCCGTATTAGCTCTTTATAAGTGTTTGAACATGATGCTTCAAAGCAAGACATTCATCAGGCCACGCACCTCATCATCTCTAACGAGAAACACATCAACAACACCAACAGCGTTGGCTTATATTCTAACGGAACAATATGCTTTTAGAACAACACGCTGTCCCAGAACAGAGGGTTAACAACAGGGAACAAGACTAACCCCCAGAATAACACTAACCCACAGAATAACACCAGTCCTGTGGTTCTGCACACTCATTTAATTAAAGCACATCCCTCCTTCATTTTAGATAAAAGCATATTAGAGAAATCTGAGACTGATTTGATCAGTGAGCATTCTGATAACAATGGCTCAAGCCATTCTACAACCATTTCAAACGCAAGAATATGCTGCTGTTTTGGATTGATGACATAATAAAAGGTAACATTTTATGTCTCTGACCTGTCACTGTTTTAGAAACCAATTGATAACTGAGTAATTACGTTTTATTGGTAACGATCAACAATGATCACAGGCTTCATGTAAACGAAGCCGAAGCTTCCAGAGTGTCATCAGTAACTGGGCTGATGTAATTAACTTTGTTTATATAGGTAACTTTAATTTAACACAAATAAGTGCTTGTTGATGGCTCCGCTCACGTGAAAGTTTCAGGCCACAGCTCTGCATCTCACAACAACCAATTTCCTGCAGGAAACTGTGTTAGAGGTGCACAGTGGGTGTATGTGCTGATGAGGGAGATGTTGAGTTTCCACTGTGAGGCGAGCTGATTGCAGCTGTGGCTCACTGCCTCCCTCCTCTGAAACATCTCGCTTATAGACCAACACAAATAAGAAATAAAGTGGGTTTATTTACTTCTTGTATTTCCTACTTTTTATTGCAGCCATCGATCTCGCAGGTAAATTACAGTGTAAAGTTCAGTGATCCAAACTTGTGGAGTTTTATAAATCTGACTTTAATGACACAGATGCTACACAATGACTGTGTGTAGTGTGACTGTAAGGTTTCAGGCTTTTCCCATTAATACAAAAGTTTTTTTCTCCCTCTGAATATAGCATGTAGGTCTTCTCCAAAAAGGAAACTCGCTCCATAAATTATGTGTTTTTTAATCCTAAAGTGGAAACTATTATTTTAAATGCGGCCAGGTTCACACTGGTTAGACTGAGATATTTTTTTTGGAAACATACACCATCTTTGAGAAGAAGAACGGCAAAAGACGACTGCTTTGCTGTTGAGCAAAATATCTGATCAGGATTTATAAAGGAAACCTCTGAGCAGCTTTACAGCACTGACTCAAGGTTAACGGATACAGGTGCAGGGAAGGAAACTCAGTCATATATTAAAAATATATATATATATATATATATATATATATATATATATATATATATATATATATATATATACACACATATATATATATATACACACATATATATATATATACACACATATATATATATATACACACATATATATATATATACACACATATATATATATATACACACATATATATATATATACACACATATATATATATATATATACACACATATATATATATATATATACACACATATATATATATATATATATATATATATACACACATATATATATATATATATATATATATACATATATATATATATATATACATATATATATATATATATATATATATATATATATATATATATATATACACACATATATACACACACACACACACACATATGTGTGTGTATAGCTGGGGAGTTTGGAGGACCAAGAATTGCAGTTACACATTTAGTTTAAGCAGTAAGATAATTGCAACAACTATTAAAACCGAACTGAAGTATCTTAAAGCAGATTCAGTCTTGTTAGGTTCCAGACAGCACTGGGTGAGTATGTCACAGATACGCATCAAAGTGTTTCATAAATGGCAGAAGCGGAGGTCAAGCCCAGAACAGCACTTTGATAAGACACGAAGTGGGACACGTTGCAGGTTTGATCTGTGGGGCATGACGGTAACGTTTGAGCAGCTGCAGACAAGACACACTCGAGTGAAGATAAAAACAACAGGGATTAAGAAGCAACTCGAAGACGTAAGAAACAAGTTATGAATTACATTCATTTCAAATATGGAAAGGTTATTGCGAAAGGTACAAACATAATTACACTGAGAACAAAGCATGTTCTTTTTTTGCACCATAAAGTGGTCAAACAATGTGTTTAGTTCTTATTTGTATTTCTTATTTGTGTATATTTCTTATTTATTTATTTTTTCTATATTTCTTATTTGTGTTATTCATTTACATGTATAACAATAATTTGAAGAAATGTCTAGATGCAGTACTTGAAACTTCCTACATTTAGCCAGTGTAAAATACACAAGGCTTAAAAGCCAGTTTCTGCAGCTGAATTATTATTATTATTATTATTTTAAAGTGGTGGCCTAAAGTGGCTTAAATTTCTTATATTAAAAAGTGAACAAAGCTGTCAGATAAATTTAGTGAGACAAATAACTAAAAAGTACAAACAGTCCTACCTCAATATTATAGGCTACTTCAATAGAAGCTTTCACCACAGATACACATAAGCTTTCAGGCTTACAGTAAATACAGCACTCAGGCATAATATTATGATGACCTGTGCAGTCTAATGCAATGCAACACAGCAGCTCTGCCATGAATTCTACTTTTACAAGGCTAAAATTTCTCAGAAACTTTAATGAGGTAAAGGGGGTGGTGGAGTCGTGCTTATCAAGAGGGCTGCAAACTTTTGCACCGATGTAATTTTTATAATTTTACTAGAACTCTCTCTCTTTAGAAGGTTTCAAAATACCAAAAGACTAGTCACCCTCTCTTTTATGTTCAGGTTTTCAACCTAAGTTAATGCTGCAGAAAGACTTTAACTCACCGCTGCTGGTTTCTTTGCAAGGTTAGCTGCCAGCTCCTGAGGTTTCTTTTTCTTGTCCTTCTTCTTCTCCTTGTCACCATGAATGCCCTTCATCTTGGTGATGACCTCGGAGTCTGTCTTTGCGTATTGTATCCTCTGCAAAAAAACAGGTCAGTAAACGCGAAGCTTCCTACAAAGCAGCCAAAACATTAAAAATGTGGCAAATTCCAGCTGACAAAGACCAGAGGGAGGTCATTATTCTCAGCCTACCATGGGCTTGTTGTAGAAGGGGAAGCCCTGCAGTTGCCTGAGGGCGTTGGTGGCGGCAGCGAGCTCTTTGAAGACGACGAAGGCCTGTCCCCTCATCTTCATGGTCTTCATGGCTACAATGTCGATGACCTGACCAAACTGAGAGAAGAGCGCATACAGCGAGCGCTTCACCTCTGCAGGATGAAGACGAGAAGCAGACAGATCAACACAACACCCAACTGCAAAACCACCTGTTCACTACTGGGATAAGTATGTGATGCACATGAGAACTATTTTTATCCATTACTGGATTACTAATCAATTAATTCTTACAGCCATAACCCAATCTATGGAGAGCAGATAAATATACTCACCTTCTTTCTTTATTTTATCATTTATGTTGTTGATGTAAATTGTGTGGTTTGGTCGGATATCCATGGTGGAGTCTGAAGAAACAATAAAAGATCAAGTTCACTTTATTCATCTGTTTAAATTTGTTATTACAATTTGTGCACACAATAATGCTGCACATCAACACTGCTGTTACTGGTTTTCAAACATCTTCTCTGCATTTATTCAGTTTCTTTGTTTTTTGGATATATGGCTTTGATCATTTCAACCGCTCCATTTTGTCTCGATTTGTGGATTAGTCACGGAGTTGATGATTTTAAGCCTTTTTGGTTGTGATGAAGCAACTCTACAACAAGTCTCACAACATCCTGACTTTATTCCCAAGTTCTCCCGGATTTAACTTTAATGTTCCCAGTGTGATCTCGGGAATTGTTTCCATTTTATTTTTATACTCGTAATATGATGAGATATATTTCACGTTCTCTCGCTGTATGCTGAATGCCACAACTTCTACATAAACGCCACTAATCAACGAGCTGCTAGTTGGAGAAATAACTCAAACCTGACGGCTGTGTAGATTTTAAACTCGCACATTTTAGGCGAGTTGCTCAGCTCAAGCTAACGTTAGCATGCGTTGTCTCAACGTCAGCTACGTTCATTCATTACGTTAGCTTAGCGGCAGTTAGCCTCCTACAGCGGTGGTCTGCAACTTAAAGCAACATATTTTATGTTTAATATTCAATTGTCTGTCTATTCAGTAAATCTACATCTAGATGATTATCAAAGGAAACATTACATGGATCTAAAACTCACCCCCTCTCCAAACACACCGCTCATGTAAAACAGGAAACACTTTCTGCTGCTGGCGCCGGTGACACCTGCTGTTTTATCCTTCACCGCCCCCTGGAGTTCAGGAGGAGAACTACAGGCTCTGCACTGCTGCCGGTCCATAAGGCTGCTTGACATAGATTTCTATTCTTCAGTGTAAGTGAAAACAGTATTAATAATATTTTGGCCTTAAGTTCCAGCACAAGGATCAAAATCTCTTTATTTATTTCAAAGGTTTAACCCATTTTGGAAGCAGTGGAAACTAACTAAATATTTTTGGGGTTTTTGAAAATGTCTTATGTTTTTTGAGAATTTCTTTTTTCCACGGCTTCATACGTTGACTTTACTACATTTCATAGGTAAATATTGTATTATAGATCCTTGATTTCTTGTTGTTGATGAACTGTGACCCTATCATCTGAATGTAATAGCTGAAATCAAGTTTACAAGTTTAAATTACTTTTGTTACATATTACTGGTTTTAAACATTGTGGACAGCCCTGTTTGTCCTTCACATGTAGAATTTAACCTCATCCCCTCTGGACATGAGACTGATGAAAACAAAGTCCAGCTTCTTTTATATCTCTTGTGTTTATCAAACTGTGAACTTCTCAGGTTGATGACTCAGCTGTGGACCACTTTTGTCCTCATGTGATCTTGTTACTAGACAATTGACTGGGGAGACACTGACTGAATTGTTTTTCTGTTCTTATATTATCTCATATGTTGCTGTGGTACATTATTTCATTATTTTATGTAGAACCTGCCTGCGTATTCAATGATAAGGGATGTCTCTGGCTAAAAACTAGAAAAGTTAAAAGGTGAAGTTGAAAGTTGTACTCTGAACTTGAAATGATTATTTATGCTTTTGTATCACATCTTGATTAATTCTCTTTTCACATGTCTCAGCAAAACATCAATAGAGCGTCTCCAGCTGGTGCAGAACACTGCTGCCAGGCTGTTGACTAAGTCACACAAACATTGTCACATGACGCACATTTTAGCTTCCATACATTGGCTCCCTGTTAGTTTTAGAACGGACTTTAAGATTCTGGTTATTACATATAGAGTCCGTCAGGGTCAGGCACCAAAGTACCTGTCTGACTGGCTTCATGCTCCTTGGAGAGAACTCAGATCTGCTAACCTGTGTCTCACACCAGGCTTAAAACCAAGGGTGACCGGCTCCTCTAATGCTCTTCCAAGTCAAGAGTCAAGGATATTTATAGAAAACTTCTAAAACATACAGTACCTGTATAGACAGGCTTTTCCCAAGTCTGACCATAAATTGAACAAGAATGTCAGACGTGTAGAAAATCAGTTACTTTGACTGATGTGGTAAATTTATCTTTGTCTGTTGTCAATATTTGATGTGTTCTATTTTATGGTTTTCATGTGAAGCACTTTGTGAGCTGTTCTCTATGAAAGCTGCTATACAAACACATTTTTGTTACTTATTTAACATCAGTAAATGATCTCAGGAAAACCTTCATTCATAATAACTTTTCTATCACTTATTAGTTTTGTGCATCTACAAAGAGAGTGAAGCTGTAAATGTAAAGGACCAAAACAGAAGGGAAACAGAGAAGAAAACACTGTAGAAAACAGTAAAGTAGCTCAGAATTGTAGCTGAGTAGCTCCAGTACTTGAGTAAATGTACTTGATTACTTTTGTCTCCCGCTTGTTTCCCCACAGGTGTGATGCGTTATCAGCTGATGCTCCTCTGTTGTCATGTGAAGCTAACAGGCTAACGGCTACTAAACAGTGACCGTGAATGTGAGCCGGTTCACCCCGGGGCGGCGGCGCGGAGCACGATAACAATCTGTCCACAGCGGTCCACTTTGTCTCTGCGTCAGTGTTTGTTTTAATTGACCGTATCGGCCTGCAGTCAGACGGTTATCTTAGCGACTTTTGCCCTCCTCGTCCCGCTGTGGCTCATGCTAGCAGCTGTTAGCCCTTTAGCCAATTAGCGGTTATAAAGCAGCTCCGCTCACTCGGAGGCTAACGAACTCACTGAGCGGAGGGACAACAGCGGGATGTGCGATGGCATCGGTTCGGGTGGCTGTTCGTGTCAGGCCCATGAACAGAAGGTGAGTGACGGACAGCGAAAGTCTTCTTTCACAGTTGCAGTCGAGTTGGTGCAGGTTTAATGTCAGAGTAGGATTATTCTGCGAGGCTAAGTAATGGAACCGTGCTGGCTCGTGCACACGTTAGCCGCCGGTACTTAAGGTCGCACTTAACAATATTCCCATTATTTTTATGGCTTCAACTCTTTAAGTGTTGGAACAACAGTGACGTGACGTTGTGTTTGTCTGTGGTTCCGACGCTTCGGTTCGGTCACGCTATTGTGTGAATGCAGGTGGTTCTGTGGCCACAAATGAAGCAGTGATTTCCTGTGAAGTCACTTCGTCTCCATTCGGCTCCACTGTTCGCCTCATTCTGTGTCTTTGGTTTAATTACTTAATGCGGTTTATTTATTAGGCCATTTTTGGGGAAGAAGAGGGAGGAAGAGGAGGAGGACGGGGGGTCATATTTTGCTTCATATTGTCTCTTTGGCTGTCCCGTGTTGGTATTTGTGATGTTTTTTTGGGGCTTTTGAAACAGTGTCTTTGGTGATATTTGAATTTAAATGTGGTTATTTGTGTCCATCTGGTGTTGGGGTTAAAAATGAGTCCTCTACAAATTGTGTCTTAGTCATTTTTCTTTTGGTTTTTAATTTGGCTTAAAATCGTGCCACATATTTGGTCTCCAGTTTTATTTTAAGTCTATTTATTTTTGTTTGTTTTGTTGAAATATTAACGCTGACTATACACAGGAGCTCTGTTCTTCTTAGGCATGTTTGGTAATGTACCCACGGCCTATGTGATTTGTGTGGAACGACAGACGTCATTCTGTCACCTGTTTGAGAGAGGGAGAGGGAGGGAGACAGAGAGAGGGAGACGCAGACAGAGAGACACAGGGAGAGAGGGAGAGGCAGGCAGACAGAGAGAGGGAGACGCAGACAGAGACACAGGGAGAGAGGGAGAGGCAGGCAGACAGAGAGAGGGAGACGCAGACAGAGAGACACAGGGAGAGAGGGAGAGGCAGGCAGACAGAGAGAGGGAGACGCAGACAGAGAGACACAGGGAGAGAGGGAGAGGGAGGGAGACAGAGAGAGGGAGACGCAGACAGAGAGACACAGGGAGAGAGGGAGAGGCAGGCAGACAGAGAGAGGGAGACGCAGACAGAGAGACACAGGGAGAGGCAGGCAGACAGAGAGAGGGAGATGCAGACAGAGAGACACAGGGAGAGAGGGAGAGGCAGGCAGATAGACAGAGACGGACAGAGAGAGAGAGACAGCCTGTGCAAGATTATCGTGAACACAAGTGAAATGTAGGGAAAGAACTGTAAAGCATACTCGGTCCAAAGTACTGGACTATGTTCATACTGTTTTGACTGCTTTGTTTTTTGGGAGGGTGGAGAGATTTTCAGCATCTCTACATTTTCTAAAGTGCAGACTTGCTGCCTTCCTCTGTCATAAATGACAGTAAACTCGGTAGCTTTGGAATTTGGCCTGTTGATCAGATTAAACAATATGTCAGAAGAGAACATGGTTGATAGTTGCTGTACTTATCATTTGATCCAGTCCTTATCACACGCAGTACGGAGTGTTGCTACAAATTATTTGATACTGGTGTTATAATAAACTCTAACTTTTAAGCAATTTTTAATAATATACACACATTTTGGTTGCTATTCAGACAATAAGGCTGCTCATAAATTCTGTCTACTTACAATGTGACCACCTTGGTAAGTTATCACCTATCAGTGCACCATTGATCAGTGTTTGTCACTTTTTTTAATGGCTCAACTAGTAAATTGGAGCAGAAATGTGTTAATTTAATAATCACTTGTGATGAAGTGCCAACATTTCACCCGCTTCAGCTTCTCTACCCGGATCATATGACAGGCTCATAAACAGAAAGCACACAGCATTGCATAACGTTGTGTTGATCTAAGGTAACACCCACCTTCATCTCCCATTACAAACAAAAGTGAGGCTGACAATTCATGAGCATCTTCTGTTAGTTGACTCAAACATTATGGGATGTGGAGCCACCGAACAAACTGGTTTGGAGACAGATGTTTATTAAAGATTACGCAAACATGTCCTGCTGATTAAAGTCGGGTTCCTTCATGTGAGTTTTACTAATGACCAGGTGTGTCTGTTAGATACAGACCATTCAAAATGTACATAACCTCAGTAAGCAGACAAACCCATCAATGATTCTGTAATTTTTTTATGTAAATAGTTCTTTACTCGTGGGTTTCCCATCTGTTTTTCAGCTTTTTGAACCCAGGTTTGAAAAACTGGATGCCAGTTTCACGATTAGCTGCTTGTTGGTCTCTTAAAAAAACTTTTTTTCTGAAAGTTACTCTTTACCTGGAACATGTTGCAGGACTCACCTGTGTAAATAGAAGGAAAAAGCTTGCTAGAAATTAGTTTTTATTTCCACATTATTTAACCAGGTAGATCCCACGGTGATTGGCAGCCTCAGTCCATCTACAGTTCTATTCATTCCTGGGGTAGTTTTCAGTTTCGGTGTTCACCGTCATCCATAATTGTTATTTCTTATTGCTGATTCCAAATGCATCTTTTTTTGGGGGGTGGATTTGAAATTACTCATAATTATTTAAGCCTTAAGATTCATTCCTATGAATCTGCTGTTAATAAAACTGCCAAATCTTTAACCGTGGTACAGAAACAGATGTAGTTCAAGACTTAAATCTCCACCTGTTTCATTCCTGGTCTATCCGTGCAGTGTCTCAATAGTTGATGCGCTGCTTATGCTGGTTGTTATAATCTGCAGCCTCATAACTGTTGTCTCTTGCTTTCCCTTTTATTTTTATTTTTTATTTTTTATTTATTTTTTTTAACTAAAATTACAGGGAGAAGGACTTGACTGCAAAATGCATCATCAGGATGGAAGGAACAAAAACCTCAATCCTCAACTTGAAGGTACCTTTTTCGAAGATGACAATGTTCCTGTTCACACAAGCTTTAAAAGTGAACAACTTCGTATTTACACCTTCTTTGGCTTTGTTAAGGTCCCTGATGGAGTCGTTGGCGATTCGACGAGGGAACGAACCAAAACCTTCACGTATGACTTCTCGTATGACTCCATGGACTGTAAGAGCTCCATGTTTGCCTCTCAGGAAAAGGTAAATGACACAAACTGGTTCTCTTCACCTTTAGCAGGAATAAAGAGTGGAAGTGGTAAGTGATGCTGATCTGACTCGTATCCTCAGGAGAGTAGCCGACAGTAAATGTCTGACAAATAACAATTTCTAAAAATGAGCATTAATGTTGTATTTGTCCACACTTACTGCTGCCATAACTTTCTGTTTTGATGTTTGATTAGAAAGTGTTTTCTAAAGTGATAAGTTTACTTTGATCAAAAAGATTACTTCTTATAACTAGGGCTGAGCAATGAAACAACCTAAAACTGAGTCCAATCATCCAGCCAAACCTTTTCTTGTTGGCAAAGGTTGAGCACAAACAAAGGAAAGTCACAAATCACAGGTGATTTCTAAAGCTAAAAACAAGGAGAGTGACACCTGCTGTAAAAAAAACAAAGGCAAACTGTTACCACTTTAGTTTACAGAGTCAAAGAAGGTGAAATTTCCCAACTGCAGTGGCTGAGCTCACGAACAAGCCAACAAACCTCAGCAACATTGGCTAAATACTTGATTTAACAGCTCAAAAAGAAGCTGTGACACAGCAGTCAGATATTTTGGAAAAGTTGTCCACACAGTAGGTTTCTGCCTGGACTGTTCCCACCAAACGTAGGGACCAACAGTTGTCCCCTGATGGCCGGACAGACGTGTCAGAGAATGGTAAACAGCTGCTTTTGGCAATTTAACATAGTAACATGGTCAATAATAGCCAGTTTATAATAAACTGAACACTGAACAAATGCTTTCAGCATCTCTGACATCACCACATATGTAACTGATTTTAAATCCACCGCATGGTACTGACTCAACTTTAATCCACTCTACTCCCTTTTGGTTCGTCTTAGTTTTCCAGTGCAGATGTAGACCCCCCCAGTGTAGCTGGGGGTCATAGTTACTCCTCGTAAAACCACTGACAATGGGGGCTGTACAGGGAACACTGTTCTTAATTTTGTGGCTGCACAAACAAATGTAGTTTCAAAGAGGCTAAAAGAACCTTGTTGCCTCAGAAGGTTGGGATTAGCATATTTCTACAGTTAAATTAAAGGTTTTTAGTGTTATGCAGAATACAGGAGAAAAGTATCCAAGCAGTTTCTGAGCTGCTTCCAGCAGCTTTAAAACAGATGGACTGTGGAGCAATGTGAACAAACCAAATGGAGAAAAATGCAAGAATCAAAATGTATAATTTTCTTTTATCATAAAGATGTTTCCTTTTTTTTCAACATGTAGAATACTGATGACATGCTATCTGTCATATGTGGCATCACGTGACTTTACTATAGGCTGTTAATTGTGTAAGTGAATAAATTTAGGAATTCCGGCGGTTTTTAATCTGGTTAATGCTGCATTTCTTCAGTTGAGTAACTCTTTATTTTAAATGTTAAAACCGTTTTGGATCAACAAAAAGAGGATAATGAAATTCCTGTTCCTCGTCAGAGCTCAGGCACATGTCAAGTACAGGAAACTGTTTTAAGTTGTGAATTTACAAAAGTCTTTCACATTCTCTCTGTCTCTCTTTCTTTGTCTCTCTCTGTGTCTCTGTCTCTCTCTTTATTTATTTGATTCTGTTTGGTCTATTCATCTGTCGAACAGTGAAATATTTGATTTGTAACTAAATCAATCTACTTATTGTGGATATAATTTATCCCTCAATGATGCTACTTGGTCACATCCAGGTTTCTTTATTTCTTATTAAAATTCTCTTTAAAAATGGGAAATGACTATTGATTTATAGCTCATCTTCTCTAGTGGATAAAATGTGATTGTGAAACCTGGATTAAATTTAACTTGGTGCAAAGTGGAAA
This sequence comes from Channa argus, assembly GCF_033026475.1. NCBI lineage: Eukaryota > Metazoa > Chordata > Actinopteri > Anabantiformes > Channidae > Channa > Channa argus. Next base: position 951,735 of record NC_090199.1, read on the forward strand.
AATAAAGTACTTTAATGTTTTTTTTGTTGTTGTGTTTTTTTTGTTTGTTTTTTTTTCAGGTTTTTAAAGATTTGGGCTCTGATGTCCTGAAAGCAGCATTTGAAGGCTACAATGCCTGTGTCTTCGCCTATGGTCAGACTGGCTCAGGGAAGTCCTACACCATGATGGGCTCTCCGGTGAGACAAACCCCCAGATGTATTTAACACTCACATTGCAGGTGTTGGTATCTTCCTGTTTACTCCGCAGCAGCAGAGAATTCATCCCTGAAAATGGAGTTTGTCCATCTCAAGTGTGGACAGCAGGGTTTAAGCTCCGTGATGCACAAAACCTCTGAAAACCTGGACCAGACCACAACAAGAAACACTTAACGTTTGTTAGGAATTAATTTAACCTTCCTCAAGAGGTTGTTTTGACGATTCATAGCCCTAATTTCAAAAGTCCAGAAAGAATTCAGACTCTGTTCTGTTTGAAAAACTGAGCTTTTTATTTAAGTATATCTTAGTTTCCAAATCCTGTAAGTCAATTTTGCTCACAACAGGTAACTTTTCAAACGAAACTTATTTATCCAGTCTATAAAGAATATAAATCATAAAACTTAAATACAAACATGGGTCCATTTCTATTTTGGGAAGTGCAAGAAACTAAGTATCTAACTTGCAGCCATATGTGAACCGAAATAAAAGGGAAAATACTTTTAAACGATATTCAGACTTTACTCTCAGAGAGGGAAGCAGGTCATGTTTAAAAGTCAGCTGAAGCTTTTATTAAATTAATATAACATTTGCATTGTCTCATCATTGTGTTTTCAGCACATTTGTCTTAAATTTTCCTTTCAGAATAAAAGTTTGAGTTTATGCTATGTAGTTTTTTATTATTAATTCCTAAGTTGAGCAGTAAACTTAAGGCCCAGACAGATTCAAACTAAATGGTCAATTAAACTCTGGATTTAGGTTGGATTTGACATGTCCCAACACAACTCATACACTTTGTTGTTTGAAAATGAAAGTCTTTGTCCAGCATAAAGTCGCCATGTCCTTGGATTCTAAATACATTTTTGCACTGTTTACTGCAAATTTTTGGGTTCCTCACCACTTTGTTCTGGAGTGTTATTGTGCTTGCAGGAAATTGGTTCACTTAAATATTTTCTGTTTTAAATGGTAGACTTCATGTCTAATGGTAGAGATCATGTCCGAGTCCTTAAATGATAACTCTAACCCCAACCTTTCCACATTTCCAATTTAAAAAAACAAAATAAAAATAAAAAAATCATGAGATCACAATACATGAGTTGGAGCTGAAACTTTCAAAGCTAACTATCTTTCTGAATTTAATTTTGAGTTCTGTGTTCAATCTGGAAAGGCAGACAGCCCCACAGGAGCAATATTAATGTAGTGGGCAGGAATATCAGCTGCAACATGAATAAACCTGCAGAGAGGAGGGTAAATGCACTTTACACACTGAGCAGTGCTGATGCAATATGAGAGAGAGAAGATGGAGATGATCCATAAAAACCTCAACACAAACCACAAAATCTAAACTTACTTAAGAGAAACACTTTTCACTGGAGGATGAGGGTTTTATCTGACTTCATTCAGCCTCATGGCTTTCACACCCTGATGAAACCCAGAAGCAGTTTATTCACTGCAAAGATGTGACAGCTGGTTATTTTATGCTTATTGATGCATTGTGGCAGATTACACGTCCAAATACGTCATAAATCTTTAAATTCTTTGTGTAGTTTGCTTTGAAATGTGACAGAGGAGCAGTAATCTTCACATTTAAGCAGCTGGAACTGAGGTCTACACATCTGAAAGACACTAAGCATTTGCTCTTGTGTACTTCACCCCCCCCCCCCTCCTCCCTCTCTCTGTAACATTACTGCAGTGATGCAGTTTGTTTCATTTGTGGCTCCCAGTAAAGTTTTAAGTTTGTGGTTTCAGGGCGACGCAGGTCTGATCCCGAGGATCTGTGAAGGTCTGTTCAGCCGGATCTCTGACGCCACACGATGGGATGAAGCTTCATTTCGAACAGAAGTCAGGTGAATCAAGTTTCCAACATCCGCTGCCAGAAAGACGGCTTCACCTTTACCTGAAGGCTTTGATAATTACAGGCTTTGTGGTTAGAATTCACTAAGAAACAGTTAGTGACCCTCAAATACTGAGCAGTGCCATGTTTTTGCAGCTACCTGGAGATCTACAATGAGAGGGTGAGGGACCTGCTGAGGAGGAAGTCCACTCAGACCTACAACCTGAGAGTCAGAGAGCACCCGAAGGACGGCCCTTACGTGGAAGGTGGGGCTGCTCAAGTTTTCCCTTTTATTCTCCTGTAATGAGTTTTACAATATAGTCTCTAGTTCTTCACAACTTTCATTAAGCTGAAAATTTATGGGTTTTTTTTTTTTTTGTTTTTGTTTTTTAAACACCTTTTCTCAGTGGTTTCTTCAACTGTCAACCTCCTGTAACTCTCTCCCTCCTGACTTTAGATCTGTCCAAACACCTGGTGCAGAATTACAGCGACGTAGAGGAGCTGATGGAGGCCGGAAATATCAACCGCACCACTGCCAGCACTGGCATGAATGACGTCAGCAGCCGCTCACACGCCATCTTCACCATCAACTTCACACAGGTCAGTGACTATGTTCTGTCATCACCGTGACCAAGGTCCTTTCATCCGGTTACTGTTTCCCTGAATGAACAACTCTACAATGGGTAACATTTTATAATTGACACCATAGAAATGTGTTTTTCTTTATTTCTCTTAAACCATTCTGATCTGTGCACCACCACAAAAACAACACAAAATCTCTTTCTCAGGCCAAATTCGATGCAGAGATGCCCAGTGAAACTGTCAGTAAGATCCATCTGGTTGATCTGGCCGGCAGTGAGCGAGCCGATGCCACTGGCGCCACCGGTGTGCGGCTGAAAGAAGGAGGAAACATCAACAAGTCACTGGTTACCCTGGGCAACGTCATCTCTTCTCTAGGTCAGACACAGATACACTCTTCTTCTAAAGACTTATTGTACAAACTTTAACTGAAACACAGAATGTGTGTTGGGACCTCGCTTTGACGTATGTAAGTGGGTTAGCAGGTGTGTGATTGAGAAGCTGAATTCTTTCAATCCTATTTCTGGTGCTGACTGAAGGATGTGTTTCCTGTTTTTATCCAGCGGACATGACCCAGGACGGCGTGAACACCAACCTGAAGAAGAAGTCAGTGTTTGTTCCCTACAGAGACTCAGTGCTAACGTGGCTACTGAAGGACAGTCTGGGAGGCAACTCCAAGACCATCATGATTGCCAGTGAGAAGAGAAACAAACCTTGAGTTACACAGATGCAGCTATAAAATACATTTAATTTAATTCTAAAAAAAAATCATTTCTTGATGCAGCCATTTCCCCTGCTGATGTAAACTACGGTGAGACCCTCAGCACTCTGCGATACGCCAACCGAGCCAAAAACATCATCAATAAGCCCACCATCAACGAGGACTCCAACGTCAGGCTGATCAGAGAACTGCGCGCTGAAATCGCTCGACTGAAGGCTCTGCTGGTTCAGGGCAACCAGGTACACAGTGACCGTACAAAGAGTTTGACTGGATGAGGTCAACAAAATAAAGCAGATCTAAAGAAAACAACGATAAAATGAGCAGAGCTTATAAAGAGGATTGAAATACTGATCTGCTGCCTCCCATTTCATTTACCTTTTTTTTATGTAAGTGTATTATATTTCTGACGTCATGTTTCTGACTCGTGTTTGTCAGATCGCTCTCCTGGATTCACCCACTGCTCTGAGTATGGAGGAGAAGCTGCATCAGAACGAAGCCAGAGTGAGTTTGATGTTTCATTCATGGCTCCAGTATTTCAGCTTGCTCACTGAAGATGGTATCAATGTTTTACACCATAACAATCTTTCTTTCCATTAGGTTGGAACAAATCCTTAAGTTTTAACATCATTCAATTTATTCTGTAGGTTTATGACAAACTCTCCATTAGCCATTGTTTCTGAAACTCTGTAAGAAGGTGGCAAAATTGGTGACTTCTTATGTGGAGATCCTTCAAAAATAAATTCTATATTTAATATATGTTGATCATGTTTACTCTGATTCTGATGTTTTGTCTCTGAAGGTCCTAGAATTGACCAAAGAATGGACCAACAAGTGGAATGAGACACAAAACATCCTCAAGGTAACAGCTTACATTTGTTGCACACAGATACTATACACATACGAGCCGACACATTTCCAGCTGCTGCTTTATTTGTAAATGGGGACAGTGTCCATATTTATTCTTTGAGATTATGGAAAGGTTTTCTTCCCTATTTCCAATGCATGCATCCTTGACTGTTGGCGAGTTAGTCAGATTGTTAGTTGCATCACTACTGTGCCACCTTAAAAGATGTTGCTGATTATTTTTGCACAAATTTGATAGTTTGTGAAATGTAATGTGTTTTTAGGAGGAGACTCTGGCTCTGAGGAAAGAGGGGATCGGTGTGGTGTTAGACTCTGAGCTGCCCCACCTCATTGGCATTGATGACGACCTCCTCAGCACCGGCATTATCCTTTATCACCTGAAGGTCAGAAATTACCTGCAGCACTTTATGATGTAGAACTTTTCACTGTGAGTAATAGTGTTTCTCTAATTTTCATTTCCTTTTGTGTGTGTGTGTGACATCAGAATTTTACAAAAGGAAATTGGAAGAATGCATCATGCAAAATGACTTGCATCACATAGAATCCATGAAACACTTCCCTGTAACAGCCCAGAGGGCAGAAAAAAACGGAGCCAGAGATGCATCTAGTTCAATATGTGTTAAGTGAAGTGTCCTGTTTTGAGGTTTCTCTCTTAATGTCTCTGATTTTCCTCCCCTCAGGAAGGACGGACATATGTGGGGAGAGAGGACGCATCTACAGAGCAAGACATCAGTGAGTCACTCGATCAGTACTAACCAGCAAGAGCAACCCAGTGTTTTATTTTGCAGGAAGTGGAGTCAAAGTTTGTTGCTGCTGTGCATTCATGGCACATCAGAGTGGATGATAGTTCCCTGATTGTAAACTTCATACAAAAAAAAACATCCCAGTTGTAATGTCTGGTGTAAAGTTGATTTTTCAGTGTTTCCCCTAGAAATGTTTCAGACATGATGGCAGCAGGGTAATGGAGGTTCTGCGTCCTCTTCTAACAGCTGTTTATGCTGAGAATATTGCTGCCAGCTATGAAAAACAACGTTTACCTGTATTATTTTCATAGATTTTGCTTAAAAATAATTCAACTCTTGTCTACTTAAAACTTTTTCAATTTATGAGGCCAACAAACTGGAACTGACCCTGTGTATTCTGATATATCAGATTCAAACTTAAACATCCCATCAATGTAATTGGGGGGTGCTGCCATGCTTGTACCAATGTAGGGGAAACACTGATATTTTATTGCATTACAGGAAGCTGGAATGTTGAAGTTCAGGTTAAAAGTGAACACTAGTTATCCGGGGATCATAGAGCTTGTAACTGTCCAAAAATATGTTCCTGTATTTTTATTTTTGATAGTGTTACTATTTTAGTTTTGAGAATCCTTATACACAGTTATTGTATTTTTACACCTTCACTCTTAATACTGCCAAACCACGGCAACTTAGCATTATTCTACTCTGGACTGTAACTTTGCCTGTTACCTACGGAGCCTCTCAAGATAATAATTAAACTAGATGTCATTATATCCAATCACTTCACTTTCTCAGATCTTGTTTCAGACAGTAGATCTATAAATAACTTTTTAAATGTTTTTGTCATATATCTCTCGTGTTCTTTCTCCTCCTGCAGTCCTGCACGGTTTGGACCTGGAGAGTGAACACTGTATGTTTGAGAACCAGAATGGGACGGTGACTCTGGTGCCGCTTGGTGGGGCTCAGTGTTCAGTGAATGGAGTCCAGGTGATGGAACCGTCACAGCTCAACCAAGGTGAGGAATGGAAATTGGAAACAACCAACTTGTCATTGTTGGCCTGAATATCACCTTCTTGAAACAAATAAATAAAATACAGAAGGGTTAATTCACGTTAACACTTTATTGCTGGTTGTCAATCCATCAGACTTTGTATCCCCCTTTTGCACAGGTACATTTTGAAGATGACTGAAAACTAATGACTTATAATAATCAGCGTTGTCCTTGCATACGAGAGTTTTCTGATCTGCAGAAGCTAAAAAAAGTCATTCTCTAATTATTTTAAATGTATTTCTGTTCATGCTGTGGTCCAGGTGCCGTTATTCTGCTCGGCAGGACCAACATGTTTCGCTTTAACCATCCAAAGGAGGCGGCCAAGCTGAGGGAGAAACGAAAGGTGAGCCTGCAGGAGTTAGTTCTCACAAGGTGTGTTTTGTAGAGAACCTGAAGGTTAAGAATGGTTAAATTAGAAACATCTTTTTCTCCTCAGAGTGGGCTGCTCTCTACCTTCAGCCTGTCTATGACGGATCTGTCCAAGTCTTGTGAAAACCTCTCCACTGTGATGCTCTACAACCCTGGGTGAGTGACTACAGGAACACTCGTTGCATGTGATGATCAGCTCAGACCCTGCAGTGCATCTCCCCCCCCCCCCCCCACCGACCCGCATCCACATATTCTGGAGCTGATGTACAGCTGATAATGATCAAACAATCCTGTGATCTTGGTTCTGCTCAGACCAAAATGCTTAATCACTGATTATATTGAAAGCAAATCTCCTCTTTCCAGAGAACTAAGAACTAAGCTGAGCTTCACCCTCAAGACAACTATCATCATTCTAAGATATAATTGCTGTGAAATCAATTTATTTAAAGAAAGTTTGAATTCAATTGTGCAGTGTAATTGAATTAAATCATCGCAACGGATTGAAAATAACCAAAGTTATCCTTTCTACCCAGAACCGAACCTGTCTCCTCTCTGTAATGTGATAAACAGTTTCCTGTATAGTGAACACACTGTGATTAACATTTGCTGAAATTAACTGTATCCACCCTGTCCTGTTGACAGTATCTTCACTGAGAAAGGCCCCGTTTTCCTCAGGTAGACTCGGCTGTCCATTTCTTGTCTAACTGTCCCATTCTTGACACACATACATGTCATGACTGGTTTAGTCTGAACCCTTGGTGTTTTTTGTTTTTTAAAGCATTTTGCACGTCACCTGGCTGCTTCCATGTCTAGCCAACATCTGACAGTAGATGTGTCAGTGTCCCCCACTCATCCACACACTGCTTTGTGTTTCATCTAAAGCTTCTCATTTAAGTCGTGTGTGTGTGTGTGTGTGTGTTGTGCGCGCGTTCCTCTACTGAGATAAAACGAAACTGATCGACGTTTCTATTTTATCAGGTTGGAGTTTGAGAGACAGCAGCGAGAAGAGCTGGAAAAACTGGAGATGAAAAGGTACCAAAGAATTCTGTAGGATTCACCTTGTAGCATCATGTAGTCAAACACCTGTTTGTCCAGGTGTAATTGATTGAAACTTGAAGTTCAATCAACTGCATGAGTTGATGTAGTTGATTGAAATGCAGCATCAATAGGTTTAATGTAAAATATTAGAAAGCAGGAAACTGCTCTAAATAACCAGTGAGCAACCCCAAGTACATGGGTGCTGTTCCCTAAGCAAAACAAATTTAAACCCTGACTGATGCTCAAATGTACATGGTGTTTAAAAGTTTGTGAACCCTTACATTTACTGTCTCTCTCTTAACTCAATTAAACATACAAGACAGAAATAAACGTAATCAATTATTGGGGAAAACTATTGAAACCTAAGCTTTGCGTGCAGCACAATATGAACCTCCCATGGTTTGTCTGCTCATCCACGAATCTGAAATCTTCAGCAGAAGAATTTTAATTACTTTTTTTTTGTTTGCTAAAGCATTTTCCTAATTTGAATAAACATGGGTTTCAAATTCTAAATGTTATAAACTACTGTTAAAACGCAGTACAAACACACTTCAATAAGAATTAATTCTCAACCTGGTGGCAATGATGTTTAAAACTAACCTATTTATTTGTGAAGCGTTATTGCATCAGAATACAGACGGGGAGTAATCACGACTTGACAGCATTAAAGAGCTTGTTGTAATTTAAGAACATCACGCTTTCAGTCACATCCCTCAAAGAAAGTTATAATAACTGTAGCATTTTATGTTTGTGTGGTGTTGCTGTAGGAGGCTGATCAAAGAGATGGAGGCAAAGCAGCAGAGTGAGAAGGCAGAGCTGGAGCGCCTGCAGCAGGAGGTGGAGAGTCAGCGCAAGGAGTCTGAAGAGGTGCAGCAACGAATCCTCCATCAGGAGGAGAGCCTCCGCCGCCGCAGCCAGGATATCGAGAGCCGCCTGCGGGACTTTCTGGCAGAAAAGGAGCGATTTGAGGAGGAGAGACGCTCAGACATCCAGGGGGTGGACCACCAACGGCAGAGACTGCTGCACGAGCATGTAGCAGAGGAGGATGAGGAGCAACGACAGCAGCAGGAGGCCACAGCACAGACTGAGATCTATCGTGAGCTTGAGAGGCTGAAGAGGGAACGTGAAGAGCAGCAGGTTCGTCTGGAGGCCGAGCGGCGGCGGCTGGAGGAGCAGGAGCGTGAACAGCTGAGTCTGGTGGAGAGGCTGGAGGAGCAACTGAGAGAAAAACATGAGGCAGCCACAACCCTGCTGGCCCGGGAGGATGGTCGGCGCCTGGAGGAGGAGCGCCGAGCACTGGCTGAGATCAGAGAAGCGCTGCTTCGTGCCAAAGAGGCTGGAGAGCGGACAGATGTGGAGGATGCCAGTGGGGAGGCGACGTCTGCCCAGGCTCGATACATGGACTTCAAGGCGACTCAGGTGAAGGAGCTGGGTCAGCTCGAGGAGGGGCTCCAGCAGCAGAGGGAGCGCCTAGAGAAGGAGGTGGCTGCTGAGCACAACACACTGCTGCATCTTGCACGCAGTCTCAAGGAACGGCAACAGCAGCTGAAGGAGACGCGGGAGAGAGGAGCTCAAGATGCTACTGCCGTCGGTCAGGAGGAGCAACTGGTTAAACAGGCTGAGCACCGACTGCAGTTTAAGGAGCGGCAGCTGGCTCGCCTTGCCGACAGCCTCCTCCCTGCACTGGCCGAGGAGAAGCAGAGAGCTGCCAAGATGCTAGAGCGTAGCAACGGGAACTGCGACAGCCCACCAGGACTGGACAACACACTGTACCAGGTGGAGAAAGAGCTGGAAGAAAAAGAAGAGAAACTAAACCTTCACTGGCACAACGCACAGCAGCTCCAGCAGCTCCAGGAGACCTACGAGTTCACAGCCAATGTGGCCCGGCAGGAGGAGAAGGTGAGGCGGAAGGAGAAGGAGATCCTGGAGTCGAAGGAAAAGCAGCAGAGGGAGGCAATGGAGCAAGCTGTGGCCCGGCTGGAGCGGAGGCACTCAGCCCTGAGACGCAGCACCTCCCTGGAGCCTGACGCCGAGGAGCTGAGATACAAGAATTCCATCCAGAGAAACCTGAGGCCGGGGGCAAACCTGGACCAGCAGAGGTTAGAGTTAAGAGAGATAAAATACTAAAAATATATTGTAACAGATGTAGATTGATTTTACTTTAATTTGTCTAAGCAGCTTGTGAGAAATGGAAATGTGTTTAGTTTAAGATTCAGTACATGAACATCAGGATGTAAAAAGATGGATGTGATTTTTAAAAACCAACATAAAACCTTTTTTCTGTAAAATTCATATACAAACACTTTCACATAAAACCCAGAAACTAATTCTTTTCCCTTTTTTTAAAGATTTGATATCTTTGTTTAATTGGGTGAAGATAAACCTGATGTGAGCAGGTTTGTGCTTGTTAGACGTCTTTGCTTTGTCTTTAACGCATCGTCTCTTCTGCTGTCAGTTTTAAATTATGTTCCCTCCTGTACTGATGCTGCACTCAGCATGGAAACTCTTAATAGACAAAAAGAAATCAGACATTACTTAGTGTTTCTCTGAAAATGGAGCTTGTTGTCTTTGTCCAGAGTGGAGCGCGAGATCCAGAAGTTGAGGCAGAGAATCAGCGAAGGGGAAGAAAACAACAGGACTCATTTCATCAGTAACGATGAGAAGATGAGTTCCCCAGTTGGCCACATCCAGAGTCGGAACACGCTGCTGCCACTTTCAGATGACAGGTTTGCTACAGAGAACACTGCTGTCTTTAAAAATGTGGCTTTTAGTCGAGCTTCCTTCACATTTGAAATCCAGAGTTATGTTTCAAACATGTAACTGTGTGTCTAGGGAGAAGCAACACTCCGTTCAGAGAGGGGTTGGTGTGAACAAGAGGCACAACAGGATAGAAAAGTCTGTGTTAGAAATGTGCCGCCCCCCCCCCCCCCCCCCAAAAAAAAATGCAGTGGCAATTGGCTGATAATCGTCAACATTGATTCATTTTGAATTCTCCTAACATTTCAGGACAGAGCAGCATGACCAGCGTATGTCTCACGTGCATAATCCAGACTTTGTATTAGGAGGCTCGCAGGATGTCAGGAGCATCTCACTCGTACTTTTCCATTTTAAAATGCACCTTCTCCAGATAAAGTCTGGAGAATGTAAGGATTCCAGTGCGTGTGTGTGAAAGAGGCTTCAGTTTAACTTGCAGAAACCTGGAGATGGATTTTTCTTTTTATTATTATTTATTTATTTTTAAAATGACAGAACACAGTCCGTTTTCTGCAGAAATATCATCAGCAGCTAAAGTTGAGCTTTCCTCTTAACTTTCCTCAAAATTAAGGAAGTTGATGGTCATTAATAAACTGTGATGGAGTGGTTGTGCTGCCATGTCTCAGTCGGCCGTGGCCTTTCTGTGTGGAGTTTGCATGTTCTCTCCTTACTAGCATGGGTTTCTTCCCACAGTCCAAAACATGTGTTGGGTTCACTGTTGCATCTAAAATTGCCTGTAGATGTGAATGTGCCAATGGTTGTGTCTCTGTGTGGCCCTAAGAGAGACTGGTGACCGTAGTCCTGTCCATGGTGAAGCCCACCTCTTCCCCGATGACACACACCCAATGGATACATAGCAGCTCCCCCATCTGTGTGTGTGTGTGTGGGGGGGTCTCAGAAGAATTAGCAGTGTAAAGTGCTTTGAGTGCCAATAGGTAGAAAAGCACTATATAAGTGCTGATAATTTACCAATATTATAGGAATATTATAACCAGATATTTCATAACTGTGGCAAATAACACTTTCTGAATAGGTTGTTGTTTTTTATTTTTAAGTTATTAACAACAAAGCTATTTTCAGGAAACTAAGGAAAATTTTTAGGAAATTGGTTGAATAGAATTTGTAAAATAACTTTCTCTGCTGTTGCATGATTTGAACACATTTATTCTCTCACTTGAATTTACTAATTAATGCAGTCACTGTTAACATAGGGATCATCATCAGATGTGTTGTTTCTAATGTTGGCTCTTCATGTGTAACAGGATAAACGCCTACATTGAGGAGGAGGTCCAGCGCAGGTTGCGCAAGTTGAATCTTCTGAATGGCAGCAACAACATGGATCAGTCTGTGTCCTGTGAACCACATGGGGTAAGTGTTGACTCATTTCTAAGGTGATGCTCATTGTCAGCTGACTGACTCAAACAATAATTGTGTAGAATTAACTGTTTTTAATTAGTCAATTGTTTAATTTGCAGAAAATAAAGATTCCCATCCTGCAGGTTTGTGACATTTGGTCTTTTTCTTTGTCATATGTGAAAGAACAAATTCCTCTGAGCTGTGGTTAATGAATCTTCTGGACTTTCAGTAGTTCAGTTTAAAAGTGCTGATCTGAGTCTGCGTTTTTATTTCAACTTTATACATTTTTCTCCAAAAAATAAACTAGAAATAAAGGACTCAACCAGATTTAGTGGCAGACTGTGCACAAACATGTCGTCCTTTGTGTAGAACTGATATTTAGCTTTTGAACCCTGCAGGAGGAAGAGGAAGTTAGCGACTGTAGCTCTGTTAGATTAACAGATGAGGTAAGACCAGGATCCCCCTGCTGTCAATCATTGAGACTTTCCTTGCTCTGCAAATCTGCATGAATCCTTCACATATTCTTTCAATAAGTTTGCTCACTTGGGGTCTTTTACACCTCTTTCATTTATTTGCATTGCTTCTGGTTTTTCATAATGTAGTTTTTAACTTCAGATAATGAAAGTTCCTGCTTGTTAAATTGCACATAAAGAATATTGTTTATATTGCAATTTAGAATTTAATTAAAGATGCTGAGGTCACCAGTTAAGTTTTAGTTTTATTGTTTTCAGGATGATGACAAGCCACAATACTTAAATCCAAGAAGGCTTAAGTATGAGGTAAGACCAAAATCCTATTAGATTTTGGCAGAATTGTAATTTGGTAATCAATAACAATCTTCAGTCCTGTTAAATAAAAAAAAAAAAAACAAGTTATTTTAAAGTTCGACAGTGAATCTATACTTTTCACTCTTAAAAAAATACCCTTACTGCTAATTGCATGGTTAATAATTCATTGTGTAATTTTAATAGAATTTTCAGAATCTACTTCTGTTAACATTAAATGGAGAATGGGTTTCTTGTTTTTAAATCTTCAGGGTTTCCACTTAAAGACCACTTATTTTGTAATTCCAGTCACTAATTTGATTCATTCATAGTTTTACTTGCTTCAGTAATTTAGATTTAGTCATTTATGTGTCGACAAAACCAAATATTTTCTTGGGAAAGAAACTCAGTCTCTTAATTATGAAAAGCAAATTGAGTATTTTGTTTTACAGCTGTCATCGTAATTTGCATGTCAATCCTCTTCACACTTTTTTCAATCAATTGCCTGTGCACCTGGTGATCAAGGAAATGTAATTGTCATTGGGTGGATTATGGACTTATGGAGTGTAATTTCAGAGCCTTCACATCGTGTTTTGTAGTCATGGGCTTCCCCCTTGTGCACACAGAGCCCCTGCGAGTTGTGGTCTAGCCTGCCTGTTCTGGAGCACAAGGCAAACTCTACAGGTAAAATCCAGGACAACATATTGGAAGAAGCAGAGGATGGACCTGAAGAAAAACTAGTGAAAGAAAACGAGGAAATGCCTAACAAACATGGTGACCCAAACAGAGGGTGGCAGGAAGACGTGAATATCCCTCGTGGAAAAGTGGCACAAATTGTTCGAGAACTTGATCGTTGTAGCCTGAGTCAAGACGAGTTTTGTGTTCCCTCAACAAACCTGAAGACCTACAGATATGATGAAAATGAGAATGTCACAGATGAAAGAAGAAACAGTTCTGTGTGCTCTCTGCATGATAACGATACAAAGGCTGAAGGCAGAATGAAAGAGTTGGTGATAAATAAACACACTTCCTACTCAATAGAAAAACTCAAACCTCAAACATGTCATCTAGAGGTTGCAGAACAATCCAGTGATCAATCACAAAAGTCACAGGAATGTGTCACTGGTCAAAGCAGTTCCAAGCACAAGTCAAAGGAATCGGTTAACAGTAAAATAAAAGAAGAGAGAGAAGCAGAAAGTGATAAAGTGTCATTGAATACAAACTACAGTCTGTGGTATTTTGCTGATAAGCTCTCTGAAGTGTACAGAGGTGCTGGTAAAAGGCTACAGGGCACACGGGACATCATTCTAAATGTGCGAGTGAATGAGATTAAGGTTGTACTCTCAAAGTATGTGACGGTCATGTCCAAAGATCTGCCGCTGATTCGTGCAATTCCGCTTAGACCAGTGTCACAACCCTGCAATGCTGTGAAAAACAAAGTCACTTTGTTTGATCTGACGAAGAATCGCACCCTGGGTCTTCCTCAGAATTGTGGCATGTCTGCTGGGCTCCAATATAGCCCAGAGTGGCCCAAGGGGTCTGTGTCTTCTATAAAACATATAGGCTCTGAAGTGTTTTATCAGAAGCTGGTTGAGCTACCTTCTGCCTTGTCTCAACTACAGTCACTTTCATCCCAGAAGATTCTTGACCAGTTGGAATCTTTGGCTCCTCATATACAACTTGGAAAGGTCCTTAGTATCTTCTGGGTCAAAACTGCTAACCGTAAGCAGCCCACCCCAAAACCTGGGTGTCTGCTTTTGTCAGAAAAGGACATAATAGTAGTCTCAACTGACATGGATTCTGAGGGCACCTTAGCTGTTTTTCACCATGTTAGTCTTCTGGAACTCAAGGAGGTCCAGATTAGTTTGGCAGGGCAGCATGTCCGCTTAATCGGCTGTACCGAAGACACGGTCTTGGCTGTGTTCACCTACAGCAAAGAACTTACCCAGGAGTTCTGCAAGACTTTAGTGAAGGCTGTAGATCCTGTGCAGTTCTCTGCAGGGTCTAGTCATCCATTACTCTTTGATGACCTCATGGTCCTTTCTCTCAGTTGGACATTGTCTGTCCCTGACATTGTCCTCAACAGCGGGCTTGGTGTCACCTGCAGATTCAAACGGGTGCTCGCAGACCTGCTCTATATTGTTCACGGGAACATGGAGAGTCTGGGAAAACCTTGCCTGGCTGATGTTTGTCCTCTGCTCTACACCAGTGTTATGGTCAAGAACTCTAACAATGTGCACGAGGACACACTCTTCCAGTTCCTTCTGACAGACACTCACATAGCTCTTCTTCTGGAGGATGGAGTCTTTCATCCAGTGCCAAGGGGCTCAAGTCTGGTCCCAGTCCAGCCCCAGTTTCAGGGACTCAGACTCCACAAGCGTTCAAACATCAGATGTCTGCTGGTGAGACAATATGGCAACTGCCTGCTGGTAGAGATCCTGTTTACAAATCAAAAAACACGAACTCAGAAGAAGGTGGAATTCAGGCGAGGCTCAGCTGAAGACCCCTCAAGTCCTACCGACAGTCGTCAGTGCGATTCTTGGAAGTTGTGGTTTGGCTGCACCTCAGAAGCTGTGATGTTGATTAAGCATTTGTGTACTTAAGTCACAGACCTAAGGACACGTGTACGAGTGCACTGTATTTACCTCTGTCTGAAATTTCATTTTCACTTACCTTCTGAAAAGAAATGATAACATTTTATTCACTTTGTGAAACGGGGATAAATTATTTAAACCATCCCAGAGATGATGATGAATGTATACTAACTAATAAAATGGACTTCTAAAACTAATTTTAACTATTTTAAAATATTTTAAGCCACAGTCTAATTTGGCCCCAGAGATTCTGAGCAGAGTAATTCTGAGCTGTGTTGACCTCTGTATTACTAAGCTCTTGTCATTTCTGTTGTTCATATGTAGTGATGATGAATTGACAAAAGTCTGACAGATAAACAGTCTATGTATTTATGATCATTGTTTGGTTTTGCCTGTTTACTGTTTTAGTCCTGTCGAATGTTGGTTTAATTTTTGTTCTTATTGGTTATTTCATGAAAGGGAGAAAGACGTCACTTAATGGCAGAGTTTGAAATTTTGCAGCTGCACTTTGAGGAAAAATGGGATCTGACGACATGTTTAAGCTTCAGGATTTGTCATGATATAAAATTATAACAATGGAAATGAGATGAATACCTATTTAAATGTGCTAATGTTGATGTTTTATAATTTCCCACACTGAAAACCTTTTAGTTGTGTAAACAGAATAAAGATTGTATGAGTCATATTGTGTTATATGAATCATTGGCATCAACCAGTGTAAAGTCTTTTAGTACCGATGGGTAGAAAAGTGCTAAATAAGTGACATTACAGTTTAACCTTCATCAACCTTTACTCTCCACTTTTTTTTTCTTTTTTTTCTCCTGCTGACTTCCTCTGTAGCGATTGGCGTCTCGTCATCTTGGGACCAGCTCTGATGTCCTGCAGGAGCCTGTTAAAATTAACATTCCTCGTTACCTTCTCCGGGGACAAGGGAAGGACGAGCACTTTGAGTTTGAGGTGAAGGTGAGTTTATTCAGCATGTTTCATTCATCTTTCTGTGCTTTACAACCAATCTACATTTATTCACCCTGTCACCTGTTTGATCTTTGTTTCACCACATTTATTGCCTTGATATACTTTATTGTACTCAATACTTTCAGTTTCTGTGTGGATGTGATTTGTAAAATAACTTGTCAGATTGGTTGGAAACACAAAATGGTAAATTGTTGCTGGGTTGTACCATCAGTGCATCATTCTAAATATGCAATTGACATTTTGGCATATTGAATGTTGAGCAAGACATAAATGAGTAAATTTTAGTCACATTTGCCAAAACCAAAGCGACCTCTTTTTATTTGTCCCCTCTGAAACTGTTCCGTGTGCTCGAGTGCCGAGGTTTAGTTGCTTGCAGCTTGAAACATCAAGATGCAGTTTTGTTGGTTGGTTAAAGTTTGACTTTATTCAGAATAGTGGACTCCAAACTAATTACACCCCTTTTTGTTTTACACTGAGTTTGACTCATCACAATCGAGTGACTTGTTAAACTTAATGCTTTAGAGTAAATGTGTAGCTGTTGTTCGTCTCCCCTCCTGTTTTTACATGATGATTTTCTCTCTTTTATCAGATCACGGTGGTGGATGAAACATGGACTGTGTTCAGACGTTACAGTCGCTTCAGGGAGATGCACAAGAGCCTCAAATTAAAATATCCTGAGGTGAGACACTTCTGTCACCTTTCCCAGAATTTAGAATCTCACTTTCAGTTAAGTCTAATACATATTGAATCATGAGTCAGTGGGTCAATGCTCAGATTTGCATCTGTGTCTCTAGGCAGTAATAAAACTGACATTCTGAAATGAAATGCCTAAAAGTCTAATGACGTTTTCAAGACACTTCAAATCTTAAGTTCTGTGAACAGTTTCCATAGATTTTTAGTTGGATTCATGTCAGGTGATTGGCTGGGCCACTCTAGCAGCTTTATTTTCTTTCTACAAACCAATTGAGGTTCCTTGGCTGTGTGTTTGGGAACAGTGTCTTGCTGAAATCTCCAGCCTCATTTAGACCCTGGTTCTTGAACAACCCTTCTGATAATTCTTTTCAGTCCTCTGTCAGAAATCTTGCGAGTAGCACCTGGTTGTGGCCAGTTTATGGTGAACTGATGTTTCCATTTCCAGATTATGCCCCCAACAGTGCTCACTGGAACGTTCAGAAGTTTAAAAATCCTTCTTACAACCATCAGTATGTCTTTCAACAAGAAGGTTGCCAAGGTCCTGAGAGCACTTTGCTTTTACCCATTGTGAAATCTTTGCGTGTTACTCTGGTAATGAGACACTTTTTTATAAGTCACCAGTTGGGACTGAACCAGCTGATGTTTATTTGTTCTGACAAGACTTTTACCTTGAGATTGATTGTAGAATTTTGACTCTGAATACTTCATTTGTTTTTAGTAGTTTAAAAACATCCTGGTGCACTTCCATTCTTCTGGGGAATGTGTGTTATTGAGGTTCAGAGTATGTCATGATTATGTGTTGCTGTCTGGACACATAAAATGTTGGGAAATTTACCCACTCAAAGCTGCAAAATACACAACAGTCAACTAAGATGATGAATGGCCACTTGTAAAGTGCTTTTATCCAAAGCTCTTTACAATGTTGCTTTCCTTTGACCGGGGATTGAACCACTGACCCTGTGGTCCGTGGACAACTGCCTTACTAACTGAGCTAGCTATAATATGTGAGTAGATGAGAAGACAGCAGGACTAATGAGAGGACGATACTTTGAACTAGTTCTATGAATGGAACTGCAGGTTTTGTTGGACAAATAAAAACCTTTGAGACCTAATAATACATGTAAAAATAATCTCTCTTGACTTTTAAATGGAAAAGGTAACTAGGCTAAAGTTTGGCTAGAGTTTGTGTGATCAGTATGTGGCAGGTACAATTTGCTAAGCAAATCAAAGAGCTCATTGAAAATTTCTTGGTATCTGAAACTCTGGTTGTTACTTGGTATAGAGATTTTCTCCTTGTGATTTGTCTTTGCACAGGTTTTTCATTTGAGGAACATGTCAAAGCTTTTCAGCAGCAGAAAATGTTTGTGTGAGGTGTTCAGCAGATTAAGGACACTGCAGTGTCCAAAGCAGACAGGCTTGGTCCCCCTCAGAATGAACTATACTGTGGTCAAATGTAGCCGTTTTTATTTTTTTAAAGTTTTACAAAGCCCAATTTCCTGTCCCCTCCAAAATGATTGTAAAAAGTCCTGGTTTGGGGACTAAGATATTTCTGTCCATACACCAGGGAAGCTACCAGTGTTTTTTGTACATGGTTGATTTTGTGTGGCTGTCACATAACCCAACGCTTTCTTCCAGAGAGGCTCATGCTGCTTCTTACATTTCATTTATTTCAAGTTTTGATAATTAAATGAACATTTCTCATGCATATCATTGCATCTTTGATCATTTTTGTCCTGTCAAATGAGACTGAAAGGGAGAGGGGTGAAGCCGAAGCTCATTTATAACTTTATCGCCAACCAATTGGTTGTTCTTATCCTATATATGTCCCACAAAAAAAAAGAGAAGTGTATTAGACAGGTAGCATGGCTTGTAGACAAAGTGAGACTTAGATGATCCGGGCATGTGCAGAGGTGGGACGCAGGGTGTACTGGGGAAAACAACCTTGATGATGGCGTTGACGGACAGGAAGAGAAGAGGAAGGTCGAGGAGGGGGTTCATAATTATGGGATTTGGTGTGACAGAGGTGACACAGAAGATAAGTGAGATGGAAACAGATCATCTGCTGTGGGGGAGACGCTGAAGGAAAAAGATGGATGACTTCAATAATAGTCCTGTAGCTGTAGTGTCTTGACTGGATTATTTCTTTAACTTAGCATCAGTTTCACCAGGGCCTTGACTTAACTCAGCTCACTCATTAGTGCTGTAGTTTGACTGAGTCGCATGGTTTTTTTTCACATGGTCACAAGGAGGCATTGGCTCAGTTGTTGTTGTTGTTTGTTTTTTATTGTATGCCTTTTTATTTTGGGTTAAAACTTTAGCTTCCATCTAAAACCCATAATTTAACATTTTCAGTAGGAACCTTTTAGTAAGTCAATGTATAAATGGTAAATGTTCTGCACTTGTATAGTGCTTTTCTACCTATTGTCAATCAAAGAGCTTTACACTGCTTCTTATTCACCCATTCACAATCACACACACATTCATACACCGATGGGGGAGCTGCTATGCAGCTGGCCAACACTCCCTGGGAGCAACTTGGGGTTGAGTTGGGGTTTATTGTCTTGCTCAAGGACACTTCAACCGCTCTACCTTCCTGCACCACAGTCACTTTTGTGTTTAGTTTGATTTTGGAAAAGCAGTAGTTGAACATTTGCCTCACCTGTCACATGACCCCCACCAAGCATACACATCCCAGAGGCTGCCATGAAGAGAAGTGCAGGTTTACCTGATTTAAATTGCTAAAATGTACAACATCATGTTGATTGAAACTCATGTCAGTGAGCAATGCAGCCGTCTCAGTGACAGAATTATTGACCCTAAAGTTCAGGTTTGCTGAGTAATGGTTTTTATCTAGTTACCAGTTTCAGCCAGTGCTGAGTGATGCAGATTTTGCAGATGTTGTGTCCACATGGGGTGGAGACTGGATCAGTGAACACATCCAGACAGATGGAGCACAGAAACTGGTCTTCAGATCTCAGACAGCTGCCAGCAGACATGTCTACACCTGTCAATCTAAGTGTGTGTTAACAGTGAGTTAGAAAGTAATCAAGATGTACTGTCCTGATACTTGCTGCTTCTGAGGATGAACTAACATCTTATCCTCCAAGTAAACGTTTGGATCTTTGAATCACACCCTTTTGTTGCAATTGCAGCTTGCAGCTCTCGAGTTCCCTCCAAAGAAACTGTTTGGAAACCGGGATGAGCGGATGGTCGCTGAGCGCCGGAATCACCTGGAGGCAGGACATTTGAATACAGTTTAATTTACAAACCAAACTGAGATGCTGTAAAACCTGGACGTACACTTCACTTTGTGCCGCTGTGTTTTTTACAGCGTTATCTGAGGAGCTTGTTCCGGGTGATGCTGTCGTCATCCAGCTCTCCTCTCAGAGCCGACACAGATGGAGGTCTCCACCTGTCCAAACACGCCATCTGTGAGTTCTCATCGTTCTTCAAGAAGGGCGTCTTCGAGAACAGCAGCCACGGCACCAGCTGAGCTGACTGAGGTGCCAAAACGTCTTTGGGGTCTGGGAGAGAAAACATGCAGGTCCGTTTCCTCTCAGACCTCCTGTGGTCACGTGAGACAAATATCCGAAACCTGTGATGGTGCTGATCAGCTCTTCATCAATGTTAAAGAGAAGCAAGTGATCCACTAATCACAGTGAACTAGGCAATTTTTATTTTTATTCCAGTAGATGCTTTGACACAAAGCAGGTTTGTGCATTCAGGCAATAAAAAGCTGTGTATTTCCCAGCAGCTCTGACAAAAACTGTAGCTAAAATAAACCATTAACAGGTTCAGCAAATAAAATTAGCAAATAAAATTAAAACAAATGCTAAACGTGCTCCTTTTAAAATTAAAGATTTACTTTTTCCTTTTCATTTTCACACTACCTCTGTGTCTGTAGGCTGTTTCTGCTAACATTAGTTTAATCTGACTTTTTAAAGATGGACTTCCTGTTTACACGTGATGGAGAAATGGAAAAATGTGCTGTTTAGTAAAGATAAAACAAACCCGTCAAACTTTAAAACTCCAGTTTCAGAGTGTTGATGCTCAAGCTGAGGGTTTGGAAGTTTGTTCCTGGTTTGAGCTTTTCGGTTTTCTAATAACACATTTTACTTTTGAACAGCAGCAGCATCATTAACATGTATTAGGACGGTTAAACTATGCAGATGTTGGACGACCCCGGATGGTTTGTGTATGGCCACAAATCCACACACATTTTTACCAGACAATGTTTAAGAATCATGACTAGAAACTGGGTCATTGCCCAACAGCAGCTTTAATCTGTTTGCGGAAAACTTCAAACAGCAGCTTCTATCTGAAAACGGTTAATTCAGATGGAAAATGTTGGGAAATGTTGCTGCTGCTCAGCACTAACATGACAGATAATCAGTTTCAGAGCTGATTTTTATTTTACTTTACACAGTCAGTCCTGTTTGCTGCAGCCAGCAGATGTTCAAGTCTTCCCCACTGTCTGTTCTACAGATGTTGAGTATGATTTTGTTTCAACAACGAACCACTGATTCCTTCTTTCGTAAGCCAAACTGTGTCTATATGTAAATATTAATGTGCATAGTTTTTTTTTCTATACTTTGCTTGTATGCTATGTAAACTAGTGACAATAAATGTCAGTGAACAACCAGAACCTTGAGACTGGGTGGATCCTTTTCTTTTTTCAGGTGATTAATGTGAACAGACTCAAAATGAACAGAAAAGATTACTGTTTTCTAAAATGCTACAACTCATCACTACTATAATAGTAATGGTTGAAATGTGTAATATAAAAAGTAAAGCTTTTTAAAGTTTGAAGGATCAAATAACTAATTTTTTGTTAACAAAAGATATAAACTAAATTGAACTCTAACAAACTGTATCCACTTTAGTTGTAACCTGACTTCTCATTTAGGTTGCAGCTAAAGAGATTTTTTTTTTTTTTTTTTCCTCTCGATTAATCTACAGGTTATTTTCCCATTAAGCTCTTTTATTAAGATTTCAATATTTTCTTTAATCATCTTCTCTTCAAACAAATATAACAGTCTGCTCTGCAGCACTTTATTCCCAAAACCAGTCCAGTCTGAACTGCTGATCTGTGTTTTACAGACCAGCTCCATTCAATTAAGGGAAATTAATTCAATCTACATTTAGCAATTCAACAGCAAAATAAGTCAATTAGCACCATGTTGTTTTCTGTGCTTCAAATACACTCATACTTCAGATGATTGCAGTTTTTATATTTATTTATTTTTAGTTTGTTTTTTTTTTTTGTTTTTTTTTTTCTCTCACTCATTAGTGGACAGTGAAAAGTCTGTCATCTTACTTCCTACGTGCTGGAACTAATCAACAGTTCCACAAATGTAGGGGTGAATTTATGTAATTATGTAAACTAAGTATGTAAATTGTCTTATTTTGTGGAAATCAGATTTAAACACGTGTACGGAGGATTTATATTAATGCATCTTCCCCCCCACAGGTTGGACAGACCAATACTCTTTTTATAATTTGTTGTGCAGAAGAATTGTGTAAAATAAAATGATCCCACATTCTTTGAGCATCACACATTAAAGGTTGAGTGTCACATAAAGCAAGAAACAAGCAATGAAAAGACACATAAACACAGGTTGAAGTAAAACTTACTAGTGGACAGAAAGTAAAGCAGGTCTGAAACCTTGATGGACAAATGGACAGAAAAGTCAGAGATAGTTGTAGACTTAAAACATGACAACGATTCTAATATTAAAATATTACTCATAGTAATTTCACATGATTTGATATGACTTCAGTTTTGTTATTAGTATAGTTTTTAATGTCTGTTTACAGGCCTCATGCAGTTAGATGCTGTTCAACTGCTCCTCAACGCAAAAGTCTAATGAGCCAATCACAGACCAGCAACTCACTGCATTAACACTAAAGTTCACAGTGAGCATCAAAATGGGAGGAAAGGTGACTGAAGTGACTTTGAATGTGACACGGTGGTTGATGCTGGACACAGTATTTCAGAAACTGTTGACTCACACAAAACCATCTCTAGGGTTCACAGAGAACCATCTGAAAAAGAGAAAGTATCCAGTGAGCAGCAGTTCTCTGGGTGACAAGGTCATGTTGATGTCAGAGGTCAGAGGTGAATGGCTGGACTGCTTCAAGATGATAGAAAGGCAACAGTGACTGAATTAACTGCTAGTTCTGACTGAGGAGGACACACAACATGTCAGCTGTTACATTCAGTTGGTTGGTCACAATTTAGCATGAACAGCATGAAGCTTGGATCTATGTTGCCTTTGCATCAACAGTTCAGGCTGCCAGTGGTTTAATGGTGGGGGGATATTTTCTTGCCTACTTTGGCCCTTTGTACCTACTGAGCATCATGTAAATGCCACAGCCTACAGGACCTGAGTTTGTTGCTGACCACGTACATCCCTTCATGACCTCAGTGGACCCAGCTTCTGATGGCTACTTCCAGCAGGATAATGCACAGTGTCACAAAGTTCAGATCATCTCAAACTGGTTTCTTGACATTAACACTGAGGTCACCATCTGTTCAAACAGTCACTTCATGTCAGTGCAGTTTTTGCTAAAACACCCTCTTAAAGATGACTAACCCATCAGGCTGTGTCTTAAAGTCCAACTTTAGTTTTTGGGGTTTTTTTGCTGGACAGGAACTAAACAGTATTTTGAACGAAGAGAAACATCAAACTCACACATTTGTGCTGATCATCTTCTTCCAACAGCAGCAGCATATGGATGGAACTGACACATGCAGCAGATGGTAATTACAAAGTAACACAAGGACAACCAAGGAATAATCTGTGAAACTGTTCAAACTGGACATGAGTGTCTCATAACCTCTCTCATAATCTGTCCTCTTGTCTTTTTACCACCTGTCTTAACATTTCTGGTCCTGGATTCCTGTATCTATCTGAGCCTCTACCTACACTTGTCAGTCCTAAGTCTCCTGCCTCATGTTTCAGATGTGAACTGGATAAAAATGTTGGGACTTGGACCTGGATCTGGAATTGGATTTGGACTGATTGGACACTGATTTGGATTTGGACTGTTCTCCCTTTATTGGATGTCCTCATCTGCTCTTCATATCTGACCTTGTTGTTCGGACTCGTCTTTACTGTGGATCTGGATGTTATTATCTTGGGTGTTGGCTCCTCTGCATCCTGCAAAGTTTATTACTCACCTGAACTCCTGGTCATCAGGACACTTCTCCAGCCATCTGTCCAGTACCTGTATTAGCTTAACTTCCCTCTCACCTGGACTCCACTTTCTGCTACCATGACTGTCCAGCAGAGGGCAGCAGTCCCCTGTCCTCTGTCCACTCTCAGCAGAAAGTCTGCTCACTCCTCAGATAACATTTGTCCTCTGTGTTGGATGTGAAATCCTGATGAGCTGAACACATGTGATCCATGGTCCTAGCTGTCTGACAGGGTCTTTATACTGTGGATGGATCAGGGACCCAGCACAGGACTGAGAGGACAGGAACATGGACTCAGTCCACCAGAGTCTGGGAGTCATTTGAATGCATCAACTCCCCTCCTCATCCTCCATATGTGGCAGAGCATCAGAAAGTGTCTAAAATTGTCTCTGTGAGATTCTTCAGCGTCAGTGGCACCAAGTGACTGTGCTGCACAAATACAGAGAGAAATTCACTGAAGCTCTTTCTCCTGGTTTTGAACAAACAAGCGCTAAACCAGAGCCAGTCACACATCATCCTGGATTTTTACAGCACGAAGAAGAAGCTGCTCAATCTGTAAAAAACAACCTCGAAAAAGAATTTGAGAATAAAACCCAGGAGGTTCCATGCTCCTGTCCAACTCTGGACTCTGTTCAGACTCTTCTACTTTCCAACAGCTTTGTTTTGACAACACATCCATTCTGTCCTTTGTTATAACAGTCTGATAACTGTGGGGACATTTTCTCACAATCACGTCAAACTTATTGGACTACATGTTCTGAGTTCTTTAACATGATCCAGTCAATAATTCTATGATCAGTGAAAACTAACACTACCTGTTTGTGAGATTCACTTCCACATGTTGCTGGTGGGTCAGTATCAAATGATCTGAGCAGCAGCTTGAAATCCCAACGATAACAGTGGAAAGTTTTATGAAAACTTCCTGATTCTGTCCACAACCACCTGCAGCTACACACCTGCCATTGATGTTTTCTCTGAACTGATCTCAGCGTTGGACTGTTGTTGTTGGTCAGTGGAATAAAAAGTATAAAAAATACATGAGCCAGACACACGGCTCCACTGGATGTTGGCTGATGTCAGTTACTGTAACTTTACTGGAAATCTCGTGCTGGTGCAGTGATCGGCTGCAGCTTTTTTGCACTGTCCTTAAAATACCATAAAAAATATTTTTAACGTTTAATTTATTTCATGCCAATATATGTTTATGTGCTGTAAGTGAAGAATTAACATGATAGTTAGCATACAGCATGTAGCTACCAGCTACTGAAATCAGAGTTTTCTGCATATTCACATCCAAGTCCATAGACAGAGGACACTCAGTGTTGGTCTCACTGTCTGAGTGCTGATTGTGGACGATATGAATCATTTAGCTGTTAGCTACAGTTAGCCACAGTCAGCCTCTAGCTAGCTGCTAACTAGCATTAGCTGCTGTGACTCTGTCTGAACAGAGAGAAATCCAGTGGATGTTCTGTTCAAAACGTGGAAAATACACTTTGGAGCTGCTTTTAAATGTTCTAACTGAAAAAATGTTAAAATAATAAGACTTCACAGTTATGAAGTTATTTTATTATAATTTCCAAAACTTTTTTTGTCATGACACTAAATTAAACTTTTTAAACTTTTTAAATTAACATTTCATCAAAGTTATATATTAGTATCAGTCTTTTTACACATTTATTTGACATTGGAGGTAAATTGCTCTTGTTCATCTGTCAAATCACAGTTTAGCTTTAGAGACACTGTCAGTCCCTACGTCCTTTCCCTGGTGCTTTTGTTTAGGGGTTGGTGTGGGGGACACTTTGAAGGTCTCAAATAGTGACCAATGATTTGTCCTGCAGCTCTGACTGTCCACAGGTTCATCACAGTCTTGTATGAGGCCGATAACATTTGTGTCTTTTGCAAAGTTTAGGACTTTGACAGTCGGGTTTCTCAGTAATGGAAAGTAACGTAGTACAAGTACTTTGTTACTGTACTTAAGTACATTTTTCATGTATTGGTACTTTACTTAAGTAGATTTAATTATGGCTACTTTGACTTTTACTCCACTACATTTCTAATCAAAGTTGTGTTACATTTTTTAAAAAGAAAACTAATCATTAGAGAGACAGACACAGTGTCTCCTTCCATGATCTTAATTTAAAAAAAAGACCAACCAGAACATGGAACCAAAGGTCTTCTGGACTTTGTTCCTCAGCACCTGAACTCTGCTGCAGATCTCTGTTTTCCTCCTACAGCTCTGATGCTGCCACCAAATCACTCAGTCATGTGGACTTGTGTTCATGAAGTTCAGCAAAAATGAAAAATGTGCTGTAGTGAAACAAACTTTACTAATACAAATGACCCTTTAACACCATCGGATCATAGTTGTTTTTCTGTGTAACAGTTATTTTACAGCAGTTCCAGTCTCTGTTTAAAACCTGTATTTAGATTCTTTGAAATATCACTTAGTTACACTCGGACAGTTTGTAGTCTGCATGTCTCTCTGCCCTGGATCCTGGGCTGGTCCTGAATACATCCTGAGTTTTGTTTGAGTTTGTCTGTCCTTTCTGTCTGCATGCACAGTGTTAATTACAGTAGTTGAGGATTATTAGGTGTCGACCCAACGACACTGCAGAGCAACAAAAACTAAAATGGTTCATATCTGTGGATCCATGTTACTAAGCTTATATCAGACAGTCTGTAGAACCTGGAGACACAGGAGATCCAGCATCTGTCTGCTGTGACAGCAGTGAAATATTTGTATCAAAGAAAAAACAATTTAACAATTAATAATATTTTAAAGACACATTACAAGAGGACACATCACACACTGTCTACTTGTGTCCAAACAAAGACACTGAGAGAAAAGGAGGAGAATCAAACTGTGTGTGTTACTTCGTGTTGTCTCAGTTTTATGAAGCCAACAGTTTGATTCATGTGTGAAAACCAAATCCTGATTGTGTGAATAATAAGATTAAAACTTTAAAAAATAAATAAGTTTAAAATACCAGGCTCAGGGTGAGCAGCCATCTGCCTTGACCGGCTGAGGTGAGTAGAAAGTGAAGAGAGAAAAGAAAAGAGCAACAAAAAGCAACAACAAGACATCAGGCAGGTTGGTAGGACAAGTAGCTGCACACTGGAAAGCACAAAGCTTCAAAGCCGGGGACACCTGCAGAAAGGGACAGAGAAGCAAGACTATAACTAAATATAAGCTTTATTAAAGAGGAAGGTTTTAAGCCTAGACTTAAAAGTAGAGAGGGTGTCTGCTTCCCAAATCTGAACTGGGGGCTGGTTCCACAGGAGAGGAGGTTGATAGGCTCTGCCTCCCATACTACCTTTGGAAATTCTGGGAACCACAAGTAGGACTGCATTCTGAGCTTGAGATCGTCTACCGGGATGATGTGATATGAATGACACAGCATAGCAGTGAAATTAAATGCCATGTCTTCTGAGGATGGACCCCAGAGGCAGCAAATACAAAGAAAATAGGATGGGGCCTAAAATAGAGCCTTGTGGAATCCCACAGGACAGAGGAGTAGAAGAGGACTCGAAATGATGCTGTTGGACACAAAAAGTTTTATCTTTTACTCTGGACTGGTAGAGGCGTCAACAGTCTCAAAATTTGAAAGGACACTTGTAGTTTATCATTTTTGCACTTGCGTTCAGCTATGCAGCACTTCTGCCTCACAGCACGAGTTTCAGCATTCAGCCAAGGTCCAGGTTTGACTTTAGGCTGCCTAGTTTTAAGTGGAGCCACTGCATACAATAGAGTCTGGCAGGCAGAGTGAAAGCAGGTGCTGAGCTCCTCTGTATAATTGACCGTGGACTCGGTGGTGACATAGGTCTGACTGACAAGGACTGAAAACTGAGCAGCAGTGGAGGCGTTAATAACACGAGAGAGCTGAGCAGGAGCACGAAGAATAAGATTAAAGCTGAACTAACTCTGGCTGGTTTTATTCCACTGAGCTAATGTGTGTTTGTGTGTGTTACTTCCTGGTGTCTCAGTCTGTCTCAGGGTGGGACTGAAGTGAACAGACGTGTTTGTCCTGATTCCTTTTCTCAGCTCAGTGTCACTGGTTTATCTCTCAGTCTGACTGAGGTTTAGAAGATGAGTGTTTCAACCCAACTTAAACTGCAGAGCAACAAATACTGATCAATTGAAACTGGCCTCATATAATCACTTCTGGTTCATATCTGTTGGTCCACGTTACCAAGCTTATATCAGACAGTCTGTAGAACCTGGAGACCCAGGAGATCCAGCTATTAGAGCATCTGTCTGCTGTGTCCCCAAGACTCCATTAGTCAGGACATGTCACATGATGACCTGACTTCAGGTAAAAGGTCATGTGACACAAACTTTATAGAAAACTAAAATATTATTAATTGTTAAATTGGTAAACACAAGCTGGGTTCACACCTGTCACATGGACACAACTAGAACAGGTAAAGTCACCTGACTTCCTGTTAATGGAGGGGGAGGAGCCACTGGAACTGAAAGTGTTGAGTTAGTTCAGACTCCATTTAGAGTGGACAGAGCAGGAGGAGGAGAAGTGAAGACTGAGGCAGGGTGAGTGTTAATCCAACATTATTCTCATTTTACTGTCAAAGTCTCTGAGTCACTTTTGTCCCTGTGGACTGTAGAGGACACATCACACACTGTCTACTTGTGTCCAAACAAAGACACTGAGAGAAAAGGAGGAGAATCAAACTGTGTGTGTCACTTCCTGTTGTCTCAGTTTTATGAAGCCAACAGTTTGATTCATGTGTGAAAAGCAAATCCTGATTGTGTGAATAATAAGATTAAAGCTGAACTAACTCTGGCTGGTTTTATTCCACTGAGCTAATGTGTGTTTGTGTGTGTTACTTCCTGGTGTCTCAGTCTGTCTCAGGGTGGGACTGAAGTGAACAGACGTGTTTCTCCTGATTCCTTTTCTCAGCTCAGTCTCACTGGTTTATCTCTCAGTCTGACTGAGGTTTAGAAGATGAGTGTTTGTGTGGAGGAAGAGGAGAACAGAGTAGAGTCTGCAGGATCCAGATGTGTGTCTGTGAAGAGGGACCTGTCCAAAGATGATCATCCAGTCCTCAGTCCTGAAACTGGACCCTCAGACACAAAGTAAGAGAACTGCTCCAAACTGTGAAACCTCCTGATGATCTGCAGCAGCAGCAGTTTGTGTTTAGAGCAACAGAAATGACTTTAATCAGAGAATTTATCAGTGATTGATGTGATCTGAAGAAAAACTTGTTGGTGTTTGCAGAGCTCAGAACCACAGACAGAGAGCAGAGTCTCCAGTGTCCAGCTGTCTGTCTATGAAGAGTGACTGGTCCAATGATTGTCCTCCAGACTTCAGTCCTGAACCTGGACCCTCAGACACAAAGTAAGAGACAGTTTCTACTGTAAACTGACCTGATGAAGATGATTCATTGAGGACAAAATGTTCTGTTCAAAGATTTATATTCAGGATACAGAACTATTAGTGCAGATACTGGTTCAGACTAAGATGGATCTTAGTCTGGGTTTTATATCCACAAACTACTGATGGTGTTTCTGTAGTAAAACACCTGAGAACCTCCATGTCAGGAGTTAGTTAGAGCCTGACCCCTAACAGACATCTGTGGTCAGTTCTCATGGAAAAGTTCTCTGTGAACAGAAAAGAGACAGAAAATGGTCAAATACAGATTTAATCTGATTTTCTTGTTCAGAATTTTTGTTTTACATTTATTCCTTTTGATAGTTTGATAATTTGATAGTTGACAATAGACAGAGACAGAAAACAGAACAGGAACCATCTGGACTTGAACATGTTACCTACTGTTACCTACTGTGTGTCTAAAGTCCGATTTATACATCTCCCTCGATACACATAAACATCGACGTAGTGATTTATGGGTAACTGTAGGTCACAGAGGCCCTGACGTGCACATCTCCCACATGTCAACAACACGTTGTTCAGGGCGTCAAACACACTGACTGTCAGGATTGAAACAGGAATAGAACCAGAAAAACAACAGGAAACAGGAAACGTATCATTCATACATGTCTAGATGTTCACACTAATTTTATATGAGATTTAAATATGTTGTTTAATAAATTCTGTTAATTTCTTTAAAATTCATTTTGTTTTTAGTGTGTTTTGAGATATATATTTCAATTTATGTCTTTTTGTTCCCAAAACGTAAAAATGAAAAAAGGGAAAATAAAAGTCTGGGTTTGATATTATACTATACTTCACATTAGACACAAACTATTTGGTTATTGAAAATTAAAATAGTTTAACAATTTACCATTTGGTCTTTGAAATAACTTCCTGTTGTCTCTGAAAATATTTATAGTTTTATTCAATAACAACAAAGGACATTGTAGTTCTCTTTGTCTATCAAATACATCACATCCTCATCTGAGCAATGAATTCAAAAATCATGGTAACTGCAGAGGCTTCACATACTTTCTTAGCAGAGCATCCTGCCAAAGAACTATTAACCTGCAGGGAGGTTGCAATCTGTGTTTACCTTTACAGACGCTGACTGTCTCTATACTGTCCCCTTGTGGACACATACATCTACGTGCAAGTACAAAAGACAAATGTGCAAACGTATCAGAGCGTTGGTCCATGTCGATGTTTAACTGTATCAATGAAGAAGCATAATTCCAGCTTTAGACTGCTGGTCTACCACAGTTTGTAGACCACTTCTAAGCTCAGTTCAGACTTAACTAACCCAAGCTGAGCTGCTCACAGTGACTGTAAAACAGTAAAGGACACAATCAGCTCTCTTTAATTGAAGGCTTTTACTGTGAAGGAGCTGCAGGAAGTGTTGAGTTTGTATTAATAACAAACTACAGTCAGATCACTAAAGGTTTATAAGACAGTCAGACAGGAAAAGCAGTTCATTAGTGTTTCTGAAGCAGGAGAAAAATCCTTTGGATTCCAGACTGATGCTGAACTCAAACAGAAAAGTAGCTGCACTTTTACTGTTTCTGTGACCATCTGAGCTTCTACACAGTGTTGGACACATCTGGAGCTTTTTCATCAGCAACCAGCAAATTATTTTACTTCTAAACAAATGTTTTCACAGAGAGAAGAGGACTCATGCTTCTATAGAGGAGCAGCTGTCCTGCTGTGCTTTGTGTCAGGACGTCCTGAAGGATCCAGTCTCTACCAGCTGTGGACACTGGTTCTGCAGACAGTGCATCAGCTCATACTGGAACCAGTCTGGTTCATCAGGAGACTCCTCCTGTCCCCAGTGTGGAGAAAGATCCAGAACCAGAGCTGGACTGCAGACAGTCAGTCAGAGCAGCTCTGTCCAAAGTAAGACTGAACATCTGTCTGCTGATCTCCTCATTTCTGAAAACAAGACTCGCTTTTTTACTCTCACTGTTGTTCTGTGTATTTTCATCATTATCACATGTTCTACAGCACTGAATTGTTTTTGTGTGAGACATAAAAAGAACCAGTGGGTCTTTTTATTTGGTCTCTCATTGTTTGTTCTTCTTCTGTCAGCAGATGTTGGTCTGCAGGAGGTTTTAGATGAACATAAGATCAGTCTGAGGAGGAGATGTGAATGTGTGACTGAAGGAAGTGATGAAACAGGAAGTGGAACCCTCCTCAACAGGATCTACACTGAGCTCTACATCACAGAGGGACAGAGTGAAGAGGTTAATACCCAACATGAGGTGAGGCAGCTTGAGACAGCTTCCAAGATGAAGACCCTCCATGACACTCCAATCAAGGTCCACGACATCTTTAAAGCCTTACCTGACCAACAGAGACACATCAGAGTGGTTCTGACCAACGGTGTCGCTGGTGTTGGAAAAACCTTCTCGGTGCAGAAGTTCAGTCTGGACTGGGCAGAGGGCTTGGAAAACCAAGATGTCAGTGTGCTGGTTCTGCTTTCGTTCAGGGAGCTGAACTTGATCAAAGATGAGCAGTACAGTCTTCTCACGCTGCTCCATGTTTTCCATCCAACATTACAGAAGGTCACAGCAGAGCAGTTGGCTGTCTGTAAACTTTTGTTCATCTTTGACAGCCTGGATGAAAGCAGACGTTCACTGGATTTCAACAACAGTGAGGTTGTGTCTGATGTCACACAGAAGTCATCAGTCGACGTGCTGCTGACAAACCTCATCAAGGGGAATCTGCTTCCCTCGGCTCTGGTCTGGATAACTTCCAGACCTGCAGCAGCCAATCAGATCCCTCCTACATGTGTCGACAGGGTAACAGAAGTACGAGGCTTCACTGACGCCCAGAAGGAGGAGTACTTCAGGAGGAGGTTCAGTGATGAAGAGCTGTCCAGAAGAATCATCTCCCACATCAAGATATCCAGGAGCCTCCACATCATGTGTCAAATCCCAGTCTTCTGCTGGATCACTGCTACACTTCTGGAGCACATGTTGACTACAGAGCAGAGAGGAGAGCTGCCCAAGACCCTGACTGACATGTACTGACACTTCCTGCTGGTTCAGACCAAGAGGAAGAAGAACAAGTATGATGAGGGACATGGGATCAGTCCACAGGAGCTGATGGAGGCTGACAGGGAAGTTCTTGTGAAGCTGGGGAGGCTGGCGTTTGAACATCTGGAGAAAGGAAACATCATGTTCTACCAAGAAGACCTGGAGCAGTGTGGTCTTGATGTCACAGAGGCCTTGGTGTACTCAGGAGTTTGTACAGAGATCTTCAAAAGAGAGAGTGTGACCTTCCAGAAAACAGTCTACTGCTTTGTTCATCTGAGCATCCAGGAGTTTCTGGCTGCAGTTTACTTCTTCCACTGTTACACCAACAGGGAGAGAAAGGTACTGAAGTGTTTCCTTGAGAAAAAACTAACTCTGGATGACGTTCTGAGTGGAGTCATAGAGAAATCTCTCCAAAGTAAAAATGGTCACCTGGACCTGTTTGTTCGCTTCCTTCATGGCCTCTCTCTGGAGTCCAACCAGAGACTCTTAGGAGGTCTGCTGGGTCAGATAGAGAACAGTCCAGAAATCATCCAGACAGTCATCAACAACCTGAAGGAGAAGAACAGTGATAAAATGTCTCCTGACAGAAGCATCAACATCTTCCACTGTCTGATGGAGATGAAGGACCACTCAGTACATCAGGAGATCCAAGAGTTCCTGAAGTCAGAGAACAGATCAGAGAAACTCTCTGAGATCCACTGCTCAGCTCTGGCCTACATGCTGCAGATGCCAGAGGAGGTTCTGGATGAGTTGGACCTGAAGAAGTACAACTCATCATGGGAAGGACGACTGAGACTGATCCCAGCTGTGAGGAACTGCAGAAAGGCTCAGTAAGTTTAATGTCAAGATGTCTTATTGAATTCTTTATTTTCTGTCCAGAGAGTCTGATGTCAACACACAGTGACATGTCAAATCCTGCTAAAGACAATTCAGTACCAGTTAGATATTCTAGTCTCACATGTCCTCAACTAAGAAGGACAGTGGAGACAGTTTTCCCAAACACACACAGAAGACTCAGAGTGAGCAGAGACAACAAGTCACGTCACTGTGAACCCTGAGTCTCTGTCAGGAGATTTTTGTGAACATCAGCATCTTCAGTCTTTCTTTGCTTGATGGAGGTTTAATCCAAATCCAACAGAAGAACTTTTGCTCTTTAAAACTTGTGCTGAAAAGGTTTTGACAGTCAACATCTTTCACAGCTGATGGTCATTTGTTTCCAGTGGATAAAGTGTCTGCAACATGTTTCTAAAATCTTTTTCTATACAGACACACTTTGATTCTAACATCTGGGATCTGGTGGAACTAACAGATCTTCAAACTGAAAATGACTTTCATGTCATTCTTGCTGTTCTTGTGTTGTTTTCCAACAGTTTCTGAGCTGTTTCACAGTAACAACTGTTGGGTCCATTTTCACCTTTTCTACAACATCTATAATCATTGTTTAAGCTGAGAGAGGATGTGAGGGGACGACATCCTCCCTCATGTAGAATGAATCCAACATCCAGCTCATCATCCTCATTCAGTTAAAGGTTCCCAACAGTGAACATCTGTTCAAATATCCCAACATATCAGAAAAATAACAGACTAAAATCTCACAGATTAGACAGGGTTCAAGTGTTGCAGGTTAAAACATTTCAAATTTGATATTGTTTCTCATCACAGACTTTCTGGCTGTGGACTCTCAGAGACTCACTGTGAAGTTTTGGCTTCAGCTTTAAAGTCCAACCCCTCCCATCTGAGAGAACTGGATCTGAGTGGAAATATCCTGCAGCATTCAGGAGTGAAGCTGCTCTCTGCTGGACTGGATAGTCCACATTGTAGACTGAAGACTCTGAGGTCAGTGTTTTTCTATTTTACATATGAATCCACAATTCGCTACACCAATGTTTTCCTGTGTTTTTCAACTGGTTAGCTCATTGTAAAAATAAGAAATGACCAACATATACGTTTTACAGTGAGGTGACATGTAGCAGCTGTAGTGAACCGAACAGTCACCTGGACACACAAACATTTACTGGGAGCAGGTTGAGGTGGATGGATGGATCAAGAAAACAGGAGGCTGTGACTGAGTCAGCAAGTAAATTCGTTTAAAACCATGAAAGTGTAACAACACCTGGTCATGTTTATTTAGTACTTTGGGATAAAGATTAGTGAAACTTGGTGCCAATAGAGGTGATACCTGCCTCCATATGTGGCAGCTCTGTGTGGACAGACGTCCTGTTGGTCGTATGAGAGGGTAGGAACAAACCACCTATACCACTGTTTTTCAGCATTGTTAGTTCAAATGTCTCCACCTCTACAATGAAAGGAGGAAACTGCATTAAACCTGAATTATGGGACAGTTTGTTCTGAAACTTCACAGACTGTATGTGACACTAGAAAGTGTATAAAGCAAATGAAAAGAAGTTTGAGAAGTTGAATCCATTTTCAGCAGTAAAGTCTTTTACATGAAACACAGAGTGCTGACATGACACCATTGATTAGGACATATCTGATTGTTACTAATGATTTGATCCACATCTTTGATTCTTTACTCAGATTGATGAACTGCAGTTTGTCAAAGATCAGCTGGGATTCTCTGGTCTCAGCTCTGAAGTCCAACCCCTCCCATCTGAGAGAACTGGACCTGAGTGACAACAACCTGCAGGATTCAGCAGTGAAGCTGCTGTGTGGTTTTCTGGAGAGTCCACACTGTAGACTGGAGGCTCTGAGGTCAGTTCACTGACTGTTACTGTTGGAGATTTTCTGTGTTTCATGATCAACTTGTGACTGTGTGATGTGGTTTTTCTTTAGGGGGACCAGCCAGGTCTCTGTCCTGATATTTCAGATTGTGATAGAAGTCAGTTTGGTTAATTTAGTCGACCTTCACAAAGGAAACAGGTTTAAACAATCAGACTTAACATTCAGCCTGTAGCTGCACTGAATGAACAGAAAACACTGAAACCAAACAAGGACAAAAGACACATTTTCAAACTATCATCTTCACATATTGAACCAAAACTGATCCTAAAGTCTTTATCAACAGTCCAACAAAAACCAGAATGGCCCCAAGTCCAAAAGTTCATTCTGGGTTTTTCTTTTCATGTTGATTAATATGATTTGACATTTGTGCTGAACATTTAGCAAATTTTTCATGAAATCATCTGTAATTTGGGATGAAAAGAGTTTTAGTTTTGCTGATTTGCAGGACGGAGACCAGGACCAAGCAAGACCTCTTTACTGGATCAGTTCTGGTTCTTTAAAGTTTGACCCATTTCACTGATGAGTCAAAGTATTGTAGGAAGTTTTTAGTCTGTCAGATGTGATTTGATGTTTGTCTGATAATTCCAGAGGTGAGTGAGGTGAGCAGCATGTTCTGAATCAGTGCTGACATGAATAGGTGTATGAATGTTGTGCTGACATTTGGATGATGTCTGTAGAAGTCTGACATTCTGATGATCCACAATAACACAAGGACAAAGTCCCTCTAACACCATTGATTAGGACAAATCTGATTGTTACTAATGATTTGATCCACATCTTTGATTCTTTATTCAGATTGAGGAACTGCAGATTGTCAGAGATCAGCTGTGATTCTCTGGTCTCAGCTCTGAAGTCCAACCCCTCCCAACTGAGAGAACTGGACCTGAGCTGGAACAATAACCTGCAGGATTCAGCAGTGAAGCTGCTGTGTGGTTTTCTGGAGAGTCCACACTGTAGACTGGAGACTCTGAGGTCAGACACCATTTTTTAGTTGTGTGCTGAGATTAATATGATGTGAAAGTTGTGGTGACACTAAAGTACAGACAGGTTCATGTTTCTGAGGCCAAATCACATTCAAACTATTCAGTGGTTGAAAGTAAGTTTTGAAAGTGTCGACTCTGATTGTAAAGTAGAAAAATCCGATGTAAAAATGTGAAAATGACATTTGATTGTCAGACTTAGAATTGAAGACACTTATAAAGCAGCAAAAGAGAATCAGCTTGGAGCAAATAGAAGGAGGAGAGAAGAATCAGCAGGTTAAGAACAGGACACACAGCACTAAATAGTTGACTGAAGCTAATGAAGAAGCATCTAACTGCCAACTGTGTCAAGAAGCAGAGACAGTTGATCCTGTTTGATTTGAGTGGAATAAATGTAGAGAGGAGCAGCAGAGTGGGATTGGAAGGTGCAGAGAAAAGGAAAGAAATCCTCCAAACATTCCAGTGTGTGAGGACAAAGTTCCTCATCTCTGTCTCTGTCCAGTGTTTGAAGACAGACACAGAAAAACCTTAGTTTGAAGGTTTGATCATTAAGAGCAGACAAGAGGTTGAAGTTTGTGTTTAGCAGAGTTTAGACACTAACATTTCACTAATGATCAGATTGTTGCTTCTGTCTTCACAAAGACAACATGGACTGTCCAAATGAAGAAGAAGAAAGACAGAAATATATTATTGAAGAATCCTGAAAGAAAATCCTGATCTCAGCTCTGATCAGATGATGAAACATTGATGGTTTCAAACAGGAACTTTGTTTCAAAACCTTCATCTTGATTCTTTATTCAGATTGAGTGACTGCAGTTTGTCAAAGATCAGCTGTGGTTCTCTGGTCTTAGCTCTGAAGTTCAACCCCTCCCATCTGAGAGACCTGGAGCTGAGTAACAACAACCTGCAGGATTCAGGAGTGAAGCTGCTGTGTGGTTTTCTGGAGAGTCCACACTGTAAACTGGAGACTCTGAGGTCAGTTCACTGACTGTTACTGTTGGAGATTTTCTGTGTTTCATGAACAACTTGTGACTGTGTGATGTGGTTTTTCTTTAGGGGACCAGCCAGGTCTCTGTCCTGACATTTCAGATTGTGATAGAAGTCAGTTTGGTTCATTTAGTCGACCTTCACAAAAAGATGCAAATTATTATTTTACTATTTGTAGTTTATATTCTCTGAATATTCTTGTATTTAAAATGTTTAATAATTTGATATCAATGACTTTCCCCCTTGGGGACTATTAAAGTCTCATTTCATGTCATCTTAAACATAAGAAGATTCTCTAATATGTCCCCGAGAACGACTTTATTTTTTTCTGGTTTTTAAAGTTTGATCCATTTCACTGATGAGTCAAAGTATTGTAGGAAGTTTTTAGTCTGTCAGATGTGATTTGATGTTTGTCTGATAATTCCAGAGGTGAGTGAGGTGAGCAGCATGCTCTGAATCAGTGCTGACATGAATAGGTGTATGAATGTTGTGCTGACATTTGGATGATGTCTGTAGAAGTCTGACATTCTGATGATCCACAATAACACAAGGACAAAGTCCCTCTAACACCATTGATTAGGACATATCTGATTGTTACTAATGATTTGATCCACATCTTTGATTCTTTATTCAGATTGAGTGGCTGCAGTTTGTCAAAGATCAGCTGTGATTCTCTGGTCTCAGCTCTGAAGTCCAACCCATTCCCATCTGAGAGACCTGGACCTGAGAGGAAACAAGCTGCACGATTCAGGAGTGAAGCCTCTGTTTGGTCTTGTGAATAATCCAGACTATCGACTAACAACTGTGAGGTCAGTGTCAAAGCAAAGATCCAGTATTTCCTGTAAAGCTCCAACCAGACAGCGGAACTAGAGGTGATAACAAACACCAAAACGTCACATAAAGGTTAGCAAGTGCAAAAGTGTCCAGACATAACAAGCCAACAAACCTTCTGATTGACTGTGATGGAAATGTAAACTGACAGAATAAGAAAACACAGTAAATAGTTTAGTTTGCTGTAGATTTAACACTATATCAGTTAAAATGTCACTTTGGCTTTTTTCTAACTTCATTTTTATATTATCAGCAGATTTTTAGGTCACTTAATAGTCACAATGACATTTTAATCTTTAGTCAATTCAACTCTTTTTTTTAGCATATAACAGTGAAATACCTACTTTGTGATTTTCCTGCCTTAAGAGAAGTAGCTCACTTTCACAACTTGAACCTGTTTGATTAGATACATCTGCAGAGCTGGAAGGTGACAAATCAAGAGCAGAGCAAATGGTCACAGCAGCAAGAGTAGAATCTGATATTAGGGTTGATTATTTGGCTGAAAACTGCATGTTATGAGACAGTTTGCTCTATTATTTTGTCCACCACATTAAGTATGTCAGTGAGGACTGGCTACATAACAACATCTCCTGTCTGCACCACAGTTCAACAGCAGCACAAAACAGCCTCCACAACTGAATCAACTCCTCTGAGTGAGTGTTGTCAGATGGAGTTAAGGATTAACATTGACTTTACCTGAGCTGTCTGCTTCCTCTTTGCTGCAGACAGGGACACTTGGCTGAGCTCTGTCCTTGCTTAGACTCAGAGAGAAGAAGCTGCTCCACAAGTTTATTTTCTTATTCCTTAATCTCAGTGGTGTCTTGAAGAATTGTTGTCCCATGATTTCAGAACACAGTTATTCATGCTCTAGTTAATTTTTTAAGACAGAAATTAACTAGTGAGCTGCACTGTGAGGTAACTTTCTTTATTTCCCAAAATAGACCTAGAAACACTGATCTCCTCTCTTCTCTCTCGTTCTCTCTACAGGTGGAAGTGATGATCTGTGATGGAAAATCAAGTCGGATTAAATGATTGGATTTTACTCTGAGCATTTTACCCAGTTATAATGGCAACTCGTACTCACTGTACTTTTGAAATTTTGTTCAAACTTTGTCTCATATCCATGTTTTGTCTTAAAGTGTTTGCAGAACTGCTCCAAGGTCAGTTATTGTCTAACAGCAGATCATCCCACACTGTAGTGACCCAGAGTCACTTCATGATCACATGCGCCCTTTTCTCCATAAAAGGAGAAAAGTGCTGGGAGCAGTAGCCTGAGGGTGGAGAATGTTCTGCTCAGTAACAGAAAGTTATAAAACTAATGTGTGATGAATGAAGTTTAGAACTGCATAGTTCTAATAGTTGAAACTCTGTCAATGTTCTTCTCTCTTGCAAGATAATAAAACCCTAAAAGACGTCCTGGATGTTGAAGCTTCTTTACTGATTACACTGGAGGTGTCTAAGACCAGATATGGTCATTTTTGCCATGACATGATGTCTGTGTGTTCAGAGTAGCATGTTTGTCCTGATGATCCAGATGTTGCAGCAGCAGCAGCATGTTGTGTGGAGTGGAGAGGAGAGCTTCATCCAGCAGTGACTGACAGAGGAATCAGAAGAAGTGGAGATGACTCTCAGTGCTGCAGTCTGAACTGCTCTGTGGATGTGGATCTGCTCTGCTGCTGCTCTGCTGCTGCTCTGTCCTTCTACACTCCTCCACCGTCCACCTGGATTTGACTTTGTCTTTTTTGATTCCTTCATATCTTCTGAAGCCAAAGTGATTCTGCAGATCAGTTGTGTTGATAAAAACAGCAGCTGATATGATTCTGCTCTGTTTCATCTTTCCATTGTGATTCTGGTCCATCCAGATCTTCACCATGTTGTATAGAATACAATACAGGAACATTTCTCTCAGTTTCTGTTCACCTCACTAAACTGCAGCGTGTACAGTGTATTATTAGTATTAATATTCTTCACTAGATGCCACTCTGGATCAGTGTATTTTCTATTTTGGACATGTTCCATTCTTCTGGAGTCCTTTTGAGCTCTCACTCAGCACCAACAAAGTTTGTTCCCTTGTCTGAATGTATTTCCAAAACCTGACCTCTTGTAATAAAGCATCGAAGAGCATTAATAAACGAGTCCGTGACCAATGACGCTGCCACCTCTATATGGACAGCTCGGGTAGCCAGACATGTTAATATAACACTATATCTTTATGCAGTTGTTCTTCCTTATTTAATAATAAAAGGACCAAAGCAATCAACTCCTGTTCTGGTAAATGGTGGGTCATCAGGAGATCTGCCATTTGTTGCTACCCAGTTGCTCTGTGTAGTTGCAGGTTCTACACATAGATAGAATCTTTCTGATTGCAAAGTTTGCATTTGGTATCCAGTATCTTTGATGTCAAGTAAACAAAACATGCTTGGGATTACAATGGCCTACCTTTTAGTGAATGTCCGGCAAGCCATAGGCAACAGTGGAGAGGAAAAACTCCCTTTAACGGAAGAAACCTCCAGCAGAACCAGGCTCAGGGTGGGCGGCCATCTGCCTTGACCGGTTGGGGTGAGTGGAAAGTGGCGAGAGAAAAGAAAAAAGCAACAAAAACAACAACAAAACATCGGGCAGGTTGGTAGGACCAGTAGCTGAACACTAGAAGACACACAGCTTCAAAGCCGGGGACACCTGCAGAAAGGGACAGAGAGATGGGGACAGAGGAGGACAAAGACATCTACGGGAGAAAACACACAGAGTTAATGTGGTACAGTGGTGACAATTGTGGGGTGAGAGGAGAGGAGAGATGGTCAAGAGGAGGAAAGGAGCTCAGTGCATTGGGGGGGTGGGTCCCCCAGCAGTCTAAGCCTATGGCAGCATAACTATAACTAACTATATGCTTTATTAAAGAGGAAGGTTTTAAGCCTAGACTTAAAAGTAGAGAGGGTGTCTGCTTCCCGAATCTGAACTGGGAGCTGGTTCCACAGGAGAGGAGCTTGATAGCTAAAGGCTCTACCTCCCATTCTACCTTTGGAAATTCTGGGAACCACAAGTAGGCCTGCATTCTGAGATCGAAGTGGTCTACTGGGATGATATGGTGCTATGAGATCTTCTATATATGATGGAGCCTGACCATTCAGAGCTTTATATGTAAGAAGAAGGGTTTTAAATTCTATTCTAAATTTAATGGGAAGCCAATGGAGAGAAGCTAGTGAAGGTGAAATATGATCTCTTGCTAGTTCCAGGCAGCACTCTTGCTGCAGCATTTTGGATTAATTGCAGGCTCTTTAGTTACTGGGGCATCCTGAAAGTAGGGAATTACAGTAGTCCAACCCAGAGGTAACAAATGCATGGACCAGTTTTTCAGCATCATTTTCAGACAGGATGCTCCTAATTTTGGCAATGTTCCGTAGGTGGAAGAAGGCTGTTCTAGAGATTTGTTTTATATGTGAGGTAAAGGACAAATCCTGGTCAAACATAACTCCAAGGTTCCTCACCGCAGTACTGGAGGCCAGACTTATGCCATCTACAGTAACTATATTGTTAAACAGCATATTTCTCATCTTTTTAGGCCCATAGAGAATAATTTCAGTTTTGTCTGAATTTAGAAGTAGGAAATTGTAGGACATCCAGGTCTTTATGTCTTTTAGACATGCTTTGAGTTTGACTAATTGGTTAGTATCTTCTGGTTTCAAAGATAAATAGAGCTGGGTATCATCTCCAAAGCAGTGGAAGTGTATGGAATGTTTCCTAATAAATTTGCCTGAAGGTGACATTTACAGA
The DNA here is from genome assembly GCF_033026475.1 of Channa argus. Lineage (NCBI taxonomy): Eukaryota > Metazoa > Chordata > Actinopteri > Anabantiformes > Channidae > Channa > Channa argus. The sequence continues at coordinate 993,198 of NC_090199.1, forward strand.
TTGAAAAGTATTGGTCCTAACACAGAGCCCTGTGGAAGATATGATTTAAACCAATGCAGTGTGGTTCCTTTAATCCCAAATCCATGTTCCAGTCTTTGTAATAAAATGTTGTGGTCAATGGTGTCAAGGGAAAACTAGGCTCAACAGAACTATGGCTCTTAGTCAGCCTGGCTACAGTGCTGAACAGAAACCGGGGGTTGTTCTTGTTTTCTTCTATAAATGATGAATAATATGCTGTTGTGGCATCACTGAGCTTTTTTTGTATATTTTTAAACTGTTTTTCCAGGCTAAATGAGATTCTTCTAAATTTCTGGAACGTCACTTCCTTTCTAACTTTCGTGTTTCCTGTTTTAAGTTGCGTGTTTGTGAACTATACTATGGAGATCGCCTCTGATGGTTTACTGCCTTCTTTTTCAGAGGGGCAACACTATTGTCAAGTAAATAATCTATTTGTGCAGGAGAAACATTAAGGAGACATATGGTGAAGCAAATGATGAAAGAATAATTTCTTTAAATTTGTTTACAGCTTTTTCACTTAAGCATCTGCTATAGTGGAATTTTTACATAGTCTCTATGGGGCAAATAGCAGTGTGGTTAAGATCATAACATTCAGCAAAATAATAATATTCCCTGGGTGAAAAATTAGAATCCATAACAGCTGCATTTTGTCTGTTGGTAACGTCAGATTCTATAAATATCTCGGGCTGTTTATACCTGTGGATGTTGTCGGGTGTTGGAGCGGAGGATGCAGGACAGGTGAGCACATCGAAGCCACAGGTGTTTTCAATGGTCAGTCAGTCTCCGGAGACTGAGACGCTGTGGACAATGTTCTCAGTCAACATCCGTGATCCCAGAAAGTTCGGGTGCAGTCCGTCTTGTTTGAAGTACTGAGGACGATCCCAGAAAAGATTGAAATTGTCCACGTAAAACAGTCCGTGTGCGGAGACTTGTGGTTGAAGCCATGTGTGCAGGCTGAGGAGTCTGGAGAACCAGCCAACACCGCGACCCAGCGTGGGAATTGGGCCGGAAATGAAGAACCGTCTGTCGTGGAAATTCTCCAGTGAGTTGAAAAATGACACGAAGTCACGTTTCAGCAACTCAGACTGTTGGCGTTTGGTGTCATTTGTGCCAACGTGTATCACTACTTTTGTTGCTGTAGGATGTTTTTCTATCAGGTTTAGAATTTTCTCCACTATGTCAGTGACTGTGGCTCCAGGAAAGCAAAACGTTTTAGCTGATTTTAAGCGGACTTCTCTAACGATGGAGTCGCCAATAATTAGCATGGTCGGACCGGGAGGACGGTGCGGTCGAGAGGTGCGCCGAGGAGGAGCATGTGGATTCCTCTCTGGAGGCACAGTGTTGGTGGTGGTGGCACGTCTGGTCTGGCGAGGCCCTGGCAGCATGGGAGCCCGCGGGAGGTGGAGCCGTGTGGTATCTCACGGGGAAGGGAGTCAACCGCCGCCGGGGAAGTCGGACCTCAAGAACAGTGAAACTGTTATCCACCTGGACCGGGGAAGGTGGTCGAATGGACTGATTGAGATGACTTAGTTTTGAATTTCTACATAAAGTTGAGTTGAACTGAAGTAGGACCGTGACTGTGTGGACACGCAGGTTAAGAAGCTGCTTCCTCACTGTCAGTGCATGGAAACACTGGATCATCATAGTAATAACCAACATGTGATCTGCCACTAGAGGTCACTGCTGCATCAGCTTACACCTGGAGACATCAGATAAAGAAACATGTGAACAAAGAGAAATGTGTTTCTGAAACTCCATTGGTTCCTGTTTGCAGCCTCAACATTTGGGCCGATCAAAAAACCACAGATGGTCTACTGTTACTCAGATAAACTACATTACCATAAGTATGTGGACATTTCTGCACACAGCCTTTAGTGTAAATTTGGTCTGTTATCAGTCACGTCCTCCTCACGTCCTCTCACTCTGTAGGTGAGAGTCAGGGACTGGTTCATGGATTACAGTAGTTCAGTTTGTTGGACAAAGAAGTCTGTGTTAGTGTGTCTGGAACTTTTTTTAAGGTGATTGAAAAGCATATTTGGTGACAGACCCACATGAGGCTTAAAATTCAGTTCTGAATCAAAGATGACACCAAGGTTTCAGGTCTGTTGGCTTGAGGACAGTTCAAGACTATTTAAGTTTGGTACCAGTTCCTCTTTGTGAGCCTTTGAACCAATAACTAAAATCTCAGGTTTGTTCTGGTTAATTTGCAAAAGGTTCTGTGACATCCAGATGTCTATACGTCGATTTACATAAATTGTCTTATTTTGTGGAATTCAGATTTAAAAGCGTGTACAGAGAATTTATGCTGATGCGTCTTCCCCCCACAGGTTGGACAGACCAATACTCTTTCTATAATTTGTGGTGCGCAAGAATTGTGTAAAATAAAATGATCCCACATTCTTTGAGCATCACACATTAAAGGTTGAGTGTCACATAAAGCAAGAAACAAGCAATGAAAAGACACATAAACACAGGTTGAAGTAAAACTTACTAGTGGACAGAAAGTAAAGCAGGTCTGAAACCCTGAAGGACAAATGGACAGAAAAATCAAAGAGACAGTTGTAGACTTTAATCGTGACAACTATTCTAATATTAAAATGATATTTAAACTATGGGGAACTGATTGAGCATCATTTTAACAAACATTATATAAAGACTCGTATTACTCATAGTAATTTTACATATGATTTGATATGACTTTGTTTTTGATGTTAGTATAGTTTTTATTGTCTGTTTACAGGCCTCATGCAGTTAGATGCTGTTGAACTGCTCCTCAACGCAAAAGTCTAATGAGCCAATCACAGGCCAGCAACTCACTGCATTAACACTAAAGTTCACAGTGAGCATCAAAATGGGAGGAAATGTGATTGAAGTGACTTTGAATGTGACACGGTGGTTGATGCTGGACACAGTATTTCAGAAACTGTTGATTCACACAAAACCATCTCTAGGGTTCACAGAGAACCATCTGAAAAAGAGAAAGTATCCAGTGAGCAGCAGTTCTCTGGGTGACAAGGTCATGTTGATGTCAGAGGTCAGAGTTGAATGGCTGGACTGCTTCAAGATGATAGAAAGGCAACAGTGACTGAATTAACTGCTAGTTCTGACTGAGGTGGACACAACATGTCAGCTGTTACATTCAGATGGTTGGTCACAATTTAGCATGAACAACATGAAGCTTGGATCTATGTTGCCTTTGCATCAACAGTTCAGGCTGCCAGTGGTTTAATGATGGGGGGAAATTTTCTTGGCTCACTTTGATCCTTTGTACCTACCAAGCATCATTTAAACCTCAGTGGACCCAGCTTCTGATGGCTACTTCCAGCAGGATCACGCACCGTGTCACAAAGCTCAGATCATCTCAAACTGGTTTCTTGACATTAACACTGAGTTCACCATCAGTTCAAACAGTCACTTCATGTCAGTGCAGTTTTTGCTAACACACCCTCTTAAAGATGACTAACACATCAGGCTGTGTGTTAAAGTCCAACTTTAGTTTTTGGGTTTTTTTGCTGGACAGGAACTAAACAGTATTTTGCCCAAAGAATGAAGAGAAACATCAAACTCACACATTTTTGCTGATCATCTTCTTCCAACAGCAGCAGCATCAGGATGGAACTGACACATGCAGCAGATGGAAACTACAAAGTAACACATTTGATGTTTGTGGCAGATTTAGGACTTTGATGGACAATTTGCTTCTGACCACAACAACAAATACACACAGACTGTGTCCTCTGGGAGGATGGTGTCACTCATCCAGAACAATCTAACAGTTGTTTGTCTTCATGCATCAATTAACCCAACGTCACGTCTTTAACCCTTTTAGTTTTCCTCATCTTCATTTATAGTGTGTGTCATATGTTGTACAATTAAACTGTTTGTAGTCGATTTCTCTTTGGATTCTTGTTTGACAAACAAGGAATCATCTGTGAAACTGTTCAAACTGGACATCAGTGTCTCATAACCTGTCTCACAATATGTCCTCTTGCCTTTTTGCCTCCTGTCTTAACATTGCTGGTCCTGGATTTCTGTATCTATCTGAGCCTCTGCCTACACTTGTCAGTCCTAAATCTCCTGCCTCATATTTCAGATGTGAACTGGATAAAAATGTTGGGACTTGGACCTGGATAGTGTCCATTAATATTGGACTGGATCTGGAATTGGATTTGGACTGATTGGACACTGATTTGGATTTGGACTGTTCTCCCTTTGTTGGATGGGCAGCAGTCCCCTGTCCTCTGTCCACTCTCAGCAGAAAGTCTGCTCAGTCCTCAGATAACATTTATCCTCTGTGTTGGATGTGAAATCTTGATGAGCTGAACACATGTGATCCATGGTCCTAGCTGTCTGACAGGGTCTTTGTACTGTGTATGTATCAGGGACCTAGCAGAGGACTGAGAGGACAGGAACATGGACTCAGTCCACCAGAGTCTGGGAGTCTTTTGAATGCATCAACTCCCTTCCTCATCCTCTTAAACTTATTGGACTATATGTCCGAGTTCGTCAACATGATCCAGTCAATAATTCTATGATCAGTGAATCCTTCACTTGCTCTCGTGTAACCTGGACTGATTTGGAGCTTTAGTCGTGTCAGAAACTAACGCTACATGTTTGTGAGATTCACTTCCATGTGTTGCTGGTGGGTCAGTATCAAATGATCTGAGCAGCAGCTTCAAATCCCAACTATAACAGTGGAAAGTTTTATGAAAACTTCCTGATTCTGTCCACAACCACCTGCAGCTACACACCTGCCATTGATGTTTTCTCTGAACTGATCTCAGTGTTGGACTGTTGTTGGTCAGTGGAATAAAAAATATAAAAAATACATGAGCCAGACACACGGCTCCACTGGATGTTGGCTGATGTCAGTTACTGTAACTTTACTGTGAATCTCGTGCAGGCTGATTTCCAAAGAAATGCAGATTCAGAGAACTTTCAGGAACGTTCGACAAATGTGAGCACAAATCTATTGAAGTAATTTGGTGCATTAATTATTTTTACATTTATTTTATGATTCACAAATGTAAATATAGTTTTGTGCAGTATTAATAAATGAACACAAAGTCAATCTCTCAAGTACAAAACTTGTTTTACTAGTACAAATCTTAAAATACTCATTTGTGGATCCAATACTGTTGGTACAAATCCTCCCATCCTCAGAGTTTTCTTGCACTGTCCTCCCATGTGTGGAGGAATAATCTGTGTGTATCTGTCAATCATCGCTGCTCCTCCAGCCAATCACAGAGCAGTGACATTTAACCTCTGACATTTCCATGGTAACAAGATGCAGCTAACAGATGCTAACACGTCCTGTGGCTACGGTGCAAGTTAGTCTGTGTTTATGTCAGGTCTAAGCACCTAGAACATTTAAAAATAACATGCAAGGAAAGAAAGACAAAGGCGTTATTCAGTTTTACTCATGAGGAGAACAAGCATAGATGCAAGACAGTAACATCTCCTACTCGCTCTGAAATGCACCTATGTTGCTGCCTCTTTTTATTCAGTTTAGGGAGGTTTCCTGATACATTCCTTTCTAAAGGGAGAGGGATCACACAGCATTGCACCAAGATAACACTTTGAAATTAAAACAAAGTTCAACGTCGTGTCTGCAGGTGGATGTGGTTTTTTATCTAGCAACTCCTCTCAGAGAGGTTTCCGAAAGGTCCGTGGGATGTGTCTCCTGTTTTTCTCCTAAAGCAGAAATGTTAGTTAGACACACACATGCACATACTGTTTATTAAACAAAGAATATATAAAACTTAAGCTGGCCACTTAAGAAAATACAGAAAATGAGATAACTTTATATACATTTATTCCAACAGTTTAACAAACCATAAAAAATATTTTTATGGTTTAATTTATAAGAACACTCAGTGTTGGTCTCACTGTCTGTGTGCTGATTGTGGACGATATGAATCATTTAGCTGTTAGCTACAGTTAGCCGCAGTCAGCCTCTAGCTAGCTGCTAACTAGCATTAGCTGCTGTGACTGTGTCTGAACAGAGAGAAATCCAGTGGATGTTCTGTTCAAAACTTGAAAAATAAAATTTTGAGTTGCTTTTAAGAGTTCTAACTAACAAAATGTCAAAACCAAGCAACAGGGAATAAGATTTCTCAAGTTATTTTATTATAATTTCCCAAAAAGTTCCTGTCCCAACACTAAATGAAACTAACTTTTATTATGTGTGATAATGAAAAATCAGCAAGTTAGTATCAGTCTTTTTACACATTTATTTGAGATTAGAGGTAAATTGCTCTTGTTCATCTGTCAAATCACAGTTTAGCTTTAGAGACACTGTCAGTCCCTACGTCCTTTCCCTGGTGCTTTTGTTTAGGGGTTGGTGTGGGGGACACTTTGAAGGTCTCAAATAGTGACCAATGATTTGTCCTGCAGCTCTGACTGTCCACAGGTTCATCACAGTCTTGTATGAGGCCGATAACATTTGTGTTTTGTGCAAAGTTTAGGACCTTAACAGTCGGGTTATTCAGTGGTGGAAAGTAACGTAGTACAAGTACTTTATTACTGTACCTAAGTACATTTTTTAATTAGATTTAATTATGGCTACTTTGACTTTTACTCTAATCAAAGTTGTTACATTTTTTAAAAAGAAAACTAATCATTAGAGAGACAGACACAGTGTCTCCTTCCATGATCTTAATTTAAAAAAAAGACCAACCAGAACACGGAACCAAAGGTCTTCTGGACTTTGTTCCTCAGCACCTGAACTCTGCTGCAGATCTCTGTTTTCCTCCTACAGCTCTGATGCTGCCACCAAATCACTCAGTCATGTGGACTTCATTTGTTCATGAAGTTCAGCAAAAATGAAAAATGTGCTGTAGTGAAACAAACTTTACTAATAACAACGACCCTTTAACACCATCAGACCATAGTTGTTTTTCTGTGTAACAGTTATTTTACAGCAGTTCCAGTCTGTGTTTAAAACCTGTATTTAGATTCTGTGAAATATCACTAAGTTACACTTGGACAGTTTGTAGTCTGCATGTCTCTCTGCCCTGGATCCTGGGCTGGTCCTGAATACATCCTGAGTCCGTCTGTACTTTCTGTCTTCATGCACATTGTTAATTACAGTAGTTGAGGATTATTAAGTGTCGACCCAACGACACTGCAGAGCAACAAAAACTGAAATGGTTCATATCTGTGGATCCACGTTACCAAGCTTATATCAGACAGTCTGTAGAACCTGGAGACCTGGAGATCCAGCTGTCAGAGCATCTGTCTGCTGTGTCCCCAAGACTCCATTAGCCAGGACATGTCACATGATGACCTGACTTCAGGTAAAAGGTCATGTGACATAAACTTTATAGAAAACTAAAATATTATTAATTGTTAACTTGGTAAAGACAAGCTGGGTTCACACCTGTCACATGGACACAACTAAAACAGGTAAAGTCACCTGACTTCCTGTTAATGGAGGGGGAGGAGCCACTGGAACTGAAAGTGTTGAGTTAGTTCAGACTCCAGTTAGAGTGGACAGAGCAGGAGGAGGAGAAGTGAAGACTGAGGCAGAGTGTTAATCCAACATTATTCTCATTTTGCTGTCAAAGTCTCTGAGTCACTTTTGTCCCTGTGGACTTTAGAGGACACATCACACACTGTCTACTTGTGTCCAAACAAAGACACTGAGAGAAAAGGAGGAGAATCAAACTGTGTGTGTCACTTCCTGTTGTCTCAGTTTTATGAAGCCAACAGTTTGATTCATGTGTGAAAAGCAAATCCTGATTGTGTGAATAATAAGATTAAAGCTGAACTAACTCTGGCTGGTTTTATTCCACTGAGCTAATGTGTGTTTGTGTGTGTTACTTCCTGGTGTCTCAGTCTGTCTCAGGGTGGGACTGAAGTGAACAGACGTGTTTCTCCTGATTCCTTTTCTCAGCTCAGTCTCACTGGTTTATCTCTCAGTCTGACTGAGGTTTAGAAGATGAGTGTTTGTGTGGAGGAAGAGGAGAACAGAGTAGAGTCTGCAGGATCCAGATGTGTGTCTGTGAAGAGGGACCTGTCCAAAGATGATCATCCAGTCCTCAGTCCTGAAACTGGACCCTCAGACACAAAGTAAGAGAACTGCTCCAAACTGTGAAACCTCCTGATGATCTGCAGCAGCAGCAGTTTGTGTTTAGAGCAACAGAAATGACTTTAATCAGAGAATTTATCAGTGATTGATGTGATCTGAAGAAAAACTTGTTGGTGTTTGCAGAGCTCAGAACCACAGACAGAGAGCAGAGTCTCCAGTGTCCAGCTGTCTGTCTATGAAGAGTGACTGGTCCAAAGATTCTCCTCCAGACTTCAGTCCTGAACCTGGACCCTCAGACACAAAGTAAGAGACAGTTTCTACTGTAAACTGACCTGATGAAGATGATTCATTGAGGACAAAATGTTCTGTTCAAAGATTTATATTCAGGATACAGAACTATTAGTGCAGATACTGGTTCAGACTAAGATGGATCTTAGTCTGGGTTTTATATCCACAAACTACTGATGGTGTTTCTGTAGTAAAACACCTGAGAACCTCCATGTCAGGAGTTAGTTAGAGCCTGACCCCTAACAGACATCTGTGGTCAGTTCTCATGGAAAAGTTCTCTGTGAACAGAAAAGAGACAGAAAATGGTCAAATACAGATTTAATCTGATTTTCTTGTTCAGAATTTTTGTTTTACATTTATTCCTTTTGATAGTTTGATAATTTGATAGTTGACAATAGACAGAGACAGAAAACAGAACAGGAACCATCTGGACTTGAACATGTGACCCCACTGTTACCTACTGTGTGTCTAAAGTCCAATTTATACATCTCCCTCGATAAACATAAACGTCGACGTGGACACAAGCACAGACTGATTTATGGGTAACTGTAGGTCACAGACATCTCCCACATCTCAACAACACGTTGTTCAGGGCGTCAAACACACTGACTGTCAGGATTGAAACAGGAATAGAACCAGAAAGACGACCGGAAAATAGGAAACGTACCGTTTATACATGTCTAGATGTTCACACTAATTTGATGTAATATTTAAATATGTTGTTTAATAAATTTTGTTCATTTCTATAAAATTCATTTTGTTTTCAGTGTATTTTGAGATATGTATTTTAACTTATGACTTTTTGTGTCCAAAATGGAAAATGAAAAAAGGGAAAATAAAAGTCTTGGTTTGATATCATACTATACTTCACATGGGACACAAACTATTTAGTTAATGAAAATTTACCATTTGGTTATTGAAATGACTTCCTGTTATCTCTGAAAATATTTATAGTTTTATTCCATAACAACAAAGGACAGGACATTGTAGTTCTCTATGTCTATCAAATACATCACATCCTCATCTGAGCAATGAATTCAAAAATCATGAAAAACTCCAGAGGCTTCACATAGTTTCTCTTGTCATTGTAATTTTGTGCTCTCTACTTCTGTGACACTCAATTCACTAGACCACAACTTAGCAGAACATCCTGCCAAAGAACTATTCCTGCAGGGAGGTTGCAATCCACAGACGCTGACTGACTCTATACTGTCCCCTTGTGGACACATACGTGCATCTACGTGTGGATACAAAAGACAAATGTGCAAACGTATCAGAGCGTTGGTCCATGTCGATGTTTAACTGTATCAATGAAAAAGCATAATTCCGGCTTTAGACGGCTGGTCTACCACAGTTTGTAGAACACTTCTAAGCTCAGTTCAGACCTAACTAACCCAAGCTGAGCTGCTCACAGTGACTCTAAAACAGTAAAGGACACAATCAGTTCTCTTTAATTGAAGGCTTTTACTGTGAAGGAGCTGCAGGAAGTGTTGAGTTTGTATTAATAACAAACTACAGTCAGATCACTAAAGGTTTATAAGACAGTCAGACAGGAAAAGCAGTTCATTAGTGTTTCTGAAGCAGGAGAAAAATCCTTTGGATTCCAGACTGATGCTGAACTCAAACAGAAAAGTAGCTGCACTTTTACTGTTTCTGTGACCATCTGAGCTTCTACACAGTGTTGGACACATCTGGAGATTTTTCATCCACAACCAGCAAATTACTTTACTTCTAAACAAATGTTTTCACAGAGAGAAGAGGACTCATGCTTCTATAGAGGAGCAGCTGTCCTGCTGTGCTTTGTGTCAGGACGTCCTGAAGGATCCAGCCTCTACCAGCTGTGGACACTGGTTCTGCAGACAGTGCATCAGCTCATACTGGGACCAGTCTGGTTCATCAGGAGACTCCTCCTGTCCCCAGTGTGGAGAAAGATCCAGAGCTGGACTGCAGACAGTCAGTCAGAGCAGCTCTGTCCAAAGTAAGACTGAACATCTGTCTGCTGATGTCCTCATTTCTGAAAACAAGACTCACTTTTTTACTCTCACAGTTGTTCTGTGTATTTTCATCATTATCACATGTTCTACAGCACTGAATAGTTTTTGTGTGAGACATAAAAAGAACGAGTGGGTGTTTTTGTTTGGTCTCACATTGTTTGTTCTTCTTCTGTCAGCAGATGTTGGTCTGCAGGAGGTTTTAGATGAACATAAGATCAGTCTGAGGAGGAGATGTGAATGTGTGACTGAAGGAAGTGATGAAACAGGAAGTGGGACCCTCCTCAACAGGATCTACACTGAGCTCTACATCACAGAGGGACAGAGTGAAGAGGTTAATACCCAACATGAGGTGAGGCAGCTTGAGACAGCTTCCAACATGAAGACCCTCCATGAGACTCCAATCAAGGTCCACGACATCTTTAAAGCCTTACCTGACCAACAGAGACACATCAGAGTGGTTCTGACCAACGGCGTCGCTGGTGTTGGAAAAACCTTCTCGGTGCAGAAGTTCAGTCTGGACTGGGCAGAGGACTTGGAAAACCAAGATGTCAGTGTGCTGGTTCTGCTTTCGTTCAGGGAGCTGAACTTGATCAAAGATGAGCAGCACAGTCTTCTCACGCTGCTCCATGTTTTCCATCCAACATTACAGAAGGTCACAGCAGAGCAGCTGGCTGTCTGTAAACTTTTGTTCATCTTTGACGGCCTGGATGAAAGCAGACGTTCACTGGATTTCAACAACAGTGAGGTTGTGTCTGATGTCACACAGACGTCATCAGTCGACGTGCTGCTGACAAACCTCATCAAGGGGAATCTGGTTCCCTCGGCTCTGGTCTGGATAACTTCCAGACCTGCAGCAGCCAATCAGATCCCTCCTACATGTGTCGACAGGGTAACAGAAGTACGAGGCTTCACTGACGCCCAGAAGGAGGAGTACTTCAGGAGGAGGTTCAGTGATGAAGAGCTGTCCAGCAGAATCATCTCCCACATCAAGACATCCAGGATCCTCCACATCATGTGTCACATCCCAGTCTTCTGCTGGATCACTGCTACAGTTCTGGATCACATGTTGACTACAGAGCAGAGAGGAGAGCTGCCCAAGACCCTTACTGACATGCACTTACACTTCCTGATGGTTCAGACCAAGAGGAAGAAGAACAAGTATGATGAGGGACATGAGACCAGTCAACAGGAGCTGATGGAGGCTGACAGGGAAGTTCTTGTGAAGCTGGGGAGGCTGGCGTTTGAACATCTGGAGAAAGGAAACATCATGTTCTACCAAGAAGACCTGGAGCAGTGTGGTCTTGATGTCACAGAGGCCTTGGTGTACTCAGGAGTTTGTACAGAGATCTTCAAAAGAGAGAGTGTGATCTTCCAGAAAACGGTCTACTGCTTTGTTCATCTGAGCATCCAGGAGTTTCTGGCTGCAGTTTACTTCTTCCACTGTTACACCAACAGAAAGAGACAGGTACTGGAGAGTTACCTGAAAGGCTTCAAACAAAGCACTTCAAAACCAAAACAAGAGTCTGTATTAAAGAAGATTTCTACCTTTTTTAGAAACAGTGATACTTATGTTCCTCCCCTGAATGACTTCCTGAGTGAAGCCATGGAGAAATCTCTCCAAAGTAAAAATGGTCACCTGGACCTGTTTGTTCGCTTCCTTCATGGCCTCTCTATGGAGTCCAACCAGAGACTCTTAGGAGGTCTGCTGGGTCAGATAGAGAACAGTCCAGAAATCATCCAGACAGTCATCAACAGCCTGAAGAAGATGAACAGTGATAAAATGTCTCCTGACAGAAGCATCAACATCTTCCACTGTCTGATGGAGATGAAGGACCACTCAGTACATCAGGAGATCCAAGAGTTCCTGAAGTCAGAGAACAGATCAGAGAAACTCTCTGAGATCCACTGTTCAGCTCTGGCCTACATGCTGCAAATGTCAGAGGAGGTTCTGGATGAGTTGGACCTGAAGAAGTACAACACATCAGAGGAGGGACGACGGAGACTGATCCCAGCTGTGAGGAACTGCAGAAAGGCTCAGTAAGTTTAATGTCAAGATGTCTTATTGAATTCTTTATTTTTTGTCCAGAGAGTCTGATGTCAACACACAGTGACATGTCACATCCTGCTAAAGACAATTCAGTACCAGTGAGATATTCTAGTCTCACATGTCCTCAACTAAGAAGGACAGTGGAGACGGTTTAGACTAGTGACTAGTTTTCCCAAACACACACAGAAGACTCAGAGTGAGCAGAGACAACAAGTCACCTCACTTTGAACCCTGAGTCTCTGTAAGGAAACAAAACTGGAAATTTCATGTCCTCATGTACTGATACATGTCCTAAAGGACATCTGACACAATCAATGACCTGTGATCCATAAAATTCCACCACAACCTGATGAAGCTGAAGCCTCAGTGTTAAAGACAAACACTTTACACACATATAGAATAGAAAAACAGAGACTACAGCTTTTTTTCAGCACTTTGATCAAATCTACTTTTGTGAACATCAGCATCTTCAGTCTTTCTTTGCTTGATGGAGGTTTAATCCAAATCCAACAGAAGAACTTTTGGTCTTTAAAGTTTCTGCTGAAAAGGTTTTGACAGTCAACATGTTTCACAGCTGATGGTCATTTGTTTCCAGTGGATAAAGTGTCTGCAACATGTTTCTAGAATCTTTTTCTATACAGACACACTTTGATTCTAATATCTGGGATCTGGTGGAACTAACAGACCTTCAAACTGAAAATGTCTTTCATGTCATTCTTGCTGTTCTTGTGTTGTTTTCCAACAGTTTCTGAGCTGTTTCACAGTAACAACTGTTGGGTCCATTTTCACCTTTTCTACAACATCTATAATCATTGTTTAAGCTGAGAGAGGATGTGAGGGGACGACATCCTCCCTCATGTAGAATGAATCCAACATCCACCTCATCATCCTCATTCAGTTAAAGGTTCCCAACAGTGAACATCTGTTCAAATATCCCAACATATCAGAGAAATAACAAACTAAAATCTCACAGATTACACAGGTTTCAAGTTTTGCAGGTTCAAACACTACAAATTTAATATTGTTTCTCATCACAGACTTTCTGGCTGTGGACTCTCAGAGACTCACTGTGAAGTTGTGGCTTCAGCTTTAAAGTCCAACCCCTCCCATCTGAGAGAACTGGATCTGAGTGGAAGCAACCTGCAGGATTCAGGAGTGAAGCTGCTCTCTGCTGGACTGGAGAGTCCACAATGTAGACTGGAGACTCTGAGGTCAGTGTTTTTCTCTTGTACATCTTAAATCCACAACTGTCAATACCAATGTTTTCCTGTAAATTCCAAGTGGTTAGTTCATTGTAAAAATCAGGAAAAAATGACCAACGTATACGTTTTACAGTGAGGTGACGTGTAGCAGCTGCAGTGAACATAACAGTCACCTGGACACACAAACATTTACTGGGAGCAGGTTGAGGTGGATGGATGGGTCAAGAAAACAGGAGGCTGTGACTGAGTCAGACAGTAAATTCATTTAAAACCATGAAAGTGTAAAAACACCTGGTTATGTTTATTTAGTACTTTGGGATAAAGATTAGTGAAACTTGGTGCCAATAGAGGTGATACCTGCCTCCATATGTGGCAGCACTGTGTGAACAGACGTCCTGTTGGTCGTATGAGAGGGTAGGAACAAACCGCCTATACCACTGTTTTTCAGCATTGTTAGTTCAAATGTCTCCACCTCTACAATGAAAGGAGGAAACTGCATTAAAACTGAATTATGGGACAGTTTGTTCTGAAACTTCACAGACTGTATGTGACACTAGAAAGTGTCGAAAGCAAATGAAAAGAAGTTTGACAAGTTGAATCCATTTATCTTTTATATGAAACACAAACTTTAAATCTGATTTTAGTTATTTCATCAATAATGGTCAGTTTGGAATTTGAGACAAATATTTGACATTTGACATCAGATTCAACAGAATTGTTCAGATTTAGAGAAACAGAAGATGAATTAAAGAAACAAGATTCAGTCTTTGAATCCAACACGTCTGATTTTATTCTAATTCCAGAGGTGAGTGAGGTTCTGTTCTGAATCAGTGCTGACATGAATAGGTGTATGAATGTTGTGCTGACATTTGGATGATGTCTGTAGAAGTCTGACATTCTGATGATCCACAATAACACAAGGACAAAGTCCCTCTAACACCATTGATTAGGACACATCTGATTGTTACTAATGATTTGATCCACATCTTTGATTCTTTATGCAGATTGAGTCTCTGCAGATTGTCAAAGATCAGCTGTGGTTCTCTGGTCTCAGCTCTGAAGTCCAACCCCTCCCATCTGAGAGAACTGGACCTGAAGGGAAACTGGAACCTGCAAGATTCAACAGTGAAGCTGCTGTGTGGTTTTCTGGAGAGTCCACATTGTAGACTGGAGACTCTGAGGTCAGTTCACTGACTGATACCGTTGGAGATTTTCTGTGTTTCATGATCAACTTGTGACTGTGAGATGTGGTTTTTCTTTAGGGGGACCAGCCAGGTCTCTGTCCTGACATTTCAGATTGTGATAGAAGTCAGTTTGGTTCATTTAGTCGACCTTCACAAAGGAAACAGGTTTAAACAATCAGACTTAACATTCAGCCTGTAGCTGCACTGAATGGATGAGAAAATCATCCAAACTAATATTTGGTTTAAATCCATTGAAATCTTCACTTTGAGCTCATATCAGTGAGCTGTCATTACTGATATGTGTTGTTATAGTTTTTCATAGAATTTAACTCACTTGTTAAATGTGTTAGAAAAGGTTTAAAAAACCAAACTGTTGGTTTCACATGTTTCAATCATGAAGTGGAAAGTTGATTTGACATTTCTGCTGAACATTTAGCAACGTTTTCATGAAATCATCTGTAATTTGGGATGAAAAGAGTTTTAGTTTTGCTGATGTGCTGGACAGAGACCAGGACCAAGCAAGACGTCTTTACTGGATCAGTTCTGGCTCTTTAAAGTTTGATCCATTTCACTGATGAGTCAAAGTATTGTAGGAAGTTTTTAGTCTGTCATATGTGATTTGATGTTTGTCTGATAATTCCAGAGGTGAGTGAGGTGAGCAGCATGTTCTGAATCAGTGCTGACATGAATAGGTGTATGAATGTTGTGCTGACATTTGGATGATGTCTGTAGAAGTCTGACATTCTGATGATCCACAATAACACAAGGACAAGTCACTCTAACACCATTGATTAGGACATATCTGATTGATTACTAATGATTTGATCCACATCTTTGATTCTTTATTCAGATTGAATGAATGCAGTTTGTCAGAGATCAGCTGTGATTCTCTGGTCTCAGCTCTGAAGTCCAACCCCTCCCATCTGAGAGAACTGGACCTGAGTGAAAACAAGCTGCAGGATTCAGCAGTGAAGCTGCTGTGTGGTTTTCTGGAGAGTCCACACTGTAGACTGGAGACTCTGAGGTCAGACACCATTTTTTAGTTGTGTGCTGAGATTAATATGATGTGAAAGTTGTGGTGACACTAAACTACAGACAGGTTCATGTTTCTGAGGCCAAATCACATTCAAACTGTTCAGTGGTTGAAAGGAAGTTTTGAAAGTGTCAAAAAATCTGATGTAAAAATGTGAAAATGACATTTGATTGTCAGACTTAGAATTGAAGACACTTGTATAAAGCAGCAACAGAGAATCAGCTTGGAGCAAATAGAAGGAGGAGAGAAGAATCAGCAGGTTAAGAACAGGACACACAGCACTAAATAGTTGACTGAAGCTAATGAAGAAGCATCCAACTGCCAACTGTGTCAAGAAGCAGAGACAGTTGATCCTGTTTGATTTGAGTGGAATAAATGTAGAGAGGAGCAGCAGAGTGGGATTGGAAGGTGCAGAGAAAAGGAAAGAAATCCTCCAAACATTACACAACTACTATCAAGTGCAACAGGAGATGATTGACAGCTTTACATCATATGGGAAATAGTTTGCATGTGTGAAGACATGTGAGAGACACGAGAGAGCAGGGAGGACAAATGTGTGTTGAGGACGACCAAAGTGTTGCTGCAGACAAACTGGATCTTTGTCCAATCACTACATTGTCTGATCACATGAAGCCAAATCCAGGTGAATGACAGCAGCTGTGCTGTGAGATCCACTATAGTGACATTTCAAATGTGTGAGGACAAAGTTCCTCCTCTCTGTCTCTGTCCAGTGTTTGAAGACAGACACAGAAAAACCTTAGTTTGAAGGTTTGATCATTAAGAGCAGACAAGAGGTTGAAGTTTGTGTTTAGCAGAGTTTAGACACTAACATTTCACTAATGATCAGATTGTTGCTTCTGTCTTCACAAAGACAACATGGACTGATTACATGAAGAAGAAGAAAGACACAAATATATTGTTGAAGAATCCTGAGAGAAAATCCTGATCTCAGCTCTGATCAGATGATGAAACATTGATGGTTTCAAACAGGAACTTTGTTTCTAAACTTTCATCTTTGATTCTTTATTCAGATTGAGTCTCTGCAGATTGTCAAAGATCAGCTGTGATTCTCTGGTCTCAGCTCTGAAGTGCAACCCCTCCCATCTGAGACAACTGGACCTGAGTGAAAACTGGAACCTGCTGGATTCAGGATTGAAGCTTCTGTGTGGTTTTCTGGAGAGTCCACACTGTAGACTGGAGACTCTGAGGTCAGTTCACTGACTGTTACTGTTGGAGATTTTCTGTGTTTCATGATCAACTTGTGACTGTGTGATGTGGTTTTTCGTCAGGGGACCAGCCAGGTCTCTGTCCTGACATTTCAGATTGTGATAGAAGTCAGTTTGGTTCATTTAGTCGACCTTCACAAAGGAAACAGGTTTAAACAATCAGACTTAACATTCAGCCTGTAGCTGCACTGAATGAACAGAAAACACTGAAACCAAACAAGGACAACAGACACATTTTCAAACTATCATCTTCACATATTGAACCAAAACTGATCCTAAAGTCTTTATCAACAGTCCAACAAAAACCAAGACTGGCTCCAAGTCCAAAAGTCCATTCAGGGTTTTTCTTTTCAAGTCGATTGTCTTGATTTGACATTTCTACTGAACATTTAGCAAAGTTTTCATGAAATCATCTGTAATTTGGGATGAAAAGAGTTTTAGTTTTGCTGATCTGCAGGACAGAGACCAGGACCAAACAACATCCACAACATCCACAATAACACAAGGACAAAGTCACTCTAACACCATTGATTAGGACATATCTGATTGTTACTAATGATTTGATCCACATCTTTGATTCTTTATGCAGATTGAGTTGGTGCAGTTTGTCAGAGATCAGCTGTGGTTCTCTGGTCTCAGCTCTGAAGTCCAACCCCTCCCATCTGAGAGAACTGGACCTGAGCTGGAACAATAACCTGCAGGATTCAGGAGTGAAGCTGCTGTGTGGTTTTCTGGAGAGTCCACACTATAGACTGGAGACTCTGAGGTCAGTTCACTGACTGATACTGTTGGAGATTTTCTGTGTTTCATGATCCACTTGTGACTGTGGTTTTATTTTAGGGGGGACCACTCAGGTCTCTGTCCTAACATTTAAGATAGTGAATAAAAAATAAAAAAATGATCCTAAATTCTTTATCAACAGTCCAACAAAAAAAAAAACAAGAATGATTCCAAGCCCAAAGTATATTCAGGGTTTTCTTTTCAAGTCGATTGTCTTGATTTGACATTTGTGCTGAACATTTAGCAAAGTTTTCATGAAATCGTCTGTAATTTGGGATGAAAAGAGTTTTAGTTTTGCTGATCTGCAGGACAGAGACCAGGACCAAGCAAGACCTCTTTACTGGATCAGTTCTGGTTCTTTAAAGTTTGATCCATTTCACTGATGAGTCAAAGTATTGTAGGAAGTTTTTAGTCTGTCATATGTGATTTGATGTTTGTCTGATAATTCCAGAGGTGAGTGAGGTGAGCAGCATGTTCTGAATCAGTGCTGACATGAATAGGTGTATGAATGTTGTGCTGACATTTGGATGATGTCTGTAGAAGTCTGACATTCTGATGATCCACAATAACACAAGGACAAAGTCCCTCTAACACCATTGATTAGGACAAATCTGATTGTTACTAATGATTTGATCCACATCTTTGATTCTTTATTCAGATTGAGTGGCTGCAGTTTGTCAAAGATCAGCTGTGATTCTCTGGTCTCAGCTCTGAAGTCCAACCCCTCCTTTCTGAGAGAACTGGACCTGAGTGACAACAACCTTCCAGATTCAGCAGTGAAGCTTCTGTCTGATCTTGTAAATAATCCAGACTATCGACTAACAACTGTGAGGTCAGTGTCAAAGCAAAGATCCAGTATTTCCTGTAAAGCTCCAACCAGACAGGGGAACTAGAGTTGATAACAAACACCAAAAGGTCACATAAAGGTTAGCAAGTGCAGACATAACAAGCCAACAAACCTTCTGATTGACTGTGATGGAAATGTAAACTGACAGAATTAGAAAACACAGTAAACAGTTTAGTTTGCTGTAGATTTAACACTATATCAGCTAAAATGTCACTTTGGCTCTTTTCTAACTTCATATTTATATTATCAGCAGATTTTTAGGTCACATAATAGTCACAATGACATTTTAATCTTTAGTCAATTCGGCAGTGAAATACCTACTTTGTGATTTTCCTGCCTTAAGAGAAGTAGCTCACTTTCACAACTTGAGCCTGTTTGTGTAGCTACGTCTGCAGAGCTGGAAGGTGACAAATCAAGAGCAGAGCAAATGGTTATAGCAGCAAGAGTAGAATCTGATATTAGGGTTGATTATTTGGCTGGAAACTGCATGTTATGAGACAGTTTTCTCTATTATTTTGTCCACCACATTAAGTATGTCAGTGAGGACTGGCTACATAACAACATCTCCTGTCTGCACCACAGTTCAACAGCAGCACAAAAAAAACAGCCTCCACCACTGAATCAACTCCTCTGAGTGAGTGTTGTCCTCTTCCTCTTTGCTGCGGACAGGGACACTTGGCTGAGCTCCGTCCTTGCTTAGACTCAGAGAGAAGAAGCTGCTCCACAAGTTTATTTTCTTATTCACTAATCTCAGTGGTGTCTTGAAGAATTGTTGTCCCATGATTTCAGAACACAGATGGTTATTTATGCTCTAGTTAATTTTTACAACAAAAAATTAACTAGTGAGCTGCACTGTGAGGTAACTTTCTTTATTTCCCAAAATAGACCTAGAAACACTGATCTCCTCTCTTCTCTCTCATTCTCTCTAAAGGTGGACGTGATGATCTGTGATGGAAAATCAAGTCTGATTAAATGATTTCATTTGACTCTTAGCATTTTACCCAGTTATAATGGCAACTTGAATTTAGTTTACTTTTGAAATGTTGTTCAAACTTTGTCTCATATCCATGTTTTGTCTTGAAGTGTTTGCAGAACTGCTCCAAGGTCAGTTATCGTCTAACAGCAGACCATCCCACACTGTAGTGACCCAGAGTCACTTCATGCTCACAGCTGCTTATCAAAGTGTTGAAAAGGGAAAAGGTTTCCATAAAAGGAGAAAAGGGCTGGGAGCAGTAGCCTGAGGGTGGAGAATGTTCTGCCCAGCAACAGAAAGTTATAAAACTAATGTGTGATGTATCAAGTTTAGAACTGCATAGTTCTAATAATTGAAACTCTGTCGATGTTCTTCTCTCTTACAACGTAATTAAACCCTAAAAGACGTCCTGGATGTTGAACCTTCTTTACTGATTACACTTGAGATTTCTAAGACCAGATATGGTCATTTTTGCCATGACATTATCTCTGTGTGTTCAGAGTAGCATGTTTGTCCTGATGATCCAGATGTTGCAGCAGCAGCATGTTGTGTGCAGAGAGGCTCTGACTGGACCATGTTACTGGGAGGTAGAGTGGAGAGCAGAGCTTCATCCAGCAGTGACTGACAGAGGAATCAGAAGAAGTGGAGATGACTCTCAGTGCTGCAGTCTGAACTGCTCTGAGAACAGCTCCACTGTCAGACACAATGTCAAGTCCACCATCATCCCTGTGTGATCCTCTGGATCTGAAAGAGGATCAGCAGTGGATCTGATTTTAAAGCTCATTTAGATGCTGAAGGTTAACAAACTTCAGTTAGTTCAACATGAACTGTTCCTGTTGTATAGTCTGATGTCAGATCTACAGTGGAGAATCAAAACCCACTTTACTGCTCTTGATACTTATACTACTATTGTTTAATGAAGACATTTGAGATTAAGATCAAAAAATGGAAATTAAGAGGTTCAGTTTTCATTTGATGGAGTTTAAACCTTTTACACAGTGTGTTAACAATCCTACAATGCAACACAACACATTTTATAGACATTAATGAGCAATGGTTCACCTCAGGAAAGACAAAAACTGATTCAGTAGTGTCCAAAAATGTCATGTCCATACATTTCATTCTTCTACATTAGTTACTGAGCTGCTTCACCACACAGCAGATTCATGTTTGCAACTGTTCAGACAGGACAAGAAAATACTCTCAGATTGACGTCTTTATCTGTCTGTTTCCAGACTTTAACACTATCAAGCTCCTCTTCTGTGGAACCAGCTCCCAGTTCAAATCCGCGTGGGGACAGAAACTCTCTCTATTTTAGTCATAGTCACGCTGCTATAGACATAGACACCCCCCTGACAGATGTCCCCCCACCCTGAGCCTGGTTCTTCTGGAGGTTTCTTCCATTAAAGTGTTTTTTTCCTCCTTGCTGTTGTCTAATGCTGCTCAGGGGATTTGTTGGCTTTTCTCTTTACATCTTTATAGTATTGACTTTATTGTAAAGTGTCTTGAGATGACTTTGTTGTGAATTTCTACATAAAGTTGAGTTGAACTGAAGTAGGAGTGTGACTGTGCGGACATGCAGGTAAAGAAGCTGCTTCCTCACTGTCAGTGCATGGAAACACTGGATCATCATAGTAATAACCAACATGTGATCTGCCACTAGAGGTCACTGCTGCATCAGCTTACACCTGGAGACATCAGTGTAAGAAACAGGGACAAGTCCAGTGTCTTTTTGTCTGTGAGCACTAACAGCCTGCAGCAGCTTCACTGGTGAGGACTGAAGAAGCAGCCAGAGTCCCACAGGATCCTCAGATAAAGAAACATGTTAACAAAGAGAAATGTGTTTCTGAAACTTCATTGTTTCCTGTTTGCAGCCTCAACATTTGGGCCCATTGTTTAAACATCTGCTGTTCTTCTGAAATTAGATTCTCATGGCAGAGACACAGTCTTTCTGCAACACCCTGTCAATTCAACAAACCACACACGATCTACTGTTACTCAGATGAACTACATTGTCATAAGTATGTGGACACTTCTGCACACAGCCTTTAGTGTAAATTTGGTCTGTTATCAGTCACGTCCTCCTCACGTCCTCTCACTCTGTAGGTGAGAGACAGATCGTTGAACATGATGAAGTCAGTGCAGAGACCTGAACAGTGGTGGGACTGTTACGGCCCTGGCCGTATGTTTGTACTTTGTTATTCTTATAGGTGCCCTGCCTGATTGGCCGGATTGGGGTAGTACAGGAAGCTGATTGGTCCATCCTACACTTCCTGGAGTTTGAAAAGTACGGTTCCCAACAGCCAGCGAGAGGCTTTTTCTGGCAGCAGCACCTGTTCGCTGTTCTTGGCGTCCAGACCTTATTTAGCATTTTTTTGAACTGTTAGGTTTTGTGGCGTGGCTTTGTTTGTAAATTGTACATTTTGTAAATAGTATTTAATCTGTAGGGGTGAACTGCCATTTTCTTTTGATTGTTTTCTCGTTTCACATTAGGGAGTTAGGGTTAGCGACTGTCTTTTGGTTTGTTTCTTTCTATCAGGCTAGCTAGCACTTTCTGTGGGAAATAGCTTATTTTGTTTATTATGTTGCCTTGGTTCGCCCTGAGTTGTAGTGTCATGATTTGTTTGACATTTTTTTCGTTTACAATAAATATCTTTCTGTTAGAAACATCGTAACTTATCTTTGTATGTTGCACCTCTACCCCCTAGACAGGGGTGTAACAGGGACATTTTAAAACCCTCAGACTGGTCCAACAGCTCAGAGCATCAACACTAAAAGCTGCCTCACCAAAAGTTTTTGTCAGAGGATCTGAGAGCAGGGACTGGTTCATGGATTACAATAGTCCAGTCTGCTGGACAGAGAAGTCTGTGTTAGTGTGTCTGAAACTTTTTTTAAGGTAATTGGAAAGCAGATTTGGTGACTGGCCCACACGAGCCTTAAAATTCAGTTCTGAATCAAAGATGACACCAAGGTTTCAGGTCTGTTGGCTTGAGGACAGTTCAAGACTATCTAAGTTTGGTACCAGTTCCTCTTTTTGAGCCTTTGAACCAATAACTAAAATCTCAGGTTTGTTCTGGTTAATTTGCAAGAAGTTCTGTGACATCCAGATGTAAAGACGTTGATTTACATAGGTAGTTTACATAAATTGTCTTATTTTGTGGAAATCAGATTTAAAAGCGTGTACAGAGGATTTATGCTGATGCGTCTTCCCCCCACAGGTTGGACAGACCAATACTCTTTCTATAATTTGTGGTGCAGAAGAATTGTGTAAAATAAAATGATCCCACATTCTTTGAGCATCACACATTAAAAGTTGAGTGTCACATAAAGCAAGAAACAAGCAATGAAAAGACACATAAACACAGGTTGAATAAAACTTACTAGTGGACAAAAAGTGAAGCAGACCTGAAACCCTGAAGGACAAATGGACAGAAAAGTCAAAGAGATAGTTGTAGACTTTAAACATGACAACTGTTCTAATATTAAAAGGATATTGAACGTTGAGGAACTGATTGAGCATAATTTTAACAAACACTATATGAAGACTCGTATTACTAATAGTAATTTCACATATGGTTTGATATGACTTTGTTTTTGATGTTAGTATAGTTTTTAATGTCTGTTTACAGGCCTCATGCAGTTAGATGCTGTTCAACTGCTCCTCAACGCAAAAGTCTAATGAGCCAATCACAGACCAGCAACTCACTGCATTAACACTAAAGTTCACAGTGAGCATCAAAATGGGAGGAAAGGTGATTGAAGTGACTTTGAATGTGACACGGTGGTTGATGCTGGACACAGTATTTCAGAAACTGATCTGAAAAGAGAAAGTATCCAGTGAGCAGCAGTTCTCTGGGTGACAGGGTCATGTTGATGTCAGAGGTCAGAGGTCAGAGGTGAATGGCTGGACTGCTTCAAGATGATAGAAAGGCAACAGTGACTGAATTAACTGCTAGTTCTGACTGAAGTGGACACACAACATGTCAGCTGTTACATTCAGATGGTTGGTCACAATTTAGCATGAACAGCATGAAGCTTGGATCTATGTTGCCTTTGCATCAACAGTTCAGGCTGCCAGTGGTTTAATGGTGGGGGGATATTTTCTTGGCTCACTTTGATCCTTTGTACCTACTGACCATCATTTAAACCTCAGTGGACCCAGCTTCTGATGGCTACTTCCAGCAGGATCACGCACCGTGTTACAAAGCTCAGATCATCTCAAACTGGTTTCTTGACACTAACAATAAGTTCTCTTTAAGCAAATGTCCTCCACATTCATCAGATCTAACTCCTACAGAGCATCTTTTAGTGGAACAAGATTCATGTCATAGATGTGCAGCTGTCCTCTCTACAGCTGCAACTAACCATCGTCTTTGTCGATTATTCTAACAACAATTTTCCCATTAAGCTCTTTTTTATTTTTCAATTCAACAATTAATTCACAAAAAATAACATTTTGAATTTATCAATCATTTATATTTCAATATTTTACTCAATCAGCTTCTCTTTAAACAAATATGACAAACTGTGCACTGCAGCTCATTATTTAAACCTTCTGACTGACATATTGTGATGGGAATTTACTGTCTATAAAAAACAGTAAACAGTTAACTTTAGTTTAAATATGATGACAGCTAAAGTATCAGTTTGACTTTTTTATATTACCAGCAGATTTCTAGATCACTTCTTAGTCACGATTGTATTAATCTTTAGTTTTCAGCGGTGAAATGCTGACACTGCACTTTGCTTTAAGAGAAGTAACTCACTTTCACCTGTTTGTGTAGCTACGTCTGCAGAGCTGGAAGGTGACAAATCAAGAGCAGAGCAAATGGTTATAGCAGCAAGAGTAGAATCTGATATTAGGGTTGATTATTTGGCTGGAAACTGTATGTTATGAGACAGTTTGCTCTATTACTTTGTCCACCACATTAAGTATGTCAGTGAGGACTGGCTACATAACAACATCTCCTGTCTGCACCACAGTTCAACAGCAGCACAAAAAAACAGCCTCCACAACTGAATCAACTCCTCTAGACAGATACTTTATTAATCTTCAGATGTTATGTTACACATAATAATACAGGACACATATAAAAATAAGGTATCAACATTATCACCTTCATGAAGGAGGATTTGCTGCAGGACTGGTGGAACAGAGTGACTGACAGTTTCCCCACACAGACTCAGTGATGTCTCCTTAACCAGATGGACACTGGGTGAATGAAATCAGTCCCTATCACTGATCCTTGTCCTCATCCGTCTGCTGCTGATGGAGACTCTCTGCTGACTGCTACAGGCTCCTGCCTGGTTTGGGACTGTGACTCTCAGTGTCCATCAGAACCTGTGGGGAACTCCTGCAGCTTATATGAGGAAAACGCAGGCCAAGCAGCTGAGCAGAGGACGGTCTGTGGAGGAT
This sequence comes from Channa argus, assembly GCF_033026475.1. Classification (NCBI taxonomy): domain Eukaryota; kingdom Metazoa; phylum Chordata; class Actinopteri; order Anabantiformes; family Channidae; genus Channa; species Channa argus. The sequence goes on from NC_090199.1 coordinate 1,018,238, forward strand.
TAACCTGCACCTGGATAAAGTTAGAGGGACACAATTACAACAAGAGTTTTCTTCTAAATCAGAGCTGAGTGACTTTTTCCTCTGTGACATTCAGCTTCTCACATGTGAGCAAAGCACTGCGTGATTTCTGTCCTTTAAACCCACGTCTTAATTTACTCATCTACTTTGTCCAAGTCCTCTCAGAGGAATCCTGACTGGAACTGTGCCAGAGAGGAAGCTGCATCAGATGCTGTGAAGCTCTTCGTCTATAAGGGGATTTAAGTCCAAGTTGTCCTAACACCAAGTAAAGCTGAGGGTCACTACAACCTTCCTGTTGACCAAAACCCACATTCTGATGCAGTTTGTCTCATAACCTCATCAGATGAGAGCGAGCTAGAGAGGCCTGATAGTTCATCATCATGTCTCCAGGTGGAGGAGGGGACAGTACAGCAGACGCCTTCAGGAGTTCAGTGTTTTGGGGTTGGACCAGCCAGGATCTGCTCTGAGGGCCTGAAGGGAAATTCATACAGGGGGACGCCCAGAGCCTTCAGCCGCTCCTGACAGGTGCTCAGCAGGTCGTCATACTCCTGTAGATGAACCAGTTTGAAGTGAGTGGACAGTAAAACTGCAGCAGGAGCAGCAGTGAGTGTTCTCAGAAGCATCAGCCAACGGACGACTCACCTTACACTGTCGAGTCAAGTCTTCTCTCAGGGCACTGATGGTGATGTGTTTGGACTCCAGTATTTCCTGCAAGCAGGAAGAACTCATTCAGATATTTGTTCTCGACCATGACTGGTGGTAACTGAACCTAAAAGCCTTTTGGGTGAGATGTGAAAGGTCTTTAAGAATTTACAGCAAATCCAGTTGCATACAGTTGTACCTGGATTCTGTTAGCAGAGTTGCTTCCTGCAGTCGGATCGAGGTTGGAGGAGGAGAGTGCGGCGCAGAGCTGGGCCTCCTTCTTCTCCAGAGTCTCGGTCAGAGCGGCCAGCTTCCTCTCCAGCAGAAGCTCCTTCAGTCCGCTCTTCTGCTGCATGTCCAGGATGGTCTGCGTCTGCCTCCTCAGCAGCTCATCACGCTCCTGTTGAATCTGCAGGGATGAAACATTAAGATGTCAACAGCGTCCACGCTGAGCGAAGGTCAAACATGAGACAAGCTGATTTTTACCTTTTCAAACGCCTGCAGCAGCAGCTCGTGCTCCACCATCAGGTCCCTCAGCTCCTTCTCCTTCACCTTCAAACGAGCTCTGGATGCCTGTCACACACAGCATCAGCAATTTGAAGGAAAACATTAATGAGGTTCCCTAAAGTTCAGTTCATCGACACACAGACATCAGCACTGAAATTGTTAGAAAATGATGCACAGCGTGTCACGATTTCGTCTGAGCTCTGTGCAGTGAACGCACCGCCATCTTGGCCTTGGCCTGGCTGTGTTCTTGCAGCTGTTTCTGGAGCTCAGGCAGCTTCTGTTGGGCTTCGTGCAGAGACTCATGCAGACGCTTGTTCTCTTGCTGAGCCACTGAAAGCTCCTTGTCTGCCTGCGCGAGCTGCTTCTGCACCTCTGCAAACTCCTCCTGCACAGACAACAACACACAGAGCAGACACTGAGGTTGGTGCAGGGTCTCACCAAACTGTCAGCAGCAGAACTCGTGGTCTCAGCTTCAGCAATGAACATTCATTCTGTGAACAACTTGATGGTTAAAGTGTCTCCAGTGTCTGCACCCAGACAAAGAGTGTTTGTGATGAAAGATGCTTCACTCTGTCACACTGCTGGAAAACCCAACACAGTGATACATCTTCACTATAGAAGATCTCGTTACATTAGTGTCAGAATCATATTTTCTCTTTCGTTCAGATCAAAATTTGAGGTTGATAAATTCAATACTGAAAATGTCTTGAGATATAAGATGCAAAAGGCTAAAACAAAGTTTGTGAGGCAATTAAAACCATTTCTTAAACTTTATTATGTGCATATAGTTACAAACCAAACTGATCTATAGAACATATGGAACATTAGGTTAATTCTGCTGTAAAGACTGATTCCTGTTCCATTTCTGTGAGTTTCTATCATCACTGTGACGGAGCTGCTGTGAGTCGCTCACGTACCTTCAGCACCTTCTGATCAGCCAGCAGTTTGTTCTGAACAGTGGAGTAATACTCCTCAGCTCCCCTCAGAGCTCGTTCATGCTCCTCCATCATTGTCACGATGCGACTCTTCATCCTGTCCTCCAGCTCGTTGATCTCCGCCCTGCGCCTCTTTCCCTCCTCTTCCACCATCAACTGCATCTTCTCGTGATATTTCACCTGAATTTCTGGTCACATAAAAAACAGCGTTTAAGGTTAGAAATGTTTTTGAATTCAGCTCAGAAAAACTGCTGAAAGTACAAGTTTGAAAGGAATATAAGTTTTGCTCAAACGTGAAAATAAAAACTTTTTATATTTTATTAGCAAACGCTTCCTTTACTTAGGTCACACATTGTTACACTGATATTCCTACTTTTACTGTAGTAAATGATCGGGAGTAATTCTTCCAGCACTGTGGTGTGTGTGTGTGTGTAAATTCTCCTTATTATGATCTCATTCTTGCCTACTTGCAGCAAATTTGTTCAAAAATGAACAAAATTGTATTTATTGAAAAAACATTTTGTGAATGTGAATGAATATGTGAAGAATCTGTAGTAAAAATCTGATGCTTGAAATTTTGTGAACCTTTCCAATTTTTGTTTTTTTCATAGATTTGACCTAAAACATGATCATATTTTATGATCATGTTTAAAACTGGACAAAACTCTAAAGGCACCTGATTATCGAGTTTTATAGCTCTGTTTTATTCTTCATTTGGTGCTTTAGACGTGTGGCTAAGTCTGACTCACGTCTTATTGTCTTGTCGTAGTCGTTGCTCAGCTCCATTAGCTCCACCTGGTGTTTCTGTTGACAATCACAGCACATCTGTCAGGCTCAATTAGAAATAAAAAAAAAAAAGCAGACAGCACCAAAAGTGGAAAAATAAAGTTGTATGGTTCTATTTTGGGGGTGACATGTGTATGAATGGTAGCAGTCCTCCCTCTGCTTTCTTTATATCTCGTCTGCTCCTGGGACATCAGGTTTGCCATTATTCATTTATATGTCCTCCCCAAACTGGAACCACAGGAACCAGTTTTGTTGATGTGTTCCCACCAGTTTGAGCTCTTTGATGCAGTTTTGGTTCTGGAGCTGCTTCTCCCTGAGGTCCGCCTGCAGACCGTGCTTGCCTTTCTGCAGCCTGAGCTCGGACTCCGTGTGCTGGTTCTGGATCAGTGAGGAAGCCGCGACAGCGTCCAGCTTCAGCTCAGAGATGCTGTTGTGGTGCTCAGACAGGACGTGCTTCAGCTTCTGCTTGTACACCTGCAAACACACACATCGTGGTGCAAATGTGATTATAAATGACTAACAAATCTTAATACAGTTGCTTTAGAAGTTACTTCTACATTGGGTAAAAATGTCCTGTGCTGATGTATATTTTTAAAATGAATTTTTAAAAACACTATTCTTTAGATTCAGGTGCCCAAACCCTTTCTTTCTCTCTACTGTGCTATACACTGCATCATGTCAAAGTGTGTGCAGCTCACACTGATCTCCACTCTATGACGCTCCTCTGCTTCCTCTCTCTCCCTTTGTCTGTTCCTCAGCTCAGCCTTTGTCTCCTCCAAGTCCCTCTTGGAGATTTCCCAGAAGGCCATGATCTTGTCCCTCTCCAGCTGGAAGTAGCTCCTCTCCTCCCTCTCTCGATCCAGCTCCTCCCGAAGGCGAATGATGTGCTCCTCCAGCTGTAGGGTGAACACATTCAGGTCAGTATGTTGGGGTGAACTGACTTTTAAACAATATTTTTTTTTTTTACTTTCTCCAGCAATGTGCTTTAAAATAGTCTGAAAGTCAAAGGTGTGTGTCTGTTCTGCGTTTTTAAGGCTTTGTTTCATGAAATATGAACTCGACTGTTTTGGCGTTTAAGCAGAAAGCGTTTAGGTTTTACTCCTAATGAAACTTTTAACATGAGTGTGTCTCCTTACGTCACTGCAGCAGCTGCCTCCAGCTCCACACTCTCCTCAGAATGTGCTGAACTTTTTGTGTCACACATACAATTTCTGTTACGTGTTTAAGGAATTATTTCTTTCACTTTTGTATGTAAACATACTGTATAAACCAGGTTATTACACATTACTGGCCGCTGGAAGCAAATCTCAATGTTGATTCAATGATTTAGTTTGATGAACCAACATCAGTAAGCTGTTGTTTCGAGGGTAGGACACAACACCCTCTGTCCTGCTCCTGACCTGGTCCTTGGACATCTCCTCCGTGGACACGCCGTCCACCACTGAGGACGTCTTCCCCTTCGCAGACTTCTTGCCTTTATTTTTTGGTGGCTGCAAATGAAACGGATTCACATTTAGGTGACTGGACCCGTAACAAAGCTAACAGAGGCTGCTAAGCTAACTGTGTGGCTAACGCTAAGCTACCACATGCTAACTACAGTCCACGACATCACAAAGAAGCGAGCTGCGGATTGAAACACGTGTTGACTCACCATCGTAGTTTCTGTGAACTTTCGAACGCGGGGAGAGAAAATAAACAGAGATTAAACTTTCGAACTTCGAGCTGAACGAACGAGCCTGACCCGCAGATTCAGCCCCCAGCAACACCTAAACAAAGGCCGCTGTCATGACAACGGCGACACGTGACGTCAGGTTTTCATACTGAAATGCATTGTTTTGAATTTCAGCGGACGTTTCGGTTTGCTGGTGCTGCGCAGTACTGCAAATAAGAACAGTGAGATACTTGCAGTATTTATATCTTATGCTACTTTACTTTTATCAGTAGTGTTTAAATAGAGGCCACAGTTTTCTTAGTGGGCTGCTTGTAGTTTCAGTATTTTTAGAGCATGTAACCTGTTGTACTTGACAAAACAGTGAAGTGGTATTTCTACTTGTACCATAGTATTGTTATACGTACTTGTACTAGTATTGCTCAGATCTTGGGGTATCAAAATTGCAGTATGAAAATAATCTTTTACAAGTTAAAGTCCTGCATTCACACTGGTACTTTTATTAGTGAATATATGTAAGTACCAAGTGTACTCAGTAATACATGTATCTGACTTGAGTTGTACACCAACAATTTATTCCTTTAAAACACGGTGTTAAAATGAACACAGAGATATTTGGACATTTTGGACGTTGTGTTATCTGTGTGAGTAGCTGTGATAAAATTCTTTAGGACAGAATCACAGTCAGCAGCTGAGTTCTGACACATCTGCATCACAAGCCTCTGAAGAAAGCAACAAACAGACAGGAAGGAAGAAAACACACTTTGTACAGTACTGAAGTTAAGTTTTGCTTTTGTCCATCAGAAAGTTGGATTCTCTGCACCGTCCCTGCTGACAGTGAGTCATGATGAACTCGTGTTTCCTGTCTGTGCTGGATTCTGAACCAGAGAATACACAATCTCCTGGTCGCTCCGTGTTCTCGGCTTGTACTCTGTGGAGCTGTTTGCAATGTGAGTGATACTGCAATAGTACAGACTGGGATCATCAGATTCCCTCCTGGACTCCACGTCACCGTCTTTGATCTCCTCGTAGACCAACTCGGTCACAGGTTTGTCCAGGCTGGACATTTCCTTTGCTCTCTGTTTGGACCAGAACCTCAGGGCTGTGAGGGCCACGAGCACCAGAGCAGCACCGATGATGATTCCAACAGGAACTTTCCACAGGTCTGAGGACGGTTGGTCCACTGTGTCCCCTGCTGCTGCTGTTCCACTCTGGTCTGATCCAAGATCCACTTCTTTGTTTCGTGGTGTGAATTTACCTTCAGGCTGAGTTTCATTCACACTGGAATTTGTGACCACGTTCAGATAAACTTGTTTTCCATTACACAGATACAGTGAAGTATCATCCTTTTTAACATTATTTATCACCAGTGAATTATCTGTCTGTAACTCAAAGCGTTTGTCAGTGTTCTGCTTCTGAACGTCTTTCACAGACACTAGAGTCACTGTAGCACCATGTATGAAGCGACTCCATGTAACATCTGGCCTGGGATCAGGACAGGGAATCACAGCTGTTGTGTCCTGCAGCACAGTCACTGATGGTGGAGGTGAATGTTGACCTGTGACAAAACAAAGAAAGATCCAACACTTTCAGACCCACAGTGGCTCCATAATGTAACACTCTGAAAGCAGCCAGCACACAGAATAAAAAGTACTTTTTCTTTACTCTGGATAATTGAAGCACATTTAGCTGATAATACTAGTGTATTAATACACAAGTAGAATTGACTGCAGGAGTTTTAACTGAGGATACTAAATTACAACTTAAATCAGAATCAGAGTCAGAATTACTTTAATAATCCTCGAGAGGAAATTGCATAAATACAATTGAGGAACCTAGTACTTCATTGTTGTACTTTTTACTGCCGTACAACTTTATCTGCTCAGGTCAGATCAGTAAAATACGATGAACAGATAAATGATGACATGTTGTTATGTTAAAACTTCTTTGAGGCAGGAATGAACAAAGTACGCATGAGTACAGAAAGTAAAGAAATTAGTTATTTTCTGAGTATTTGTCATAAATAATGATGTAGTTTTAAGTTTAGCAAAGATCATTATTGATAATGAGTTTAGGATCTGACCTGCAACAAAACAAACAGGAGAGAAAAGTCCTGAAAATATTCTGAATGCTACTTTACTTTGTGTTTTACTTAGTACTTTTACAATGTTATACTTTTATCTGGGTACATCTACTACTGTAACTCCACCACATTAGTTCTGTTTGTTCCTAACATTTTATCAGATTGTTGCCTAATTCTGCAAAATGGTTAAACTTTTGAAATAACTTGATCTTTTGTTGTGTTAGAATTCAAGCATCAGATTATTCTAACAAACAAAGTCACGTAAGTAATAGATTAATTTGCTCTGTACAGAGAACAGAAAGTCAGAGTTTGTCCAGTAGAAAGCAGCTTTTCCTACCTGAGACGCTGCTGCAGAGGCAGCCAGTGAGGAGGACACAGACGGGAAACATCATGTCTGCAGCCTGGGTCTCTGAAAATTGACTGATGAAAATCTTTTCATCATGAAAACAGGAACTTGTGACTAACAAATGTGGAAACTTGTGAAACTGGCCTCACACTGTAGTCGGCTGATGAGGCTCCTCCTTCGTAACTTGTGGATCTTCTCTGAACTGAGCAGCTAAATCGTGTGTTAGTTTAGGTTGTTGTAGCAGGGAGTTGGAGTCGTTTTCTTTTAGTGTGTGTGAGTGTGACTTCATGTCCAGCCTGCAGATATTAAGTGATACCTAGTACATGAAAATACTACTACAACACTGTGAATTCAAAATCAATTCTGCAGAAAGTTTTTTTTTTTTTTTTACAAGTAAAATTTTACAGTTGGTTTTTAGTTTCTGGACTCTTCCTTAGCCATCTTTCTGCCAACCACAGTGTCAGTGGTTCAATCCCCAACTCCTCAAATCCACGTTCAGTGTCCGGCTGAACGCCAGGTTTCTGCTGCCTGTATGATTAAATTATTTCATTTTACTCTTAGCATTTCTACCTAGTTATAATGGCAACTTGTACTCAGTGTATTTTTGAAAGATGTTTAAAATGTTGTTCAAACTTTGTCTCATATCCAGGTCAGTTATTGTCTAACAGCAGACTTTCCCACACTGCAGTGACCCAGAGTCACTCCATGATCACAGCTGCTTATCAAAGTGCTGAAAAGGGAAAAGGTTTCCCTAAAAGGAGAAAAGAGCTGGGAGCAGTAGCCTGAGGGTGGAGAATGTTCTGCCCAGCAACAGAAAGTTATAAAACTAATGTGTGATGTATGAAGTTTAGAACTGCACCTGAAACTCTGTTGATGTTCTTCTCTCTTGCAAGATAATAAAATAAAAATAAAAGACGTCCTGGATGTTGAAGCTTCTTTACTAATTACACTTGAGGTGTCTAAGACCTGAAATTGTCATTTTTGCCATGACAGCTTCTCACTCAGACCCAGTTTGGATAAATCATCTTCTTGAAGTAAAATAATGTCAGAAGAACAATGTTTATTTGTGCAACTTCAACGTCATCAGAAACTGCTGGGTTTCCATCTGTTCTTGCAGTTTAGTTTGAAGAACTGTCGTGTTAGAGTAACAGTATCATAGTCCTCACGTTTTTATTCCATCTGAATTATCAGTCTGATCATCTGAAGTCATCTCTGTGTGAAGGACTGTGAATTCTATTCAGTTTTATTCACGTAGCAGCAATAAAATCATCTCCACACTTCACAGATTTACAGAAAACCCAACTAATGGGAGACAGAAGAAACCTGGGACAGGACCAGGCTCAGGGTGGAGTCGTCTGCCTCGAAGAGAGACAGAAAAGAAAAGAGGAGCAACAAGAGGAGAAACAGAGGAAACGCTGGGCAGGTTTGGAGGAGCAGGAGCTGCACAGTAAAAACCCACAGCTCCAAAGCTGAGTTCACCTGCAGAAAGGTCCAGAGAGACAGAGAGGGAGACAGAGAGACAGACACAGAGGGAGACAGAGAGACAGACAGAGAGGGAGACAGAGAGACAGACACAGAGGGAGACACAGAGGGAGACACAGAGGGAGACAGAGAGGGAAACAGAGAGCTAGAAGGACAACTACAGGAGGATGAAGACACAAAGGTGATGTCACGCGGTGTTTTTCTTTGAGAGGGTTTCTAAAAGTTAACTTCCTGTGAAAGGAAACGTAACCTGCTCATGATGCTGCTGTTCAAGTTTAGTCCAGAAAATAACCTGACAACAACAACAGCAGCTGAAATAGACTCTATGGCCTGTGTGTGTGTGTGTGTATGTGTGTGTGTGTGTGTGTGTGTGTGTGTGTGTGTGTGTGTGTGTGTGTGTGTGTGTGTGTGTGTTGAAGAAACCGTCCGACAGTTTGTTTCTAAGAAAAAAGAAGTTAAAGCTGCAGAAACAAGACTATTTTTATCACTGAGGGTGATGATTAATAAAGAACTGCTAGAATAAAGGAAATGAGTTTATGTTACAAAAGACGACCTGACACTGTTTTGAGGCCAGTTTGTTTTGCTTCTCTTAAAACTTGTTCCTCATTTTTATTTCATAATTTGGTTGCTTTTACACACACACACACACACACACACACACACACACACACACGTCAAACCTTTAGATATAAAGTGACCTTTAGATGAGTAATAGTTGTGCTGTTATGCTATATATTTTATTTTTATTTTTTTCAATTGAAAAAATGGACACATGGACACAAAAAGAGAACGATGATCATGGGGCCGTCTCCTCTGCTACGTCACAGTTTTGTCCACCATGGACTTTCTGTGTCTTTGTTTTTGAGCAGAATTTCAGGGTCGAGATGCTCAGAAGCAGCAGAGCAGCACAAACCACCGCAACAACCTTCACATAGTAAAAACTACAGCACAGGTCTGAGGACGGTTGGTCCACTGTGTCCCCTGCTGCTGCTGTTCCACTCTGGTCTGATTCAAGATCCACTTCTTTGTTTCGTGGTGTGACTTTACCTTCAGGCTGAGTTTCTTTCACACTGGAATTTGTGACCACGTTCAGATAAACTTGTTTTCCATTACACAGATACAGTGAAGTATCATCACTCTTAACATTATTTATCACCAGTGAATTATCTGCCTGTAACTCAAAGCGTTTGTCAGTTTTCTGCTTCTGACCATCTTTCACAGACACTAGAGTCACTGTAGCACCATGTATGAAGCAACTCCATGTAACATCTGGCCTGGGATCAGGACAGGGAATCACAGCTGTTGTGTCCTGCAGCACAGTCACTGATGGTGGAGGTAAAAATTGACCTGTGACAAAACAAAGAAGCTAAAAATGAAAATATCTTCTTGTGTTGGATAAAAAAAAACATACATACATAAAAACTTCAAACCCTTGTGGCTCCATGTTGCTGATAATACTTTTGTACCTTTACTCAAACAGAACTCTGATCATTTTACTTGTGGAAATATGTTTTTAACTCTACATTTCAGAAAGAAATATGATACGTTTCAACTGCACTGTTCACTCTGATCAGTTCAGATCAATACAGTCAACAATATTCTGTTAAGACGTGTTTGATGCTCAGAGAGAAATTCACAGACTACACATCAATACACAAACACTGTCCACATTAGTGGACACATTAAAATTAAATTAAAATTTGAATCAAAATAAAAAAAAGTCATTTTTATTTTTCAGAATCCTCAGTAACTATGGTAACTTGAGACTTGTTAGTATTTTTACTGTGTTGTACATTTGCTTCAGAGCAGTGTCTGAGTACATCTACTACCACTGTAACATGTTTCCTTGTTGGAATTTGAAGGTGTACTCATTGGACAAAGGCAGACACAGGAGGACACGTCACTAATACACTTATAAAGACTCAGAAAGTAGATTTTCTCACCAGTCACAGTGTGACAGAGGCTTCCAGCGAGGAGAACGTAGAGGTGAAACATCATGTCTGCAGCCTGACAGATTGTGTGTTCTCTGTATGTAAAGAGGAACTGATGGTACTGCACAGGGACGCAGCAGAAGCCTCAACTCAAGCCTCAAGCCTCAAGCCTCAACTCTGGGGACAAAAATAAGCAGCTGTGAAAAAATGACCACATATCTTATCAGTGTTTTGGATCAGTAAACTCTGCTGAGGAGAAGCGGGTGATGCAGCAGGACGTTCAGGGAGCAACTTGGGGTTCAGTGTCTTGCCCAAGGACATTTTGACATGTAGCCAGGAGCAGGGATCAAACCACTGACCCTGTGGTCCATGGTCAACTGCCTTAACAACTGAGCTACAGGAAGTGTGTGTTTGAGGTTTGACTGTGTTTGACTGTGTGCTTACTGGGTTTGTTGGTGTAAATTTAGTGAAGATTAGGTCATATTTTATGAACAATGTTTGCAGAAAACAGGAAACTGGTTTGACTCATTCTTACCACTGTGTTTACATCTTGTCAAGTCAAGTGGCTTTTATTGTCATTTTTACTACACAGTGATACACAGTACACAGTGGAAACGAGATAACGTTTCTCCAGAACCATGATGCTACAAAACAACACAAGCTATGTAAAGTGCATCGAGTGCAAACAGTGCAGATGACAGTGTAGACAGACAACACAAGATAACACAGGACAGGACACAAAACCTAAGACAGTGTCGACCAGTAAACCTATTGTATACTTGGATTATACTGTACAGTACAGTCAAAAAGCAGCATGTAAAGATGGAACCTGTATTTTTACCCAGTCATCATGACGTGTACTCGTTCTTTCCTCTGAACTGGGTCTGGGTCAGTTCATCACTTTTTCAGCCCATATTCCTGTTATTTTTAACTTAAAAGTTCTTTTTTTTTAAATCCCTCAGCATCACTTTCAGACAGAATCAGAACATGAAAAATGTAGTTTAATAAATTCAATGTAATAAATAATTTTTTACTATAATAAATCCTGTTTTGTTTTGTGTCTCAGCAACTTGCATGTATGTTGTAGTTTATCATGAGATGATATGATATGATATTAAATAAAACACTAACAGGAATTAGAAGTTTCCTCTCACACTCTGCATGAAGGAATGTGTTTCAGTGTAAAAACTGCAGTTCAGCAGGTACAGGAGCTGGTATTTGTAGTAACGTTACTAAACAGTTTCAGCAGCGGTGAATTATTAACGTTTCACTTTAGGCGTCGTGTTTTGCTCGTGAAGCTGCACAGAGGGGACCAGCTGCAGCTGTACTACTGCAGTACCAGTAGTAGTTTGCAGATATTTAGTGGTGGAAGTATTCACACCCTTCATGCAGTTCAAATGTTTTTACACAGTATAAATTCAACATCTACAGGAAGTCAGTGCACTGTGTAAGACACAAAAAGAAGCAAACAAAAAAGAAGACGCCTTGATGTCCTGTCTATGAAGATCACAAGGATCCCACCAGCTGGGACATGTTGGACATATTGTCAAGAATGTGGACACAAAAAGTCTTTGAATCACATGGAGAATGGACGACAAACACCAGTGAACCCTCCAGGCACTTTAGACGGGTCGAGAGACAGTCCACTGTTCCACAGTCAGGACAGACTTCTCATTGGTCCTCCTGGAGGTTTGACAGTTGGCTTCCTGTCCACCACCAACGTTTTTCCAGACAGGCTGAGCAGCATCAGCTGCCCCTCTTCAAATGTGGGACCCAGCACCTTGGTCTGTCAGTCCACAGGCTCTGTCCCTGTCCACCATTTAGCATCTCAGACCAGATTTCATCCACACAGAGACAGTCTGTCCTCCACTGTTCACATCCTGAATGCTCCTGTCCATAATTGTAAACAAGTCTTTACTTAAAGGAAACGGAACCTGCTCATGATGCTGCTTTGACTGTACAACTTTATTCCAGAAAATTCTCTGACAAAAACACACAAGCTACAAATACAAATGATATTTAAACACAGTGTCTTTGGTTCATCTATGCCTGTGTGTGTTGGTTGGCTGGTTGATCTTTGGCAGATCCCCAAACGACACAGTGGCTGATCCTCGCTTCGCCGGTTTGACCTGAGAGGGAAACAATGAAAACAGCAGTGATGTGTTTAATGTCTCAGTTCGGACATTCAGGGACACAAGGGAAGTCTTTGGATGATCCGTGTCCTAACTGGTCTAAAAGTCTTTGTGTCATTTGTGTAATTGTACTCATACTTGTAAAACCTCTCCAATACTGCGGCTGATACCACATTAACCTCAGCAGGTAGAGGGAGGTGGAAAATGTTTAGCACATCAGAGTTTGGGTTCAAGTCTTAAGATCTAGTTACTAACAGTCATAATCATATTTCTCAAGAAAATTTTTAAGATTTTCATCTTTGCAACAGTTACGACAGTTATGTACAGTATATTTGCTAAACTGCGGGCGTTGCAGGCAGGTTGTGGCTGATTTGGGTCTCAACCGACATAATAAAGTACTTTTTGTGATACTACTCAGTGTGGTGTGTACAGGACTGGACTGACGAGGACATTTCCACAGAGTCGACTCACACAGTGGATTTCAGTGACTTTCCATGTCCAATGAATGTGCTACCACAGAAAGACAAGTGACATAAATTATGTCTCACTTATGTTTGATGACCTGTGTTTTCATTGGAAAAGCAGCTGATTTCCTTCTCTGTAAAACTACAAAACTCTGTGAAGTGAAAAAAGGAACATGCATCGCTCCCATCTGTACTTTGTGCCACTGAATGTGGTAAAATTGTGAAGTAGTTGAACTCCTCCCTGAGAATGAGTGGGAGGCTTCATAAATACCTTTATCTCCGACTGTGAGCTGCTTTTTAGTCCAAAGTTAACTTTCCTAAGTGGGTCTGAGACACTTAGAGAACACAGGCCCTGGAGCTCAGCTGTTTTACCTGTGACTCATGAGGCTTCCAGCCAATCATGTAGAGGATCTCAAAGGTGGCGGGGACTGACCCGTCCTCATGTCCATACATCTCTGAAACAACACACAGAGACATTGAGCAAAGTTAACAGAACAGTCCAACAGCCGGTTTCTAAGAAAGAGGAAGTGAAAGCTGCAGAAATGTGGTTTATTTATCATCACTAAGGGCGATGAAAAATAAAGATCGAGGTAAATAAAGGAAATGAAGTTAATGTTAGAAAAGAACAGGAAAAAGACACATAAAATATCTGAAGCTGTTCCTGAAGCTGTTCCTGCATCAGCTCCTACACGAGTTTGCTGCCGACGTTTTGAGTGTCTCTGTCATCACTTTGTGTTGTTTAAGAAATGTCTGTAGTCACTTGTTACAGAGGAGGAGCAGCAGCTGATCCCACATCAGGAATGACTCACCTTTATAAATGGCTGCTGCTGCTAAAATTGTGTCTCTGTGCAGCAGCGACTTCCTGTTCCACGCACAGTTGCTCTCTCCCATTCCTGCAGAGAACACAAATAAACCTCAGAGAAGTTGGTGAATTCAGGATAAATAGAATGAAACACTGACTTAACTTGAACTCATTTTTGTGTTGTAACCTACTGAGCAGCTGTACCTAATAATCTGGCAATTTGTACCTTGTAAATCTGCCATGACTTCCATGATTCCTGGATAATGAACCTGAACATCATCAACATCCTGAAACAGAGGTGATTAACACATTAACATGAAATGATGTCACACATCACACTTCTGTTACTTTTCAATAAAGACACAGGAAGATGTTGATCTGCCTACAGTCTTGTTCAAAAGGTTTTTTTGTGTGAAAACATTACAGTAAATAGTAACAGGGTTATAAAAAGTTGTATTTGCCTAATATTATCTAGTAGTAGTATAGTATCTATAGTCTATATATTATCTATTATTAGTTAAAAACATGAAACATTGAAGCCTAAATCAAAGCTGCTCCCGTGTTTAACGTAAAGAGGAAACTCTCCTCACCACAGTCAGCATGGTGAAGCCGACCTGGCCGAGCAGGTTGCCCAGATCGGTGACGGCGGTGTAGGGGGAGACGTGGGGGGAGAACCCTCCCTCCCTCTCGGTCTCGGCGAGCTGGAGGGAGCAGCGCAGCTCGTAGAGGGTGTCCCCACCCGCCATGGCCCCGATGAAAACCCCGTCCGGCTTCAGCACCTGGTGGATCTGAGCACAGGAGGCACAATCTGAGTGAAGACACGTCAGCTGAACGCAGGAATACGACAAGCGTCTGCAGGGGAGCGGGTCAGGACGGGTACTGGGAGATCAGAACCAGCATCACCGCTGCGTTCAGTGGCAAAGGAAAGTAAAGGAACCCTTTGGAATTACCTGCATTTATGCTTCAATTTGTCCTAAAATACAATCAGGTCTTCAGCTATTTTACCTGATGACCTGGACCTGGACCTCATGGACAGTGAGGTGGTCGGTGCTGTAAAAGGTGTTTCCTTAAACACCCGAGAAAATGTTTTCAAACCTTTATGTCAGGTCTCTCCTGTTACAGTAACACTAACCCTTAAGATCATTTATTCATCATGTTTCTCTTCTGAATCCTCTGTGTGTCTTATGTTTTATCATCATGTGGATCAAACTGCTGTTTATTTGTTCATTATGATGAAATAGCAGCTGGACGTACTGATAATCTCAAATTATCAGGAAAAGCTCTGATGCCTTATTCGTAGTGAAGCTGTCTCCATGTGACTTTCTGTTAACCCACCTGTCTGAGGGCACCTGGCAGGTCGTTTATCCAGTGCAGACTGAAAGAGAAACACAGTCAGTGTGACAGTGAAGTGGTTCGGTGACGTGTTCAGGTCTGGGCTGAGATTCAAACAAGAATTTCTCCTCTGGGACTAAAAGTATCTGCAGAGTGAATAAAAAACAGAGCAGGTCTTTGCTCCCCGCAAAGTTCACCAATTTCTCAGTGACTGTCCATTTTTATCTGAATAAAGTGTCACACGCATTGTTATTTAACACATTCTGCACATCACATTCGGTCTAATGAAACTCAGAGATGACAGATGGAAACTGGAGTTCAGCAGCATCCACCCATCTCCAGTAAACACGTGTGATAAATTCTCCCCTTAGACCCTCACAACTACTGTGTGATGATGCACGATGCACTAAACAGAGCAACACGTCCCTGGAAACTCCGTGGTCATGAGCCTGCTCAGACACTAATGATGAAACCTCTGACCTCATGCTGCTCATCACCAGGTCGAAGGTGTTTTCTTTAAACGGCAGAAACTCCTCATCAGCCAGAAAGCACTGGGTCTGGATCTCACTCTGTCTCCTGTGTTTCTGCAGGTTAAAATTAGGTCATATTCACATCATGTGTCAGGATAAATACACACAACAGTTTCCATGAAACTGATTCTCACCAGGGTTGTTTCACGTTACTAAAACTGTAAGGCATCAGAAGCTGCTTTTCAAATTGTCAACACCTACCAGAGACGTCTCTGAGATGTCCGTCAGGAACAGACGCTCCACTACATCCTGAAACAGCAACAAACAGAAACTCATTTCAGGATCTGATCATCAAAGAGCCTCAGGAGCAGTGATGCTGTCTGTGAAGCCAGCGGGTTTAGAGCCCACCTTGCTTAAATGTTCGGCTATGTGACTTTTCCCACTGCCGATGTCTAAAGCCAGAGGAAACGTCCTGGGAAGACAGGAAGAGGGACACACTGTTGGACCCATTTCTAACACTGGGTTACTGCTGGTTGTGTTAAATCCTCTTGTTGTGAACCCACCTCGCTACATCATAAACCCGATCAGCCACACGACTGCCCACCTGGAAGTCAGCAGGACACTCAATCAGACTTAGAACTGAAGTAGTAATATTTGGTTCTGTGCACATAAACCCCCCAGTGGTGGATCAGGTACTCAAAGCCTTTACTGTGGTAACAGCACCAACACTCTCAAATCCAAACCCCAGCAGATGTGTCCTGTCTCACCTCGTCCCTCAGGTAGTCATACTGGAGTCCGTCCTGCAGAGACGCAGCCCAGTTCTTCTGCCTCTTCTTCATCTCCCTGTTGAACACATTCATGGTGGCCCTGCCTGACCCTGACATGTCTCTGCGGGGCTCGGACCTCAGCCCGTGCTGGAATCTGAGGCAGCAGCAGCAGAGGGAGGAATACCCGGCTCTGATCCGGCTTCTGCTGGCTGAGGAGGCTGCAGGGAGGGAACCGGCTGTCTGCAGCCTCTGCAGGACCCATCCGCACACTCTGCTGCTCATGGTGCTGCTGTGAACTGTCTCCTTCCTGTCCTCCACACCGAATGACCTCTGACAGGCGAAGGAGGGAAAACGTGGAACTGGACTCTGCTGGACTCACTGGAATCTATGGAACTGGATTACAGCCTAGGAATGAACTAAACATTGGTTTATTGTCTCAACACAGCTATTACTATCGCTTGTCATCAGGTAAACATGGCTGTTTTATCAGGTGACATCTCTTTTTATTTATTTATATATTAACAAATATTTACATATTTATTTAATGTCTATTTTCAGTCATTAAGCCCCTAACCTCATTTTATGGTAATTTAATGTTTCTTTTCAGTTTTGTAACATATGTCTTGCATCTATCAATAAAAGTAGGAGCACAACTAAAATATTCTAAATAATTTTTGGTGACTAACAAGTGAATTGTTTAATCTCTAACATAGCTGTTTTCATTAGCGATCTGTTGACAGCAAACTGTTTTAATTTAATCGATCTACAGAAATTTCCCAGAGTTCAAGTGGCTGATGATTATTGTATCAATTACCTGATTAGCCTCTGATCTATAAAGTATCAGGTAGTAATTATGAAAAAAATGCTAATTATAAGTTACACCCAATATGAAACAACAAACAAAAGCAATAAATCGTCACCTTTGAGGGGCTGGACACAGCAGCATTTTAAAATGTTTACTTGGAAACTATATTTAAATTATAAGTTGATGATTTAAAAATAAATTAATTTCATTGCCGATATTGAGACAGTTAAATATTTGAGCCTTATATGAATTTCGCGTTTTCCTCAGTTTGTCCCACTTTGCTTGCCTTAGAAAAAAGGGGCGGGAAGACAGAAAGGTCACGGCACCATTGCATGCTGGGAAAACACGTGTAACAGCGGGCCGCTGAGGTATCAGTAAACATTTCTCATTTATGTTGTTCTGACCCATTGTAAGACACGTGTCAGTATATGTCCACATGTGTGTTCGGACTCTCGTGCCTAGTTTCAGTCGCTGTCCGGTTTCCCGCCGTTCGTGTTCGTCTTCCCCGCGCGGACATTTTGTTTACATGTCAACACTGAAGCAGCGAGTGAAGCGAAAGCTTTCAGCCTGAGACTGGACATGTCCACAGTGTCCTCAGTGTTTAGACCGAGCAGCGTCGTTAGGATGTAGTCGTGTTATTTGTCATATTCTATTTACACGTGTTTTCCTGTTCATATTCTTCTTCCTCACACCACTTTATAGGTAATGTTGTAGCTAACACTACTTTTCATTTTCAGCTAGTCAACGTTAGTTTTCAGAATATTATTTTAAATGTAAATTCATTAGTACATTGTTAAGGATTAATATTATGGTTTGGAATGTTGTTTTTAAGATTATTGTGGTTGGACCCAGTTGAGTTTTTGTCAGCTCCACTTTGCCTGGAGTGTCACAATAAAAGCTTACATGAAAGAGATATATATTAAAAAAAAAAGCCTAAATTTTTATAAACTGTTGCAGCAGCATGAATAATCTAGTTTTACCTTGGTGTTTTCACTCATGGACGATCCATGAGGGTCATTGGTCATTTACTTAAGTAAAGGATCTCAGTACTTTTTCCTCCACTGTTCACTGTCAGTAACATCTGTATTGGTAAAAACAGGAAGGATGTCAAGTAATATATGTAGTTAAAACAAAATAAATAAACAAAACTTAGTCAGCTAAGTAATTTCTGAATATTTACAAAGTAAAAGAAAAACAGCATAATTTCTTTGAGCAATTATAGAAGAATTTGGCCATTAAATCTACTTTTATACACTTAAACCAGGTTGCATTGTCATAAAATAACTTGTCCACTACGGGCTGAAAAGGGTCATTTTTGTTTTCCACTTCACCCACTTACATCTTATTGTTTGGCAGGTGACACCGAGTTTTTGCCAACATGTCGTCCAAAAAGAACCAGGATGGCGATGAGCGTTTCCTCCGTGTGCAGAAAGACCCGCGCTTTTGGGAAATGCCAGACAGAGAACGCAAAATCAAGATCGACAAACGCTTCCAGTCCATGTTTCACGATGAGCGCTTCAAGGTGAGGTACACAGTGGACAAACGAGGTCGACCCATCAACCACACGTCCACAGAGGACCTGAAGCGTTTCTATAAACTCGCAGACTCTGAGGATGAAGAAGATGACGACGACAAGGACCCTGCAAAGAAGAAGGCAGAGGGCAAGAAGAAGAAAACGGTGAAGCTGGGGAAGGAAGGGAAAGTGCTGCAAAGCAGAGGAGATAAAGCTAAAGGAGGGAAACCTGAGCAAAGAGTCAGAGCAGGGGAGGATGAAGGTGAGAACAGGGTTTTTTCTGGGGGGGTTTAACAGATACATTTTTATTGAAGATTGTTAAGCACTTTGTCCAGTGAGGTAAAGAAGTGCAGGCCATTTACTGTGTTCTTTCCTTCAGAAGATGAAGACGATAAACACCCGCAAACTGAGGAGGAGGAAGAGGATGGCGTTGACCTTGGAGACAGTGTCTCGGACAGCAGTGAGGAGGAAGAGGAGGAGGATGGAGAAGGAGATGATGATGATGATGCTGAGGAGGAGAAGAAAAGTGATTCAGTGAGCAGATCTGATGAGGAGGACGAGTCCGGTCTGAATTCAGAGGAGGACAGTGACAGTGGTCCGGATCTGGCTAGAGGGAAGGGCAACATAGAGACCAGCTCAGATGAAGAAGATGATGATGATGATGATTATGTGGATGCAGTGCTTCATCGAGAGGAAGAGGAGATCGAACACGACTGGGGAGAACTGTGCAAAGACGCTCCACGGAGTGACGAGGTGAGACAATGGCTGGTTTTGCTAAAAGACGTACACTGCTGTGTTACTCTGTCAGAAGTATTCAGAATGTAGAAACACTTATTTAATGTAGTTTATTTAAAATAAAGAATTATTTAAACTTAAAAGTTATTGTTACATTTTTTGATATTTAATCTTTTAGTCTCATTTTCAAATGCTTTTTGTGACCAGCTGTAAAACACAGAAGTGAAACTAGTCCCTCTGTCAGTTTTATTCTTATACAGAATATGTTTAAAATCATTAATATTGTAGCTGTTTATGGTTCCACTGTGTTTCCTGTCATTATGACCATCAGATGTTTGTAGCATGGCTCATTTTTCATGAGCTCAACACACCTGTGTGTGCAGATCTCTGCATTTTCCATTAAATTCAAACATGGCAATGTGTGATCCTACACATAGTCCTCTGTATAATAAAATTGCAACTTAGTCACCCAGTTTGGAGAGACAATAGTCTTACGCACAAGCTTTTCACTGGACAGCAGGGGAAGGAAACTAATATGATAGTAATTATAGTTGTCACACAAATAATGTAATTGTGAAATGCATAAAGTTCAGTATTTAGTTAATAAACATCGTGATATCTGTAACGTGCTGTAACCTTGTTTGTCTGCTCTTAACGTGTGTGTTTCAGGTTTCTGCTCGACTCGCCGTTTGCAACATGGACTGGGACCGTCTGAAAGCCAAAGACCTGCTGGCTCTGCTCAACTCATTCACACCTAAAGGAGGAGCTGTGCTGTCGGTCAAGGTAAAGCTGCTCTGGAAGGAAGCAGATACTACATGTGACCTGTGGGGCAAAATAAAGCAACGTGCTCAGTAAAAGGCCAACGTTGAGGTTTTGTGCTTCGGTCTGTGAGATAATCCGCGGTGCATGATTTTGTCCTCCAGATTTACCCTTCAGAGTTTGGGAAGCAGAGGTTGCAGACGGAGGAGATGCAAGGACCGCTGGAGCTGAAGGCACTGCCAGATGACTCTGAGGACGACACAGAGGAGGAGAGGTAACACACACACACACACACAAACAGTCAGTAAAATCCAATTATGTGATTGTGAATAATTTGGGTGGATATAAAAAAACTTTCCTATTTTGTCTGGTTCCAAAGTTTGACCAGTGTAATAGTCCGTTCACACAAATTATTAGAACATCTTTGATGCTTTCATGTCATTTTCTGAGGTTTCTGCCATCCTCCACTTTAGTACAGTCTGCTTGTTGTCCTCTGTGTGTCTCCTCTCAGGGTTTACAGGGAGAAGATGCGTGATTACCAGTTCAAGCGCCTGAAGTATTTTTACGCTGTGGTGGAGTGTGACTCGGCTGCCACGGCTGCCAAGATCTATGAAGAGTGTGACGGCTTCGAGTACGAGAGCAGCTGCTCTGTCCTGGACCTCCGGTAATGAGAAGAAAACAAACCTGCAGCTGAACTTTGACTTGGTGAAAGTCGTGCACAGTTTTGTTTTCCTGTTCCTTTTGAAAATCTCTCTGTCGTCCTTCATTGAACAGGTTTGTTCCTGATGACGTCAAGTTTGATGACGAGCCCAAGGATGTGGCGACAGACGTTAACCTTGGTGCTTACACACCCAAAGTGTTCACCTCATCAGCCACTGCCACCTCAAAGGCAAGTCACGGTTACTTTTGAATTATTGCTGAGTGATCCTGTAGTTCCAGAAGAGTGAGACGATTTATCCAGACTGGGGGGAAAAAGGGTTCAGATAAACCAGATTAACTCCAAACTTGGTTTCTTTCCATAGTAACATGAAACTCATGTCAAACTGTATGTGATATTAAAAAGGTCTGTAAAGGTGTTTTTATATTGTAACAGTCTAAAATCAGATTTTGCTTTATGTGAATTTACATGGTGACATTATTCCTTCACTCCTCTTTTTAATACAGCATAGTGATTAAGTGAATTCTGGACCAACACACAGGGAGTCTGACGTCTCTGAGTTTATGTTGAACAGGTGCAGCTGACATGGGATGAGACCGACCACGAACGTGTGACTGCCTTGAACAGAAAGTTCAACAAAGATGAGCTCCTGGAAATGGACTTCACTGCCTACCTGGCCTCGTCCAGTGACGATGAAGAGGACGATGACGATGGGGATGATGGAGACAAAGCAGAGGGTAAAAATCACTGGAATATAGGAGTCGGAAAACTCTTTTGAGTTTGTTTCCCTGCTGAAGTTTTAATGGAATGATGGAGAAAACTGTAAATATGTTGTTGTAGATAAAGATGATGAAGAACAAGTCATGGAGGAGGTAAAGAAACCTCAGCAGGAAGAAAAGAAGAAGAAGAACAGTGAGGAGAAGATTTCAAAGTACAGAGAGCTGCTGAAAGGAATTCAGGACAAGGAGAAGAAGCTGCAGGAAGACAAAGACATGGAGATGGAGATCACCTGGGTTCCAGGTACGAGGAGATGGATGTGTGTGTGACCCTGGTTCAAGTTATTACTTTTGTCAAACTTTGTAGCCAAGCAGTGGTGGAATGTATCTTACAAACGTTTACACCTGGTGTATGTCTTTATTTAGACAATGTGTAAAAGGGTCACGTAGTGTATAAAAATATATTTTTAGTCAATTGTTGAAAATTGTATTGGTGCAAAAGTTTGCACTCCCCTTGATAAAATAATTAGAAACTAACTTTAACAGTCACCAGGATATTTTCTCCATACTGCTGCTTTTAAAAACCCAGTGTAGAGTCCTGTGTTTTGATTACACGATTACACGTGAAAAGTATTTTTATACAGCGGCATTAGTTCTTAACATTTCAATACTTCCTCCACCACTGCTGGCTGCCAGTGCCAGCACTTCAACTGCAAATCCTGAACATTTGTTTATTATCAAGCTTATGATCTTATATGAACAGCTTTCTGTCATTGGTTTTCACTTTTGTCTAGCACAGACTATTAAGGTACAGCTGCACCATATATAGATGATAGAGTTTATTGATGAGCACTGTTATATTTAGTTGGTGAGAACCGTAGTTTGTTAAATATAATTTTTTGTCTGCAGGGCTGAAGGAGACAGCGGAGCGGCTGGTGAAGAAGAAGATGGAGGGGAAGGACAAGCTGACCCCCTGGGAGGAATATCTGCAGAAGAAGAAAGAAAAGAAGAAGCAGAAGAAATCTCAGAGGAAAGAGGTGAGTTAGAAGCAGCAGCACAGTGTGTGTCTGTAATGATGAACCTGAGAGTTAATTTAACAAACCTTTGACTACATTTTATCAACGCGTCATTTTGTTCTTTTCGTATCAGGCAGGAGGTAACGAAGACCTAAGCGATGATGAGCTTCCTGCAGACGTTGACCTCAGTGACCCTTTCTTCACAGACGAGCTCGGCACAACAGGTGAACACTACTGTCAAAGGGTCAAAGTGTTGATTTTGTTTATTGGTTGGGTTTGATGCATCAGTGGATCCTTGTGAATGGACGTTTACATCAGACGGAAACACAGAGACAATAATTAGATGGACGGCTGTGACATTGACTACAGAGTTTGATGCTCGTAGAGAGAGAGGTGGTAAAACATGTAGACCAGCAAGATCTGAATGGTTCACTGACAGCAGTTTGATCTGTCTGCAGATCGTAAAGGCAAAGAGAAGAGGAGGAAGAAAAAGCAGCAAGGGGAAGAGGAGCGGACAGCTGAGGAGGAAGAGGAGCTGGAGAAACAAAAGGTCAGAGGTCAACATACATTGTACAACCTGTAACGGATCCTAGTTTGATTTTTAGTTTTTTGCACTGCTCCACTACAGGATGAGGGTCGATGTTAGAAAGTTGAAAGTGTGTGAACCTGTGTGTGTGTGTGTGTGTCTAGGCGGAGATGGCTCTGCTGATGGATGACGACACTGATGAAGCCAAACACAAACATTTCAACTATGACAAGATCGTGGAACAACAGAACCTGAGCAAGAAGAAGAGGAAGAAGCTCCTGAAGAAGAGCGAGGAGCCGCTGGAGGACGACGACTTCCAGGTGAAACTCTGCTTCAGAGATTTTGATTCTGTTCTTTTCTTTGGATTTGTAGTTTTTATAATAATAAATTAGCGAATATCAGTCAGTATTTAGCAAAATGCTACAGTGTACACCAAGTACTGCGAGATAAAAATTTTCATAAAGTATCAGAATAAGCTCAACATAAAAACATTTCAGTAAAGTTTGTATTTTCTGAATGAGGGATGGTTCAGTTCCATCACTAACAATTGACAAATTGTTCAGTTTGCATCAACAACCAAAGCAATGAGAACTGACTAAAAAGTATAAATAAAGTATTTGATTATCAGTAATAGAACTTTAAGAAATTCAAGGCCAAAATGGAACTCAGATTTACTAATGTGGTTAATTTGTTAGAACCCTTCTCTATTGGGAAAATGAATAAAACCAAGAACCAACAATTATCTGTGAAAATAAATTGAAACTGAGAAAAAAAAAATTCAATTTGCTTTTGATTTAACAGATTAAAAAAAACAATTGTTGGATTAGTCATATAATAGTTGTTCAAAAATAGTAACTGTTCAGTTTGGCCTTTGTCGTGTTATTGGAAATATTCTGTTGAATAAAAAACAGTTTGATTTTATAGATTTAATTTGTTTGTTCCTTTTGTCAGTTACAAGTCATTTTCATCCATGTCTGTAATAGATTTTATTTTAGCAGAATCTGAACATATTACAGCAGAGCAATCAACCATATGTGATCACACAGGGTCATAGTAAAAAAAAAAAAGAGAGTTCTAATATACAGAACATTAATTCACAAAATTTAAGTAAAAAAATATTTCTAATATCTAAACAAATTGAGGTTTTTGAAAAAGTGGTGAATTTTCCAAAAATAAAGCCAGAATTTTAAAACCCAAAGTCTGAACATTTGTTACATGGTTCTTAGAATTCATCCTTTAAAATGTCTCGCCACTGTGTTTTCAGGTGAATGTTCAAGACCCTCGTTTCCAGGCCATGTTCACCTCCCACCTTTTCAACCTGGACCCGTCCCACCCCAGCTACAGAAAGACCAAAGCCACAGAGAGCATCCAGGCCGAGAAACAGCGCAGACGAGAACGGGAAGAGCAGCAGAGGAGCAAAGATGTTCTCAGTGCTCAGAAGGCTGCGGCCAAACGAGTGGAGCCTGTCGATGATGTACAGGAAGCCACTGGGCAGAAGGAACATGACTCTGATGCTTCGACAGCAAAGAAGCCGATGGACCCGAGTTTGTCTCTGCTGGTCAAGTCAATTAAAAGCAAAACCGAGCAGTTTCAGGCTCGGAAGAAGCCAAAACTGCTTTAGGCTTGAGTGGAAACTGTTCAGACTTTATCTGGTTGGTTCCTCCTGAAGTTACAAGATCTGCTTGATGTATTAAACTGTTTATCCTGGAACACAACATGGAATCACGCACACGCTGAGTAAAAAGTGAATCCTGCAGCCTCAGGTCATGTTAAGAGTTTTATTTAACATTTTTCAAAGTTTGTTGAAATCATCATAGCTACAGATGTTTACAGTGACAAAACATTTTTGAACTGGTCCCAAGTCCCAAATAAGCAGTTTCATGAGTTAATAATAACAATCATAACTTCATGTTTTACCATATTGTCATTTTCTGTTTACAATACAGCCTTTACATCTGGGTTCTATAAACCTGTTCACGGCTACTTTGTCGTCATACACAGTTTACATTCTGCTGATAAATGGTATTTAGTGGGACAAAAATCAGAAGATTCTCACTGGAAGGTAAGTCTCACACACTTGATGTGGATTAAACAGAAATGTTGCCTGGTTGTGAGGTTTGGTAAAACACATTGTGTCAGAGCAGAGAATCAAAGGCACTTCATCAGCTGCTGTTTGAAATGTGTCTACACAACAATCAAGTCTGGCAGCATTAGTTAAAGGTCGATAACGTGGTGAGGCTGACATAACATCAGGCGGTGAGTGAGGTTTACTGCAACTAGAGCAGTTTTATCTATACGATGCCACAAACCGCTGGAGAAGTTGTAGGTAATATAGCTCTGACAGCTGCAGACAAATTCCCAGCAGTTTTTGCATATGAGCCGTCCTGTCAGAGGGATTTAAATCCGTCACCGTGTCTTGATCCTATGGTCCGGGGTGTTCAAAGACTGCTGCAGCTCCCATCCCCGTCCCGATGCACATGGTCACAACGCCAAACCCCCTACAGACGACAATCGGGAGGGAAAAAACAAAACGAGTGACTATGAGAAACTGATTTAAAATGGTTCCTAAATATGAGACGAGTGTTGCAGCTGAGTCGAACCTCCTTCCTCTGCGTTTAAGCTCGTTGAGCAGCGTCACCACCTGTCGAGCTCCGGTGCAGCCCAGAGGATGACCCAGGGCGATGGCCCCCCCGTTCGGATTCCCCTTCTCCATCGGTATCCCCAGCTTCTCCGCACAGTACACGGCCTGAGCACAGCAGGCAGAAACATGTCAGCTGCATCACCACTTACTGACTGGTTCGGACGAATCACCTCCTCAGGAACTCACCTGACTGGCAAAGGCCTCGTTGATTTCAAACACGTCCACGTCAGCCACAGTCAGCCCTGAGCAGAGCAAACAGATTAGTGAAGTATGATAGTTTAAAAAGCACAGCAGTTTTTGAAAATTTTTACCTCACTTTACAAATTAATAATTTCAGATAAAAACAAGATTCTTTTCAGTAAAGTATCTAAAGCTGTCAGATTTCCATCTAAACTGCAAAAGATGCTATGAGAAGATACCTTCAGTTTTAGTAAATGTACTTAGTTTGATGCACAGGTCGTACCAGCCTGTTCCAGAGCTGCAGGGATGGCGAATGCTGGTCCGATGCCCATCACATCAGGAGGGACACCCACCACCGCACTGGCCCTCAGGACCCCCAGGACCGGCAGACCCAGAGCTGCCACTGCAGACCTGCGACCCATCAGCACGGCCGCTGCTCCGTCGCTCACCTGGCTGGCGTTACCTGAAACAGAACACCTGTGTGTCAGTCAGTCTGATAGAGACCCACCTGCTCACCCGAGCTTCCGGTCGAAGACTTACCTGCTGTGGTGCTGCCATCGGCTTTGAAGGCCGGCTGGAGTCTTGAGAGTCCTGCCAGAGTCGTCCCCGGTCTGATCCCTTCATCTTTGCTCACAGTCACCTGTCGCTCCTCACCTGCCTCATCTACAAATCTGGTGGTTACAGGAACGATCTCCTGGTCGAACAGTCCAGAGCTCTGAGCTCGAGCGGCTCTGCAGGTGAAGGAGGATCCAGTTGGTTAAAGCACAACTGCTAGAAACACCTGAAAACATCTGTGCACCCACCAGGACAGACGACAGTGTTTCACCTCATGTCTTAGAGATGTTAAATAAAACCTGACACATTGAACACATTCTACAAAATCATTCAAATTTGTTTGGTTATTAGACCTCGATTCTCTAAAAACAAAACTACTAGGATTGTTAAGACCATAAAACCATGTCTTAAATTTGTAAGATAAGTTTAAAAAAAAAAAAAAAAAAGCAGAAGTGCAAAAAGTTTCTAAAAAAATATCAAGAAATAACTTCTCTCTGGTCTTTGAGGAAAAAAAAAAAAAAAAACACACCTCAGAATTCATCCACAGCACTGATTTTACACAAACACCCTGCAGGTATTGAGTTGTATTGAGTTGCATGGTTTACCTGACAGCTGATCAGCCCTTATGTAACAAACACACGGATGTCATGACAACATTAACTGTTACGTGATTAAAAATGGTTTAATTACTTCAGCTGAGAAGTGAGAGCGAAGGCGTCCTGCTTTTCTCTGGAGACTCCAAATCTCTCTGCAACGTTCTCTGAGGTGATGCTGCACAAACACACAGGTCAGATTCATTCACAGATGCTATGGATGAGCAATGTGACAGGACAAAACTATAGCGATAATTCACATTATTTCTGCATGACGACATGAAATTACAAAGCATTTTTTAAGATGTTGGAACGGGGAAGATACAAGACTGGAAGAGTTGTGTAGCACTTCCAGGACCATCTTGCAACTACATCAGCAGACAGTCGGACCCATCATCACATACTAAACCCATAAAAAAGCTCAAACAAATTAATAAAATATTTTGTGTGGCATCGTGCGTTTGACTCAGTCAACACTCCATCAGTTGGTTCCTTCATTCACCTTAGGAGAACCACTAATCTCATCTCCTCCTCCTGCTGGTGAAACCAGCTCCACTGGTTGGTTCTTGTTTCTGACATAACTTTCAAATCACAGATGTTCGATTCACACGTCAAATGTTCTCGAGTCATTTTCAAACAGAAACAGGAAACAAATGTAAGTCTTTCCTCTGCAGCTGCATGTCACTACCACCGCATCTCATTGGAACAAGAAACTGAGCAAAGAACTGTGACCTTGACGGTGTGATGTGCACCTGGATGCAGCAGGTCTCACCCCATAGGAATGATGCAGTCTCTGGCTTTCTCATTGTCCATCAGCCTGGAGCTCAGGTCCCCTGGATTACCGACAGATCTCAGCGACATGCTCTCCACACTGTGACACACAGACACACGTTTTGTTCCGTCACTGACTGTTTACATGGACTTAAGAAACCTGGTTACTGGAAATGTGTGTATACGTGAAGCAGCAGAGAAACCAGATTTCTGCTGTGTTTGTATCTGCAGCAGACACACACAGCTGATCCACAACATTAATGCTGTGAAGTTTCAAAATCCACGTGGAAAGTGACTTTTTAAGGAACTTTGTGTTAGTCACCCATGTTCAGCTGGCTCCCTGTGGATTTAATTTAGGGTGTAAATATACAATAATGCTTTTAAACTTCTCTCTGACATCCTTATATCTAAATTTGTCTCTTCTTCTGGCTGAAAAGTGCCTCCAGATGACATCACTCGGAGGAAGCTTACGTCATCTCGTTGCTCACACTATGAAGAGTGTGATTTTGGTTAACCTGCTTTTCCAGAGCTCCCCCAGATATTATCTGAACTCCTGATGATGTCTAACTTCTCCCTGTGATGAGTCTGCTGGCATTTTTCAGCCAGAAGAGGACAAATACTTTAAAATATGGACGTCAGAGAGAAGGTTAAAAGCATTATTGTACATTTACACTCTAAATTAAAGCCACGGGGAGAAAGTTAAACATTGGTGAAGTTGCCGTTTAAATTTTCTGTGGCAGACTCAGTTTTTAAAATGAGGCAGCTCATTAATGACTTCATTCATTCTTTCAGTCAGCGGTGTGTTACTGTCTGCAGCCTTTTGTTACCTGTATTCATGGCACAGGAATCTGTTTCTGACAGGAATCTACCCTGATTTCAGAAACCAGCAACCAAGATTCCCCCCCCCCAAATCAACATAATAGTTAATGCACGTTCAGCTAGTACAAATGTTTTTTGTTGTTGTTGTTGAATTGACGTACCCACATGCGAGACCCAGGTCTATGGACCCGCTCCTGATTGCTCCTGCAGGAACACAGCACACACCGGGTGAATAAGCAGAGGACCCCGTTCTCCCTCGGAGAGCGTTTAGTTGCATTTTTTACCTGCAATGTTGAGCAGAGCCTGCAGACCAGAGGAGCACTGTCTGTTGACGGTGTAGACGGGAACTGTCTCTGGAAACCCGCTGGGGGGATGACAGAGCGGTGAGAAACACTCAGACACAATCAGAGAAGATCACACTGTGGCTCATGAGTCTGACCTAAGGAAGTGAGCCACTCTGGCCATCAGAGCTCCGGCCCCCGGCTGCAGCACGTTACCTGCACACAGGTGAGCACAGAAGTCGTTAGGCAGCGCAACGAACCTAGACCAGTCTACCTCAAAACAACTGATTTACCGAGCTCAGGCCCAGTTGTGGACAGCTGAAAACGTAATTTAGCACATTCAAAGAGATCTGATTGTTTGGACAGTCCTGCACTAAAAGAAACGAGACCAAAGTGTCCTCTCACCCACACAGACGTCTCCCAGCTTGTTGGGTGCCAGTCCAACATCTGTCAGCACGGCTTTCATCACGGCACTCAGCAGCTCGTCAGGTGTGGTGTCCTGCAGGAAGTAAAAGAGGTTCGGGTCAATCAGGTCTACAGCAGTAACGTAACGTAACGTTAGTAATTAGAGCTACGCGTAGAACGTCACATATGTTGGAGTGACGTCACGCTAACGTTAGAGAAAACGACGCTCAGTGTAAATGTCACTGTAACTGACCGCTAACGTCACGTTAGCGTTAGCCTTCCGCTAGCTTCCCCGCTTAGTGCAACATAAAACCCAGACGCAGCTGGCGTCACGCTACAGGTGAAGCACGCTCACCTTGAAAGACCCCCTCTTGGCTTTGCCGATAGCTGTCCTCCGACCATGAACCACCACCACGTCCTCCGACCAGCTGCTCGCTGCTGGTACCGACCCACAGTCTGAACTCCACACTTCCCGTCTGGGAGACAAGTGACCTGAAATAATCTTTAATCTCTGCATTATGACGACAAATCGCACGGTTTATTCCAACATGAAACAACCGGAGTCGGACTCTGCTCTTTGGACTCTTCCCGGTCAGAACGCGTCACTTCCTCCTCTTCTTCTTCTTGACGCTTTTATGGCGGTTGGCAAACAACAAAATGGGGAATTACCGCCACCAACTGGACTGGACTGTGGTGGACGGGATAAAAATCATATCGAGATTCTCGAGATATCGAATCCCGATTTACGAGTTACTATCGCATAATTACGACGACAGATTATAACATCTGTTAAATTGTTATAAGATGCTAATTCCTCAAATAGTTTGCAGCCTAGAATGTCACTGAGGCAGGAGTTCAAACACTTTCAGAATCCGCCTGAGAATTATTGGATTTTTAAGGTTTTATTTCTGCTCCTATAAATACACTCAGGCAGAACTTGTCTGAGAAACATCAGGTTTTTAGGTTTTCTTCAGTATCAAAGTAATGAATTGTTACTTATCAGTACCTTCAGTACTTCAAGGCCAAAGGTAACAGCTAACAGCAAATTTGTCCTACTTAGTTTTCCTCAATGTAAACAAATGTAGACAAGAACAGAACGAGAATCAATTTCCTGTAACGAGTTAATGGCGACTCACTGAATAGTTGTTGGACCACATTAAATAGCTGCTGGGTTCTTACACCAAAATGTTGACCCAGTAATGGACCAATACTGTGGTCTCTATAGTTTAACATGTGATTCTTTTTTCAGTCACATCAGTGGATTCAAAGACAAGCAAAACAAATCCATTGAACCTTTTATTTCCAAATTATGTCACAACAACACATTAATAAGGCCACAGACTCACTGCACATTCTGGCTGGAATGAGACAACAGGAAACAAAAACATCCAAAAATACTTTTTCGCTATATAGAATCAAATATAAAAGTTTGTCCTCCATTTTCAAAGAGATTAGATGAAGTGGAGCTTTACAGAATTATAGTTAAACAACATTAAAATAGGAACAGAAAATCTTTCAAAATAAAAGCACAGGAGTCGCTCTGTAGGAGTGATGTCTGACACTTCCAGTTAAACCCTATAAGCTTTTATACTGCAGGATAAACAGGAAAGAGTTTCAGGTAGATTACGAGTGAAGTGCACCTTTAAATGATGACTTTCATCAAACAATCAGTCGCAAAACACGATCTGAAGTAGTGGACAAAATTATGAGACAGGAGTGTGACAAGATGTCAGGTTATAAATGTTAAACTTATTATTCAGCTTTAATAAAGTAAAACAGTAAAAACACCACCACAACTTTATTTAAGTGCTTCATTCATTTTCAATATCTTCCAGTAACTGCTGGAACATTTCAACTGGTTCAACCAAAAGCTGATGAGAGGAGGAGATCGGCTGTTTGTGTTGTGCAGTTTCATCACACAAAACTATTTGAATTAGTCGTGATTTTATTGTGTATATTTAAAGTAAGGTCTGTACACCTTACTTGTTGCTGTATAGACATTAATAAACATGTTTAACTGTTTTTACTTGTAATAAAATGCCAAAAGTTGCAGCGTGTGGTTAAGCTTTAAATTTAGTGTTGAAATGATTAAATGACTGGACTAAATTTATCACTCGTGAGGCAGAAACGCTCAAATCAGCACCGTCAGCTTCAGTGGGAACATAATGGAGAAAAGAGAAAATTTATGGGCAACAATTTTAATAACAGTTTTAATTTTGTAAAATCTCCAATCTGAGGATTTTCTGCTCGTGTCTTGTGACATGGTCGGACAATAGGTGAGGTGTCATCACTGACATTCAGAGATGTTTGCATGATTGCTTTCTTTACACAGATCGATTTAATGTTAAAGTTGTGTTATCGTCGACAAATTTCAGCGAATTCCAGTAACTGCAGACAGCGAATGTCTGCTACGAACACACAGTGAAGCCGGATTTAGCTCCTGTGTCTGTTCCACTGAGTGATGTGTTTCTGTATCACCATCAGAAAGCACCTATTTATTCTGTCCCACTGCAAAGACCAGAGAATCCACCAGAGAAAATAGTTCCAAGAACAAATGCACCATTTCCCATTTAGTTTGATAAAACCTGTAGTGAGGAGCTGATATTTGTGAGCGGTTTCTAAAGATTTACATCCAACACTTTGTAGATTTGTGTCTTTTCTCTGGATTCACTGACAGTAAAAATAAAGATTAGTGTCATACTTTGACTTTAAATTGTGCAACTTCACAAGAGAAGTCATTGTAACACACAGCTGCACATCTGTGACACAGATGTTCTCTCCTCCGGATGTATTTTGCCAGCAGAAGTGTAACCAAAAGAAACTGAGGTGGTGAAGGAAAATGAGGATTCAGACTCTTCATGTTTGAATCAAAGGCTCAGCAGTAAGTACAGGAGTCACCCTGCTTCCACTCCTGCAGCAGCTTCCCAGAAGCATCGACTGAAAAAAAAAAAATGGCAGTGAAGCTGAAATCTCTACGTCGTCGTTCCTCTGGCTCCGGCTCAGGCATAGAAGATGAGTTCTGGGATCTGGCCTCCCTGCACTCCGGTGCCATTGGTGCTGTCCGAAGAGCACTGGAACTGAAAGGTCACTTTGCCACACTGCACCTCGGTCATGCCCTCCTGGCCGAAGTAGCTGAGCTCATTGCCATCCAGCACCACGCTGGCTGTGTAGAAGGTGTCAGGCTCGATCTGCACCGGGTACTCGAACCAGACGGGGAAGGTGTTGCTGGAGCCATCTGAGAAGTACTTGATGATCCTCTGGGCCATTGGGACGCCCTGACGCTTCAGCTCGATCTTGGCGCTGTACTCAGCTGAACCGCAGCTCGAGCCATAGAGGCCAAAGCCGGCGATGAACACGCGCTTGTCCACGGCAAACTGGATACTATCGCAGCGGCCTCTGTACCTCCACTGGTTGCTCCTGTAGGCACAGGACTGGAACCGGTGGCAGCGTTGAGGCGCCAGACCTTTACGGGGTTTAGTGCAGAACAAGAGTTCAGGTTTCTTGGCGGCGGTGTACCACAGGAAGATATCGTTGGTCTCATCGAGCGTAAGCACACCAGACTGTGCCGCTCCGTTGGCGAAGTCTTCCAGCGTCATGGTGGGGATGCGGATTAGGTAAATGGCCTTCCCCAGCACCAGCCGCTTGTTTTCGATGGTCGCCGGCAAGTCTTGTCGTTGGCACTCGGCCTCGGCCCAGTTTAGCGCTGCCTCGAACACCACCATCTCTTTGGCATTAAGCGTCTCCCTTCGCAGGATGCTCTCCAGTGTCTGGGAGTCGATGTCGCAGAAGCCTTCGGAGCGCAGAGCGAGCTCGGCCTGAGCATCTATCACCTCCCAGCAGCGCTGTGTCAGGTCGGGCTCCTCGAACAAGCAGCTCTGAGACAGCAGCACGCAGGCGTTCTTGGCGCTCAGGCTCGTCTCCAGGAAGTTCACACAGGCCCGCGCCAGGTGAGGCACGATGTACTTCTTGGCAGCGTAGAGGGTAGCGAGCACCGTGTCAGCACACAGGTCGATCTCATCACAGTAGATGTACCTGGTGCAGTGAGGGGACAGAGACCCAGACACACAGAGACACAGCTGGAACATTAATACATATTTTAAAAATCTTTTTTCCATATCTCAAACTTTGGAGCACTGGAGCAAATAGATACAGGAGTATGGGGGGTCAAGGTAAACATTATTTATTGTCTGAGGTTATCTACAGAGAGGCAAACTCAAACGCTCCAATCAAAGCGAACGAATCAGAGGCTGACGTACTTCAACATGGCCAAGAACGAAGGAGGTTCCACGTCAGGAATCCGGATCTCGTCTTGGTCCTCGGCCAGTTCTCCGTAGAACATGGCATGAAACACGGAGCTGCCAACAGCCAGGACATACTGTTGAAGCAGAGAAAAACTGTTATGACAGGAGGAACAAAGATCAAACCGAGAGTCTGTTGCACTTTCACACTATAATCTTGTGGAGCTGGTCGGTTGCAGTATTGTGCATTTGTTGCAGTATGACGACATTTTATGACAGAAACCGCTAAGTATTCAGAAAGGTTCTCAAAGCTTTGTCTTTGTTTCTTTGTGAATAACTGTCTCTAAGAGATTTATTGAGCGCGTTGTCTAAAGAGTCCATGGAACAACCTTATCTCTGGATGCAGAGCCTGAAAATACACAAGATGTTTACACTAATTTAAATCGCTGGCTGCCTGACACTCGCACCAAAGACTCTGCAGTAGGATGAGCAGGGGTTTTACCTTGTGTCCCGGGACTCGCTGTGTCCCGCCGGGAGGCCCGACCACAAAGTGAACATCTGCCATCATTTCATTGTTGAACATGACTGAATTCCTACAACAACAGAGAAAACGCCTGCCGTCAGTGTATAATGAGAGAAAAAACGGGACTCGTTTAAATGTACATTTACTTCCACACAGCGAAACCTGTGGGTGGGTTGATTCACAGCTTTATTCCCACATGTGGCGACTGTAGCTTTAAGGAGTTAAAAAAAAACTTTAACTCTTATCTTCTGACCAATCGGATCAATTCATATTTTGGTTTTGTTTTCTCCTTGAGCAGCCCAAAGAATCCTAGCGATGACCCACAGAGGTCAAACAGTGTAACACACAAACTACCTAAATCTCTATTTTGAATCCCACTTTATACTTGGAGTCTGACTATAAACAACATGTACTTAAGCCATTGTCCACGAGCTGGAATCACAACACAATAAAACTACATCTTCCTGCTTAAAGTTCAGGTTCCTCAGGTGTCTGTACTCAGACCAAGTTGTACTGTTACACATGACCTCATGTCTTTACCTACTTCCGTGTGCAGAGACTCTCTGGTTGTACTTTAAAAGAACTGACTGTGACCTCTGCTGGTTTTTTTACATCCGTCACCTCCATCTTTGGGTGAGGGTCAGAGACTCACCTCTCTCGGATGGTGGGGTACAGGCCCTGCCAGTTGCAGCAGCCCTGTGAGGCGGCTTTGGTGGTGTTGTTGTTGGTCAGGTTCTGCTGCTGGTACTGCCGGATGGAGGTGCTGCTCCTAGCTGAGGCGGAGGGGACCAGCTTCTTAGTGGGAAACAGCTCTGCAGCCATTATTTTGCAGTCATGGCAGCTCCAGGGCCGGAAAGAACCGCTGCTAATGGAGTTTTTACTCAGACATTAATGGACAGGAACAAAACTCTTTAAAATGTAAAAGCGACAGTTTGTCGCTGTGGAGCTAACGTTAGCACAGCTAGCGACACATCGGCAGCCACTTTACCAGTTAGTTTGTACAATAGTTAAGACGTTACAACATTAAATCCCGTCATGACTGAGACACGTAGACAGTGCGATGAAAAATACAAAGTTAGTTGTTTAACGCGTTTTAGCTTTGACGATAGCATGTTAATGCTAGTTTGTTAGCTCACCGACAAAACTAAACGGTTTTCCGCTAAGTTTAGGAGTTAACGTCTCAGTTATTGTCGGCGGTTCGGTCGGTGAGTGCAGCTTTACTTACTTCAGTGTTGTTCACATGTGTTTACGCTCCGAACTTCTCCGCACATTAAGCAGATTTTAGCCGTTCGCTCGCTGACAGATCAGCTTTGTTTACAGTAGCGCAGCGCTTCTTCTTCTACGCCGTCAGCACGTTAGAGGAGCAGCAGCGCCACCGTCAGGAGGCGGAGGAGGCTGGTGTAACCACACACACACCAACTAACTAACTATTTAATCATCTCACTCAACAAACTGCAATTTTAAAAAGGTTTTGTGAGACACAGTTCCACACAGAAAAAGAACAGATAAGTGCTGTTTTTTAATGGACGGGAAGCTGCTTGTTGGGACTGAGGCTGCTGATCTTCACGACACCTAAATGTTGAGGGAACAGCTTTTTGTTTCTAACGCAGTTATACAAACCATATAGTTAAAAATTATGAAAACACTATTCCTACGCACTCTTGTTGGGGCCGACATAACTACTAGAACCACAACCAAGTGTTCAAGAAAAAGTGAGAACTTGCCTAAAACAATATTCTACTACAAGTAGAAATACCAATTCAAATTCTTTGCTCACGTTGGACTAAGTAAAAAGCACTTGATGATTACAAATTCATCAGATACACAAAATTACCAGACACAAAACCCAGAATGACAGCAAATTAAAACATCAACAGACTAAAAATAACTAAAAAGTGACTAAAGAAACTCAAAACGAGTTTGTAGCTGCTTGTGTCCCTTTCAGTCTGTGGAAGCTGTAACCAGACGAGATAAAACCAAGTGACTAATGTTGTAACTTGATGTTTTTCTAAACTTCAATTTTTGCAGAATTTGACCTTTTACCTTCATTTTTAATACAACAAACTCACACGTCACCACCACAATTTACAACATATTCCTTTATTGTTGTTACTGATAAATCTGTCAGTCTCCCATTTTGAAAATAAAAACATGAAAAAAAAAATACAATATCTGGATGTACTTTACGTCCAGCCACATTAGCTTCTATAATCTCTCAGTAAGAGTTTCACTGTACACATTAAAGGACGAGAAAACAATGTACAGGAAAACTGAACCTGATGACAGCTTTTAACTGAAGATGAGAAAAGCTCCATCTGAGCTGCCTCCATCACAGTCAGCTCCAATAGTTTTAGAATAAATATACATACTGTGGAAAGAGGCTGTGATTCTATCGCTATGAAAGTTTAACAAAATGTTCATGGAGTCTGGTTTGGTTTATGGATTGTGG
The DNA here is from genome assembly GCF_033026475.1 of Channa argus. Lineage (NCBI taxonomy): Eukaryota > Metazoa > Chordata > Actinopteri > Anabantiformes > Channidae > Channa > Channa argus. The sequence continues at coordinate 1,054,787 of NC_090199.1, forward strand.
CTCTTTTACTTCTTGGTTTGGATCATTTTTGTTTTACTGGACCAAGCGTCGTTATTTTCTGCGCCATCAGCTGTTATAATAAGACGTGTCTATGAAGCAAAGCTCCGTTCAAACTGATATCGTTTCATTTCAACAGTTTTTGAAGGGAGTAGAGAAACAATCACACTCAATAGTAGGCGTCTACAAACGATCACAGGAACTGTCAGGACACTGTCACCTGCCTAATGCAAGAACAACAACTTACACAACCGCAGAGACATTTTAATCTTTATGAATGAGTTATTAACATTCATGCACATTCTGCTGTATTGCAGCTTGGTTTATAGGGGCAGAATCTCTTTTTCTTTAATAACTAATAATGAGGAGAAAATGTAAAATCGTAAAAAAGTAAACAAAATTCCATACAGTTATGGTAACTTTACACCTCTAGAATCAAACTGTTAATAAAACCGACACATAATGTTCCACTGGGTGGTTCACTGCTTTGTTATCATAAGGATGAATATCTGGCTAAAATTAAACAGCAGCTTGCAGAAAGGAAATAACACAAAAATGGGAGAAAGCTGAACCTGTCACTTCTATTTCATTTAGATTTTTCCCAGACGTGTTTTTTTTTGGAGAGGATTTAACAGGTTTAAATGATGGAAGGTTGTCAGATGATGGAGACGGAGGAAAAGTGGCCGAAATTGTAAAACGGTCAGTGTTAGAAGGTGAAAGCTGAAAAAAGCTCATAAATGAACCTGTATGTTGTTTATTTATCAGTGTTACCTGGTAACCACTTTATTTGCTGAGTTAACGAGTTAACAGAAAACCTTTGCTGCTGAGATTGTGCAGTTTTTTAGCTGCACAATTATCATCTGAAGAAAAGATTAATAAGTCTTACGTCACGATGAATTTAAAACCTCAGTTGTTGCATTAAGGCAGGAGATGCTGGTGAATCGTTTTTCATCCTGTCAGTTCATGGACAGTTACATGTATGAAGTCTTGATAAGTTGTGGGCCCCAAACATCTTATTTTCTTTCCTGACTCGTCATCTCTTTACCCTTTGGAAGCTTTATTTCTGTTTGAGTAAATGGACATGTTGGAGTTTCTGTTTGCATCAATTTAAAAAGCTGCAAATGTGAACAGTCAGGTGTGAATTTAATCTCAATTTAATTTAACAGCCTGCAGCAGCTGAATGACATTAACATTGTTATCAACAGGAGGAAAAAAAAAAGAGCATTAGTTATTGGTTAGAGGACGTCCATCCATCCATCCATGATTAAATCAGCATTATGGTTCTGCAAACACACCTGAAAAGAGCAGTAGTGTAGTGTGTTTGCTGCCCCAGGATGCAAGTTGCTGCAACATACAACGGCTTGTTGTAGCAACTTCCTGTTGGGACGCAGAAATGTGATACTAAAGTTAAAATGATTAGCACACAAGGAAAAAGTGTGTGTCGCATTCATGCAGCCAGAAAAAGCACAATTTTCAGATGTTCATCATCCACACAGTGACATTCAAACAAAACCTTCTGCAGATCAGGAGAAAAGCACTCAGTGTCTTACATAATACCAAGTAAAGTACAAGTATACGGAAAGTGGAAAAGGATCATTTCACACCTAAAAGGAAACTAAAAGTACTAAATGCAGGACCGTTTAATAATATGCCAATTGTTTTTTTTCTTATTTGGGTTGAAAATGTGTAAAACATTAATAAAAGTATACACATTTTTTAATTATGACAAATGATTGAAAGTTAATAAAATAAATAAAGATAAAAGCAGCAAATCTTCAAATTTCAAAACATGGAACTGTGGTACTTGTACTTTTACATAGAGTAGGTCAAATATCTGAGTACTTCCTCCAGCGCTGGTGGTCACGTGCTTCACCTCAGCCCACTCTAACCAGACTCCATTCATTTTCTACAGCATTTTACAGGATGGAAACTCACTTTCTATGTCACACAGATGATGTTTGATCTTTGTGCTCAGGTCAATAATTGATCCCTTCGTCTTCCACTCTGCAGTTAAAGTTTTCTTATTCTTTACACCAGGTTAATAAATAGATCTGCTTTAATACTTATAAACTGTACACATATATATGTTTCCCGTTTTTACACCAGTTTAAAGAAACAAACTAATTTCCCACCATTTGGTAAAAAGCAAACATAAAAAGTGTTACGTAGTGCTGAAAGGTGCAGTCGTGTATACGTTACGTCTACTAACACCAGCAGGAACCCCGAAGGAATCAACATCACTTTTCAAGTAAAACAGAGAATAAAAAAACAGATCTATCTCTATCTTACAAGTCTGTCACCAAACACAAACATTCATTTAAAAAACTAGTCCAGATAATTACACAAAATATTTTCAGGCAGTCAGCATATAAAGCATGTATAAATCTAAGGGGGAGCTCGTGTGCAGTTCGTGGAATCAACAAGTGGAACTTAAAAGACTATTTTTCTACAACTAGACGGGCTAATTAGCATTAGCAACAACATCTGTCCGGTTCGGAGGGAAGAATCTCAGTTCAGTTCAACAGTTTGGCTTCATCTGGACTTTTTTCATTGGTAGTAAAAGAGGTTTTATTTGTCGCTGCAGCTGCCTGGTTCTGGAGGTTTAACCAGAAACTGGCGACAAAAAGCAGCAGCTTTTCAAATCGAGCTTTGTCGCATTTTTACAAACCAATCAGCCACAAACTCAAACCTGCAGCGCCTCAGATTCCTTTTTCGTTTGATCTACAGAAATGTGTGGATCATGACGCGACACGGGCCCCAACACAGTGACAGAGACTCAAAACCGCCACAAAGAATGCAGCAAAATCACTACATCCACTAGATGTCTCCTCTCTATCACATGAAGCTCCAAGGAAGGTAGAAGCCTGAGCCGTCCTAATGGACTGATAACAGCTCATTGAATGGTGTGATTACAGCCATCTGTACATTTTTGTCTGTGCATCACGATGAACCTGCACAGCCCGTGTTGATTTGGAGTGTTGTTTAGAAATTAATGCTACACATATGTGAGATGCCATCCCACATCTAGTGGGGGCAACATCACCTCGGCAGCAGCTCTGTATCGGGTAGCAAAGTAAGAGGAACAGCTTCATCACCGCTTTGAAAATGACGTCCTTAACATTTACTCCGCTGTGATGTCACCATCAACAGAACTGTAACTGCCACGTGTCGCCATGTGCAAAGACATTACTTCACAAGGAAGAAATTAGGTTTCCCTGGCCTTAAAATCCCGCAGACATTAACAGAGTACACAAGGGAGTGTGTCAACAATGACACAGGTCACGCAGCTGCTCTCTTTGTGTACACGTTGGGACAAAATAAGTAGAACCTCACCGTGAGGCTACATGCAGCCCATCACCTTTCATTAATGCAAAACATAAAAAACTGATGATTATTCAGATCAGACTTCTATCTGACCTAAGGTGCTGACTCCTGACCAGGTCAGGGTTGTGACCTTTGACACCTCACACCTTTGTGGGCATTTAGAGGATGAAAGTGGTTTTAGGGGAATCTCACCAAATCAACTACAAAGCCAAAATCCACCACATCCTGTGCAAAGTCGGGTATGTTGTTGGATTCTGACCATTCACAGGTTTTATTCAAAAGAGCTGCTCCCACATCTTCTAATCATCAACACCTAAAAGAAGTTATGTTCTGCTGAAAAAAGGCACATTATCATGGCAAATATTTCAAAGCGACACCAACAGACACAGGAGGTTAACTGGACTGTTTGTGGTTAGAGACGGTGGACAGGTGGAGTTTTCATGTTTACCTGTAAAATAAAAGATGCCAACTTTGTAAAATGTATTGGGGTCCTTTCTTTTTTGCTTTCATTATTGTCTCATCCAGAGGTTCATGGTTTCAGGACCCAGGCCAGCCTGAGTCCAGGAGCAGGGCGGGGATGAATATTTGATTAATCTTTAAGGAGCCACTCTCAGCTTCAACTTTATGCTTCGTCCTGAGGTGGACATTTCCTCTCCATCCATCCTCAGAGCGTCACAGTCTGCTGCAGACCACTTTCTGGTCATACGAAGACCTTTGCGAGTGCGTCAGCCCCGGCACTGCCGATGTAGCACTTGGTGGGGTGGAACGCCACGTCATGGATGGACTCCTCGAACTTCTTGCGGTGGGCGGTAAACTCCTGGATACATGTTTTGCTCTCCATGTTCCAGAGACGGATCGAGCAGTCGTGACCTGGAGAGAGACACAAAGAGTTTATGTTTAGATTCAACGATGGAGTTTCATTGCTATGCAGATGACACACAGCTCATCCTGTCTTCTCTTCCATTGGACAACTCCACTGTCTCATCATGCTTTTCTACCTTTTGCTGTGCTTGGATGACAGAGAGTCTTCCCAGCCAGATCTTCCATGTAACACAGCATCAAGACCCAGCCAACTGAGCTTTAATGTCCACATTTCTGCCATGTCTCAGGCAGCACATTTGCCTTCTACAGCATTGGAAAGATCAGGCCATTTCTTTGTGAATGTGCAACCCAACACTTTGTGCAGCCGAAGTTCTTAAATCCAGCTTGTATCAGTCAAGAATTATGCTAAGAATCTTTACCAACGGACTTCTTCTTGGCACCTCATATACACACCACACAGCAGCAGACTCAATACTTGTCTCCAAAATTAGAGAGAATCCGTGTGAAATTTACACTTGTGATACAACTATTTTTCTGTCTAATTGAATTAAAGGTTAATGTCCCTCAGAATACTAATAAATTGTTAAATAATTTAACTTTTATGTACAGATGTTGGCTGGCTGAACCCTAGTGTTAAATTTATGAATAGCTGAGTGGATTACTGAACCTGTAAAGTCCTTGGTCAGAGCCTCTGACTCAGAAACTATAGAGCCGAGAGGCCAAACAATTTAAAGGCAACCCAACAATTTATACACAGTGCTGCAGATATCAGATGGTGTGTGGGTGAGCACTCACTTCCAGACATGAGGTATAGTCCATTTGGATCTACAGCGAGACTTGTCACAGAGTCCAGGTGGGCAACCATGGAGTGGATTAGTTTTCCTTCAGAAGTGAGAGATTCAGAAGTTAAAGTTTGACACAGCTTTGGTAAAATTCCTTTTGTTGTAATCTTTAGGAAGCATGCGTGCACATCCTCTATGATAATCATATTGGATCATTGGACATTGTAATATGTCCACCATGCTTGTAATATCCTTGGATCCTACATTTCCCACAATTCACCTGCACAGAGCCTCTTTGCCTGGTAAAGCACAGGTCTAATGTTATTTTGTTCAGTTTCACACTTGGAAATTCTTCTTTAGGGACAAAGAAAATGAGATGTGAAGTAACATTTAGTACATTTGCTCAAGTACTATTTGTAAGCAGAATTTTGAAGTACTTCACTAAAGTAAGGGACTTTTCATTCCCTTCCATTTATTTGACAGCTTCAGTAAATGACTTTTTCACTTTTCCATTTCCACACTGTGGTAATGAGGTTTTTAATGAAGTGGAAGATCTGAGTACTTCTCCCGCCACTGCAGAAGTCATTATGCAACTGCTTTCATAAAGTGTCTGGCCCTCGCTGTGACTAATAAAACGGGATCTGAAGTGAAACTGGTGGAGTGGCTCCTCTCAGATGCGAATCTGTACCTGTGTTGTTGTCAAAGAACTGGATGTGTCGGTCCTCCTGAGCGGTGACGGTGATTGGCAGCGTGGGATGACTCAGAACTTTGTTGATCTTGCAGGGAGCTTCTGTGTGGGGGCGAACGGCAGAAGGACAAGATTAGCATTTGATACCTACAGTCTTCACTCCATCGGTTTGGCCTGCAAGCACTTTGTTAGAGATGGTAACGAGAAGGCGTCACGACAACACGCTGCCGATGATATTTGCTTTTCTAAACTGTCTAAATCAGTTCAGTGCAATGAGAAAAATACAGAACTCGGGTGATGTTTTTTCCTTCGTGTGCAAACTAAAACTAACAACAAGAATCTCTTGCTAACAAGCACAGGAGTCTTTTCAAACCCAACATACTGTATTTTACAGGAAAAGCAAAAAGTCAGTATTATATTTTCAGACTTGTAGCTTTTTTCTGGTGAAGCTCGGCATCATTTTCCGTCTTAAGAAACAAAACCATTATACAGAGGAATAAATTAAATAACAACGGAAATTCTGCAATAGGTAGTAAAGAAAAATGGGCTTTGCATAAAATTAAATTAAATCTATCAATATTATCATTATTTTTAAAAAGGAAACATAAGAAAGACTTGACAAAATTAAAATCTGTGTTTTTCCAAAGGGACATTTTGATTTGGATGTACAGCAGAAAAACAGTGGCAGTGACTAAGTACAACTGTTGGTCCATGTTTTACAACCTTAAACGCACTTTAGAGCAACATACAATGAAGAAAACATATTTATTTAGTTTTATCTAACACACATTAAAATGTCCTTCAACAGTGTCTTAGATTTCTTCTTTATCTCTGGCCTAACTGTAATCACCTGGGGGTCCAGCAGACTCCAGCTTCAGGACGAGCTGCTGCGTCTCCATGTTGAAGAGTCCGATGTGTCCGGTGGTGAAGGCCGTCACCATGTGAGCCGGCTCGCTGCTCACCAGGTCCACTGAGGTCGGCACCCCCAGCTCTGCGATGGCACAAACCCACAGGTTAGGCCCAGTTAGTGTGTTTACACTGCGTTTGGACCGTGAGTGTCCAGATCCAGAAACTAAGCCTTAAAATGATTCAGTGCTGCAGAAGTGGTCATTAGTTTTACAGGTTTTCTGTCATAAAATAATTGGAACATCAAGTTATTCGAGTTCACCATCTCCTGGCTGCCATCTCTGCTACAGCACCATTAAAACCAGGCAGAGATTTAAAAATCTGTCCTGCTCTGACCACAGTGGACGAGCCCCTCAAAGGACCATGCGTCTCTCACCTCCCCGCTCGTTGAACACTGCGAGAGACGGCGATGTGTCGGCGGCATTCCACAGCCGGACCGTCCCGTCGGCCGAGCAGGAGAGCAGGCGTTGGTGAGCCGAGCTGTAGACCAGACCCCAGACTGCATCTGTGTGACCGCACAGCGCCCCCCGAAGAACTGAGGGCTCTGCCACCACCGGGACAGAGACGAGAGTGTCAGACACAATTTTTACAGTTATGTCATTTTCTCCTGAGATGGTCTGAACAAAGACCAAACTGGAACGTACCATAGGAGTCGTAGGGGTCGACGTTGGGGTTGGGGGTGTTCCAGCTCTGAATGGTGCCGTCCAGTCCACCACTGAAGCACTGTTCACCACTCGAGCTCATGGTGACGCAGAGAACCGCACCACTACAGGACACACAACATTTCGGTTCAGTCCGTTTGTCTTTAACATGGACAGAAACAGCACAGACTCTGTCTCTGTTCATTACACGTGTATACAGATTTACTACAAGTCTTATTTTCAGTACATTTTTAATTCACTGGAATATTTTCGTTTATTTAGAAATAAACATAAAGAGAGGAAAAAATCGAAGTGATGAGGGATTTAATGAAGATTCATTGAAACTTATTTCTGACAGTAAGTCAGAGTTCTGGCACTGAATTATAAACAAAACTAATCATAAACACAATATATCGCGGTGCGGACGTAAAACCTGTTGAGCTGTATATAGAGTTGTAGAACTTAATCTCCAGCAACACTGACGATCTCACCTGTGGGCCCTGAATGTGTAGATTGGCTCCACATCTAAAGCAGCACATCTGGAAGATTAAAGCAGAGATTCTATTAATGTCTCACTAAAGTGTGAGTCAACACTGAAAATCTGAGGAAGTTCAGATCCGAGGAATGAAGTTTCAAAGCTCACTTCTTGGCGGGTGCAGTCTTCTGGAGGTTCCACAGTTTAAGCGTGTGATCCTCAGAGGCTGTGACCAGGACAGGCTCCACTGGGTGGAAGGCCAGACTCCGGACGGAGTCAAAGTGACTCCGCAGGGTGAACTTTGGGTTCCAGGTCTTCCTCAGAGCGTCTTTGTTGTTGGTGATCTGAAAGAGGAACAGTTCTCATTTGGTGACTTGGGATTGTTCAACATAAACTGACATTTCTCCTCGACATGTATTTAATAATGACGTGGTCTGAAAGGAGGTCGTCCTGAAACAGTCTGACAGCCAAGGAGCACATTAAAGGAAGGGTTCTGCTCGGATTCTTTGCAAAAAAGCACTTTGATGTTCAGTAACTTTGAAAGACACAGGCTGAAGTTTCGGGTGATTTAAAGTCAACTTTGGAGTTGACTTTGCACAGAATGAGGACTGTTTGTTCCCTATTTCTAACATGGCGTTAATGTTCCAGGTGAAATTTTATATCATGTGTACAACGATCATGTAATTATTACAGGGTTGTATACATAGCAGCTATAAGACAGAGCTGCTGCAGTGCCGCTTTATTTCACTCACGTCATACGCCAGGCTTTCAGCCTCGTTGGCCACCGTCAGTCCGGCCAGTTCCCCCAGTCCCAGCTCGTTAGAAACAGCCTCGTCCACTCTGCCCAGTATGAAGGACTTCCCGGTCGATGGCAGGAAGGTCATTGCCTCTAAGCAATGAAACAAAAAGCCTTTGTTTTAAAAAACGAGACTTGTTACGAACCTCCACAAAATAAGATGCATCCTGCACAGTTACGCTGTGACCAGTAGGATGAACGGGCTAAAGAACTGAGAGCAGTTTACCGTCATCCGGCCGTCCCACTTCATGCTCATTGAGTCTGGGCATGATGGGCCGGGAGGGGGGTGTCACAGGGGGCTGCATGGACGGAAGATCTTCAGCATCCCGCAGGTTTGCCAGCATGTCCTGCAGCTTAGACCGGTTTGGTCCTGGAGAAAGAGGAGGACAAGTACAGAAGACAGGTGAACATAGGAGACGAACAAAAATCGGATGACGTCCTGTTAGTTTTTACACTCGGAGACCACCAGCATCAAAGCAAGATGAACGTGGTGGAAGCAACAGCTGTGCAGAGCATCGAACAGAGGAGGTGAAGGAAGATAAAACCAAAGGAACAGTGGAAGCTGGAAATATCGAAACAGGTGAAATGAAATGAAGAAAGAAACAGGGAGGTTATAGATGCACCACTGCTGTGACTGTGTATTGTCCTAATTTAGCAGAAATGAAACGTTTATCAAGGTAAAGCAAATAATTGTTTCTTCTGCTATGTTACAGCTCTCTAACAGTGTTTTGGTTTGATATTTGAAAGAATGTGAGTGGAATGAGTCTTTTTTACAGTGAGTCAGTGACTAAATTATCCATAACACACTGCACTACCATGTCCATAAATGGACATCAAAGCTGAAAACAAAACAGATAGATTCAAAAACTCGGCAGTGGTGACTGAGAGGAGAAAACATAAAAACAAAGGAAGGAAAATGACAGAGTGGGGAGAAAGGTCGATTCCTGGGCTGGACTTACTCTTCACCCCCTTCTTGCCTTTGCGTTCCTTCTTGTACTGTTCCTTGAGCTGAGCTATCAGTCCCTGATCCACGTCCCAGGCCAGTTCACCCAGAGGAGACTGCTCTTCCTTCTCTACAGGCCGGCAGGAAGAAGAAGAAGAGAAGGAGGAAGAGGAGGAAGAAAGTGGCATAAGTACAGTTAAAGTGTCTGGATGCACTACAGCACACGCAGACCATCGTTATGCTGACAGACCAAATAAAAACATGATGAGCAACATTCATTCGTACTTTTAAGCACAACTTCAACAAGGCTTTAACAATCTGGACAGAAGAGCGCTTTTATTTCACAGTGAGGGACATTCAGATCCGTCTCATGTCTGTGGGTTCATAAGATTGTCAGTCAAAGACTGTTTGAGAACACTACCAGAAAATCCAACAGGGATACGTCTTTTCATCAAACCATATCAATAATTCAATGTGATGATATTAATACTTTTGAACCAGGACACGGAATTTTTGGATCAATGACCTCCTCACAAATACAGTGTGTGAGATTAAAAAGGACACTGCTGTTATTTTGGATTTAATCAAGAGTTTCTGTAGGTAAACATAAGACTCTGAATGTACGGCATCATTAGATACCAGCTATTACATGACGTGATGGTAAAAATAAAAGCTGTCAAAAATGTCTTTAGAAGGTTTAAGTGTCCATCAGCTGGTGCAGAGATGAGAAACATTCAGAAAACGGGGCGTGTCCAGGAATAAAGCCTGCCACTATGACAACAGGCTGAAAAGAAGTGATGGATGTTGCCCTGGGCAGACGATGAGCGTCGTCATGGAGGTGGCGTGGGTTCAGGAAGAAAATAAGAGTCAGAAATGACAAATGTGTTTCATAACGACGCATGCAGCCAACCACAGGCTGTTTTACTGTCCTTTGTTACTGCATGAGTGTGGCCAGCTGGCTGTATCCACACAGAGAACTGATAATGAAAAGATGCGGCTTTTGAAATGAGGAAAATCACCAAATATTCCTCTTTGATGCCTTGACAACTGAGTGTGGGGTGAGATCTGCAGCATTGAGTCAGCTCTCCCTTACAACTATCTGGACTGTGAAGTGTTGAATCACTAACTGTGTGGGGATGCTGTTTGTGATTGGCCCAATGACACTGAATGTGTTGCTAAGTAACAGGAGAAAAAGGGGGGTTTGTGTAAACTGCAGCGGCTGCCAGGTCACCAGCTGGAAAATATGTATTGTTTATATAAAACCATGTGTTTTCCCCTTTATAGTTATTTATCTTTACCTTTACCACCAAAGTATCACTGTAAATCCATTAAAACCAGGAATAATATAAAGTGTATTTAAACTTGTTGTTAATGGACTGGAAAAAGCTGTGGAGTTCCTCAGGGAACAGTATTCGATCCTCTTAAATGTCCCTGTTTTACTTACAAAGGCCTAAAATCTAAGGGCACGTTCCGTAAACATTTTTTTGCAAATTGCTAACCAGACAGTGGGAACCTGTTAAACCAAATTAGCCCCCCCTCATCTTACCCCACTCTCCACTGTCCTCCCCACTCCTGGACTCTGGGGATCCATCCTGCTCATCTGGACTGGCTAAGAAATCAAAACCCTTCAGGGCCTCCTCTGTGTCTGGGTCATCGCTGAGGTCAGATGATGTGGAAGACGGAGTGGATGACTGTTTCTTCCTCACCATCTGTTCAACGTGACAAAAGGAGGAAGACGGCAAAGTCTGAGTTCATCAATATTTAGTTTCTTGTTTGGTAGTAGCATGAGCTCCTGAGAGAAGAGCGAGTTAGTGTTTCACACGTGGGTTTGAAACTCTTAAAATAACCCACAGTCAGCAGATGTTAATGTGTCTTTTCTTACTGCAGCCAGGTCTAGGATGGTTTTGTCCCTTCCTTCACTGTCCTCATCCTCATCTTCGTCGCTGAACTCTGCTGCAGCACTCTCTATAAACTTAAAGGCCTCCAGCACAGTGGCCGAGCCAGACATGTCAGGTTTACTGTAGGGAAACGGAAAAAGCAGGACTGGTAGTAAACACAACATAAAAGATCTCAAACTAGTAAAGCATGAAACTCAGAACCTTTCCTGGTTCAGGATTTATTTTTAATGTACGTTATGCAGTTTTTAAGCGATTTTCTGAAGTGTGTCATAGATCTCCTCATGAAACAAAGGTCAAGACTTGGACACATCATCTCCTAGAGCCTGCACTAACTGGTCATGTACCATTTAACATCTACTTTTATTTCTTTGTCACTCTGTACCTGACCACGCCACTGTCCTTCAGCGAGGATGGTTCAGTGCCGTTGACCATGGGCTCGGTTTTCTTCTCTGAAGGTTTCTCTCCTGAGTCTCCGGCCAGACCGAGCAGGGCTCTCACCCTCTGGGACTTCACATCCAGGATAGTGTCTGTGTAGCCCACCTCCTGCAGGTATCTAAGGGAGGACAAGGAGCCGTAAAACAGCTCAATGCAAGTGAAGCTGGTTGACTGAAGGCTGTCAGACGTCACAGGAAAACCAAGTAGTTCAACTTGAAAGGAGATGGATTCATGGACCTGTTCAGTAGCTACGGTGAGTGGTTAGGGTACAAAAAGTCACTGACCATAACATCCCACACAGCCTAACTTTGAGAGGTCAGCAGTCAGGTCGGTCTGGTTGCCTTCAGACAACCAGAAGGCTACAGCCAGTGGTTAAGCAGCAGTGCCTGGTTTGGTTGATACAGTGTCTGGTGTTTATGTGGTTGGTCAGTTTGGACAGACATCAATGTCTCGTTTGAAAATTGTATGTATTTTAAATTTATAACAAAAATGTGCAAACAGTTCTTACAAGTGACCTGAATGACTGAGAATCTTCATGGACGTCATCTTCATTATACAGTGTTGTGAAAAAGTTCATGACAGTTTTCTGTATTTCTGCATAAAAACATCTTAAACCAGAATCAGATTTTATTTGGTTTCTTGGTGTCAGCAGCATCGGTGCCTTGCTGTACCCACAACACAATTACATCAACACTGCCGCCTCCTTAAAGGGCAGTGCCACCAACGAATTCAGCTACGGTTTTATCCGTGTTTTAAAAGGAGCAAAATAAACCTGGAGAATATTCATTTTTCATTCTTCATCACTATGTCTGTCACCTGCACTAAATCACAGCAGCACTTTCTGCACAAAGTCAATGCAGCTGCTGATTTTACACCAGTCACACGACAAATTCCAGACTCTTCTGGTGGATTTAAGGGTTTTGGATATAATGTAAGCTTGCAAAAAAAGACTTTAAAATCTGCAGAACTCCTGCAAAAATCTCATGAGAAGCATCTCTCTACCCAAGGAAAGTTCAAACTGTGTACTGTACCTTCACCCTGGGACACCCGGCGAGCAGCGTCCTATCGAGAGGCGTCCTCCTCAGTGGACACAGATTTATTCTGAACAGCATCTAATGTGTTTGTTCACACAGAGAAACAGAGGGAGGAAGGTTGGCCTCCCTCCCTCTGTACCAGCCTCTCCGATCGCAGGACTCTGCACAATCCTTCATTCACAGTCACCACACACACACTCACAGCGTCGCTGCTGACACACATATACAAATAATACAATGTATATGCTGTACACATTAACCACACACTCTCTGTGTCCTCACAGATGCATAAAACTTGCAAAACAGAGAAGACGCAAACAGATGTCAACTGTACCGACTGTGTTAAGACGATGGTTAATCGATAACCAGCAGCAGAGACTTGATAATGAAAAGAACATCAGCCATCATCTTCCTGTTTATTAGTTCCTCGGGTTCATGACTGACCCCTGTAGCTCCTCACAAATCTGCCGCTCTGAAAATCCTTCAAGGCCCCTGACAAAAACTCAAGTCCTACAACCACCAACCAAGTAATAACACGACAGATCATACAGGTAATTAGCACCGACCTAATATCCATCTACTAAAAACTACAACAGATACGGAACAGTGTCTGTAGTTTACTACAAAGAAACATAAACACACCAGTCAATGGCAGAACTTTTTAATTATTCATAATTAAAAATTTCAGATACTAAAACTCAGTTTAACTCCAAAATTACAAGGCTTCTAGAATTAGACCCAGATTATTAAGAATGACAAAATAAGATTTCTACAGTTAAAAGTTTGCTAGTCGCAATTCCATTTTGCATGAGTCAGAATCCACTTTACAAATATCTCCAAAGCAAAAGTGGAATTTCAGATATCTGGGACCACATTTCAACCCGGAACAATTGCTCACTGAGTTGTCTGACAAATAAATGTTAGATGTCTAAAGCAGTTTTCTATCTGAAATGCCCCACATCTCACTCTAATTAGCTTTACTCCCACAAGTGAAGCCACTTCATTAACCAGATTGACTTTAGTCTGACATTTTGTGTCTCTGTGTCCTGCTGCACATCCATGTGCAGGAGGACAGTGACAGCAGTAACATGACGTCTCACTCTTCATGACCCTGCTGCCAGGTTCCTGATGTTAGAGCTGTGACGCTTAACATGACTGTGTGTTAGTTCTGCACCTTTACAACAAGCAAACTTGTTACTGATTACAGTCACAGATGTGCATCCTGCAAACGTGTCACAGGAAAAACAAGGAGACTCAAGGACTAAGCAGAGGCTCAGGTTTGGAGCACGTTAACCATCCTATGAGAGGTTTCCTGTTTCTGTTCACAGTCATGATGCTCAGACTAACACAGTGCCAATCAACTGTGCTCGTATCTAAATCATGGTGTCAATTCAGTTTCATCTTCAGTTTGCATGGCAGGGCCTCATGTGACTACCTGTGTGATGAATTACAGTCATGTGATGTAAATCCGGTCTGAAGTAGCAGATATAGAGTATGTGGTGCAGCTGGTTTAAATCTTTGTTGGAAAATATGTTTGTTCATTCACACACACACATACACACAGGAACACATGGGATTAGTGTGTCTGAGTCCCATTAAGAGTGGTAAGCTCCATTAAGAAGATTGACTTTGTGTTCTCTCTCACACTCACACACACACACACTGTGAAAGTCTGAATTAGTCTGTGTGTGTGCTCATGTGTGTAAACTCACTGTCTGAGCAGCTGGCGTCCTTGTTTCCAGCTGAGCTGATGGCTGCTGTTGGGAGGACTGGGAATCTCACTGTCATTGCCCTCATCTGACACAAACACACACACACAGAGAATCACAGACATGTTTCGGTTTCCTCCCTTTCAAGAAATCCCACAGCAACAGCTTCCAGCTGCTCCTGGGGATCCTAACGTGCTCTCCCAAAGGCTTTTCTCCTAATTGTCCACAGTACACTCACAGGGGGGTGTCCAGAAGTGACCCAGACCAGATGCTGAATCACCCTAAAAGTCTCCTTTAAGGACAGAAAAGGACAGAAAAGAGAAATGCAAAGAAAAGAAGGAAGACGACCAGATCCTGCTCATCCATCTTAAACGTTGTGCTTGTGGCTTGATGAGGACCAATTTGTAGAATTATACCTGTGCCTCCTTTATGAGCAATGGGAAATGTTTTCTGCATAAAACATGATATTAGCATGCAAAGTATCAATAAATAGAAGGACAGTAAATTTGCACATTTTAATAACCTGTACCTCACATGTGGGTCACTCACATTTATGACAACCCCACTTCCTGCACAAGCTCTAGCTTCTCTGTCAGCAGAGAAACAACCTATCACTGCACTACGCTGCCATTGTGTTTCTCTGCTGAAGATGCAGAGCCACACAGCTCACAGAGTCACTCTGGAGACGTCCACTGAGCCTCGTCCGTCAGACCCGTGAGCTGGGATGGACTGTGGCAGTTACTTAGTAACAGAGACTGAGATGTCTGTCTTACCTGAATCATAACTTGGAGGTTTGATCTCCCCTTGGTTCAGCTCTGTCCCATATTTCAACTTGTGGTATTTGGCCCTGAGGATGCACACACACACACACACACACACAGATATATTAGTATAACCACAATACTCCAAATACCCCAAAACTATGGATACCAAAGACTGTATAAATATCTTGATACTGAAATGAAATAAATAAAAATTAGATAAATAAAAAGTTATTAGTGATCTGTGATCATTATATACAACTAGTGTGTTTGCAGGTTGATCCAGGGGTTGAGCTTCAACACCAACAAGTGTCAGACTTACTGTCATTTATACATATTATTTTCATGCTCAATAAAATTTTAGTTTTTTTTTTCATCTGTGTAGGTTTGTATTAAAGCTTTTAGATGGTCTGCAGTATTCTGATCCAACTATATTCAGGTTTATAATTTTATTTAAAAGTTAAGTTTATATCTGCAACCAGATGTCACTGATTAAAAAGGTCACATAACCACTGTGACCATTTTCTAATAATACCAATAATTATTGATAAAAATGCACAGTATGTGTCATAATTTCCATTACCAGTAACTGATTCATTTATCATTTATATAGCCTGAGTTTTGGTTTACATACTTAGGAACATCTGATTTTCAGCCAGAATGTATGGTTATGCAAACGTCACCAGTGTAAAAGTGTTCAAATACAGATGTTGGTCACTTCTGTATGTTGGCTAAAGTGATAAAGCCAAATTATAGGTTATCTTTGTCCTTAAGTGCCTCACCAAACTCTGAGGCTGAAAAAATGTAAATTACACTTGTTGGAATCATATTTGTGGAGATAAACATGGTGTCATTATGTTAACTATCACATTTGTCAACCTGTGGCTCTTTAGACTCAGCATGTGTGTTGGTGAGGTGGTTTGTCGAGTTGGCTCCTTTAGTTTGTGTCGGTTTAAAACATCTTTCACAGATAAACCCTGTGGTGTCCACCAGCTCACCCTGACTGTCAGCTTCAATAAGGAAATAATACCATATTTCACTACATGCTTTTTCCTACAAAGCCTGTATTGTTGGTACGAGCTCTCATTCACTGTGAGAGCTGCCCCCAGTCACACCCACTGTGCCTGCAGACAGGTCCACACACACACACACACACACACACACACACACACACACACACACACACACACACACACACACACTTCAACCCAACTCAGGAAAACGTCCTTGGAATAAAACTGTCATTCCCAAAATACCGATTGTAATATACTGTGGAATACTGTATATTGTATATACACACACACACACACAAACACACACACAATCCCATTAGACATCAGAAACTTATTTTTAAAGTTGGTTCTAAATCTATTAATGTAATAGACTCTGTACCTTAACTCTATCATATCCCTTTTACTGACATAGAAAAAAAAACTAGATTTTTAAAATATTCTCATTGGTGCTTTACCAAAGGGGTCTACCAGGCACAGCCCTGGGGTCCTAAGTGCTTAGGTAGTGTCTGTATGAAATGAATATTATTATTTCTGGTTTGAAAGTCAAACATGCAAAAATGCCACAAAAGATGCAAACTGATCTCAAGACACCAAACAACTACAGGATTATGACAAACACAAACAACGACAAAAGACATTTCTAAAATGACAAACACAAGAGAAAATAATGACCAAAAATAGAGAAAATGTCTATGTCGAGATGAAAAACTTCCCCAAAGAGACAAACAATGTCTACTAAGACACAGAAGCTCAAAATAAAGAGTTGAAAAATGACAGAGAGACATAAAATCACCACGAGAAGACAAATGAACAACAAGGGTTTAAAACAAATTCCCAGAGGAGGCACATTAAAAAGAAAGAGACACAAACAAAAAGGATTCTGTGTGAAAAGTGAAGAACAACTACAAATTAAGTAAAGACATTATATCACGTAAAAACCTCTTTGGACGTAAACATGAAAACAAAAACCATCATAAAGAGACAAAACAACCATGAAGAGAATAAAAAGGCAAATAAATTGATTAAAAGCTACAAAATAACCAAAGAGATGTACATCACAAAAATGAGACGCAAAAACAACCAAATCAGAGGAAAAACAAGATCCTCAAAATAAACCCAGGCCGACTTGTAAAAGAAATCTCAAAGGACAGAACTAAGACAGAAAATAGAAAAAATGACCATGAAGCTGATGTGACGGCTCATCTCTGCAGCTCTGTCTGCAAACTGATGTTTTAGTGAAAAACCTGAAACCAGAGGATGAAGGACAAAGACCAGCAGGAACAAAACTAAAGTAAATAATACACTAAAATACACAAAACCTCCAACAGGGTTCTGTCTGGAGCTGCTGGTAACAGTCCAGATGCTGCAGTGATGCCGTTTCAGTGACTGACTTTCCCACAACCCCTCTCTCCCAGAATCCAGAGCTGCCAGTCAAACACTCAGACAACCAAACGGTGTGAAATCCCTCAGCAGATTATGTGATTTATAACCTGTAATTCCATTAGAGGATCAGCTGCTCTTTGAGGTGGACGGATCCATGATCACGCTCATCAGTCGGTCCACTCATTTCTAGTTAGGCTTGTATCCTAAACCCAGGTGTTCCTGCAGGTCAGGTATCATATTCCTCTGTGCCACAATGTCCATTGTGTCTACAAACCATTAAACAAAGCCACAGGTCGGGGACAATGAAACAGGTATTTTTCAGCCAGATTTTACTGCCCACACCAGACCTTTCAAAATAAAGACATTCTACAGGCTTTAGAGCACTTTTAACACATTGTGAGGCATTTGAAGGATGAAGGATGTGAACATAGGTGAAGCCCACAGCACTTTGGCTTTTAAAGGAAATGTTCTGAATGAGCCTTTTGGGTTTTGGTTTGTTAATGTCACCACCAAGCGTTTTGGAAGGATGAAAGCTGTGTGTCTGGCTGAAGTGTTTTTGGTTTTACACAGCTAAACGAACTAATCCAGGCTGCAGACTGGATTATACACATCACTTAGAAAGTGACAGCTGCCACCTGATGTGTCCTGCAGCTGCTACAGACCTTAAGTGTGTTTTGATTGATCCATGAGTTGTACAACTATGCTAAACATGTTAAAGCACAACTGACATTAATAGTCAGTGTTAAAACAGTTAACTGGACCAAACATGATCATGAACTATAAGACCCTTTAAAACTATATTTAAAATCCACATTATTGGATTTTACACTCTTTAAGTAGCTGTTTACAAGAATGAGTTCGAGTAAACTTGGTGTTCGGGTTAAGGATGCATGTGTGCACTAACCTCTCCTGTTTGAGGGCGTACTCCAGCATCTTGATTCGTCTCACCAGGTCCTTTTTCAGGTTCTCCTGCCCCCGCCGCTCCCCCTGCAGGAAGGCGATCTGAGCCTGGAGGGAGGACAGAGGAAACGCTGAACGATGATGAGGATTTAAACTTTACTATTTACCTCTGCAGTCATTCAGAGTTTCCTGTAAAAGCCCCAAAGCTGAGTTAACTGCACGAAGCTAAAAACAGCAACACGCAAACGCAAAAGAAAACAGACGAGCGGAGAGATGAATCAAAGCCTCAGGGGGTCGATAAAAACATCTAATCTTCATTAAACATGATGAGAAACTGAAACAACATCACTGAATCAATGAAGCAGCGAGTCCAAATGCTTTCTCATGCTGTAATTATAAGTATTGATTATTCTCCGAGTTCCTATTGTCTCTCATCTTCATCGCTGCTGTGTAGCCATCTGATTCCCCCGCAGAGATCATTAAACTTTCATCCACTCTAATTCTGTTTTGGTTTGGCTCT
Source organism: Channa argus (assembly GCF_033026475.1). Classification (NCBI taxonomy): domain Eukaryota; kingdom Metazoa; phylum Chordata; class Actinopteri; order Anabantiformes; family Channidae; genus Channa; species Channa argus. The sequence goes on from NC_090199.1 coordinate 1,073,814, forward strand.
AATCCTGGTGCTCGGCTCACAGAGGTTCGAACAGGGAAACGGCAGCAGTCGGTGTGTGGATTCTCTGAGAGACAAAGCTAAAGAAAACCCAGCTGGGAGACAAAGGGAGTAAGTGATGCATTTATCTGCACTGAATCAGGGTGAGTGGAGATGGAACAAATCAACCTGACAACGTGATCAAAATGCTAAAATAAAAACTTCCTGTCCAATTTTTTGGCCTGGATATATCTGCATTTGACTTTGATTCATAATGTTGCATAGAGTCGTTCTCAAGGAAATGAAACTTCTTCCTTATTCAACACTGTTGTGTCCCTAAAGTGAACCCTAAAAACTAAACATTTCCTGTTGTAAAACCTGTTAAACCCACAAAACCATGACAGAGAGAGACACACTTTGTTTGAATAGAAACTAACAAAAAGAAATAGAATAATTGATTCATGAAGGTCTGTTCAGGTTTGTGTTTGAAAAATTTCATCCCTGGGTCAAAGCGGATAATAGTGGCAAATTTAATTCCCTCCAGTTGGTGCTGACAGATCAGGGTTTAAGGAGACTGACATGTTTATGCACATGGACAACTCTGAAACACAAGGCCTCTGAAAGGGCTGAGCTGTAAGACGCATACAGAGAAAAACACATAATGACAGACGTGAGTTTGTGCCACATAACCATCCTGGTGATGATGATGAGCTGTCAGAGCTCTACAAACTGCAGAGCAAAGGCCTGATTCAGCTGAGCATAAAGAAACAGACGGTGGACAAATTAAAGGAAAACCTGAATAAATGTTACATCAGACAAATGTTTAATGGACCCAAAGAGTCGCTGAATGGTTTTCTGAATATGAACATGATATAAAGCCTCTGTATTCACCAAATCCCAACACAACTGAACACCTGTGGTAGATTCTCTGCACCCACATCATCAAAATGAGAAAAGAGAGAAAGAGGATGTGTCTCTGTAATGGAGATTTGGAGAATTAATGCCAAGGTGCACTGCAGCTATACCCCCCATCTGTACTTGTTAGCAAATACACACACTTGCACATGGACTCTCAGTCCACAACAGCTTAGACAGGACACAAACTGTCCATCATCAGCATCGTAATAAATGCAAGGACTTCTCTGATTTTGTTCCACGACCGAGTTTATATAACGACACAAGTCGCACAAGTCAACAACACAGGTGGATATAGTTGCTCTGTCAGAAACACACTCAAAAATTACAAAAACAAACTGAAGAATTTGTAAAAATCCAGCTACTTCGATCGTGTTTTTGGTTTAGTAGAACATCTAATCAGTGTAGTAAATGAAAACCTAAATATAAGTTAGGTGGCTAGTAAATGTTTGTGTTATGACGACTCATGACTAATGAAGTGCTGGTGCTGTATGTTTGTCCTTGACTGGGGCCGTGAGTCTGTTTCCCAGTTTGCTGAGTGTTTCAGAGCTGCAGGCTCTGCATGCAGAGACCCAGCTGTTCCCCTGCTGGAGCCATGATATCAGCACTGACGTCCTACTTCTGAGGTCCAACCATCCTCTGTCTGTTCCCGTCTTCTCCCCACACTCACATTTGTTTGTGTTTGTGTGGACAGTCGCTTTAGAACCAGGTCAGCTGTTAGATTTAACGCCAGAGTCCAACACGACAATGTCCAGCTGCCACACTGCATCCAGCACAGCTCCAGCTCAACGTGTGTTAACTGCAGAGCAGGAAACATTACCATGCAGCTGCTTTCTTACAGACACGAACTGAAGTGATTCCTGCAGAGAAGCAGCAGCTCACTTTGCACAGATTCAGCTCGCTGCTTTGGACCAGTGCTTCTTAGGAGCTGCAGAAACATGAGACCAGAACAGAGCTCAGTCCACTGACCAGTACAGTACCTGCCAAGAATCCAGCAGCAGAGAGTTGAAGTGAATGAGCAGCTGGATATGGGGACGTGTGATCACTAACATTGACACACAAATAAGTCTTCATTTGAACATTGTCAATATTCTGGTGTTTACCAGGACTGATCTAGTGTATGTAGTGTATGTAATATGTTCAAAAAGTGAACAAAAACCATCAGATTTCTGAATAAATATTTCCTTTTCAAATCAGAACCTGTTTGTTTTTAGCATCATGTCTTATAAAGAGTTTTTAATCCCAAAAGCTGCTGCCTGACTGACTCATTCATTAGTAGATTGTTTCCACTCTAGTTCTAATACTAATCTGAGGAGCAATCTGTGAATGAAACCATCGGTGATTCACTGTTTTCATCTGAGCAAAGTGGACGATGCAGGCTGCTGCTTCCAGGCCATTTCTCTCACACACACACACACACACACACACACACACACACACACACACACACACACACACACACACACACACACACACACACACACACACACACAGCGAGGAGCAAGTAGGACACCCAGCCCTTCATTCATGCGTTCATGTCAAACACACAGTATTGTATGTGGGTCGCTCCACACTCGAGGCTACAGCATCTGCATCACAGCAAGATGATGACAGGAAACTTCGTTTTCAAAACAAGACCACGTCTCCGTTTGGAAACGCAAGAAAGTCTGGAATCACAAGCCGCAACCTTCTGTTGGTGCATATCTTTTGGTTTTAGAGATGGATCTGTCTGTGATGTTAGGTTATCAACAGCTGAGTGTGGAGAGGTGTTCAGGGACAATCAGAACGTTTTTGATGCAAGAAATGATCAAAATGACATAACACCACACGCCCACAGCATCAGATTCTATAATGCTTTGTTTTTACTAAAAGTTTGACTGTCACCCAGTTTCACTCATCATTTTTGGACAACAGCAGAGCTCTGCGTCACAGACAAGTGAGCAGAAATGGACATCATGCGTGAGTACAGACGATTCACCGTCGGTTTCAATGACCCGTATGGGCAGAACAAATTGTCAGACCCTGGTTTGAATTTTGCTAATGTGTCAGATGCAAAGTTGAGGACTTATAACATTGTGCTCCTTCGTCTGTCGCCCTGGTGTCTGTTTGACGAGCGTTTTCTGCAGCGCGTCAGTGGAATCTTTTCTTATAATTACACATTTTAGTGACACGTCTGATTGTGGAGTTTCATCAGCAGCCTGTGTCGTACAATGAGGGCGAGGAGGATCAATGTGGAGCCTGCGAATCGATGGCAGACGTTACACTGAGGAAACTTTCCACCAACTTCACATTAATGCTCTTCAGTGACGTCAAAATGCTCCACTTCTCTGGTTTCCTCACGTTGTTTTTCACTCTGCTTCCACTCCAGTTGAAATGAAAATGCTCGGACGCAGTGAATATGTTAAACAGGTTGGAAAGGACAAAGTGCTGTGAGCTAATTCACTCATGTTCTCTTCACTCATGCCTGAGTTTACATCTGTAAATCTCAGGCTATTAGCTTATAACTTACTTTAAACTAAAAATCAGATCTAAATCAAGCCAAACACATTACAGCTCCACACTCACTGACCTGCAAGCCCTGAAAATATCATGGTCATCTGAATAATATCATTTTTAAAATGTTTTCTAACAACTTTCTGATATCGTATTCAATAAACAAAAGATTCATGGATAAATTATTATTACTATTTAAGTCTGAACTATAACTGGTGAAAAACTGATATTTTTGAGACATTATAACTAAAGATGAGCACTTTGTTAAGCTTATGTTACTTCTGGTTTTACTTTGGTTTTCCAACAGCAATTTATTTTGTTAAACTGACCAAATGAGAAGTTTGACTTGGAGCAGAGTCTGTAAAAGGACACAGATGAATGTTAATGCAGAGAAAGTAAGAAATCATAAAAGTGTAGAAAAGTTTGAGATAATTCTTTCCACTTAAAGAGGCCTTCAGTCTAAATACAGGACAAGGGCAACTCAATTCCCATCAGCCTTTTGTGTCTTTTCAGAATACTGGGTGCTCTAGATTCAATCACATGGAGCAGAAATGTAAATTAACTCCTTTATTCATAGAAGCTGCACAGACAAAACTCTTCTCAACTTAAAAATATTTTTTTGTGTGATGATGATGATTAAACAGCACCACTTTGTATTAGTTTCTATTTCTGTGCATTAAGCTGTACATTGACACAGTGAAGCTTAGCAGGCACTTGATAGACAATCAGTTCAGAGGACGATGTCAAACAGCACAACAGTCAACACACTTTGTCAGCTGGTTACCTGGTTTTCTCCCTAACACCGATGCTTCAGGGGTCACTGCACTAAAAATGGATATGAATCTGTAGTGGAAATCACAGCATGGGCTCAGAAACACATCTGAAAACCAGTAAACACCGTTTGTCACCGCATCCAAAAATGTTCAAACTCTTCCATGCAAAGAAACAACTATATAACAAGATGCAGTAAAAGCTGCCACTGTCTTTGAGCCTAAGCCTTTGTATGGCCCATTTAAAGCAGATATCTTTGTTTTCTAATAAAGGAATCCAGCAGAATGACCTTATTTCCACATTCAAATCTGTGTTTGATTCCACCTGTTGAATCTTTGGTGTCCACCACCACCTGCTGAGGCAAATACCTGCTAAATGCTGCACTACGTTCACCTGCTGCCTTTGTACCGCACTGGTTAAGTGGCACAGGAGGCATCACAGAGCCAGACTGCAGTACTGGTGCTGTGTGCAGCTGGTAAATCCATTCCAAGCATTTATCAAACTAAATGAAAATATTCCTCTTGCCACTGGATATTTTCCCAGATGACCCAGCTGTAATAAAAAGTGAACACTTCGTGCTGATGATCACAGACGTGTTCAGCTCTTCCTCACAGTGAAGGTGGATCTGACTCTGTCTTCTTTAAGACAACAGGGATTACAGGCCTCAGGAAGATTAAATTGTGTCAGGATGCGTCACAGGTAGAATCTCTTCTATGCGCATTTTTGTAGATAATCCATATTAAATTCCTGCTCGCTACGTTGGACCCAGCTGTGGCCTTCATCACTGAGATTCTCCACCTCTGTCCTGCCTGGGCAGCGTGGGAGGAGGCAGGACTGAGCAGCTCATCACACAGAACCAATCAGCAGTGACTGATGTGCTCTTTAAACCCTGAGATGCTGTTGTCACATCACCTGAAGATGATTGAATGTGCAGTACATACTATGCAGTACCTGACACTGAGGCACTGGAGTCTCCAGGCTGCTTTTGGTGATTGCAGGGTGATGTTAGCTGGTAGTAATCTACCTGGCAGTAACCCAGAGGCCTCCTGCCCGGGCATGTGTGTGTTGCCTTTCACTTTTCTTTGGAGCTCCAGGCCTATGTGAGGGTTTGTGTAATGAAATGTTGCTGATTGGCAGTTGGCTGCCACACCTGAGATAATAAAACAATCCATCAAACCTTATTCCTATAGCAGCTTCTGTAGAGACGGGGAGGATGAATTATTCAGATCTTTAAGTCAAGTTGAAGCTACAATAACACAATGCTGAAATATTCGTACAACTGCTTACAATTCAATACATTACTTCTGTTTAGAAGTAATGTAGTATTATTACTAAATATAAATGAAATGTCCTTCTAAAAGTATTAAAAATATGCTGCACTGCAGTTGCCTCTGCATGTTTATGTGAGCTCACCTTAAAACTTGTACGTGCACGAGTGGTGGAAGCTGATCCCTGTCTAATAAAAGACGTGTGATCTGCACTATTATAACTTTCAGCTCACAAACAGAGAACAGCACCACAGTAAAATAGGACACATACGGTTTCAATACAACTTAGCACCAATTGTCAACAAAGTCAATTCAAGGCACTTTACAGCAGGTAAAGTCTAAAAACTGACTATATGAGATGAGCATTAATGGTGGTTATTTTAAGAAAATTAGCTAAAGTTAAAGTTTAATTACTACTTTTGAAAGTAATGTATATTATTAAATTACCGATGCAATGTGTTTGTCACTTTCATGTTTGAGCTGGTAACAATAAAGCTCATTTTAACAACCTTATACACACATATGATAATCATGCTGTATGCAATGAATCTAATAAATGTAAACTTTATAACTACAACGTTCACTTTATGTGCTGTATTGCTAAAAGTAAATAGCTAAAAGTTGGAGGAATGTTCTCACTGTATTTTGTTATACTAATCTGATTCTCTAAAACAACTTACAGCTGCACTTAAAATTATCCACATGGCAAATTAGGTGTTTTAGCAAAGATTACAAACTTTCAGCTGTTTGCAATGAACAAATCAAACAGCAACAGCTTAAATAGCTCAACAGAACTAATGTTACAAGTTTCTTTTCCAATTCAAACTTATCCCGTGAGTTCAGAGTTGCCACAGCAGATCATTTGTCCGCATGTTGATTTTGGCAGTTTTTACCCCGGATGCCCTTCCTGACGCAGCCCTCCACAATGTTCTACCGGGCGTAGCATGAGTGGGTGCTGATAGACGTTTGCTTAACAGGAGATATTGGTCCTTAAGTGTGAATGCAGTGTTTGGAAAATCAATCATGGCCAGAATTTGTAGCAGGATCTAAGAGAGGGAGCCAATTTTTAGCCTAATTACAAGTAAATAATCTCTGTAAATCTCACTGAGGTGCAGTGTTTCAAAAATACCTGAAAAAACTGTATCTGTGGTATTGATATTTTCAGGATCTATTTACTCACCTCTACTAGGTGAAAACGGTGTTTGAGTGTGAACTGTCCAGTCTCGGTCAGTGTACAGGTGTTTTCCCACGGTTTTGTTTTTTTCTCAGAAACGCAACTGTGCTGTTAATGGGGGTTTTACTGTCCAACAACTTGTACTAGAAGCAAACTCTTTAGTTTTTACAGTAAACCAATTTGAGACGTGGTAAAAAAATATAACACCATCTTGAATAAAGTCCACGGGAAAGAACAGGACTTTTTAAAGTGGAGCTTTCCAGCAAAACTCGATGCATCACAAGTGTTTGCAAGCAGACTTTTATATCAGTGAAGTAAAGCTTAAAGCTGCCTGGGGAGCATGAAAGCAAACACTGTATGATTGGGAATCTGGTCAGCGGTGATGTCGGTTACATGAGCTGCAGCAATCGGGCTAAAATAATTAAAAACTCTGATGTCACCACCTCCCTGATCCATAGTGCCCCACCACAGAACCACACAATAGGCCTGATGAGTGTGTGCGACCCCTTGCTGAAGTCACATTTACACAGCAATGAAGAAGCTATATTGTGGGATTCAGAGAAGAGTCCTGTGGGAGGGGGATTTTCCACTGCTTAAATCTGGAGCAGAGAGGGGATTATTCGTCCACAGAGCCGGAGAGGAGGAGATGAAGAGACGAGCAGATGAGAAGAGAAAGAGTGTAAAAAAAGTGGGGGACGCGGGGGTGAGAGGAAGAGCTGTCACATCACTGGTGCCAATTAACTGACACCAATCACCCACAACATTAACACCACCTGGTGGTTTTAAAATAAAAATATGATGCAGTTTTTATAAAACATATTCTGAACTACTAAATGCCAATGTATCATTATGGATTAAGCACCTGTCAGCACATACAGTGATTAAAATCAGCTCCACCTTCACAAACCATGACCTTCATTTTTTTTAATGGCCATATACACATTTTTCTATAATTACCATAATCAGTATGGTTTAAAATACATTGTTATCTTATCTTATCTTTTAGTAGAATAAAAGAATTTGAAGTATAGAATTATTTTAGGTCAGTACTGGCACTTTTACTTGAGTATTGTTTTTGTGTACTTCTACCACCTCCGTCCTCCATAACATTAAGATCCTCAGACAGACCGATCAGAGTGGATTAGAACATAAACTTACTTTATGCAGTAAGACACACATAAATACAGGAGGTTGTATGTAGAATTTTTATTTGTTTGTATAGTAGTTTATTGCACACATATGAAATGAGTTGATAATAAATAAAAAGTTTCCTGGTTTGTAGCCAACAATATTTGCTTTTTAATTGGTACCAACTAAAGGCTCAATACTTGTAGTGGCTTTGCTTTTCAAGCTAGAACTTCTACTTTTAGATGAGTATTACTGAGTTTTCTCACGTCTGTATTTATCTTATATTATTCAGGTTGTCTTGTTTTCGCTCTACTGTTTGTTCATAAGTATCGTCCTGAGTTTTGATATGTATTTGCACTTGAGGAATTTGGATATATCTTTAATGTGCTGTGTCCAACATGGTGTACAGGTGTGTTTCACCACTGCACCATGGAAACCAAACTTCCTGAACAGATGCTGGGTTACCATAACAACCCAGCAGAGTGGAGGCCTTCTTGCAAGGTGCATGGAGATGGAAGAGCAATCCTAATTAGCCCATGAAGTTTACTTCACCAATACATTTATAGCTCATGAATGTCACTGGTCTTAATGTAAAGACAATATTCCAGACTTTCACCGTCTGTCAGCAGACAGTTAGCTGGAGGCTATGAGGCCATTCTCTAACTGCTACCTTCTAAACCACAGTGATGGGAGATATTGAGACACTCAGGGAGGAGAAAGGAGAACGACAACAAAGCTTCTTAAATACAAACCTACCTCGTCTTATTCCACTAACAAGCCCATATTTCCAATTGTCTTCCTTTGGTTGCACTTCTATTTTGCAAAGGCATCTTGACACTACAGAGTTTCCTTCACCGCCGGCATCATCAGAACTCCACTGTGCTGGTTTTACTATAGAGGTGAAGCAATGGATGGACGGACAAAAGGACAGGGGTAAATATGGCAGAGGGTGAAGGGACGACGTCTTCACATGAGAGAGGTCAAGCAAGAGAAGGAGAGTGACGGAGGAAGTGATGGCTTTGGGATGAACAGGAATAGCAGCGTGACAAAGCCCCTTGCCCACTGCTTCCCCACGGGGATTGTCGACAACACGTCTGCTCCTCAGAAGCCGACAAGACTTTAATTAGAACACAAAGTCTTTAAGAGCAGAGCTGAGGAGAGGCGGAGGACTGAGCAGAACAAAGAACGCTGACAAACCTCGCCAACCATCCAGTCTGTCTGGGCTCAGATTACAGCAAAGAAGCTCATCGAAGAATGTTTTTCAGAAACCACAGAGGAACCACTGTCCTTTGTATAATAGGCTTGTAACTAAATCAGGCTTTGGTAATTTTGTTAGGGGTTATGACTCCAAGAATTCTGCTTTGTAGATCATCAATATCTAACAAAAATCTGGAGATATTGTGTCTCTGAAAGTCTTTGTTGGAGAGAAGATGGACAATCTTGCTGGATGAATGCCTACATGTAAAGGTGAATAAAGAAAACTGTCAAAATATGATGTGACTGCTGGCAACCAATGCAACGCCTGCAGATCTGTTAACTGAAACACAATGTTGCAGATATTAGCAACGTTACAAGCTTTGCCACAGTCAGATGAAATATTTCATGTATTCAGGTAAAAATTGACAGTAAAGTAACAAAAACATTTCACATCATGTGATGTGACTACTGTGCATGTGCACATCAAGATGATGATGCTGAAACAATATATTGTGCAACCCAACGTCAACTCATCCCCAATTACTTAAACCTTGACTTTAATTTGTACTGAATGATTTAAGTCTTGTACTTAAAGTTCTTTTTTTCTATATGAGCTCCAGAGGAAGCAAAACATTGTCTTAAAGCCCTTCAGACTCTTACTCATGGAGCACATTACTGACCCCTCAGGGACATAAATAAAGGAAGCACTGTGGTTAAAAGACTAAAAGGAATCAGCCAAATCTTCCCCAAGGGGTCATTTGTGTTGTATTTCATCTTATCTCACTGGTATTTGTTTCTTCTGTACAAGGAAGGAGGAACTAAACTGTTCATACAGGTTTTCTTTAGTGTTTAGGAGGCAGGGGTCAAGTATGCTAAATATGCCTCACAGACAGTGGTTGTTCACTGGGTGATGTGTTCAACCGTGATGTTTAAAGACAAATCTCCAATCATCTGCAAGAAACTATAATGAACTATAAGGAAGAGCAAACAATTATAAGCATACACAGCAGATGAACTGATAATGAAGACAATGCTTAAAGCGCTGAAAACGTTGCAGTGGAGGGAACATTTTACATTGACATTTTTTATTATAAAATTTCCTACTACAACATTCATTCAGAACAGGTAACTCCAGAGTGAACTGGCAGCTGGAACTGCAGTTTGTAGGTTTTGCTTTGTGTGACAAACAGCAGCGGATGTGAATTCTGCATCCGGCCTTCAATAAACACAGAAACAGTAAAAACAGCGTAGATGGAAATGTAACATTTTGTGACTTAACAGTGTCCTGCAACCATTTCAAAGTATTGTAGACAGCTGTTTTTGCTAAATACTCAGTTTTTAATCTCTGAGGACTTTAAGGTGCTGAATAGGTAGTTTCTTAAAAAAACAGGAGCACGTACAGTACTGGACTTTTAAGATGACTAAGGCCTGTCTTCATTCAAACTGCGTAACTTTCCAACAGCAATGCAACTTTTTTTCAGCTGATATCATATTCACTTCAGCTAAGGAAATGTCAGATGCCGTGGTCACAGTCTAAACCAACTCCATTTAAATGTGGAATAACTCAAACCAGAGACAATGAGTGAAGTGGAATTTCTTCAGACTCTCAGAGAGAATTAGGATTTGAACTTTTTTCTTTGACTTTCAGGCTTTCAGCAGAAACCTGCAGCCACTATGTGGAACGACTGTTATTATCCAATATTATTACCATCATTATCTCTTCTGATAAGTACCCTCATTAAGTGGATCTAATTTCAGCTCTCAGCACAGTGAGTCTGAAGCAGGCTGGGATTCCTGGATTTAATGGAGTCTGTAACACACACACACACACACACACACACACACACACACAGCTTCTACCAGAGTAGAGGAATTGACCGTGTGTGTGTGTGCGTTTGTGTTTCTGCACTCATGCCAGAAACCACCTACGCCTGACACTTATAAACTCCACTTGCAAACTGTGAGCATGGGACAGAGGCTGCCAGTGCTCACACTCACTGCTGATTGTGTGTGTGCTTGTGTGTGGGTGTATTGTGTACTGTGTCAGATAAGTGTGTGCAGTGTGAGCAACAGAGTCCAAGAATTTTCTCTTCACACTGCTGCAGTATGATGTGTGTGTGCTTTAAAGCCTCCGACACTTCCAGGTAATCCTCAGCCTGCCTGCTCTTTACAGGCGTCAGCCTGATGAAGGCCTCAGGTTGTGACACAATGATAAAATGGCCATAACACACATAACATGCTACAAGCACTGTGGACCACTAGACAAACACTTGTAATTATTGCATACAAAGTCACACATCCCAGAACACAACTGAAATAAAAACAGTACAGAAAAACTAAAGTGTTAAAATAAAGTGTTGTCAGGGGAAATGAAGATGTCACTATGTCAAATGTTATTTGCTTTTTTTGTCATTTCTGAAATCCTGCTGCTTTTATTCAAGGTTCTACCAACTGTGCAAACAACTCAGATTTTATTTCAAACATCTTGGTCAACAAGATATTGAGAGAGAATGACTGGTTGCTTCATGAAATGACCACGTGCCCCTTAACATACAAAACATCCATTATTCTGTCTGCATTAGTTTCACATCCAAAAACATATCAAATCCAACACCAAAGGAAATTCATGTACTGCTCATAATTGGACCTTAATTAGGATTTAATTTTCCAAACCAAGGCAAAAAATGCCAAAGACGAGTGAATACAAAAGTCTTATTGTCATTCACTGGTTTTGTTACCTTCACCTTCTAACTTGGCCTGTTTGATTTCTGCTGTCAGGTCTATTTTAATGTCAGTTCCAGCATCTGTCTGCTTCTACTAGGACTTGTACGGTACTGTGAGCTCCAGCTGGTTGTGCACCCTCCCATTTGATGTCAGGCTGAGGGGAAATGTTGGCCAAAAGCCTTGTAAAACAAAGCTTGGTTACAGCACTGAGGCGTGGCATTCCCCCCACCCTCACCCAGCAGACGTCTGACTGAAAAACAAACAGGTGTGCATGCCATTCCTCACATGTCAGTTCATACAGGAACACAGGCAAAAGAAAAGAAAGAACAAGTTTAGGAAGGAGGTGAGATGGTTAAGTTACATGCACCCGGGTTGGGTCGTGTTGTTGTGGTGCAGAGAGGTGGAGTAAGTATTGTAGCTGCAGCTCCTCACAGCCTAAGGCTGAGGACCAGTCAGCAGTTGCATAAGACGATCTCATGTAACGTCAAACACTCTGAAAGCCTTCTGCTGCATTATTTAGACACAAAGCACTGGAATGCTGCTGCTGTGTGACTGTGAAGGTTCCTGTACTCACAGGACTGAGGTTTCACTTTAATGCAGCTCAACGTCAGCTGTTTCTTTGACTGTAAAACTGTCAGTTTTATTCTGCACTTGAGCTGAAATTCATTCAGGCAAAGATGGCGACAAACATTTAGGAGAGAAATGCAACTGCACAGGCTGTTGGAGTTTGACTTTAGGCCAATGCATGGTGTCCAGCACGGCATCTGAAGTAATGTGGCAGTGTACCAAACCCTTACGGTGAGGAGGGAGCAGAAGTGGAGGCAAAGCTCTCAATTTACCAATCGGTCCACTGTCACCTATGGTCATGGACTGAAAGATGAGAATGTGACCACAAGCAGCCACAATGACTTTCCTCAGTAGAGTGGATGGACTAAGCTTTAGAAGGATGCAGAGTTCAGATCTTCAGAGACCTGGTGAGGAGCTGCTGCTCTTTCACTTCAAGGTTGAAGTGGTTCAGAAATTTTATCTGGATTCGTCCTGGTATTCTGGGCATCCAGCTGGCAAGGGATCCCAGGACAGACCCAGAACATGCTGGAGACACTTTATACCTCATCAGACCTGATAACATCTGGGGATCCTCCAAGAGGAGCTAGAACATGTGGCTGGGAAATTTCTGTTAGCAGCTTCTCGGATATAAAAATGAGAGTAAAGTTTTGAACTGTTGATCAGGCAAAGCAAGACATTTGAAGACGTCACCTTGAGCTGTGGTGAACTAAACATTTTTTGTTTTACCATTTCCTGTTTAAGCGTCGTAACAATTCATCAGTTAATTGAAAAGCTTCTGAAGAAACATAATTCTTCAACCTGCATGATAAATGTTGTGCCTGTAGTAACAATTGCCACATTTTCTGTGTCAAATTAAGAAGCCAGATGAAAGAAAAGTGCAATTGAAGAAGAGTTTGTCCTGTTGTTTCAACAACGGCTTTCGGCTTGTGCCTTCAGGGGTTAATTTGGCATGTGTTTTTATGCCAGATGCCCTTCCACCAAGGTCACACTTTGTGGCTGGGCGGGGCCCCACCTGGTGGGGTGAGATTCTAACCTGTGGCCTTTTGTATTCCAACACAATGCTCTATCACTGATCCACCAGGCCCTAGCTTGTCTCTTGTTTGTCAGGTATGTCAACGCCATCTCTCTGAATTTCACTGCAGTGCTTTAACAGTTTGTTATAGAATCATTGTTTCCAGGTCCACGACTGCACAAGCACCTGAAGGAATGAGCACAAGCTGAGCATCATCTACCCTGACTTTAAATCAGGTGTAACGACCATCTGGATGGATGTGGAATGTGTCCAGTATGATGCCTGTGCAGGGCAGAACAAAGGTATGGAGGAATGTGAGCAATGTGTCAAAACTGTCAGCACACATAAGCAGAGATGCACAAAGTCTGGGCTCACAAACACACAGAGCAGCAGAACACGTCTGTCTGCCTGCCTGTTGGTCCGTCCGTCCTGTGTGTGTGTGTGTGGGCATTGTTTAATTACTAAAGGAAATGAGCTGCACAAACTAGGCAGTGGAAAATAAGAGCAGGAGAATCCAGCTTTCTGAACCCAGGTACTATGACCGTACAGTGTGTATGTGCAGAGAATCAACTATTTACTGTGTATTACTATGAACATTTACATTTTGTATTAATAAAACATCACTCACTATATCTGTGACTCTATGTAATTTACACATTTTTCTTCTGTTCAGTTGCTGCTCAACACTTGACATCAGCTGATCCTCTCATCCCAACCGACAGCATTAGATTAGAGGAAGCTTCAGGTTCTGGATCTACAGCATCAGAAGAATTTAAACAGGTAGGGTCTCAGATTCATGTGACCCTATGTTCATGAGACTTGATTTGGAAAAGAAACAAAAAGACTCTTGAGGACCACCACAGCATGCAGATCTGGAGCAGTTAGAGTTGGAGTTATGTTGGGGTCAGGTAGCTGACCACCTCCTTTACCTGCCCTTATCCAAACACTTTAAACTGTAGCCCCTTACCTGTTTCTCCCCCTACCTACATTTTCTTGCCTGAGCACGTTGCTTGTAGGAATCAGAATCTGAGCATAATCATTAACATGCCGACCAACATTTCAACAACTTTGAGTCATATTTAGGCCACAAATATTGGGTCTCCTCTACAGTACAGAGGAGATTCTCTCAGGAAGAACTAGCCCAGTGGCTGGCATCCTCGTGGAAATACTGCTTCTGTAAACAGTAACCCGCATTTATCATGTGGACTTGATGAACTATTCTCGGGTATTTAGCAGCAGACACACAGACACAGCCCCTGCACAGAGATGGAGTTTAAAGTTCAGATCTATTGCATAGTTTGTAGTGAATAAAGAGAAGTAACTATTTTGCAGCAAAGTTTGTTATTACCCCCTTACTCTCATCCAACAATTATCAGTACATGTGATGTTTTTGAGCATGAGTTATTAATCTCAGGCTCAATTTGTCTTTACTCCAAATCTCCTCCTGCTGGTGTGTTTGTGGTCCTCTTATCGGTGTATTTATAGCTGAGGCCGGAGGAAGGAAGCCGAGTAGCAAACATCCTCCTGAGCTGGAGTGATGAGCGCGAAACCCACTCAACCAAGCTCATGCATGACTTCACCACAATGTCATGTCCCAGCAGACCCCCCCGGGGCAAAACTGTGCTTTCTTTTGGGTGTAATTGACCAATGGTATTGTCCATAAAGTCCATAAAGCAGATACAGGTCCAACTTATTTATTTACAAGTTTCATTTTCAAAATAAGTTGCACTGCACTGGTTCATCCTGAGAATCCTGAAAATCATCCTTTTTCATCTTAGCAAGTTCTTCATTCACTGCCTTTATCATGTCTTCTTGATGCTCAAGAGCATCTTCTCGACAGAGAAGGAAGTGTTGTTGTAGTAAAGAAAGCATCCTCCAATGAGAACGTCCTAGGATGTTCTCCAAGATCAACTTTGGTGATAAAGTTTGAAACTAGGAAAAACCAGTGTGGACAGCTCTTTGAGGTGGTGGTTGGTCACCAAGATGATCTCCCAGCTTCTTAAAGTTTTCTGTAGCTGATCAACTGCGATGAAAATGGTCAAGTACACTGTAAGCACTCATCTGTCTCATTTTGAGAAAAACTACGACAAGAAGAAAAGAAATATTCAAAGTCAAGGACATTGTATATTTGCAGGTGCGAGTGATTTGGTAGAGTGAGGAGATTTCAAGAACCTCCAGGAGAGGAGTGTGTCTACATCCATTACTGCAAACATCTTCTCTAGTGAACTGATCTGCATCATGTACAATGCTGTGATGTAACAAATGAAAGTTATCGACTGAAAACTAAATTTCTACCACAAAACACAGCTGGAGAAACGTGGGGACAGTGAACAAGGCAAATCACAATGACAGATGCTGTTGCATTCAGATGTGTGCTCGTCTATTTCCATGACAAAATTCTGTTTGAAGAAGAAAATGTAAAATTGCGACATAATTTCATTTCAACAAAAGCCTAAAACATGGAAATATGTCCTGCTGTTTCTTACACACAGCCTGTGAGATCCTAGAGGGACTGAAAGGATTCTTCTTTTGCTTTAAAAGGTGTTTGTGTCCCATTATGTGTCCTCCTGTTACTTATCACGAATCCCCCATACTCCTGTCACCTCCACTGTATGTTACAAAAATGCTTGAAAAACAGGCATTAACTAGATAAGGAGGTGTGAGATAAGATGCTTCAAACATCTCACACTGTCTGGTTTATGTCTTCGGCTAGTGCAGACCTGGACAGAGTGGCTGTGATCAGCCATGGTGTTAAATTACTCAGACTGCACCTCCTCCCTTCTCTTTAGGAAACTGCCTACACACACGACTTTTACTGTGTTTTCAGTTAAGTCTCTGCCATCTTGTTCTCCAGCTTCCTAAGTTTCCTCTTCTTTCCCTGCAGAGGATTGGCTCAGAGGAAGTGACACTCCACAGCCTCAGACACTGAAGACATAAAACCCGTGTGCAGCAGCAGCAGCAGCAGCAGCAGTAGCAGCAGCAGCACCTTCACACCACACAGCAGCTGAACAAATGGATTTACATCTGAAATTGGTTTCCAGCCCAGCCAGTCAGTGGGCTCCAAGTGGCTCTGATCAGCTCCCAGCTCACTGGTGAGGAAAATTACAAATCAAACGGTAAAGCCGAGTGGCGCTTTGACCCCAGAATCCCCCCCCCAAACGATGCCCAAAGCAGAACGCTGCAGTGTGAGCTTGTAATGAGAGTAAACAGTGCAGAACAGTCATACACAGAGACACACATCATGAACTGACAGGAAGTGGTTCCCTTTATGGAGGCTCTGCCATCACAGCACAGCTCGGTCAATAACTTGGAGTCTCCGCTCTGCTACTTAATTCCAACACACTGCGAGAGAACAGAGATCTTGCAGGTTCACTGCAAGTCACCCTGTGGGATTGTGGGCAATGCCCGGTGAGTTACCTTAGCTTATGAACACAAAGTGAAAGAATGTGATTAAATAAAATGTTTTCAACAGGAGAAAGATCTGGACGGCAGGCAGGCCAGTCAAGGGTGCACTCTATATCTAGAGACACGTGCAGAATAAGACCTGGTGAAATATCCACTGACTTCCAGAGAAAAGCCATTAAAGTGATGGCAGCATGTGTCGCACTACAATCATCCACATATGCAGGTCGCCCATGGTGTGTGCACGGATGCACAGATGCTGGCTTCTGCACCTTTCACTGATAATAGTCTGGATGTTAATTTTTGTCTTTGGCACATGGAACCGTTGCCATGTTGTAGCCATTTTGCTTGAAATCAAGCTTAAAGGTGGCCTCTCCTGACCACAGTACAAGTTTTCACCACCTTTCAGTCCATTTGACAGGAGCACAGGCCAGAGAACTACCCAGCTTCTCTGCACTGAACTGATTGTTTAATACAATTTCTGGTTGTATTTCTGGACACAGCTGCACACTGCGTTAAGTGACAATGGTTTTCCAAAGAACTCCTGAGCCCTTGTGGCATTGTGATAGTATACAGGTTTCTCATGATGAACTGCCTGAGGGCTCAAAGCTCAAAAACTTTCAACAGTGGTTTCCACCTTTCGCCTTTGTTTGCCAAGATTTCCTCTGAGTCCCTGAATCTTTTCACAATATTATGGAGAGCAAATGGCTGAGAATATTGCTTTTGAAGTGACTGACAGTTCTCTCATGAAGGTTGGCACACATTCATGAGCCAAGACCCATTTTTGCATGCAAACACTGAGCCTTTGGCTGATGTCTCTATTATATCTAATCGTGATGCTCTCACCTGTCACCAATTAGCCTGCCATTTTTTTAAACATTCAGAATTTATGTATAATACAGAATGTTGTATAAACCTTTTATTCTTAGTTTGTCTCTGTTCCAACTACAGTTAGGTACAAAAGTTTGTATCCCTTTATTTTAAAACTGCAAAATATGCAGTTCACTATTTGTACACTACAGCACAGTTTTATTATTGACACTATTATTATTATAGCTGATGCAATCCTGTTGCTGTTTCAGTTGTTTCTCATAGTTGATCATCCTGAAAACTCAACCAAACTGGCTCATCTGCAATTTCTGTTTTTCTGTTACTATTATTCGTCACTTCTCTTTAAATTGTTGGTTGGTTCTTATGTTTACTCTGTAAACCAGAGCATGTTGGCACAACAGTTTTCTTTGGGATGAACAAAGCTTATTCTGTTTTAAGGAGGAGACACAACTAACGACTGCTGAGCAGAATGTGATGTCCTCATGACGACTGATCAGATAAAGCTGCACCAGCTCAGTGTGGGTCAAATGTTGCTGACAGAAAAACTGGTAAAGTTAGTGATGTGTACCAATCCACTGAGTCTATGCAGAGACTACATGCGTGGTTTGACCTGCTGGTGATGCCACACGAAAGCTCGGGATATTGTTGCTGCAAAAAAACTATTGTATTGTCATCTCATGTTTAACTTTTTTGGTGTCTGTGTTGTTACTCTTCATTTTATTGTGATTATTGGTGGTTATGAGTTGTTGTGGGTGCAAAGCACTTTGTAACTGCGTTTGTAATGGTGCCGTATGAATAAAGGTTATTAGCCTATTATTATATTCCCTTTGTTAGCTGTGCAGGTCACTGAGATATTGCATATATGATCATAATTTCAATATGAATAGAGATATTTCATGAATTAAAATGTTTACAGGCCACTCTTTTTAACACCCTGCATTTTAAGATGGTATTGACAGTTTCCAGGACTAAACTGTCTTGCAGAGACTCCAAGATCCAAACCGAGAGGACACCGTCCGCAGACCGGCTCCTGATTCAAAGTTACAGCTGATTTACCAGCACAACATCATTTCTGGATCGCGCATGGACGCTCAACACTGCTGTGTCCATTATCGGACACAATCCAACAGATCTAGCAGTCAAATATTTGGGACACGAAGCCTCATAGCAGTGTCTGGGCTTTGGGGGGAGGAGGGGGGGGCAGTGCGTGGGTAGAACTGATTACGGGAATAATCCACAGCCAAACCGGGCACTGATTGCTTGCTGCTGACGAGCGTACCTGTCTGTCCGATAATGGATGTAGGCCTGATGCACTGAGACCAGACAGTCTGCAAACCAACCCAGCAGGTTGGCTCGACCGTCATAAATAGACAAACTAACATCACACTGTGACGCAACTACACAACCTGACACATTACAACTGTAACAAATGAAATGTCAACCAGAACCGACCTGGGTAGCAGGTAACGTAAATACGCAACATTCAGCGACACGTCCATGGACATAGCGCACGGTTCTAGTTGGCCTTGCTTGACATTGGCAGACAATCCCCAGAAACGGTTCCCTGTGGCTTTACCGGATCCACAGCACTGTGCCCTTTAATTCGGCATTTTACTGATAAATAGAGGAGCCAACAGCAAAACTTTGCATTACAGAATGAATGTGCGCCACTGAGTGTTCAGAAAAACACAAGCCACAAAACAGCATCAAACCTTTACGAGCATTTACAACAATACCAATGTTTTTTTTAAATGTGCACATATCTGAATTGCATTATAGCCAAATTCAATAATTGTTATTGCCCATTCGAACCAAGTTTAATTTGCTACTTTTTCAAACGTACAATCACCGATCAGCGTCAAATCCACACTCCTCATTTTCTGTAACGAGGTCTGGCGCAGCGCTCTGCTCAGTACGAAGCTTTGCTAGCAAACAAAACAATGTCCGACAATGGAAACCTCAGTGGCTGAGGCTGCTCACCTGCAGCTCGGTCCGCTCCACCTCCCACTGCGCCCTCTCCACCTCGAAGCGGGCCCACTCATGCTGGAGAAAGTGTAAAATCCCCGGGATGCTGTACTGAGCCCTGGCCGTTTCCCCGCCGCCGACGTCGGCAGCCTGCGGAGGTTTGATATTCCCAGCGCCGGGAAGACCCGAGTTGTTGTTGTTGTTGAAGAAGACACCGGGACCCGCCTGCTCGTCCATGGCCGGACCGGGTCGAGGTGGTTCCGGTTCGGTCAGGTGCTGCGAGTCGCTTCAGTAAAATATCCTCAGGAGGGAAGTACGGCCGATGAAGAGCCCTGTCAGCTGGGCAGCACAACTCCGGTCTGAGCGGCTGTCAAACCAGCGGACAATCGTCGACCTCACGAATCCCGCTAGCACGCGGCTTCCGGTGCGGAGTTTCAAAATACAACCACACACGTTGACGTAATTCTGTAACAACGTAGGAAATGTAAAGAATTCTTGTGGGAATAACTGTAGTAAAACAAATCTAATGAATGTAAATATCAAGATTTGTCCATATTTGGATGGATATAATAACAATACTGCAGCAAATGTAGGAAATTAGAAAGATGGCCATGGCTAATTGGATGTCCGTGTTGTTTCTTATCATAAACTGTAGTTTTTAATGATAATAAAAGTAATTCACATTTTATTCCTAAAAAAAAACTTTCTTGCAATTTGCTGAAGATTTAAGCTGCAAATGCCTGTGTTTTCCTGCCTTGTGACTTAAATGTCATGGTTTAGCATCCTAGGTTTAGTTAGTTCTGTTATCTCAAAAACAGCATGGATGCAGCACAGCATGACTCATAAATGGCCAGTTTGTATCAGACATCAGGCAGAAAACCTCTCAGGTCTTTGTTCCCTTAAGCAGTCTTTTATTTTGGAGCCATTGCAGTTTTTAACATAAAGTAGCTTGACGTACCTGTAAACTGACGTCATCCTCCCCGGTTGTCCCGCCCTCCACGCAAAATTCGCTCATGCCATTAGCTGATTACCTGATTGGCAAGAAACAATGTCCAATTAGAGACGAGCACATGTGCGCTCCAGAAATGCCAAATCTGTTTCCAAAAAAGTTGGGACACTAAATTATTTTTACAAAATCATTTTAAAACCTAGAAAAAATATTAGAAAAACATCAAATGTTGAAGATTAGGACTTTTTAAAAACATTTTTTCATGTGGAATTTAATGCCAGCAACACATTTAACAGTGGCCATGTTTACCCCTGTGTTGTATCACCTCTTTTAACATTTGAGAACTGAGGTCAGTCGACTACGTGGAAATGACATGTGATCCGTAACATTACAGATGTGAATTGTTGCCATTGTTGTTACATTTTAATGAATCAGCTGTTCATTATTGTGAATGTGGCATAATTTTAGCTCCTCCGGGATTTTGTGGATGCTTTTCTGATAGTTGCAGCCTAAAATGAGTGATTTCTAACATGTGACGCATGATGTAATGTTTTCATTTGCTTTTAAATTGAAAGGAAACAAGTTCTTTTTTGTGTGTGTTTTACTTTTACTTTAAAGAAACCCAACTGAGCACCACTGTTTAAAGCAGGATAAATGCTTACTGAAGGGGGGCAGAGGGGGCCGGGGGCCCCTAAACGCTGCCGCCGGCCCTGCAGCGCGCTGCCTGCGTCCATGTGCTAATCAGCTGATGCGCCACAGCCGGCTCTCCTCACTATTTAACTCCAGCTCGGAGCAGCTCGGATGTTGAACCAGCTCTGCGTCCTCCCTCACAACATGCCTTCGTTTGACAAGACGCAGCACAAACCCTTCAAACAGAGGAAGAGCTTCGGTAAACGTCTCTTACGCCACAAACACGGGAAAAGTCGTTAACTGAACAATCTGACGGAGTTTCTTTTTCTTTCTCCGCAGCTACAAGGAAACAAGAGGTGGCAGGGATCAGGTCCAAGTTCCCCAACAAAATCCCGGTAAGCTGGAGACGGGGTTTTCTTAAAAAGAAGCGTTTTCGGTGTGTTTTACCTGCGCTCACCTGGTGCCGCCTCCTCACAGGTGATCATTGAGCGCTACGAGCGGGAGAAATACCTGCCTCCGCTGGACAAAACCAAGTTCCTGGTGCCGCACGAACTCACCGTGACCCAGTTTGTCACCATCATCAGGTAAAATCTCACTGCCCAGCACCGGACCGGGTTCGCACCGGACCGGGTTCGAACCGGGCCTCAACTCTCCGACTGCTGGAATCTTGAAGCCGTAGAAAACGCGTTTCGATGTTGGAATGTATTTATTAATTCTCATAGTTTTCGGTTGTCCGAAACGACGAATTGTTAAATTTAGAGCCTGAAGCAGATTAAAGAACTTTAAATTTAGCGTTTGACTGAACGTCCTCTTGAAGAGACTTTAAAGTATATTTTTACTTGTATTAACCCGTTTTAAAAGCCTGTTTGTGGCTAAAGTGACTTTAGAGACTCAGTTTCTAGAAGCACAAACTACTTAAACTGGTGAATCCACCTTTGTTAAATCTCTGCTGATTCCTTCACATTTCTGAGATTCCTGCAGGAACTAGACGCCCCCGTTTTGTCTGTGCAGACATTATAACCTTAGTGACAATCCCCAGTCACAGAGTCCCTGTCCAAACAGCTGCTGAGAGGACATGTGTCAGCATGAGTAAATAATGGTTATTAAAGAATCTCACAGTTGGTTTTCTTTGCTTGTTTTGTTTGAATTTTTCTTGGCGTCTCAGTGACGTGTAGTGGTCGAGTCCTGGTTGATCAGGACTTCTGCTCTTTTTGGACAATGAACGTGTGTTTCTTTCTAACTTAAACATTCTCATGTCAGAATGTGAATCAGGTCCTTTTACTTCTGCTCAGATATATTTGACCAAGTCCTGATCAGAGACAACACTGGACCCACAATCACTGGAACATGTCTCCGACCGAACAGGAACAAAACAGTCTTGTCCTTAACTGTTGTCTTCATAGTTTTAGAAATGAACATGAGTGTTGGACACGTCTCTGACCTTTTCCTGTGTCTGCAGTCGTCTTTAGGTTGGTTCCTGTCAGTGGCAGTGGTATCTGCAAAGTTGTACTTTTACGGCAGTTTTTATGGAAATGATGGACAAGTGAACCTGCAGAATCAGTTTGATCCCCTGGGAGTTTTAGGGCCTGGACCAACAAAGTGCACTTGATTATACATGTGAGATTTTGGAATTGAAAAGTGACAAAGATAATATTTAACTCTTTTACTCTACTACAGTTCAGAGGGACATTGTCCTGTAATTGTACTCATATTGTACAGATATTTGCAGATACTGTATCTCAGATGCTTGTTGGACCCAAATGACCTTCCGTTAAAAACAATCTGAATCTATTCCAAAACAATTGGTGTCCAGTCCTGATTTTTACTTCAGTTTATTTTTGGACAATTTTTTATTTGGTTTTTTTTCTGCATTTTAATATGGATTTCTTGACTTTAGCTTGCATTTGTGTATTTCTAGTGTGGTATGAGTACTTGAATGGTCCAAAAACTTCTATGCTGCAAACTCAGTGGTCGAGCACCGGGTTGGGAGGCAGAAGGCCCTGGGTTCGATTCCCAACCCACCAGATGTGGCCCCGCCCATCCACCGAGGGCCACCTTGGTGCCAGTCCCAAGCCCGGATAAAAACACGAGGTTTGAGGCAGGAAGGGCATCCTGTGTAAAAACACATGTCAAATCCACATGTGCCACATGTTCCACTGTGGTGACCCCTGATGGGTCAAGCCAGAGACCACTGATCTTGACTGTAGTACTGTTGTCTTAGTAACTCTGAACACAGGAATTTCACTCACCACAGAATGTTTTACTGTAGTACTGCTGCTGTAGTAAATGAGCAGAGTACTTCCATCTCTGCCCAAAACACGTTATCACAGCATATTTTCATTTACGCCCATTTTCTTGTCGCCTCTACTACAGTTCCAACGAACATTTTGTACTTTTCCTTTACTACATTTCACTGGCAATTTCAGTTAATTTAGAAAATACAGATATTTGCTGACACTGGAGCATTAAGAGAATGTGTTGGACCCAAATGAGCCTCAGTAAAAATGATCTGAATTCTATTGTATATTTGAAGCAGGAGCCTGGTCCAACCCTCCACTATGACTTGTCTCTAATCCCCTTTAGTGTCTGATGGTCTGGAACGTTCCCAGTGAAGATTGACCCGCTAACTTCAGACCTCTCTGAGTTCTGCTAACTCAGAACATTTGGGGCCGCATCTGTTAAAGGATTTGGATTTGATACATGTCCTACAGTGGAGCAGTGTCTGACCTGGTTTTAATAGTTTACAGCAGACGAATAAACTAATCCAGGTCAAAGTCCAAAATTCAGATTGTTTCAGGATTTGATTATAAGTCAGATTATTGTAGGAAATGACACTTCTTTAAAGTAGAAACTGAATCAGTTAAGAGTTAAGTGGATTTCTTCAGAGCTGTAGTGTTTAAGTTTAGATTCCCTCTTTCCTCCCACAGCAGCTCAACGGGGAAACACACAGAACTTGTACTGAACCTGATCTGGATTCTGGCTCTGCTTCACCAAAGGATCTGTTTATAGCCACAAATAGGAAGAACAAAAATCTGTTGAAACGTTGCCAAGCTTGAAGCTCAGTTTGTGTTTCAGATCTGACCCCTGACAGCTTCAGAGTCGGCGCCTCAAGACTCAGTTTCAGCTTCCTGATTCTGGTCTGCGTTGTGATGACTCAGCAGAAGGCTGACATCAGCTCACTTTCACGGGTTCAGGGGTCCAGAGAGTCACGGTGTCACGGCAGTCAGATGGTGGAGAGGCTGTGTCACATGCTGAGCGGTGTCTCATTTACACTCCACGTGTACATAGTACTGCCTGTACTCAGTGTACTGCATACTGTAGTTACTTTTAGTGTTTTTTTGTTGTTTTTTTGTTTTGGGAGATTTTAGAATTGGAGTTTAAAGATGAGAGCAGACCTGTAGTACAGAGTACTTGTAATTACTGGATACTGGTTTGGAACCATAAAAATATAACCTTTGTCTACAAAGTAATATAACTTGAATATAATACAAGAACTGAGTAACTAGATTGTTTCCAGTCAAGAACATTAATTCTCCTGAGTACAGTTAAATCTGACTTAAGTAATGTAAAGAATAGGGTTCAACTGTGTTTATCATATCAGTGTCCATAAAGTATTTTAATTCTGCTCAGTTCTGTGTAGAACTTGTATACAGTAACTCAGTCCAGATCAGAGACAACACTTGACCCACAATCCATCAGAAATGACAATCAGCAGCTGAGTGTTTTAGTTTGAAACTGTTAAAGGCCTGAAATGAACAGTCCCACAGCAGATCACTGACTAAAGGTACCAATCATTGCTACATGTCTCAGACTAGGGTCAGACCCATTGTCCTTCACTGTTCTCTACACTTTTAGTAATGCACTGTAGCTGTGGACATGTCTCTGTCAGACCTTTTTCTGTCTCTGCAGTATTTAAGGAAATGATTGACAAGTGAACCTGTAGAATCAGTTTAATCCTCAGGGAACCTTCAGGCAGTGGACCAGCTATAAAAGTGCTGTAATCAAGTAGAACTTTTTTAGGTATCTGAGTTTTGTCATACTCGGATACTTTAACTTGTATAAAGATACTTTGATACAAACGAGGTTCAGTAAAATTGATCTGCTTTTTTTAATATATTCTGTGGGATGTTTCTGCACTGAGTACTTTCACTTAAGTTCTTGCATAAGATTTGAACTTGTAATTGAGTATTTCCTTTTGTGGTATTAGTGCTTAAATGGTCCCAATACAAAACCAACTTCAAGTTCTTGCTGCTAATACTGTGGTACTTTTGCTAAGGTAGTAAGTAGTCGTACCACTGTACTTCAATCAGTCTTTTCAGCACATTGTATTTGAGCAGTAAATATATGTGTGTGTCTCTTAGCCTGCAGGACATGTCTCTAAACCAGCCCCTGCCTTGTCTCTGTCCCTCCCCTCAGGAACAGGATGGCCCTGCTGCCCACTCAGGCCTTCTACCTCCTAGTGGACAGGAGCGGCCTGGCCAGCATGTCTCTCACCATGGCTCAGGTCTACAAAGACCACCAGGACGAGGACGGCTTCCTTTACATGACGTATGCCTCTCAGGAGATGTTTGGACACTGACGACCTGCAGCTCACGTTGGATTTTATTCACTGTTAAAGCCTCGGTATGTGCTGTAAATAGAAAAATACTCTGTATATATTGTAATAATCCGTGTACACGTTTTGATTTTAAAGATGTGGATCCAATAAATCTTATGTCTAAACTGGGTGAATGCAGTGTGGTGGGTTGTAGATTCACATTAGACATCAAAGGTTGACTGTATTTCCTTTATGAATTATTCAGGTCATAGTAGTACTGTAAATACCAGAATACTGTCCTGGTCAAAAAGTCCAGTATTAAACTTTATAGGTGTCATCAGACTGTTCAAAGTACATATGTAAACAAAGTACTTTTACTCAAGTACAACTTTGAGGGTGTTTTTTTTTAATTGCTACTCAATACTTCTACACAGGGGCCTGGTGCATCAGTGGTAGAGCATTGGGTTGGGATGCAGAAGACTGCAGGTTTGAATCCCACCCCACCAGGTGTGGACACACCCAGGGCCTGAGCCCATATAAAATGGCTGGGTGGTGGGAGGAAGGTCATTTGACTTACTCAACTACATTTACATGCGCTCTGTAGTTAGTTAACCCCCCCAGTACCCACAGTACTTCTCCTTCCTCTCTTCTGTACTTTCTTCCAGTTACAAGTCCTGGGTGGAGACTTGTACTGGAAATATGAACAAAAACTAGTTTGACTAATGTGCAAAATCTGGATCTCTTTTGACTGACACTTTAGTTGGTGGTATATTAAATAAAACCTTTATATTTTTTTTCAAAGAAATTAAACTATTTAAATTTTCACATTTGTGCTGTAAACTTTCAAAATTCAAGAGCAGTGTTTCAGCTTATCGCTGTGTCTCTTGCCACAGCGGAACATGTGCTGCGTGTTGATTTGACTTGACTGTTTACACATGATGCCCTTCTTGCCACACCCCCCCCCCATTTTATCTGGGCTCGGGACTGGAGCTGGGGGGGCTCTTGGTTCCTGGGCGGGGCCGCACCTGGTAGGCTCGGATGCAGAAGGCCACATGTTTAAATCCCAACTCAATGCTGTACCCCTGAGCCACCAGGCCTCCTTTGTAAACCTTTAAAGTGAAAAATCCAATGTCTAAGGACAAAGATCAGTGTTGCTACCGAAACACCAGCAAGTGAAGGTCTAACTGATTTCACCATATTATGTTCTGACAGCTGTTTCATGCACAATCATACATCAGATTCTATACTTACTGTAAGTCGAGTGAAGCTGTGAGGGGACAGGTTTAATCAGGTGGATGGGATGATCATTGTCCTGTTGCTCTGTCAGACCAGTAGATGGCAGCTCAGGTCCACGGAGCTGCTGACAAAGCACTGATGCTGCAGAAATATGAAATCTCTAGATGGTTCACTCTCCCAAACGAGGAGTTTTAAGATCACTGCAGCATCGTGTGTCATGGTTTCACTCAGGTAAAGCTTCACACATTAAGAAAGAAATCGTTAGTGTTTGACACCGAGCACCATGTTCATCACCTGAACCCAGAAACACCAAAGCTCTAAAACGTAAACGCCTTAAACTTTGCTGTGAACATTTAAATGTGTGCAGCTGGTTTTCATTAGAGGAGCTGACGTCTGATAGTTTCCACTCCATTAAGTGTAATAGAACTAAAGTGACTCCATCAGTCTGTTTTACAGTTTCATGCACCAATCAGTTAAAACTGCATTAACCTGCTGATGCTTGTGTTTAGCTCACAGAGCAGTGAACAGGGTTTAACCAGCTCTGCTCACCTTTTTAGACAAAACCATGGTTTTGGGTTTTTCTTCTAGTTTCTAGTATGAGAGATGTTCGTTCTGGAGGCTTCGCTGACTTTGAGAGACTAATCTCCAATGTCCAATTTGATTGTGGTCGGCTTCTTCTCCTCTAAACACCAGAGAGACTCAGTTCATTTAATTGATGACATAGACGAAAGCCATTTCCCAAATGAGCCAGAATGCGAGCAGATCCAGACGGGCGTAATGAGTCTGCGTGAAGCTGGGACTATTACAGCTGCACAACAACAGGCTTCATTAACTGCAGCGAGCGGCTATGCAGACAACGGACATTAAACAAAACCTCTGAGTCCAGCAAAGCTCCTCAAAGCTCAGAGTCTGACACAGATCTCTTCACAATCAGCTTTAACATGGTTCAAACCTGCTGCCAGATCATGAACACTAACACAATAACAGGAGTTTTATTGTTGTGCAGTACAAAAGTGTAAAAAAAAAACAATGGTTCTGTTTTATGCCGTTAAGTCTCTTCAAGGATCAGTTTGAAGCAAAGATTAAGTACATGTGCACCTTAAAACACCTGACATCACCTGTGTTTGAACCCTGAGACAGAAAAGCAGAAGCTGATTACTGTTCGGTGGCTCAGAGCTGTAAAATGCAACATGTCAGATACGTGGATTAACAGGTTAGCAACCTGATCCTGGATCTGGTGGTTTTTCCAAAGCTATGTTGAGCCGCTTCAGACCAACGAGGAGCAGCTTCATTCTCAGGTTTAGTCGGTGCAAACAGGATGAACTCTGAGGAAGTTGATCCAGCTGCTGATGAGCTGATTTAACATTAAGTCACTGAGACAGTAATGAAAAGATGCACATTTATAACAGCTTCAGGAAACAACTATATGTGGGTCAGAGTAAGTTCCTCTGTCACCGGCTGCAGTGGACGAGGTTCCTGTTAACACAAAAATGTGGTCATCAATAGACGCAAATGTGTGCACGAACTCTCTGTGTGTTAGTGAGTGATGGACTAAGACAGTTTTTAATGAATTTACCTGCAACAAAAGGCTGTTTAACACATGTAACACACAGCGAGAGATCGTCTGAGTAAGAAACATCCCCGTGGGACAAACAGCTGATTTCTCAAGAGGCAACATGATAGAAAACTTAGGCTGCGGGAAAGTGTGTTTTGTTCGCAGCACATCAGGTACCTGAGCTTTAACACTGTAATACAGACTGTTACAGAAGCATCTCACTGGGACATTTGTTCCCACATAACTTCAGGATCCCAGTGCAGGCAACAGTTTGCAGAATAACTTTACCTTGTTCTTCCTCTGAGATTAAAGCCCAGATCATGTAAAGAATTGTTATGATGGTTTCACGCTTAGTTTGTCTGACGCCTCCATCATTCTGCATTTTCTGCAGCATCTTTAAATTCTTCATAGCTGCTCTGGTGGGTGAAAAATTTGCTTTCTCATTTTCTCCATCTTTCATTTCGTCACTAGCAGGTAAACAGTGGAGAAGCTGCTGATCGTGGTTTCTAAGGTTGATATTTGCAGACACAGTGATTCCAGGTGAGAAAATCTTTACTAATCCAATTCCGAAGTGGGTTTGAAGAACTGTTTTTGTGGTTCTGTCCAATCAGGATCAAGCAGTGTTGTGGTGTTTGGCACCTCTGTGCCACCATACTGATGGGAACCATTGTGGCTGAGCAGAAAGCAAAGCCTGTCTTCACCTCCTGTTCTGATCTTTAGTGTCAGTGTTTGTTTTTCTAGGTTTTTTTTTCATCTTTATCTTAAATTTTTTGCATTTGATTCAGAAAAATGTTCTTATTTGTTATTTATTATTATTATTATTACTACTAGTAGTAAATGTAGTGAAAAAGAGAATATTTCTCTATAGGAGTAAAAGTACTCTGTTACTTTCCACACTCGTCCTTATTGTTATTCAGCAAACACTTTAGCCGAGCTTGATGAGCCACTCACAGACATAAAATGTCCCATTTAACCTGCGCGCTCATTAAAAGTTCATGTGTTCCCTTCACAGCCCAACAGGAACGAGCTTAAATATTCATGACACGCTCACCTCCACCAGACCAGACTCTGTCCTTGTTTGGCTTCAGTTTTCTCCTCATCTGCCTGATTTATTTTTTTATTTCAGTCCTGTCTTCACTCCTCCTCCTCCTCCTCTGTCCCTCAGGGTCACAGTCGAGGTTAAAACGTTAAAACTTGGTGAAAAGTCCTCCTCGTGACTTTGTCCAGGTCCTGGTTCTCTATCGGTTGTACAGTACCACTTTCTTTAAGGACAGACGTACGAAATGGACAGGGACCAAAAGCAGGTGAGAAGGTCAGTAAAAACAGAATACAAAAGATAAAAAGACTTGAATCTTTCAGGGCTGATACCACCAGGTTTCAGTGTCCAAACATGGCAGCAGCTGAGCTGCAGGTGTGTGGTTAGAAGGAGAGCTACAGAAACCACATCAGACATGTGGACAACATGTGGACAACCAACAGCTGAAAACCGTTCATGACCATGTAAACCTATAAAATAAAGGTGGTGTTTTAGGTGCAGAGCTCCTGAGCTGTCTCTCCTGCAGACTGGGCTGCAGTGCCCCTCTGCCTCTGCTGGGGGGCGCTGTGGCTCCAGGGTGGGCTCCCAGCATCCTCTCTGTTTGTCTCTTCACAGTCAGTGGAGGAATAAACACAGACAGAGGAAGTGAGAGTTCAGATTCTTCTGTTTTCAATTTTTACACCAGTTTGACGTCTCAGGAGTTTCAGTTCAGCAGAGACCGGAGCGGTGTCCCCACTGGGACACGTTTGCTTAAAGGACGTCTCACTGATACTGAACGTTCTTCTTTTGGTTCAAGTTTGGCTGAGACATGTAAATAAATGTCATTAAACTTCTGTCATACTTCCTTATAATAAAATATCTATATTTCTAGCTTGAAAACGCCTCCAGAACACATCACTTGGAGGAACCTACAGTTCACATTATTCATACTGTGAAGTTTGTGATCATGGTCAACCTGCTTTTCCAGAGCTCCTCCAGGTGACATCATCTAAACCTGGTCTTCAGTCCAGACTGAAGAAGCTGCCTGAATGAGCAGAGAACATCTCTGGTGAAGGCTACGCCGGACTTTCACAAAGGAAGCCGGAGTTCAAGTCCAATGGGAAACAGGTGCTATTATTGCTTTTGTGAAAAGTCACATGATGGGCATCATGTGAGACTGATTTTAGTGACTGTTTTTAACTTACCCTGAACTGTTTTGTGTCTAACTCTAACCAAAACGCTGTGTTTGCAGTGTTTTTGAGTGTCGCCATTTTGGCTCCATTTTAAGCAACTCTATCCACCATTTTGTCGTGTGTAGCCAAAGTTGGAGGACGCGCTGGCTTTTTGCTGAATAACGTCAACTTTAATGGAAGTCATGGGACAAAATCCACAGTTTTGCTACAAGCAAAAAAGCTGCGTTTGAGTCTTCTGGTATTAAAGTTTGTTTTACTCTCATTTTCATGTTCCCCAAATAATTTCTTAAATCCATAGTTATAAATAAGCCGTTATTTACCAGGACATTTTTGGGACTAATTACAGGGGAAGTGGAGGAATTTAAACATTTTTTTGTAGCTGAGTATTTTAAGGCAAAAAGGAGAAACAGCCAATATTCAATTTAAGTTTCTGAGAAAGGCTGAACAGCCTCCCGAGCTAAAGATCTATGGGGCGATAAGTCGAGTAAAATACCCACATCTTTGACATTAGTGTTGCATCATGGTTGACAGTGGACATTCTTTTAGATTTGTGTGTCAAACTGATGATGAGGACGGGAAGCACACAATTCAGTCTATGGGAAAGTTGGCCAAGAAATTCCCATTTTTCTCCTCCAGTGTTGTTTTGTTTCCCACTTAACCCCAATGGGTTGGTTTTTGGAGGAGGTGAGTGTATGGGACAGTCTGATGGAATGTCCCATTCTGTCCCATCAAAGCTCTGATGCCTTTTAACCATATGAATTGTCCTTCTATGGACCTTTTTCTGGTCATTAAAAACTAAATATCAGCCAATTATAAGGCACATTTTTAGGGGATTGTTCTGGAAAGATACAGATTGTGTGAAGTGTTGCTGAAGGACCCAGAACCCAACAGTTACATTATTTGTTTTTTTGTGCTCTTTCACTTCATGTCTTCAAGTGGGGGAATTCTCAGATGTCCTAGTTTTGTCTCTCTCCCTCTCCGTTTCCTGTTTACATGTCCGAGATCTGACCAGCGCCCAGAGTCACAATGTGATGATGCAACCTGACCTCCATGACTCTCTGGCATGCTGGCTCTTTCACTTCCCTCCTTCCTGTTTGTGCTCTGATTTTGGCACCGAATGACACAGAGCGAAACCAGGAGGATTGTGGGTTTTCTCCAGCTTCGTTTTTGGACGCTGCTGCACACGGTGGAAGTGGAAGGGAAGCAGTGAAACCAGATGTTCCTGCTGCTTTAACGTGGTTCCTGGGGAATCGTCCAAACATCTTGTCATCCGACATGTCTGCTACAGAGAGGCGTCGTCGAACAAACACGTGTCATCATGTGTTTCATCGCTTGCCTTATTACAGCTGCCTGAGAGGCATTAATCAGGGCAGGAAATTCCCAGTGAACACTGACCAGAGTGTTGAACAGGCAGTTTGTCTGTGTGATGAGGTTCATTTTGTAGCTTTTTGTTCCCATTGTGCCAAGTTTGAACTGAGGAGACCTTTCTCCTGACTAAGCCGCTAAGTAATCTATTAGGTAATAAGTAATCTATTACTTATTAGTCATCGAATATGTGAGGACAAACCCATGTCATTTTCCTGCTTGTGGATTGTAACACAGATGAGGTGTTACTGGGTTCCGTCTGTCTCCTGGAAACAAGCGCCCCCACCCTCTGTAATCCCATCAGGCATTGTGAGAGCCTCCCTAATTCGTCCCCGTGAGGCTCTGACATAAACACAGGCTGATATCTGCTCACACATGAGTGCACAGGGAACACGTGTCTGCACGGCGTGTGTTTATAGCAGCTGTGACGGCGTGTTTATCGAAGACGAGGCGAAGACGTTCTCTGTATGAAGTCTTTATCAGAGACATCCCACTGAGCTTTGAAGTTTCCCCCCTGACTGCGGCCATGTTTGCTTTACAAACCAGACAACTGAACCTCTTCACCCTGCAGCCACAGACCTCTCCTCCTCCTCTTTGTCTTCACGGTTTCCTCACAGAGCTTCGTGTCACAGTTTGCTCCAAAACTATTGGCTCGGCAAAGCTAATTTGTTCCTGTTCACTGAAGACATTTGAGGTCAAAAGATGGGTATGAGACAAAACTCTACTGTACAAAAGTACCTTTGTGCAGTAGATTAGCCACATTTTAGGTGAACAAAACTATTGGTGGGACAATTTGTAATGTCTTGAAACAGAGACATCTATAATGTTTAACATTTCAAATACAAGCTGAAATTCTGGACTTTTGTCTGAAATGCAGTTGGAAGAAAAGAAAGAAAAACCAGCAGGTAACACTGCTAAGGATCTAACGCAGAGGTCTTCACATAGTAAGGTGGAATAAGTGAGACAGGCCGGTGGTCCCAGAGGACGAAAACCGAGGACAAACAGTATAAAATGATAGAAAACAACAGAGATCAAAGAATCAGTGGGACTGACATATCCACAGCTTCCAACAGTTGATGAGACCTGGAGCAGGACATGGACCGATGAGATGTGAAGGGAGGTCAGAGCATCTGCAGCTGGACGCCCATCATCACAGATACAGATGTTAGAATCTGTTCCAGCAGTTTGAATCCTCCACCCTGCTGGACCCCGTCCTCTGTTTGTCCCCACAGTTTGATCTGTTGTTAGGAGGGACCTCTGAGTTCACTGTGTGAGTCACGATCAACTCTGCAGCTTCATTACAGACGCAGACGTGTGGACAAATTACCAGCAACACCTGAAGGGAGCTCAACTCATGCAACCAATGCTACATTGACTCAAAGGCCGACTGACAGAGCTGCTGCGTCACGTCAGCTTTGGATTGTTGTTAGGAACATTTGAAGCACATAGTATTAGGATAAATACCTCTTACTTCCAAAATACTTACACTCGATTACTTTCATGTTCCCAGGTTGTTCCTCTGAATCTCAGATAGCTACAGCTGTGCATATAGAAAACTACCATCTAAATATGATTTCATTTCATATAAGTCACAGTTTCCTAACTGACAGGCTTCTGCTGGAACAGGAAGTGACAGACCTGACGTTGATTTGTTCGCTCCCCGCGCGTCCTCGCCATCACCTGCAGGACTGTGTCCCCGAAATGCTTTAAATTTTATGCTTTAAAGTCTGTTTTCCTGCTTTTGATGCAACCACAGCGACAGTGTATCGAGCTGTGTGCTGCGCCTGAACGCCTCCTGTCCGACTGATGGAAACTGAGACTCTGTAGGCCGGTGGTTTGGTTCCCACAGCTGGTTACGTCATGTCAGACAGAACGTCCGGTGGGAAAAGACTGAGATCTTTGAGATAAGCTGCAGGATGTAGGACGTTCACATTTTGTCCAACGTGAGAACGACATTTGACAAACACAAAGGTGTAAAATCAGCTCTTGTCCCACAGTTTCCATCTGACAGAACACGCAGCCGCTCAGTGAATTTCAGCAGAAGCCTGCAGCCTCTCCGCCCACCGTGATCTAACATTCTACAAACCGCACACTTCTGTCTGTCAGCATGTGTGACACACACTTTGTTTTGTTGTTCTCAGGGATGAGTCACTGCTGGTTCGGGCACATTTTACTGTTGGCAAACAAGAAAGCAGAACCTGCTCAGCCTGATGTCGCAACACCACAATACTTCCTCAGAAAGTGCTGTCGGCAGCGTTTCTCTGCGGCTGCCGGATTACACAGGCACGTACAGCAGCTATGGAAATAATGTTCACTGACAGTTAACCCTCAGCTTCCCTCTGAAAACAAATGCTGGAGGCTGCAGTGGTTTGCTCCTAAAAACACGAGACCATAACTGAAGAGAACAGGCTCATTTTGGAGTTTTATCCTGAGCACAGTCCTGGTGTGAGGACACAGCTCCCAGGAGGCTCAGATCTTTTCGTAGACTCACCACAAACTCTTCTTGTGGGGGTCTACAGAGACTTTACAGAGACTTTGGACTTTATTTTTGTCCTGACAGAAAGTGTCAATTGTTTCCAATCTTTGAACTCAACTCAATCTGTAGCTGCTGCCTCACTCACTGTCACATCGCTGCTTCACGTAACGAAAAGCTCCTTCATCAGTGTTCAGGTGTGAGTGTGTAACGTGGTCCCCACCCCCTCAGACAGCCCTGACCTAAACCCCCACGCTGACCCCCGAACAGGCCTTCAGACTTTCTCAGGACCACAAAAATGTCTTCACTCCGCTAAAAAGTCCCTGGTAGGAACTCGGTTAGGAAACAAATTTTTTTTGGCCCTAACAAGGTAACACACACACACACACACACACACACACACACACACACACACCACACACACACAGTCTGGTCATTGTGCTGCTGTAAGAAGAGCAGTGATCTGATTCCAGGCACGTCAGCCTACGTGGCGGATGAATGGTCGGCCTTGTTGGACGGAGGAATAATGGATGTGGTGTGTGTGTGTGTGTGTGGATATAGGAGGAAGAAATGGATAAGTGTGTTGGCATTTTCAAGTTAGCGGTGATGTGGGGGGGGGGGAGGCTGCATGACCTCTGTCATCCAAATGCACAAGTGTGTGTGTGTGAGAGAGAGAGACTTGCATGTGATTAGTGAATTCCTCTGTGTGTGCAACTTTCTTGTGTCTCTGTGGGGACAAGGTTTAAAGCCTCAGTGATCAGGTGGTGTATTTAGTGTGTGTGTGTGTGTGAGAGGGGGTGGGGGTGGGGGGGCAGAGTTATTTCATATCATTTCCTGCTACCAACATCATCATCACATTGTTTTTTACCTTCGTCTTTAGAAACAACAACAAATACGTTCTGATGAAAAGAGACAAAAAAGACCTAAAGGACAAAAAACGACTACAAACAACATGGTGTAACCCACAATGGTTTTGCGTCTCCTTTGGTGTGGGGGTCTTGTGTAGGATGGGTGGGGGCCCTTTCCGTCACCGTGGACGGCAGTGATGAATTAACTCTAACCACCACACGGAGCATGTATGAAGCTTCCTTCACACCGTGTGATCAGTTTGCTGAGATTGACTCTGCAGAATAACCACAAACATCCTGAGCTGCTGCTTTCATGTTCGTTACCGTGGGAGCCAGGAGTCAGCAGACAGACTCCATCCATTAACGTCCGGTGACCATGGCAACGGCTGCAAGCACCAGCCTCCCTGCAACACCTCTGAAGCGTCTTTAGAATATTTACACTGTATTCAGGATATTGCGGCGCAGGTGCAGCATCAATGAAGAATAACTCCACACTGAGGAACTGCACACTGTACAACACTTCTCAGTAAATCTGAACACGATGAGGGGAAAACACAGGAAACCAAACGTCTTTTAACGCACTGCTTTTACAAATTCTAAGTACATGTTGGTGCTTCTGAGCGATGTAGTTTCACTCCGCTGTTTTACACTGAATCCTTCTATATGTTTGTGAGGCCTTTTC
Organism: Channa argus; assembly: GCF_033026475.1. Taxonomy (NCBI): domain Eukaryota; kingdom Metazoa; phylum Chordata; class Actinopteri; order Anabantiformes; family Channidae; genus Channa; species Channa argus. The sequence continues at coordinate 1,109,720 of NC_090199.1, forward strand.
TCTGCTCCTCACATCTTTAAAGGGCTGTTAGACGTTAGAACCAGGTGTAGGGACGTGACTCTGTCAGCGAGCAACAAACCTGTGTGTGTGTTGCAGACTAAGAAGAGACAGTGTGGAGACGGCAGCTCTTTTTTAGCTCTGTGCCTCTTTGACTTGCACAGCCACACTTTCATTGGAATGCGAGTTCATTCTTGTTCTGCTGCTCACTCTGCATTAAACACAACCCCCAATGGCACACACACACACACACACACACACACACACACACACACACACACACACTGATTTGTGGCCATTCATGCACATCCTCCTTCCTCTGGGAGTCAGGACAGAAATAGCTTTGCAGCTACAAGTTGTTCTCAGCCTCGTCCTCTCAGGAGCGTCTCTCTGTGTCTCGGTCTTCATGATGCAACACTCACGCCATCGGCTTGTTGTAGAACCGTAACTAGATTCTTCTAAACATCCCAGAAGACTCGAGTATTTTTTTGTCTTGCTCCTCCCCCTTTTGCGTCATGTTAGGACTTTTTAAAATCTGATTGTGTGTTTGATCACATTTATGAAGAAATCGTGTTCACAAACTTTTAAGGACAGCTGTCTCTCGCTCCTTCAATGTCCAAAACACTTGTCCCACTTGTCCCGTTCACTGTGTTGGGATTTGGGCCTCCTCCTCCTCCTGTGGTAAAAATGAAGCAGCCTCCCTGTTTAATATCGCTCGCGTTCCCTTCCTTCATCTCTGCCTCCGTCCTTTTTTCCATTTACGTCCACAGTGTCGTCCCCACAGGCTGCTGCTGGTTTCCATTACAGCTGATGGCAGGACCACAGTGTGTGTGTGTGCGTGTGTGTTTCCACGTGTGCGAGCTGCACTGTCCCACACTAAGCACTGTTGCACTTTTGCTGCTGATCAGTCCTGCAGACAGGACACAGAGAGGACAGGAGGACAGGACAGTGTGGGCGTGTGCGTTTACTCATGTTGATTTACACAATCACACTGTGGGAGCTGGACTTCCTCATACTGTCCTTTGTGGGCGAAGGACCTGGTTTGAGGTTAGGGGACGTCTGCAGGAAATGACTGCATGTCAATGAGGTGTCCATCCTCAGATGGACCCACAGGGTGTTTGGTGTGTGTGTTCAGCTGCCCCATACTGACTGACAAACACACCGACTTTCTGAAGAATCAATGGTATTTTTCACCTTTGTCAGCATAGAATGAAAATACTAACATTGTTATAAAAGTAGGAGTTTACTTAGCTTCTACCAACGAAGTTGAAGACAATTTAAAGTATATTTGAGGATCCTGTCATGTCAGTTTCAGATTATTATCAGTTATTTGTTGTTTGTATTTTGTCGATAATTAGAACTGATTAAATTCATCACTTTTCACATCATGTCACATTCAGTAGTGAACTGTGACTTTTCCCTCTGCTGTGTTGAGTATTCGCTGCAGGAACAGGTGGAACCTGCACAAACGGCGTTTACGCACACACCTGCTCATTTTCAGCTCACCGCAAACAGCCACATGTTTTCTGCTGACGTGTTCGACCTGCCCAGCTCTGACCTACTTTGTGTGTGTGAGGCTGGCTTCATAAACAAGCCGTAAGTGGAGGGCGTGGCTGCCAGGCGCGCCAAACAAAACAACCGCAGGGCATGATGGGCGATGCAGGGAAACCACGGGCGCGGCTGAAACCTGGCCCCTAAATATAGAGCGGAGAGGGTGGAACTGACACACACGTTTCAAATGGACCACGAGGTGGAAATGAACACTTTGATCCTGGAGCATCCCGTGAGTCACGGAAGGCCGTCGTGTGTCGTCATTTGAGTGCAGGGAGGAAAGCGGCATGTGGGGCCCAGATGGAAAAAACCACGACTGAAACACATTGTGTTGTTGTGCTGTTCTGTTTGAAAAGCTGTGAAAGTGCTCGGATTCACTGGAAATCCTGTGCAATCACAACCAAGCAGGAAACTCATAAACATATTCAGGGCGTCGAAGCCCGAAAACAAAGAAGGAGAAAAAAGATGTTAGTAAAAGCATCATCACCACTGTGGGGAAAGAGTAAATTGTATATCATCAAAACCTAGTTCAGGTAATAAAAGTAAAAGAACTCGTTACGCAACTCGCATTTTTGTTGGATCATGGAGCTGAACATGGGGAAAAAAATAAACACAAAATGCTTTTATTACTTCTTTTCTCGTTCGGAATCTCCCCATTATGGCAGGTAAAAACTGGCTATTTATGAAAAACCGCAGGTTTTATTTGTTGTTTTTTGTAGTGTAAAGGCGGAAACACCAACATTAATATTGAAGTAGCTGAAGAATCCTCACGATGTTTCCGCAGAGTTTTGATTGTTTTTGCATGTGATGAAGTAAATGTGTCTGTTTGAGGGAGCTGACATGGAAAAACTGAGGAAAACATTCTGCAGGTAACTTATGAAGAATCTGACATGAAAACTGTCAGTGTGTTTGATTGTATCATAAAAATCACAGACATTTATGATAATCAGAAACATAACCAAAGTATTACCTCTGTTCTTTTTTTTTTTCCCAAAATGACTTCACGCTGACTTGTTTAGGGGATGTAGACATCCACAACATCATTCTTTGTAACTAGTTTCATAACCCTGACCACTGTGATGCCTCCCTGTACTTTTTACTGGAACTCCCCTACAAAGCCCAGAGAAAACAACTAGGAACGAGGAAGTAGGTTGAACAAGGACCTTAAAGGGGAGCTAGAGGAACCTGGCAGGAAGACGGGACACCGGTATGTAGTTGAATCGAGCTGGCTCATCGAACACACCTGGTTACAGTCATAAAGTCACAACAGTGTCTCTGAACAAAGCCTTAATCCATTTTCTCAGTATCAGGAGGATCAGGCCCAAACATTGTCCACAAAAACCACAGCTCTTTGTTTACAGCGCAAAGAAGCAGGAGACACCACCTGAAGCTCCTGAGTGTCTTTACCCCCCCGGTTGAAGCTTCTTCGTCTTTAGGCCTCGATGTTTCTCTTGGTTTTGTTTTGCTTTATTCCTACTTGAGCTCGATTGGCCATTACACAAACTCTGTCCAAGGAGCTGGCAGCTTTGGACTCTAGATAAGATGCTCACACATCTGAAAACATATTTCCCGTCGCTGTTGTTTGAGGTGTGACTGACATTTGTGCTGTTCGACCTGGTTCGGCTGCTGCTTGATTACAGGGAAAGAGAAGCACAGGAAAAAATTACGCAAGTCACATTTTTCCTCCGTTTATGCAAAGGTGAAGTCAAGCAGTCAGATGGACTCGGTGGAAACTGTAGCTTTATTCCTGCACAGCATCCAACTGGGTCACACATTTATAAGACAGTTTCCATCCCTTTACTTTTCCTGCACATTTGGCCCAACTGTCATATTCATTCAGCAAAACAGCCCAGAGAAAAAAAAAGTCAACAGCCAACAGAAGCACTTGATTATTCATGTGGCAGCAGGTTTTAAAAATCTTTATCATGATGTAAAAATCAGGGGGAGCTATTAATAAAGACTTTGGTTATGATGGCTAAATAGGACATTACTGAAAAAAAGTCTAAGGGGAATATGGACAGGATGAGACATCCTGCACAGACTGCACTGAGAGACAGTTTTGACCCAGGCAGGTTCTTCCTGCAGGGTGGACCCACCTGTATGGATCAGGACTATTAATTTGACTGCAATTGACTCATGGAACAACAATCTGGACGTATATCACCTTTATTGTCTTTACATAGATTTGAAATATCAGTTTCTGAGCAAATCTTTTCCAGAATCATCATTTCCATCTGTCCGGTCAGCTGTCCTTCCATTATCTCATGCTGTTTCCACCTCCTCCTTCTAACTCCGCTGACAACGTTGCTTCTTTCTGGTGCTGAGCTGGACCGGGTTTCCTGGTTTTTTTCCTTTTTTTTTAAAGCAAAGCAACAGGATCCCTCTGAGAGGAGCCGAGCCATCGCTTCACATGGTGTCGGGTCTCGGCCATATTGACTCCGAATGGGAACGGCAGTGTTGGTTTACGCTCCTTCCTTCAATAGCGGTGGGACAATGGGAGGCGAGACACACAGAGCATTGAAGAGGATGAGGAAGCTTCAGAAAGCAGCACCGGCTAAATCGAGAGTCTCAGGTTCAGCATGTTGGGAAAAGGCTCCTGGTTGCTAACTAAAGACAGGAAGCTTTGTGGACGAGCAGCGTCTTTATGCTGCAGAACAAACTGCTGCAGTGTACAGAGGCATTCACATCACGCTGGACTCAAAGAAAGTCACCAGTCCAAACGCTCGGGGTCCCAGTCGTTCTGACTTTTAACAGTCAGGTGTCCATTTTCCTTGCTCTAATAACTCCTCCTGTTAATGCAGGACTTGGCTCGTTTTCTACATTAAGGGTGTTTTCAACGTTCACCATACAAACACTACAATTCACCATCATCAGCACTGTGGTTAATTGTTGGTCAGTCTGCAGCCTGGATCAGCTTATTCGTCTGTGCTGTGGTTCTCGTCCAAAAACTATTAAACACTTTAGGCAGACACCTCTGCAGTGACTGACATGTTTCTTTATTCCCTCGTCAATATTTTCTCAACCGGGATAAACCAGCACACTATTAATAATACTTATAGATAATAATCTGACCTAAATCATTCAAATTAGCCACAATAAGTGGATAATAATTACAATTAGTCATCTAGGGGGGCGGCTGTAACTCATTTGGTAAAGGCAGGTGTCCATGGACCACAGGGTCAGTGGTCTCTGGGCAAGACACTGAACCCCTAACAGCCCATTCCCCTCCCCAGCGGTGCAGTGCCGGTCCAAGCCTGGTAGAAATTGGGGAGGGTTGTCTCAGGAAGAAAAAACTTGGCACAGTAAAAACTGTGCCAAATCAACATGCGGACACTGATCCACTGTGGCGACACTGAAATTATGGGATAAGCTTAAAGGACAAAAATAAATAAATAAATAAATAAAATTACAATAAGTCATTTAGTAAATGCTTTTATCCAAATGCACCTGCCCTCCAAAAAATAAAGCACTTTGTCATCTGTAAACAACGTGAGTCTTTGGTGTCACAGTTATGTGATTCCAACATGAAGGAAAACGCTCTGCACTATAGCGCTTTTCTACGTATTGGTACTCAGTGGTTCAGTGTCTTGCTCTACCTCCTGCGCCACAGTTGCCCCAGCGTGAACTGTTTATATATTTTCAATTATGGTTAAGACTGATAATGATCTTTCAATACCTAATATTAGGTGCAGTCATCACTGTCTGGTGCTCATGAGATCAACTCAGTCTAATCTGACAAACATATAACGTGTGATATGCAATGTCTGACGTATTTGGATCATTGAGACCGATTGTGAAGGTTTTGATATTAATTTGGCAATAAGACATTTACATTATGAAATTTATATGACAAACTGTTCACTGACGTTGCAGTTTATTAGAGGTGGTTCATCATCGTGATGATTAGTTTCGTCCACATCCATAAAATTCATTGACTTATATACAAAACGAAATACCGCATAAACAATGATATCAATGCTTTTTGAAGCCTTCTGCAGGTCAAAGGCCGCACTGTTGGAACAGGCTGCATATGTGTGTTTTTAACAATGATAGAATTGTCAGTGGGTTTATGAATGATGGGTTCACACTGCTAGGGCACAACCCGGAATTTCCAGTTTCCCCTCAGCTCTCTGTACGTTCACTTCCTACAACATGAGCTCCCAGCATCTACGGCAGGAGTTAACAATCGGGTTTAGTCAAGTCCGAGCACCTGGTTAATGTAAATCCAGCTGTTCGTCCTGGACATAAATTCCTAAAGTGTCTCGGTGTTTGCGGTGAACTGAGCGAGTCCAGCATTGGGAAGAAGGAAACCAGCAGAGAAGTGGTGACGACTGCTTGTGCTGCCGCGTCTTCCTGTAATTGTCCTCCATTGTTTCAGGACAGAAACCTCTGATTGAACAAACGAAGGTGTGGAGGAGCAGCTGGTCACCTGCTGTCAGGGTGGCAATTGCAGGAAACCCAACATAAACACACACTGTGTCGCTCCTCATCCCAGAGGACACCAGAGTGATTGGAAAAGCTTTTTTCCAGATGCTTTTTTTTTTGTTTCCAACAATGAGGTTATCCTGCTCTCTGGCTTCCCAACAGGAATCCCTAAACAAAGTTGTTCATGTTTGGCTGCGGCGTTGTGTGTGTTCGCTGGTGTGTGAGCTATGACGCCCCCACCTCCTCCACCTCCCTGAAAATGACATCAGCTGGAGGGAGGAAGGCTTTGAACCAGACCGCAGTGTTGGAATCGCCAAGTTAAAAACATCTTCTTTGTCTTTGTCTTTTCCTTAAGGGAAAGTTCCTTGTGACCATTAGAATTTAGAGTAACATCACAAATGTGCACAGTTTTCTGTCAGAGAGCAGGACTAAGAGACTCTCAGTCCCCGATCCGCACTGCCTCACCCCAATCATCCTGCCCTGACCCGAAGCACTCGGGAAGTAGCTGCTTGGAACAAACGGGTTTTCCTGGAATCCATCAGGTAATGATAGAGTCAAACACAGATTGAACCACATTCCTACACTGTCGTATAAACAGAAATCAGGTTAGTGTAATCAGCCCGGTGGGTCAGACAAACGCTGGTGTCCCTGATTTCTCTGCTTTGTATTTATGCAGGACGTTTGGAAATTAGACCTAAACATTGAGTTTATATTGAACCAAATGTTAGTATTCTTACACAGTGATGTGACTTTTAATGCTCAGTAATAGTAGATATGTAACAGACTTGTCTGTGAACCACAGGGTCAGTGGTTTGACTCCCGGTTCCTCCTGTCCACACAAAGCGCCCCGGATACATCGAACCCTGAGTGCTGTCTAACCATTTCCTCCTGAGGCTCAATAAAATAAAGCAGTCACTTTAGCTTTAGCCTCCCTCTTGTCTCACCACCTCTGTCCTATTAATAGCTGACTGCTGAGTCCACTTCAGCAATAAAAGATTAACTCATGAAGGAAAACAGCAACTAACGTGTAGCTGCTCGCCCTGCTCTCTGGAAAACTGGTGACACATTACATCCTTCCCTGGGGCGGGTGTTTACCCATGACCCCGTGCTGTTGGCCTTGGCGTTGGTGTGATAACAGTGTTTATCATTGATGTCACGCAGTGGGGAGATGACTCGTCATCGCTGAGGTTGGCAGCCTGAGACGCTGCGTTGCTGTGAGCAGTACACAGTACTATACTGTGCTGTACAGCAAACACGATACGACGTCAGGGCCTGTGCTTCTACACAAGTTTTATGTAGATAATTATGTATAGACAATATAATAAATCCAATATACATAGTTAATTATCTTTATTACGCTGTTTCCACACGATTTACAATGATTTTTGTGGCCAAAACTTTAGAACCACCTCTATTTATAATGCACTTCAGTACAACGCCACCCCCCACTCTGACCTCAATGATTAACAGACAGTAGAATTATCACAGTTTCAACCTAAAACTGAGAAATTATAACCTTGTAAAAGTAGAATTGGCAGAGTCAGACTCTGCTGTCTGCTGAGTCCAAGCATGGACGTGGATTCTGCAGATGGAGCTGATCACCTGAGCAGAGGCTGTTTAATGCCATTATGCCTCATGTAAACAGATAAACTTGCTCTTGTGTGACTACAAGGGGACAAAAACCTGTAAAAATGGACACAAAACAGCCACAAAGAGATAAAAAAAAACAGAAATGAGCGGGAACAAAAGGACTTTAAAGACAAAACTAGAGAAATTAGGGAAAAGTCCTTTATTAAAACACTGCTTCTAAAAGCCAAATGTGCAGTGACTGTGTAATCAGCCGGTTTCTGCTGCGTTTAAAAGAAATTCAGGATAAAACCCTCACGAGTTGTGTCATCTCACTCCATGCTGCAGGTTTTCCACCTCAGTGAGCACTTAGTTTTCATTTCAGCCCTGAGTCACTGTGTTAGCAGCTCTTCCTCAGAAAGGCTCTTGTTGTTCTCTGCTGCCCTTCAGAGAACAGATCATTCATGTGTGTTCTCGGCTCCGTGCCCTCATTGTAGTGCGGATCAATGGGGGGGGGGGGGGGGGGGGAGGTTTTTCTTGGCACAGCGAGCTGCTGCCAGGGTGACTCAAACATTCATCCTCCTGCCGGGCAGCTCTCACCTCAGTGCTCTGCTCCAATCACCTGATTGTGTGCTGAAGGAAGCAGGAAGTCAGACACATCAGGACCAAGGTCACCCACAGGCCAGCGTGCCTCAGCTTACAAAGTGCAGACCTGCACTCGTCCTGTGCTCGACATGTCCTTGACATTTCCTCGACAGTGGAGTGGAGCAGATAATAGAAGAGCGTAGCAGAGCGGGGAGACGTCTGTCTCATGTCAGTGCTACATCAAGTTACAAACTGCAGCTTCAACTGTATTTAGGTCAGATTTCTTTAGTGCTGTTAATAGAATTAAGACGTTTGCACCGTTGACTCCAAGTCTTCCTGTCACTGTGTTATTGTACTTTAGACAAAGCATGAAAGAATCGAGCTCATGAATCACCGCAGAGCGACAAATAAACAACATCTGTACCCGAACTGTGCCACACAAAGGTGGCGACCGTCTAAGCCTGATGTCAGAAATAGTGTATTAAAAACTGGACAAACCCGGACTAACAAAAAGCAAACTGAGCTAAACGAGAGCTAACAAACCAACTGCAAACCATCAGCGGCCGTCAGTGTTTGGAAACAGCCTGTTCGTGTGCAGTGAGCTCATGTGGCTCCTCTGCCAACTCAGCAGGCAGACGGACGGCTCGGCCTCGTCCTCGCTGTGAGACGCAGCTCGCAGATGAGATAAGAGGTTACACAACCGAATCATCTCCTGATCCTCTCTGTGTAGTAAGATGACACGGCTGTGACAGAACTGACTGAGTGTCTCCCTCCTCCTCCTGCTGATGATCCCACTCTTTCTCATTAGGTCTGCACTGTTTACATCAGCCTTTAGGAGCCTGACTAGACCATTGAAATGTTTTTGCAATGAGGGAGGCAACAAGTCACCCGGAGGACAATTTGTCATCCAGTTTCATTGTGACCCAGTCTCGTCAGTAACGTGCACTTTTTGTTGCTACACACATCCATCAAAGTTGCATCACTGGTGTTTTAATTTGCCTATGGAACTGTCCAACAACGTGGCTGAAGGAAAAACTGAAGGAACATTTTAATATATTTGAGTTTTATTTTCCTTCAGCAGAGTCAGTTCAAGCTCTCTCTCTCCCATTAGAGCACTGAGTCATGGGGTTGCACAATAGTTGAGCTGTGTAATCACATAACGCCGGCTTATCTGTCTCGCCAAGGGCACCCAGCGTACTCTGACCCACTGTAAGTGTGTGTGTGTGTGTGTGTGTGTGTGTGGAGATAAGCAGTGCGAGTGCAAATCCATTAAGGGGGAAGTGAAATGGAGCAAAAAACAGGTTGTGGAGAAGCAACACAGCAGATACATGATGGAGTCACGTGCACAGATATGAACTCACAGCTGACACACTTTGCACACACTGCTGCTAAAATCATAAACTGACATCTTCATACAATGTTAAATAAATTGTAATCAGTTTCATTTTTCTCAGAAGGGAACATGGCAGCAGGTTCAGTCCTGTCCCGTAGCTACGTTTCCCAGCCCTCAGGATCCTGAGGGGTCTCATATCAGTTAGATGTGTCCGGGAGGCATCCTGATCAGAACCCAACTCACCTAAACCGGCCTCTCCTCCCTCTGGATGTCTGAACTTTGTCCCCTTGCTCTAAATGTGAGCCCACTGACCCGTTCCAGTTCCTGCCTCACTCCCTTCTCCATTTTACCCTCACTCAGGAACAAGGCTGCAAGATACTTACACCCCTTTACTTTGAGCAGCAACTTGCCTTCAACCTGACGTGAGCAAACCATTGTTTTCAAGCAGAGAACCACGACTAAGAGCTCGTCAGCCGGTGTCGAATCACAAATTTGATTTCAGGCGTTGAAATGTCAAAACCAGCATATTCAGTCATAGTTAGATACAGGCCAGCATTAGCTAATGTGGTCAGGGAATTACTTTGCCTCCAGCTACGCTTCACCCTCTAGAAAATTCATAAAGTCTGCTGACAGGAAACAGCTCTGTTGGGTCAGACAATGCTTTGCATCATGCAGCTGCACTGAGCCCATTGGATCAGATGAATCTGCAGAAACAAGTTTCCGCCTCAGTGCACACCGACATGTCAGGGGTCAACTCTGCCAACACCGACCGTAGAATCAACTGAATCGTAGTGACACCTTCACAAAATCAGCCCCGTTCATTATCTCTAGCTCTAAAAGCTCAGAGGGAAAGGACGATGGCAGAGCTTCTTCCCTGTCTGATTATTTTAAACACAATCAATCTCCCACCACGTTGAGAACACGGCCTGATGCACACGCACACCTGTTTTCAATGAGTGCAATCAGATGAGGCTCTGAGCTGCAGACTTTCAGCCACATGCTGAGGCCTGCTGAGGAGATCCAGCCGTGGACTGAAGACAAAAGCAGAGACGAGGGCTGGAGGTGGGGTCCTGGAAAACATTGTGGAAATCTGAACGAGTGACAGGGTGAGGATTCATGTGCTAGACATTATAAAAGTGTTTCCTGTGCAGGGAGGGACCACGCTTTTATTTTTTTCTTTTACGAGCTTCTCCTCCCAGAAGGAAGCAGACAAGTGGTCATAATAACACGACCAGACGAGGGCTGACTTTTTTCCTCCTCTGACATTATTTATTTATTCATTTTTGTCTTTTAACCTGTTCGGAGGAGCACGAACATCAGAGACAATTAAAAGAATACACTGAGTTCACTTCCATTTCACTGTTTTTTCCTCCACGTTATGAACGAATGTATGAACAGCATCGTTTGGCCACAGATAAACAAGTTTCCAACCAACGTTTTCACCAATGGACCCCAATGCTCCACAGATGCCGTTACCGTAGCAGCAGATCAGCTGTTTTATGAGGAAGTAAATTCAGTATGAGAACATTTGTTTGTTGGATGAATACAGTCACTGAGCCTCATGAATCATTTTCATATTTCTGTCCTAAAACTTCTGTCACTTCTTTTCTGTGAGGCTTGTTCCTAAATAGGAGTTTCCTTGATGTCAGTGAAGTTCCATGATGATGATTAGCCTAGCTAGCAAACTACCCAGAACATTCTTCAGACTCTGCTGGTTTTCTGTAAAGTTTGAGGCTATTTTGATGCTTCACATTTGCAGGATTTTGCACCTCTGTGTGTGATAAGACTTTATTTTAACAATCCCTGCTGTGACAGACATTAACTGTACTCACACAGATTGGACCTAATGAAGAGCCAAACATATTTCTCGGTTTTTCAGGACTGCAAACTTTTTCTTTTTATAGTTGAAACCTGTGAAATCAGCCTCATCTCTTTTCACTGAATTATATTTGTGACATAGTTTGTCAGATCCAGTGTTGTGCATCGACGGCCTTCATGAGCCTGTTGGATCAGAACAGTCTTCTGCCTGTTGAAGTTTATTGTCTTTAAATCGTTAAAGAGAAACTCCCTGTAATATTTAATCTTTCACTCGATTCTAGGGGCTTTGAACTTGTGGCGAGCTCGGCGTTTGATGTCAGCAGCCTGGCAGATTCCCGACCCTGTGGTTCGGCTGTGGTGTGTCGGGACGTTACGTAAGACATCATTATTTGCAGATTCTTGCTCCCGGGGCTTCGGTTACATCATGGCTGAACTTTGCCGTGTGTCGCTGATGTTGTTTTTGGCCAAGTGGCTTTCTGCACCTGAATGGAGGAAGTCTGGCCCTGCACAGAGAAAGAAGGGGATGAGGGGGGGTGAAAGGAACCGTTGCTTACAGCAGTGAGGCTGTTGGAGACTCCGTGATAGGTAAACACTCTCCTGCTGATGAGTTTAGCAGTTGGTCCCTGCAGACGCTGTTGGAAAGTGTAAAGAGCGACAGGGAGGGAAACGTTTGGAGCAGGTCTGATTTTACAGATTCAGATTTTCTTCACGACTGAAAATAAAACCTTTACAGCAGTGCGTGTTGGACTTCACCCGCCTCTTAAATTGTCTGTGGCCTGGAAACTGTTCATCTGACGAGAGGAGCTGGCAAGGCTCCGAGCGCTGCCATCATCACCGTCGCGTCAGCTCGGTAACGAGGCTGATTCCCAGTAACAGACCCCCACCCTCTCTGCTTTTTGAGCTTTGTTTCTCTTTGTTTAAACATGTCTTTCTTCCAGGGAAATTCCGATCGTTTCCCTCTCGAGGCCTGAGCTCTCTCTGCCCAACCATCACCTTTTTTTGGAAATGCAAAGTCGAATCCCCGTCCTCCCTGTTTGACCCTCATTCCCCTCCAAAACTGGCACCCCCACCCCCTCTCCTACACACACACATATAGAATTTCCATCATGGCTGCAGATGTGGCACATCTGGCTCCTGGAGTGAGTCATTACTCTTGGCTCGCTCCCTCTTTCTCTCTGCCGCCATGGCAACTAGCAAGTGTTTGGCAGGAAGCCCTCGGCACGGAGCCGGGTCGAGCGCTTTCAGGGAGGGAGAGGTGTGTGTGTGTGCATGTGAGAAACCTCCGGAGAGACTGGGACTTGTGTGTGCGGTGGGTGGGGCTTCAGCCTGGCTGTGGTCCAGTCCCGTCTCTGGCAGAACGAAGCTGTGTGCGACGCCACCGTTGCCACCGCTCCTGCCACTGCTCCCACTTGGCAGCCGCCACGTTTTCCCAGCAGCCCTTGCCTTGGCAGCTGGCCGACCTTTCCCTGCAGGCCTGCAAAGAGGATTAGAAAAGAGTGGGGGGGGGTGAAGGGAAAAAGAGAGCCTTGTTGTTTTTCTCTTGTCTCCTTGCTTTGTCCCGGCTGACATCACCGCCGCTCTGATTCCAGATGCGAGGCGTCCAAAAGTGTGTTTCCCCGGGTATATTGGACTTAGACGTCCATTTTATAAATGCTGCAGTCAGGGGCTGTATCCTGAGGTGACAGGCGAAGGGGGGGTGCACCCAAAATGGTGCTTCCTGCAGACTGCAGAGTCGACAAGGATGATGATGAACCAGACTGTTTGTGTTTTGAACACGGAGAATAGACACCTGCTGTACACAGTGCATTCTGTAAAGATTGATATGTTCAGTCGTTCATAACAAGGACAAAATTTATTACCACCTGTCTGCAATTGTGTTGGACTTGTTTTTACCATATTGTATTATATCACTGCTTCATGAAACAATTGAGCATCAACAGCTTTCACATGAATGTGTGCACGAGCCCACAGCACAGATGCGTGCAGAAGAACTGGGTTGAGGCTGCTTCAGGAGGCTTTCAGTCCCCTTTAGGTCCCAGTAATTCTAATAATCTGCTGTAATCTGCTGAATCTGTGTGGCTGTCTGTCAGAGCATCCGTGAGTCATTTCCTGAGTGTGTTCCTGTGAAGGAGCGCAGACATCTGATGGGGGACAGGTCCAGACAGGAAGGTTTTACTGCACTGAGAGACACCGCAGGCTGCACAGGCTACCGGCATGTAAATGAGATGGAGATGCGTCTGTTGAAGGGGTAAACAGACACTCGTTGGTCCGGTGCCAACAGCGGTTCTGCAGCTGGAGAGCGAGGAGAAGAAGAAGAGAGCAGCAGCAGTAAACAGGAAGCAGTTCATTACTGCTCATCTCCTGACAATAAAGATACGAGCTGATGGGCAGTTTAAAGTGCATCGACCCGCTTGTGTTTGCACAGCTCTTCTGCAGAGCTCGTGGTGGACGGGGGGGGGGTTGACCCAGAAGTCCCTGCAGGGGTTTACAGCAAACTAGGCAGGAAACTCCCTGGAAAGTGCTTCTGGTGTTTCCTGCAGGTGATTACAGCAAAATGAAACAACACCCTGAGGCTTTATCGGTTCTTGCAGGACAAGATGTGGCTGGATCCAAAGTGGGTGGACTTAGAAGACGTGTCATGGGGTCATTAAAATCTCAACAGTTCACCTTCTGGAAAACAAGAATAAGATTTAATAAGGGAAAGAATGTGTGTTATTTATATAGTGATTTTCATCCAACAAGTGCAGACAAACTGCAAGACAAAGCCATTCAGAGAGAATCATTTCATTAGACCTTTAACAGTATCTGTGGGACTGTGTGAAGTGATCAAAACCCGATGTTTCCAGAACTTAGGACATGGCTGCCTGTGGAGGAGGTGCCCAGTCTGCAGAAGAACTCTCAGACTCTCAGTAAAGCTTATCTTTGTGACTGTAAACTGTTAATTAGTCTGGGACTCAGTTTGACCTGGACTTCACCTCCCCGCTCTCCTTTTCTGGGCTGAATTTCTATCCTGCAGACTTTCTCCCCCCATGTGAAACTGCTAAGCTGAATAAACTGACTGCTTTGACCTCCTTTGCCACGGGGCCAAGTCTGAAATCTTCCATCTGAGTGGCCTCTAGAGAGGCTATTTAAAGAGCCAGCTGACCAGGTAAAACACCCTCAGCTCAATAAGATTCATTAGCCTGTGTCCCACATCGAGGTCCTGGGATCCACAGGGACATTTTATCTTCACAGTACAAACAGGAGACTGCGGAGCCCTGATTAATGTCTGATGTTCACTGACTGTAGAAAGCTCAGACTGCTCCAAACTAACTCAGAGGAGCAGTGAAGTCAGGACATCGTTGTGGCTGCACCAAGTCAAATTCAACTGGACCATGTTCCTGAAACTGGATCATTGACATAATCACCACCTGTGAAATCACCATATCAGGCTCCTGTTCCACTTCATCAAACCAGGCTAACGAGCAGAACATCTGAGTGTGAAACTAAACCATCATTTTAGAGGATCCACCATAGGTCTGTTTGCATGAGCTGCACTAGGTCCACTGTCTTCTGATAATGTTTTAACCCTCCTGTTATGTTCAGGGTCAAATTGACCCGTTTTAAAGCTTCACAATCTAAAAAAAAAAATACCTAAAAGTATTTTTTCACTTTGAAACTTCTCCTGCTTGGCTTATTTAGTGTAATCAACATATAAAATAGTAGTAAAGTAGTAAATGCAAATAGTAATGCATTATATTACTGTATCAATTCTGTAAAACCAACATGTGGAGAAGCAGTTTTCATAACTTGTCCTGCATTCAGAGTTTGACTTAAAGTACAAAAACATCCAGCATTAAAGTGTTTTAAATACAATCTTACTGGATAAGAGTTATTGATGGATAAATGTGTTCATTAATTTAATGTTGCTGTTGTCAACAATTATACTGTGAAATACTTTACATACTTGGTAACTACATTTATCAAGGACATGTAGTAGAGAAGAAGTACCACATTTTTATAAAGTAGTCATGGCAAAGGGAACCACCTCATATTTGTATTCAAATACAGTACTTTAGTAAACGTATTAAGGTACTTTCCACCTGCGTACACAGCAGAAAGAAGCAGAACTGAATGTTGTGTGCAGGTGTTTGCAGCTCTGCAGCAGTCAGAATGAAAGAGGGAGGTTTGCAGTTTGCCTAGTAACAGCAGCAGAATTGTGTGATTGGCTTCTCAACCCTGTGACGTCACACCTCGTACCGGAATACAGCTGAGTTCACCACTTGTAGCTTTCAGTTTGCAGAGAGTTCGTGTCGTAAAAGCCGCGATAACATTTTCACACCGTGTAAACGTCGTTTTTGTATTTAGTTCTGTGTTTTTCATTAAAGAAAACACAAAGTGCAAGAAAAATGTAACTGATTTTCTAGTGTGTGCTCAGGGTTTCAGGATAAAAGATCAGGCAGAGACGAGGAGAGAGAAGAGCTCCCACTCGGCCCGTGATTCCGCGGATCACAATCAGATCACTTCTTATACAACACGTCCAGATTATTTGGTTGGAAATGCTTTAATTAAATAACACCCTTCAAACACCAAAGCTACAGGAAGCTATAGCTTTAATAAGTTGTTGATTTTTACAAGTTGGCCTTGATACCATTGATCATAACATTTTATTACAGAGACTGGAACATGAAATTGGAATTACAGGAACTGAACTAGGTTGGTTTAAATCTTATATGTCTGATAGATTTCAATTTGTTCATGTTAATGATGAATCCTCTATGCACACAAAGGTTAGCTATGGAGTTCCACAAGGCTCTGTGTTAGGACCAATACTTTTTACTTTATATATGTCTCCTTTAGGCAACATTATTAGAAAACACTCCATAAATTTCCACTGTTATGCTGATGATACCCAGCTATATTTATCTATGGAACCAGATGAAAAAAATCAGTTAATAAAGCTTCAAGCCTACAAGACATAAAGGCCTGGATGTCCCACAATTTTTTACTTCTAAACTCAGACAACTCTAGATGGCATAAGTCTGGCCTCCAGTACTACTGCAAGGAACCTTGGAGTTATGTTTGACCAGGATTTGTCCTTTACCTCACATTTAAAACAAATCTCTAGAACAGCCTTGTTCCACCTATGGAACATTGCCAAAATTAGGAGCATCCTGTCTCAAAGTGATGCCGAAAAACTGGTCCATGCATTTGTTACCTCTAGGTTGGACTACTGTAATTCCCCAGTAACTCCCTAAAGAGCCTGCAATTAATCCAAAATGCTGCAGCAAGAGTGCTGACTGGAACTAGCAAGAGAGATCATATTTCACCTTCACTAGCTTCTCTCCATTGGCTTCCCATTCAATCTAGAATAGAATTTAAAACACTGCTTCTTTTCTCTATACATCTTTATAGTCTTGACTTTATTCTGTAAAGTGCATTTTTTCCTTTGGTCAAAAATTGGACATAAATTATTTTGTTGTTGTTGCTTATGGTTTGTATTTTGTAAGTGCTTTTAAAAAGCTTATGTATTTTTATTAGAGAGTTTACCAGTCCATTATTATTACTGCTATCACGCCATGATTTGGAATTGTTAGTTATATAGTATAGAACAGTGTGTAATAGAATGTGTCTACTTGTCTCCCACCCATTTTTACTTGTCTGCATAATTTCATAATAAGATCCAGATTTTGGAGGAGCTCTGGAAAAGCAGGTTGACCATGATCACCAACTCCACAGTGTGAGCAACAAGATGACATAATCGGAACTGAAGGTTCCTCCGAGTGATGTCATCTGGAGGAGTTTTTCAGCTAGAAGTAGAGAGATTCTATCTTCGGGAAGTCAGAGGTACGTCTAATGGCATTTATCTACATGGACTACGAGTCAAAATACACATCAGTGAAGCAGAATATAGTATGATTACATCCTCTTATTTGTACCTAAAAAAAAAAAAAGATCTAATGTTTGCAGACTACAGCAAGATTTATGGCACTAGTTCATGTATTTGTCTCCTTGCACTTCTGGCTAGATGCGATCTGCAGCTCTCCGGCTCAGAAACTGAGGCTGAATATATTGTAATAACACGTTGCGGTCACAGTAACACCGAAGAGTGATACCTCTCCTCAGTCACACGCAATCTGTGTGTGCGAGAATAGAGTGCGCATGCGCCGGAAGGGTTGTCGAAGAATCCAGTAAATAGAATCCCGGAGAGCGAGCCTACTGTCGGCGCTGACGTCACGGCCCAACACTGAGAGCTCGAGGTGAGTTGTAGGCGCGAGCTTAGACGGAGACGCGCCGAGGCAGTGGACGCAGCAGCGATGAGCTCCGGTTGGTGCGACTCCGCCGCTTTCTGACGGAAAATCCGAACAGGTTTCACTCCTGCTCAGGTGGTTTCTTCCTTCCAGCGACGTGAACAAGCCGACGGACATTTTGGGGAGTTGTGCAGTGGCTTCGGGCTACAACATGTCGGCCGCGGCGGTCGCTGCCTCCAGAAGGCAGTCCTGCTATCTGTGCGACCTGCCCCGCATGCCGTGGGCGATGATCTGGGATTTTACGGAGCCCGTGTGCCGCGGATGTGTCAACTACGAGGGTGCCGACCGGATTGAATTCGTCATCGAGACCGCGCGGCAGCTGAAGAGGGCACACGGCTTTCAGGACGGCCGCTCTCAGGGCTCGGGGAAGCCCCAGCACGCCGGGAAGGAACTCAACCACTCGGCCGTGGACCCCTCACGTCCTCCGCAGCCTCTGGACCGCTACCCGCTTTCTGACCGGCCGCCGCGGCTGGGACCGGAGTACCAGGCGGGCAGGCAGCCGAACGGACTCCCAGTCCCGAACGGATTTCCCAAACCGGACGAACCCCCGGAGCTGAACCGCCAAAGCCCAAACCCCCGCAGGACTAGCACGGTTCCCCCCAACCTGGTGCCTTTGGTGAACGGCGGCATAACGTTACAGAGCGTACATCCGCTCAACGGGCGCACGGCGCACCTGGGTCTGCCCGGGGCTCTGGCCGGGCCTGTCCCCGGGGAGCACGGCAAGCGTGCGGAGGAGCTGAAAGACAAGCACAGGCCGGACAGCCTGTCGGACATGTCGGACGGTCACAAGGACTGGATGGGCAAAGGCAAGACGGTGCGGGACCTGATGGCGGTGAGCGCGTTCGACAACAGGTACAAGAAGGAGCACGCCGCCATGCAGAGGGTGATGGGATATGAGGCGAGCGCGGCTTCCTCGAAAACAGGTGAGACTAATAATGTTCGATCATTTCCTGCACCTGTGGACACGTTGACGTCCGTGCATGTGCAGCTCTGGCAGCAGCTACAGAAATGAGCTTTATTCCGCGTGTGTTGAGAAATTTCCTGTGTGTCATTCTTCACAGAGCAGCGTGCTGCAGTGTTTGTGTGTAGTGTGGTGTGGTGGTGTTAACCCTCCCTCTTCCTCTTCCTCTTCCTCAGACAGGGGGAAGCACCCACGCAGCAGCATAAAGAGGAAGGCCTCCCCAGAGCCGGAAGGCGAAAGCAGTGGCCCCAAAATGAATGGCACCGAGGGTCAGCCGTGGCTCCCCTCGCCCTCTGAGGTCCTGAAGATGCCCCCGACGGCCCTGCCGGGCTTCTCATCTGCTCCCCCCTCTACCATCTCCCCCCACTCCCGCACCACCCCACCTGAGGCCGCCACAGCGCAGAATGGCCAGTCCCCAATGGCGGCACTTATCCTCGCTACTGACAATGCAGGCAGCGCGGGTTCGCCTAAGGAGGCCAACCAGGTACACTCCACCACGGCAGGCGCGCGGCGGAACAGCGGTAGCCCCCTGTCGCCATCCTCAGCCTCTCAGAGGAGGCTGGCACAGAGGGATGGTCCAATGGGTGCCAACCCTTCTGCCGCACATGCGCCCAGTGTCATGGACCCCCACGCTCCACCGCCCCAGAGCATTCCAGACTCTTCCGTGCCTGGCAGTGTGCCACTGTGCTGCACCCTGTGCCACGAGCGCCTGGAGGACACTCACTTTGTCCAGTGCCCGTCGGTGCCCTCGCACAAGTTCTGCTTCCCCTGCTCCCGGGAGAGCATCAAGCAGCAGGGGGCCACCGGTGAGGTGTACTGCCCCAGTGGTGAGCGGTGCCCACTGGTTGGCTCCAACGTGCCCTGGGCCTTCATGCAGGGGGAAATCGCCACCATCTTGGCTGGGGACATAAAGGTAAAAAAGGAGAGGGACCCTTAAAATGCCCTGCAGCTGTTTTTCCTGAACTTCTTTCTTTTTGTAATCGAACTACGGCAACAACCGCTGGACAAAAACACTCACTCACAAACACAACTCATCCAGCGAGTTCCAGAGAAACTGACAGACATGTACATATTGGACACAAAGGAAGTGTACACTTTGTAAACGTGGCTGTATAATTTTTTTATTTTTTTTTTCAATACATTGTGTTTCTATATTTTTGAAGAGAAAAGGTATGTACGCCTCATAACAGACTCTTCAGCTTCACACTCGCTTCTTTTCAATCTATCAGTGTACTTTAGGTCTGGAGAAGCCTTTGTCCAGAATAGAATGTGACTAATCTAAGCACTTGGCTTAAAAAATGAATAAAATCAAAGTAAAAAGCTTCGAGCTGTACATGTATGCACTTGTTTAATTAAAAAAATGCCAAATACAGTTTCAGAACTTGTAATAACATTTCTAGTGTCTCTGTGGTTTTGCTTATTTTCCGTATCCAGCCAGGAGTTGGTTCGAGAGTCATGGTCTGATTGTGAGTCAGCCATGATGCAACACCTTCCAACAGGATCAAACCGGCTTCCAGGGAAGAGTGGGTGGAGGAAAAGTCAAGGAGAGAGGAAGAGGTAGCAGGCAGAGGGAGGGAGGAGTGTGAAGGCTGGGTTACAAGTGTGTTGCATAAATGTTTTGCACAGCAAATCGAGTGTAGGCGGGCCGAGGTCGCTGGCCGCCGAGCCGCGTGGTCTGCGCCGGGAGATAAGTGGACTCTAAAAATAGTGAGTTGTGGAAAGTGTGCACTTGGCCGCAGAGCGACGAGACGTTTGTTGACACGTCGGTGGCGTCTCGTGTGACGAGTCTTTGTCTGGACCTGCGTGTTTTCCTGACGGTTATTTTCTTTTTAAGAGAAGCTGCAGATGTCCCACGTCCTGATCCCACTGGAAACCTGTCGGGGACGTGAGGTCACGAGCGACAGACCCTCAGGATCACACGGACGCCTCTGGGTTTTGTTTTGGGTCTCGGGGTAGGAATCCTGCTCCATAACATGATCCTAAATGGCTCCTCTCAGAACCCAACCTAGTGTGTGTGTGTGTGTGTGTGTGTGTGTGTTATTTTTTGGGGGGGGGCTTTTGTGGCTCAGTGTGTGTTACAGTTAGTTGTGCATCACAGTTGCTGATAGTATGGAGTGTCTCTCTCTCTCTCTCTCTCTCTCTCTCTCTCTCTCTCTCTCTCTCTCTCTCTCTCTCTCTCTCTCTCTCTCTCTCTCTCTCTTCGGAGTACAGAGGGGCCCCTGCCGGAGAGTGGGGGGGATAAATGCCTTGCTCAGGGGTCACGTGCTCCCCTTTGGAATTCCTGAGTCACCCCCCACCCCCCCTCTCTGCTCCAACAACATGCCTCCACTGTTGAAGCGGATGAATGGGGGCCTTTAACCCTTTCAGGGCTCTTTGGCTCCTTTGTGTCGTCACGCTGCTGTTTACAGATTCAGGTTGAAACTCCCCCTGCAGACGTGTTGAGTAGGAAAATTAAATACTTTTCTGTAATAGTTTGGCTTGTGCTGCTTAAAGCGGGCGACAAAGCTGGACTTTTATTTTAAAAATTAATTCTAGAGACAGTGAGAAGGACTCAATTAGTAATACAAACATGATACTTTAGCTTCAAAATAGAAGCATCTTTTCATCTTTGTGTTCAGCAAAACTCGTCGAACTTTACCTGCTTTCAGCTGTGTGGACTTTTTTTCTGCTTGTCAAAGACGAGCGTTCCAAAATGATTGACACGGTTATTTGAAAAATGCACAGATGATTGAGTCAAACTGGTCGATGGCCTCGTTTACATTATTAAACGCTGCATTTAAATACATAAAATGATGTTTGACAGGTTTTGCAGTGTTGTGGTTTCTTGGTGTGCAGAGCCGGATTCATTCAGACCAGATCAACAGACCCAACCAGGTCAGCAGTGGTTTGGATTATGCTTTTTTTTTTTTTTTCATTCCCTGTAGGCGCATTCAAAAAGTCACAGTTGACATTTTAATACTTTCTGCTTCTAGTCCACTGCATTTCAAGGTGAAATTGTTCATCTGGATTTAGTTTTTGTTTATTTTTAAAACCAACATAAAATCTATAGTTTAGTATTAAAAATTAAATGTGTGATTTCCAAACATTTTAACACTGACTGAGAGAACAAACAGATGATTTCATTTAAATAACTATAATTATCCGACATTTTGCAACAAAAAGTACTTAGAGGAAAATTAGAATTTTTTTTTTCCTTATTTTTGACTTATCAGTCATCCAAACACTCCGATGTTATCAAATTAATTAGCTGAGTGTGTCGCTTTAATCTCAACATTCACAACCGCCCTAAATAAGTTCATCAAACACACTTGGTAAACACACACGTGTTTGAACAAGGCTGGTGCTTAAAGAAGTTAAGCTTTTAACTTTCCAATGTTGGAAATCTTGTCCATCACAGACAGCGGGAAGCAGCCACAGTAACTACACCTGCAGAAACTCTCATGTCCATAGTTAGATACCCACTTCCTGTAAGCATTACCCAGAATCCCCTGATATTTATTCCTCTACATTTCCTCTTTACTGCTTCTTCTTTTTTCTTCTTTTTTTTTTTACATGTTATTAGAAGTAATCTTCTTGTATTTTGAACTCAATTCTTTAGTTTGTAGTAACCGACACCGTGACTGTGGCTGCAGCTAAACACAGGTAAAATGCAGAAGCTGTTACTGTTTATTACCCAGCGCGGTGAGTTTGCCATATTCCATCACTTCACACCAGAGGTTATGTGGATGACTTTACTCAAACATTGGCAGGGACATGTCTCCACCATCTCTACACAAAACTGCGTCTCTGTCTCATGTTAAATAAAAGTTTAAAGCAGCTCCTCATCACTAACATGCTCAATTTTATTCAAGTACATTATGCTAATACACGTGCACTTAATTACATTCTGATTATACTTGTAATGGAATATTTTGCTTGTGGTACTTTCTCCACTGGTGAATATTGTATTAATTAGTACTGTGGTCCTGTGCAGTGGTCCTCAAAGACCTGGTCCTGCTCACTGCTGATTACCTGGATCAAGTGTTTACAGTTAATCCCAAGCCTTGTTGTAAACCTTGTTCTAAACTGACCAACAAACAGTTTACAATGAACAAAACCAGACTCCCGTAGTCTTGGGATCCTACTGTATATAGTGTATAATTTCTCAAAGACAACTCTTGTTACAATGAAGGTGAGGATGTGGACGTAGATTATGATGTGGTTAAGTCTGGTTCTCTGGGACTACGGGGACTCCCAGAGTTCCCTCTGCTTGAGGTGCTTTAGTAACTTTTATTTTGTGTAGTAAAGTCCGGCTCCCGCTCGGCTGTTTCACTTTCACATTCCTCCCAACAACGAAAACCCCTGAAGTGGGTGGAAAATGTCGGTCCGCTGCTCCTTTTCATCTCTGCCAGCCAATCAGAGGGCCAGTCCGAACCAGATCCAGACCTCCGCCCTCTCTCTGGCTCTCAGCTTGGCTCATCTGCGGCGTGAGGTCGGCCTCAGATTCCAGCCGAGCAAGCTCATTTCTTTTCTTCTTTCACTGAAACTCGACACCCAGAGGCCCGAAGAGCCAGTGGCCCGGGATTAATGAGTTTGCTCAAATTACGTGGCACACTTGAAGAAAAACTCAGGGCTTCTCTCACTTCTCCCCGTGTTTGTTCAGCTGTCCCCCCTCCTCCTCCTCCTCGTCCCCCTCCTGCTGCTCTTCCCTGACTCTGAAGTGCAGGATGGACTTGGAGGAAACACGTCTTGAAGTCAAACATGCAGCAAGCAGGAACAACAAACCTCAGCTGTTCTCTGAGAACACGGCGAGAGTTCACACAACAGGCTGCAGCTTTGCACGTGTTTCATGAGCAATGATTCATTGTAAATGTTCCCTCTTTGAACTTATTCCTGTTCTGCAAACAAGGTCACAGGAAGAGCTTGTGCACGATCCATTAACGACCCAGCAAAGATCATATATTAGTGATACAAAGGACAAACTCATGGTGTCCCACATGCACATTCACTTTCCACTTCAATAGTTGATTTAAAAAAAAAAAAAAAGAGTATGACATGAGTTAAATACTTGAAAGTATTGACACAGAAAACCTACAGGTACAAGCAGACAAAACAGCCAAATAGACCAAAAACTAAAATTCTAATAGCATATCAGCTGCCAAATTAAAAGCTTTGATTCAAGCTGCACAGTCAAACTAGATTCGAGATTCAAGTTGCTTTTATTGTCAGTTCACAATGTGTGCAACATATACCGGAGAATCGAAATAGTCTTTCCAGTAATACTGTAGTGTAAACAGAGACGGATCCAAATATGAGATAATAAACCTTCAAAGACTCTGTGCAAAGCTCATGTTTGCTGGTGGGGCAACCTTAGCTTATCCACGAGCCTCCGGGTCAGTGAGTCCTGACGGGCAGCTCGTACGAGCAGGGAGTGTCTCACAGAATGCCAAGAATTCTACTGCTGAATGTTCTTTTGAGTTAAAACTGTGAAAGGTGATAATTCTCTGTGCGTTAGTTTAATGTTTTGGCCGATCGATCCTGTTCAGAGTGAGTGAGAAATTATAACCATGGAACAGTAGAATTCATGGCGGAGCAAGTACAAAAATCCACCTTACTACTGATCTATGATCAAAACTCAGGAAAGAGTTGGAAGTTATACGACATCATTCCAGCCTGCAGGTGCACGGAAAAATGCTGATACAACAGTTTGTTGACTCAGTGTGACAGACAGTGTGCAGATGTGTGTGTTGATAAGGAGAAACGTTGAGCTGTACAACACTTCGCCTGCAGAACAGAGCGACTCAGACCTTTATGTTATCAGGCTAACTGACAGAAAAATACAAACCTCTGATGTGTTTGGCTCAGTGACATCAGCTGCAGTCGTCACCAGCGTTTTGTAGCTGGTTGCATAGATGGTAAAAAAGTCGACACATCTTCCTAAACAATCGAAACTCTCAAACACAACAGTACTTTCTGTTCTTGTCGTTTCCTACATATAAACTGGAAAGAATCTGGTCCTGTGTTAAATCTATTAATTTGATTTGGATGAATGTGACACTGAGTGAACACTTTGGTTCATAAAAGCTGCAGCTGCTGATGAAAACAGAAGAAGAACCAGGACAAAGCCCTGAGGGGCCAACTTCACGTTGGAGTGTGTACGAGAAGGATTTTAGCTCATTACCCAAACGGACGAGGGCACCGGCCTCTATGATGATGGTGTGTTCTGTGCCTGGTGTGGATCCATACTGTGTGTGTCCGTGTTGTGCTGCTGACATTGTGTAGCAACATGGACGTACACGGAGCTCAAACAGCTTTGTGTCAATGTGACACCGACTCCATTGTCTCCGGCAGGAGTTCACCTGATTCCCGCTCTTTGTTAAACTGTGACAGTTACTGCAGCACTACAGAGCCGTGGAGACAAGCATGTGTTTGGTGAAGGGGGGGCTGTATGTGGTTGCGGAGGGACGGCGGCAGGTCAAACCCAGCAGCTGCACTCTCTATAATTAGCCACTGAGGCTCCTGTGCCATTAATCAGCGAACTCCCAGCAGCGAGTACCAAGAAAGGAACGCAGCGTTGTGTTGACTCTTTATCTGGAAAAGAGGTTTAGAGAGCGAAGGCCCAAATATAGCAGCCGGCACCAAGAGCCCGAGCCCTGTTGCCTGGATATCCCCGCTGGAAGGTAAACAGAGGAGACGCTGGATTTGCCACGTCAGTGAGCTGGCAGGAAGCAAAGGCCACAGCGAGGGAGGAGGGGGAGCAGGGGGGGAAACGATCCCTTTTATCCAGGCTGATACTTTATAACCTGAGAGCAGCAGGTTGGACTGTTTGCTGCCTAGAGAGGCAGAATTACAGTAGAGCTGCAGGTTCAGAGGCTGCGTGCACCTTATCTGGCTGACAGTTTTATTACGCAGCAGATGGAGCCGAGCAAATCTGATATTGATCACGTCAGAACTGCGGAGATAGAAGAGACAGGAAGCTCTCTGCTGCAGCATCTGCCGACTGGAAGGACAAACCTGCCAGAGGCTCGTCGGGCCGACAAAAGGGCGAACGAACCGGCTCAAATAACACGCAGAAAGAAACATTTGCAGCTCCTGAGCTGAGTCCACACAGCTGAGATGTGGGTGATGAATGTCTGCACACCGACCACGTGTGTCTGAGCACAGCAACTGAACCCAGACCAGGAAGGTCGTCTCTCAGGTTTCCTGGTGAGATGTCAGGAGGGTGCAAGTGAGACAAAGTGGCAGAGGACAGTGTTAGAAATATATTTTCAAAGAAAGTAAATGTAACATTTATTTTAATGCTTTACTTTCTACATTTTTAACGATGTGCAAACCCCAAGACAGAGAAGAAGCACTGTGCAGCTGGTTAGTGTTTACTGATCATGACAACATGATTATCCCACAACATTAACTACGTGGTTTTATGTAGCCACGGTGACACGGTGACACTGAAGGACGGCTTCACCGATACTGAACTTGTAACATTTAACTTATTGCCATGAAACTTCCCTCTGTTTTCCCTGTATTAAAATATCTCTCTACTTTTAGCTGGAAAATGCCTCCAGGTGACATCACTTGGAGGAACCTTCAGTTCAGATTATGTCCTCCTGTGGCTCACACTTTGGAGTTTGTAATCATGGTCAACCTGCTTTTCCAAAACTCCTCCAGATGACATCAGCTGAACTTCTAATAATGAAAAGTTTAAAAGCATTAATGTACATTTCCACCCTGAACTAAATCCCCAGAATGCAAGTCAGATTGTGCCACTTTTTAACATCCTTTGAAGCATCATACTGACCCCACAGGTACAGGAACCAATTTTTATAACCACAAAACTGTGTTGGTGATAGAGAAACTTACGTTACAAGATAAATTACATGAAAACGAAACACTACACTCACTGACAATGTTACCGTAATTCTTTACTATAGAAACCATGTGTCACATAATGATCATCATCACAAAATGTCTTGCACCTTGTTTTCACTTCTTTATTGCTTTGGGCATCAAACTTTGAAGCGTCGGGTTTTCTATTGTACTTCGCTGAAAACGAAACGGGAAACTTAAGGTGGTTTCCTCCACACGGTGGAGACAAAATAACTACAGTAAATGGTTGCTTAGGTTGGATGACTCCTCTACTCTGTGGCTGTCAGCTAGAGGTGCTGAGATCACTGATCAGTGATCAGTGACTGATTCTGTGTCATCAGCGAGTGTCGATTCCCCAGAGACGTGTCGATTTCTCTCCGGCGACTCATTGAAACCATTGCACTCATCCTTCTTTGAACAAACAGCAAATTCTGTTAAAGCCTGGTGCTTCTGTGGAAGGGTCATCACATCTCAGCATCACGTCTTCCAACTGGTTCATTTTAAAGATGAATAAACAATCACAGATATATATATATATATATATATATATATATATATATATATATATATATATTGTATTTTTTTTTAAACAAAAGTTGGGCCCTAATTAATCAAGAAAACACAGCAGTCTATTTTCTATTTTTGTGTCTTTATGGGGAGGGAGGAACAGTGTGTAACTGCTTGATAGCTGAGATATTTATTTTAGTGGACACAGCAGAAGAGGACCCAGCATAGAGCCTTGTGATACTCCATAGTCAGACATTCTGGAGATAAGAACTGTTGATGATTTATGAAAAATGATTAACGCTGTTTTTGACACAACAGCCACATTTCAGAAAATTTCTTGAAATCATTTGTGGCCTTTAAACTATTCAAACCTGAGCATTCTGCAAGGTTTTGTCTATGTGTGGCTGTATGTGGGAGGTGTTATAGCTGGATGGTGGATATTCCCATGATAAAATCACTGCTGTTCACTTGGTTTCAGGCCGTCTTTTACTCACGGCTTTGATTAAAGAGGCTTGACAAAGAAAAACCTGACTGTGTCATTCATCCGGTCTCTGGATTGTCAACTTTTTTTCCTCTCCTCCCCACTAAGCCTCGCCGTTTCATCTGCTTTTTGGCAAGTCTCTCGGAGATTTTCTCTTTAAAGTGGAGCACTCCCATGCTTCCGGCCCCTCTGTTTAGCCTCAGCTTTGAGCGTTAGCTTTTAAACACAGTGTGATTTGTGCCATGCAGGGCGGAGCTGGGCTCTCAGCCGTGTTGGGGGGCCCGGATCGTCCTCAGATCTGCTTTGTAATTAAATATCCCCCTGCAGCAGCACAGAGACACTTGGAGGAGGACGAGCTGCTTCCCTGCCAACCTTCCTCTGGTAAATGTGTAGCAGCTGCTCAGCACTTTGAGCCAGGCTTGCTCAATATTTGGGTAGTTTCCCGAATCAAAGTGCGACCTTTGAACTGCCCACCCCCACCCTGGCTCCCTGTGGCTGCTGCTATATTTGATCTGTGTGTGCTGACGTCAACACGCCTCCTTCTATCTCCACTTTCTCCAGAAAATGATCAAAAGTGTTTATGTCATTGTTGTTGCATCACAAAGTCAAATGTTAATTGGAGGCTTCTTTTATGGCTGTGAATCCTGAATGAACTTGATACTTCGGTTAAGGGCCGGATTTAGAAACAAAAAGACGAGACAGATGTAAGAAGGAAAAACTGCAACTACTGTTTACCCTCTGTCTCCTTCTCCCGATGACTTTCCTTTTTGTCTCAGTTTCTGAGGGGTTTTCCTTGTCCGAGGGTCTAATGACAGTGGCCGTCGCTGTGCGCATTGTAAAACCAACTGAGGCAAATTCATTCAGCCAGAAAAACATCACCAGTGAACTTTAATTTCAGTGAGATCTTCTCTTTTCGTGCATGTTTCTCGCACGGTGTCATGGGGATGGAAAAGCCAAAACAAACTAAAGCGTGGGATAATCTGGATGAAGAAAGACACGTCTGCATGGGCTCACTCAGCATTTTATTTTTAGTCCCTGAGGAAAACATGTTTGTGATCGACTTGTATTTTAAATGTTGTTTTGCTGTTGCACTCATGTCCTTGTCCTTTTGTTTCCGTCTCTGCAGCTTCTTGTCTCTGATCAGTTGACCTTCAATCTACAAAATAAGTACAAATCTTATCTTGGGATTACAACATGGACCATGTGGCAACATCTGTCTACTGAGAATTGAGTGTGTGTGTGTGTGTGTTTGTAAGGCTGTTATTGAGACAAAGTCCAGAATATATGTTCGTGCAGGACCAGACCACGTGGAGAGAGACGCTGCACTGCTCCTCACAGACAGTTTAGCTCTGTGTTGGCCCCCTAACACCACGTAGACTACATTTATCCAAATGTCAGGGTGTTTACACCATGTGATATACATGAGCGTGTGTGTGACGCAGGCTCTGATGAATGCAGGCTTTTACAAACGTCCCAGAACATTTCCCTGTGGAGCACCACAGCTTAGAAAAACAAGCCAGTTTTATCCCTGCAAACCAAAAAACTGTAGATTTCTGAACCCACCCTCCCAGAGAGCAGGATGCACCGGATTAACATCCAGATGAGGAGGAGTGTGTCGCTGCTGGGGCTGGGGAGTCCACATCTCACTGGCAGTCAGCTGATATCAGGAGGACAAATGCAGCCAGTGTGGAGGCAGGGAAAACCAGGTCACCGCCACTCTCAAACAAGGACACACATTTTATTTCCTCCCTGCTCCGGTTCCAAAGAGGGGCGGAAAGAAAGAGTGGAAAACAGGATTTAAAGTCTGGGTTATTTTCATTGGAGTCATGAGATTTCCACACTGCTGTTCTTCCTCGTCGAGCTCCAGCGGTGCGTCACCTCACTGCCATAAACCTCTACAGGCCCAGAGGGGCTTTTAGAGCCCCCCCCCCCACACACACACACACACACACACAGCTTTGATTCTTTGCGTGTAGTTTCATACAGCACGTCATACGTCAGTGTCAACACCCACATGTGGTTTGACGTGCAGAGAAAAGGGACAAATTTCTGCAGGTTTGAAAGGAAGAACAGGTCTAACAATTGTTTAGTGTTTGTACGGACACACGAGGCAGAAATGAAGTGTGTTAAACTAGCAGGAAGAAACAAACCTACTTTTATAATCGGCCTCCAGGAAAAAGCCATACACAAGGTCCCTGCTTCACACATCTACTTTATGAAAATGAAATTGGCTCAAGAGTCCACACAGACTCACTGGAAAACCAGAGTCAGCGTTGATGTCATGTGTAGGGAGCATGTGAGCACATGGAGCAGCTTTTATAGGACAGGGGAAGACCATCAGCTACTGACCCTCACATTTCAGCCAATCCTGCCCAAACGGATCCAAGCAGTGGGGGGGAATCGTGCTTTATAACCAGTCCAAGACATGGACGTACCACGGGAAAAGGAGCACCTGTCACAAACAGGTAAAAGCTGGGAATTATGTCACACCTCACTTGACCGTGTTCCAGTTCAGACCAGCTTCACAGTTACAGCTACAGCTTTCACACAGTTAACGCATGAAGCAGCCATTTTGGATTCCGAGGTTCATCCGACTTTCCAAGTCTGGACTTCAGTGGGCGTTTCAGCTGAGACATTCCAAAACATGTAGTCTTAGTAGATTCCTACTAGTGTGTGACTCACCTACAGCTCCTATGTAACAGCGTGAAGGTTAACAACAAACCTGAACCTGGTTGAAGTCCTCAGGTTGTAGGCAAAGATGGGGGGACTACAAAACATGGCAGGATATTAGTCAGAAGTTGTTTAACTCAGAAGATTGACCTGGAGACGGAGATTGATCGAGTTAGGAAAAGCCATAGGTGAAGATGATACGACCCAGAAATGTCCCTGAAGACAACTTTGGACCGAGATTAAAAGTCGATCACTTTCTGCTTTCTGCCTTTCATGAAGTCATGAAAAACATACAGAGAAAATAAAACCATCCTACAGTTCCTGTCCAGGTCTGCACCAAGGTTGAGATGTCTACAGCTTCCTTTAGTGATGTATTGATTCATTTCTCACACGGAAAGTCACATGGTGCATCAGATGCTTTCAACCCTTTTTTCTGCTTGTTAAAGACAATTGACCAAAAACAAATCAAGTTTTAAATGTTTTGTTCAGATTTTCTGACTTATTTTGTCCGTGTTCTAGCTCACAATGACCCACTGATAGTAAAAGCCTCCTCTGCATCCTTCAGACCACGTCTCTCCTCGTTCTTCTTCTGCAGGATTAATGTCGCCCCGCTCCACCACGCCCCACTGCTGACTATTTTTAGACGCCCATGTCAGGCAGTGCCAGCTTCCTTTGTTGGCCGCAGTTCACATGATGGATGAAATCATCAAACTCCTCCTCCCTTCATCTCCTCACAAACTCCCTCATTCCCTTTATTTCTCTGTCCCCCGCCCAGCTCTGATATCACCATGAACTGGGGCAGAGAAATCCTCCTATTTTTCCACCA
Source organism: Channa argus (assembly GCF_033026475.1). Classification (NCBI taxonomy): domain Eukaryota; kingdom Metazoa; phylum Chordata; class Actinopteri; order Anabantiformes; family Channidae; genus Channa; species Channa argus. The sequence continues at coordinate 1,140,575 of NC_090199.1, forward strand.
GGGAGGAAACTGGTTCGCTGCCCAATCTCCTGCAAATTGTTTAGGGTTTTTTTTAATTTTGGAGTAAAGAGGAAGAGAAGGAGTGAGGACAAAAGAACTGAAGGTTTGCGGCGTTACTCAGGCGTCATATGTGTCTCAGATTTAGTCACATTCAGGATTTAAGGCCAGGAAAACCTGACCGGGACATTCCGTGTTTTGACAGTCAGGAGCTTTGAGCCAAATACTGGAGGCTCTGGTTTAAACATACAAAGTTTCTTAACTGAAAGTAACTAACAGAGCAAAAGGCCACAGCATAAAACATAAAGCATGAAGGTGCCTACTGCTCCTTTTAATTCGGAGATGCACTGATGCACAGTCAATTACAAACATCACAGAAAATGAAATGAAGCTACAGCTTCAGAGGACGTGTCTAAAAGTGACCCGACCCCCAAATTGTGTGGCTGCTTGTTCTTGTACTTGATTGTTTGACCCCTTCTTCCTGTTTGAACATCTCTGTGCATTAGTCCAGCAGGACTGTGGAATATTAACACAAACTAACAGCGTCCACCTCCAATAACAGGCAGGCAGACAGGGATCGAACTGCACCAACGTACAACAACAGCACGTTATCCGTTTACCACCGACTGAAGGGAAACACGTGAGCTGGAACACACGTGAGGAAAGTGTCTGCACAAAGCACACTGACCGTTTTATCCATGACAGCTCTTCAGCGACTTCAACATGTACATGTCCCTGTTGTGTTTTTACTATTTTCATCTTGCAAATAATCCAGGTCTTTAGTCTGGAGGCTGCAGGTCTAAATTTGTTCATCATCACAGCCGACATCCAGCATCACTCGTTTTATTGGAACAGTGAACCAATCCACACGTTAACATATTCTTTACATTCTGTGAACACACACACACACACACACACACGTGCTGAGCTAACGTTGGCACAGCTAATGCATCCAAATTTGGCTGCAGAGCATCTTTGTCGTCAGCCTGAGCTTAGGAACCAATAAAGACGGGACTCAGTCGGTGGATTTTAAATTGAATCACCACCATCACTTTTATTTTAATTTGAATATTTTTAAAAAATATATTTTTTAGTAAGACGGATTTTTCGGTGGGGTTGTACAGACACCGCAGAGACACTGTAACCAACAGGTTCCTCTCAGAATTAAATGTTGGTGCTTTTATCTAAAGGGAATCAGAAATTTCCATGTTCAAAAGTGAAGAGAGGAGAGAAATGTGCCTGAGACATCTCTGGTCCAAAGTTCACAGGAACTGTGTTTGGATAATCAGAGTTTTATCTTCATTAAAATGACAAAGTGCAGCACAGCAGCTGTGTGATGAATGTAAAACATGTGGATACGAGCCAACGTCCACATCCTCAAAGGTCAACTGGGGTCATTTTCTAAATACAGTAAATCCCATTTTCCATCATTCCCAAAGACACTAACTGCCTCGACTCATGTTCAGCCTCTGTCAGTCGTCAGCCTGTGCTGTTCCCCTCCACCGTTGTCCAAAAACTATTAGAACCACATCGGCCACACACACCCACACACACTCGCACACACACACACACACACTGATCCACTGGGTGACATATTTCTTCACCGCAAAACAGTTGAGATGTTTTAAGCAAATGTTGCATCAGATGATCTGAATTGCCATAAATCCACAGCAGAACTCAGTGCTCAGCGGACGTTTCCTTATTTCAGTCCACTGCACGAACCTATGAAGCCTGTGTGCAGAGCTGTTTTAGAGCCTTTATGTCAGAAATCAGCTGCTTCCTGTTCAAACAAGACTGAGAATTTGACACACAACCAAATGTTGGGTTTAGGCTCTGCACAAGTCTATGAAGTACAGGAAGTATCATGCAGCAGCTGATGACCTCACTGTGTCACTGAGGTGTGCACGCCTCTGTGTGTGTGTGTGTGTAAACACACTATATGCATGCACATGTGTAAACCATTGAGCTGATGTACATGTGGTGTTTGTAACGACATGAAACTGGATCACGTTGTTGCGGCGTATAAACAACCTCTCACGCTGTGTTTCTCCTCTGCCTCGTCAGCAGCGTTTCATCTGCGAGGAGGAAGCACACACATGTTTTTAATCAGGCTGCAGGTCAGAGTCAATCAGACAGCGCAACTCTGATCATTTCAAAGGCTCGGATGCAGTAAACACACACACACACACTCAGAGGGCGACAGCCGAAGCCTGTGTTTACTCTGCAGCTTGTTTCACTTTGTGTGTCTTTTTTTTTGGACGAATGTTGGAGCTGGGACTTGTCAGGCAGACATCAAAGAGCTCCTACGCCTTGGACTCTTGTCTCTGAGGTGGAGCGCCGAAGCTGCTGCTGGGCTGGTGACCTTTGACCTTTGACTTACTCCTCACTCGGAGATCAAAGGGCTCAGAAAGTTCCTGTGGAGGCAGCAAGTGACTGCAAAACTCATCATTTGTTGTCAGGTAAACAACGGCTGAACTTCAGGTGTAAGTAGCTGATGATGTGCTGCTGACACACTGACAGTTTGGCCTGTTGGCTCGAGCCTCCAGCTTCACCACTTATTCAGCAAGTAAACAGGAAGTTATGTTTTTTTAGATTTTGTGTCCCAACACTGGGGGGCCTGGTGTCTCAGAGCATTGGGTTGGGATGCAGAAGGCCACGGGTTCAAATCCCAGTCCACCAGGTGTGGCCCCGTCCAGCCACCAAGGGCCACCTTGGTGACGATCCTGAGCTGGAAAATGATGGGAGGATTGTAGCAGGAAGAGCGTTTTACCTGCGTAAAAACACATCAACTCTACATGTGGGACACGTCCCACCTTGGTGACGCCGGAAGGGACAAGCCGCTGACATTATGACTGCTGTCGTCTGTTGGTTTTCATCTCCTGACTCACGGGCTGCTGTAATCACCATGTGAAGCCTGCAGGAGTTTGTGATGGACAGGTGAAGACTGCTAAACCTGCTCTTATGCAACTTCCTGACTGTGAAGACAACTTCCTGTGAATTCCTCCCGTCCCCACAGATCAAAGACTCGCTCCTGTTTTCTGCTGCAGGCTGTTGAAGTACGACTTCACTTAGCAATCTGAGCTCCCGCTACTACAGCCCTGTGTGTGTGTTGTACAGCCTCTGGCTGCAGACGTATGTGTCTCCCGTCTGGTGTTGAATAAGAGCTGTGGGCCACACAGCCGAGCTGAGAGGGGGTTCGTGTGTTCCCACAGCTCAAAGAGACGAGGAGGGTGGAGACAAATGACTGATGCATTCGTCACAGTAAAACGAATAATCTGCAACACTGACCTTTCTACCGGGTCTTTACCTTTATCTGCTGTGGTTTCGTCCAACACTTCTGTAATTAGGTTCATCCAGGGGCCAGTGTTTGCTAACAGTTTATAACCATCAGTGTTTCTATTGGTACTTGAAAGCAGCTGCAGTTGAAGAATGTCCACGTGGTGGATTTGAGAGTTTTACATGCACTTCTGTCCAGACTCGTATCGCTTCATCCATGAGTCCAAGTCAACATTTGAGCCAGATGTAATGAGATTCCTTCCAGGTGTTTCTCAGATTTCACATTCACAAGAACGGGACGGAGAATAAGGACGAACCTGAAAGAGAAAATAGCAACAATGCTCATACACTGCAGTTGATTTGGATTTTCCTCACCGACCACCGGTGGCACAAGAGTTTACTGTAACTGCTGCATGTCGTGGCAGAAAAAGGAGACGAACCTTCGAAAACAGTCATGGACGCGATGCATAAAGGTGAGATTTTGAGCTTTATTGGAAGCCTGAAGCTGCTGTTCAGTGGCACCTGAAGTTCTTCTTGTAGTTCTTGAAGATGTTTCACGTCTCGACCAGATGGCTTCATCAGTTCTGACCACCTGGCTCCGAGAGGCAGGCCTATAAACTTCGTGGACACTTTTATGGTGGGGCCCATGGGTTGATCACAACCTGGAAGAATGAGACTCGTCACAGATGCTTTGGTGGAATATTATCATCTACTTTTATGAGAGACAAGTGTGTGATGGTGGTGAGCGGATGGCCGCTGCTCAGCTGGTAGAGCTTTGCTAAAGTACAGGTGAGATGTTTATCGAGCGTCGGTCCAGGAATGACTCCCACTCAATGGTGACACAGTCCCAAACAGGACTAGTGGGTGACCCTGCTCTGCCACGCTGAGCTCTGGCTTGACGTCAGGCCAACAAAGCTCAAAAATAGAGAAAGCTGAGGGAATCAACAAAGATCCTGCGTGAAGGCTCTGAATCAAATGGAACCATATACGTAGTCATTCAGACTGTGAGAGGCTGTTACTGTTTTCATTGAATCTCACTCTTTCCTAGAACCCTCCTCACATTTTCAGGCCCTGTGTTATTACTGTTTCCTCACTGAGTGAAATCCCACGTGGTGGATCAGGATGAACTGTGCTTTAACACGCAGCAGCCACCTGATCCCGTCTTTTCTTTCCCTCATTCACTCAGTCGTCCCACAGGCGGGGCAGGATTTCCACCGCCGACCCTGAAAGCTTCACATGCTCTCATCTCTTTCCCAAGCTAAAAATGCAGAATCCAGCCCTGCTCTAATAACAGCTTGTGCGTGGTAAAAAAAAATCCCCACAGGAGCTCGTACTGCTGCAGCCCACATTCTCCCCCTCTGTCACTGTTAGCTGTGAACATCTGGTTCCCAGCCATGATTCATGGAGGAGCGATTCCCTCCTCCGCCCTCTCCTAATCGCTCGTGGTCGGGGACGGGATCGGGTTTTGTGGGACGGGGAAAAAAACTCTCCGGTGTCAGTCACAGCCGCATGGAAAGTTATCCAGCAGGCCAGGGGCAGGCTATGTTTAGAAGGTGGTGGTTGGGTGAAAGCATATTTCTGAGAAGGGATGTTTGAGTTCGAGCAACAGAGGAGGATGAAGAGTAAGTGAACATGTTAAAAAAAACGCCAAATCTGTGAAGCAACTCCTGGATTCATTTACTTGGAATGTTACTGATCATTTACCCTGAGATAAACCTGCAGCTTTACTTATTACTGATAAAACATATTATGATATATTATTACCCACCTTGCAGCTGCTTTTTAGCTTCAGACATTTTCACCACTTTTACACAGTTGAAGCAAACTACACAAACATCTTTGTCAGTGCAATGCTGGTTGAGGGTCACTGGAGCAGAAGTCACAACATCTTCTTTCAGGCATTCAGACGTTTTATGAACTAATCCAAAATTTCTTCATGCCCATTTTCCACATGTCAGTCAAAGGTCATTATCTCTATGTGTAAGGTTGATGAGGACAGACATAAGTCATTCCAGACACTTTAGCATTAAGCTGCTGCTTTTCTAAGTACTTTTTGGGGCTGAGGGATTTAGATTTTAGTGTTTCAACTGAATCTCTAAATGTGCACATGACCATGATGTAAACTTTTAATTTTAAAACAGTGAATTCACACACATCTTCTGTATTTCTGCGTCAGGGTGCTCATGTGTGTTTCCTTCCCTGTGTGCACTCACAGAGCCTGGGCAGGAACACTGAGAAAGCCTTTTCCTCCTGCAGAGCAAACCCAAAGTGAGGAAGCGTCTGTGAGGGGGAAAGCCAAGCTTCCAATGTGGTCGACCTACTTTCACCAGGAGCCAACCTCCACAGAGGGGAAAATGGCAACAAATATGGAAACCAAGCCTGAAACGCAGCTCTCAGAGTCTACGTTCACTCAAACTCAAAGATGGGATTTAAACTGCTCTAAATACGGATGTTTTTTCGCTTTGTGTTTGTGCATATTTTACTTAACGCTTTTGATTCCAGTTCAGCTCTTGATTCACAGTTCGAAGGAAACATTTCATCAAGATGGATCTGAAGAGTCACATTATCCATGTTTTCCCTCCGTGACAGTGAAGAGTCGCACTCGATTTGAAAAAGCTGCTTGGAAAGAACAGCAGAACTTATGAAAAGGGGACTTTCTCCTCCAGTTTTCATGTTCGCTCAGCACTGACCCAGAGAAACAGGAAGAAACATTCACACCTAAAGCTGGAAACATACCCCGTGAGCAACAAGCCGAGACGAGTCGTTCTTGAGTTACTGCTGATTTCAATGACATTAGCAGCAGCTTTGGGAACATTAGGGAAACAAGGCGGATGAGAAAAAGCTTGAAGGATGAGAAAGATCTTCCCACTCCTTCCAGCCTTTGTGCTACATGGGTACATGTCATATTTGAAGGATGCTCAGTAAAAAGACACTTCACTGTGCAGTAATTACAGGGTTTTGGATGCAGTGAACATTCACATGAAATTAGGCCACGATCTTCTCAAGGGTTTGTCCATGAATATCAATCAGCACGGCTGTGTTTTTCATCACTCTGAAGGAGCTCAGCTTGCAGTTTTCCCTGCTTCCAGGCTTTGTACTAAAATAGGCTTAAGAGCTTGTGGACACAGCAACATGAATCCAACCCTTAGGCAAATGAGCCAAGACACAGCCAACAGTCCCACAGAGGGTCAGGTCGGACAATGGTTCATGGAAAACCAGTGGAAATCAGTCAGCGTCACGTTGAGCAAAGTCAAGTTCAATCTTTCTGCTGAACAAGGTTAAAATGGTCGTGGACGACAGGAAGTGATCTGGAATTATCTGTCTAGAGACCAGACAACTCCTGAATGACATTTCCTACAAAGTCTGCATCAAAGAAATCTGACTACATTTACATCATTTACCACAAAAAACTGTTATGAAACTATAATGTGTGAGTTCTGGGCATGAAGCAGAAATTCTGAGCCATCATTGATGCCTAACCAGCCTTCAGTCCCCCCAAAAAACAGGGTTCACACAAAGATTTCATAGATGTCATATGTCACTTCCTGTTTCTGTTCCACTTCCTGTTCTGTAGTAATTTCAGTCACTTAACACACCTCATCAGTCCTGATTGTTTTCACCTGTGGCCCAGTCTATTTAAACCCAGCTCTCACCACAGTTCTCTGTCAGTCTGTATCTGTGCATCCTGACAGCGAGTCGTCCAGAAGTCTAGTTTGCGTCTCTGGACCCGGGGGACTCTGTCCATTCATCTGCTTACCTGTTAACCAGCCTGGTCACCTGTCTACTCACTGGTCTCACTGTAAGTCCTCTGGTTCTTTATTTTGTTTCTAAACTGGATAAAGTTTATTGAGGCCTGGGCCTGGATATGTTGTACTTTTTTGGATGGATCTGGACAGTGTTTGTAAGGATACTGGGTTAAATAATTAAGAATATTGGATTTGGATCATTTCTGTTTATTCTGCGTTTGACCGACTGAAAGCTGATGGGTTTTAGATCGTGGAAATCTTGGATCACCTGTGTGAAATGGTAAATGTTCTGCACTTATACAGCACTTTCCTACCTCTCGGGACTCAAAGCACTTTACACTGCTTCTTATTCACTCACTCATACATCGATGGGGGAGCTGCTATGCAGCTGGCCAACACTCAACAGAAGCAACTAAGTTGGAGAATACAAACGACAACCCTGGGGTTGGTGGACGACTGCTCGACCTCCTGAGCCACAGTCGCCCTCATAGCCTATTCTATTCACCAGCCCAAGTTTGGAACTCCTTTAGCTGTGGATGTGGATATTAATATTTACTGTGTCTGGTTCTTCTGGGTTCTGCTAAGGTTGTTACTCCCCTGTACACACACATCTGTGGGTTTCAAACAGCATCAGCGTGACTCAAAGTTCCAGTTTTTGTTCACAGATCACAATCAAACAAGCTTAGCAGTTCCTTACGACTCCCACTATTAAAAATGGCTCATGCTTAAATTATTTGAAGATGGCTTAAACATAACTGTATATAAGTTTTGTTGTCGAGGACTTGGGCGATGATGGGGTTCAGGTAGGAAGGGCAAATGTCAGAGCCTTGAACTTAATGCAGGCAGTTAGTGGAAGCCAGTGCAGACATATGTCCAGCTGGTAAAACCAGAACTTCTGTCCTGAAGCTACAGAATTAAAATGTCTTGACCTAAACCAAAAAGAGATGTAAGAGACTGGTAGACGTGTGATGAGACACTGGAGCCATGTGGTGGAATTAACGGGAGGATAACAGGACCTGAATCAGTGAAGAGGGTCGAGGACAGAGCCCTGCGGCACTCCGGGTGAGAGGCAATGAAAGCTGGATCCTTTGTTGCTCAGATTGGTAAAACCTTAGCCTAGATGAGAGCTGTACAAGACCAAATGCTTTTATCAGATTGTTTAACGGTGTCTGAAAGAGGGGGAGGACTGGAGAACTGCATCGAACGCTGTTTGAAGTTTTCACTCGACAAACACCAAATGTACAATTTTTAAATAACTTCATCTCATTGTTGCCAATATCTAAGTGCAACACTGTCTTCCAGGGGACCTGACTCTCAAACTGCAAAACCTTAGATGAAATTGTATATCAAATTGTGGCCACAATTTGATATACAATTTCATCTACTATCTTCCGAATAAATATTCAGATTTCTAGTAAATTAATCAACAAAATAGGTTTGATTTTAAAAGGCAGATTTAAGGAGTTGAAAACGGTTCCAGCTGAGGTCACCTGAGAGATTTTGACCAAATAAATACGGTTGTATGATCAGCACTCGCTGCCCCTTCACCTGCATTCAGTCCAACAGGTAGACTGGTGGATAAAGCAACCAAAGGATCAGTGGGATTATGTAAGTAACATAGAGCCAAACATTCCTAACACCTGCCGGTGTAAACCCCCTGCTCAAGCAGCTTTTTCTGGATACGCAGAGATATATTTAAAACCGACATCTGAACTCTAACACAGTGAAAAATAAAACCCCCTCAACACACACACACACATTTGAACTTGTGACCCAACTTAACCCTTACATAGAGACGACTGGACAAGTGGACCAAATCTTTGACTGTGAACATTTCTGCAAAATATCTTAATTGCCATTATTTTCCAGAATTTCTTAAAACGTCGTCCTCAGAAATGACCAACTTGTTCTTCAGTGGTATGATGTTAGGGTGGTGTGTCCCTAAAGCTCTCACACAACCCCTTTGGTACTGGGGTTACAAAACCTTTCAACCTGGACAGTCAAGAATGTTTGATTAGACTGTGGAGAAGACAGCAGGTTGGTTTAGGCACAAAAACATACAGGTCACATTTAGGAAACGTGATGTAGTTTGCTGTAATGTCTTATAACTGTTACCTGCCAGATCTGTCCTTACTTGCCCAATGGAGTGAGTCCAAGCATCGTCCTGTCCTTTTAACAGACAGCAAAAAAGGCTGAATGTTGGAGCTGTGACATTTGTCTGGTTATCAGATGTCACTGGGTACAAGTCTGAAAGCAGCTTCTAAATGTGCTGTGGGGCAGCTCCAGAGTATAAATTCAGTTTGAGGATTTGGTCAACAGAGCTTCTATACTGTCCATACTGTCCACACTGTCCGCTGACAGTTAACAAAATAAGAGCCTCAGGTACAACAAGTATTATTCGAAAATGAAAAACTAAAATAGTCACATTCTGATTTCAGTGTTTTTAATGTTGTGTTCTACAAACTTCCTCGAGTAAACACAGTGTGTTTATGTGATGTGTGCTCTGCCCTACTTTAACATCGAGGAGAAGCTGATTTAATTTCTTAGTTTTTGAAATCAGGCCTGTGCCGAATGCTCTCAGCTTAATTTTGTCCTCATTTCTTTTAGCTTGGCTGCTAAAAAAGTAAACACATGGCAATGAATTAATAAGTGTAGATGTACAATAACATGAAAAGCTCGACCCAAATAAGCTCAGTTGCTAATTAGAGCAACTCTGAGCAGCAGCAGAGGAGCAGGACCCGTGGTTCCCATCAGAACTTTACACATTTGACCTTTGGGCTCCTGTGCTAATGCAGACCATCAGTCTGAAAAGGACGGCGGCTATTTTTAGTTCCTTAGAAGTCCATAACACAAAGTGAGCCGGCAGGGTCAAACTTTGGCATCTGCTTTATTTTTCGGTCTGATTAAAGGGTTTAACCTACAATCTCCATTTGTTCACGGAGGAGCTTCGGCTTCACTTTTCTGTTTTGCATTTTCTCATTTTGTGCTTGCCCACTTTTTTCCTTCTCATATTGACTCCAGCATGGCAGAAATCTTAGATTTGGATTCTTAATCCTCTGAACCACCATCTTCTGCTTTTAGTCTGTTTTCATTCTTCAAAAGGGCATCTTCCCTTCTGTTACCAGCTGGATCAAGGCTGGCAACTCACAGGAGGCCACGCACTCAACTAATCTGCCCAAAATACTTAATTCAAAATCAACATATAAAACCTAATTAAACTTTACTAATAACGAGTTATTAATTATGTATGAAGTGTGTGGATGGGTTTAATGTGGTGTATTGTGTGTTGAAAAGGAGCAAACAAAAAGAAACTGCCAAGAGGACTTTTCTTTTTTTAATGGTGCTGCTCAGATGCTGCAGGATTAAACAAACCAGCATCAATACTCAGCTACCAGATACCTGCACAGCAAAACCAGAAAGGTCTATTAAAAAAAGACCGAAAAAGAAACTGCTATTTTACTCTCAAAGCCTGATCCTATGGGTTTGATCTTGATCTTAGTCAGTATCTCACGTCATTTAGTCTTTAAAACAACCAGGTTCGGCTAAAGCTGCTTTATATTTGAATATGTTGTTGTTCAAATAAACATTTGGCAGATGCATTTTATGAATCTACTGTTCCAAGATATTCCAAGGTTTTAAATCCCCAGATTTGTGAAGTGAGTTTGGTTTGGATACTAAATGGTGAAGCAGACAGAGGTTTCTAAATGTCGTTTAGCAATAATATAATGAAATACACATGGTATAAACTAATAGTATGTACAGTATGGGATTTAGCTTGGAACATGTTCGATGCCTCCAGGTAAGAGGAGGATGGCCACTGTCACACAGTGATGCACCGGTGAAGAAGTCTGAGAAAAAGTTTTTGTAACATTCCTGATAAATTGGTTTTGCAGTGTAAGAAACGTTCAGCTTCAACCACGGTTGCATTCGCAGTGAGTCACCCTGCTGAGTGATTTGGTTAAATTCCTCAAATGTGAACAGAGGTTTGGCACAGTGTGGTGTCTCAGGGATTTCCAGACATGTCTGAACTTGTTTTTCTACCAGCAGCGGATGCGTTTCTCTTTTTCTTTTTTTTTTGACCTCATCCAAACTAATGCGCACAAACTCTGCCGCCACGTGTTTTCCTAAACTCTGACCACATGGCCCGGTCTGTGTCCCCTGTATCGGGTGTTGTGGTAATCAGAGGAGCTTGGCCTGCACTCATGTAAACCAGCCATGAGTCGGTTATATATAGACTGTGGGAGGTCAGCGTTGCCTTGACCCCTGTAGCTACACAACATGCTCATGGCTCAGCCTCAGGTTATGAGCTGCTCAATTTAGCTCAAACAGTGTGTAGGAACTGGCTGGTGTACAGTAAAGCTTTATAGGGGGAGATAAAAGGACCCCTCTGTGCGATGCTACCAACCGGATAAAAGGGCCCAGGTAGCACTGAGGCAGGAAACACCATCAGGAACATGGATTATGGCTCGACTTGGCTGAAAGAGGTGAACAAATTTAGTCAAGAGCCAAACTAAAACCTTTTAGCTAGATCAAGTGTGATATTTCAAACTGAGAACCTACATCGTTTCTAATTGATCATCAGTACTTTCATGGTTTTAGAAAATGCTAACGTGATCCCACACAAAGGGGCTGTGAGGGCCCTAACCTGCAAAAACTCAACTGTTTTCAGTTCTTGTGAACTTGTCCTAGTCTACTGAACCTGGAAACAACCTGAACTCAGCAAACTTACTTCAATGAGCAAAGTCTGAAATGAGGCTGAGCAGCAGAGAATCGCTCACTGCTAATTAAAGAGCATTGTATGTTGGTTTGCACCTGACAAAAACAATAGCTTCTAATGTAGTAATTTTAGCATTATCCACTGTAAAGATCACCACCTAAAGAACTGTGAGCGGACCAAAGAAAAGTTGGATGGATAAATGCTGTAATGTTTTAATCTTACAGCTCTATTACAGCAGTAATTGGCGATGAGGTACATTGTTGACCTACTTGGTTGTTCTGCGACCAAATTTTTAAACTGAATTTAATTGTCTGACAAAAAGTCACAGAATCATAAACAGTAGTAAAATTTGTTCTGAAGAAACACAAATAATAAAAGTGCATCTGCCTAAATGACTAAATGTGAATGTAAATGCATCAAACTTTTTGTCCAGGTGTCTGGAATGTGACAACAACGTAGATTAAATGTTAGTCTATGCCGACGATGAAGGTGCTTCCTCTACAAGAGGACCGTGACCAGTCTCTCAATGCATTGAGGACTAATCTGCACGGACATTTCAAAGTGAACCATTCTCAGACTTCAAAAACTGACTAAATTCTGGTCATGTGTTTATGCAGCTTCAGCAGGGTTTAGTGCAAAGGTCAGTTCCCACATAGTTGTAGTCAGTCTCTGCCTGTTGGACAATGGTTAATTGTCCCTCATACAGATAGAATTTTGGATGGACACCAATCATAACAATCAATTTTCCTTTGTTTTGTGCTTCTGTTAAGTTCAAGTGTAAAACCAAATTAAGATTGACTCTTGTTGGTGCATGTCCCAGATTCTGTGATTCAATAACCAGCTGCATTGCAAGAGCAGAGGAGACTGAGGGCTTCAAAGAGGCTGCAGGAGGAATTCTGGAAAGTGACAGAACCTCAAATTTCCATGACCCCCACTGTAGCTGTATAATAATGCCTGGAAGGTCCCGGACTGGCAGTGTGTAACAATAGAGGATAATCTGAGGAGGATTGGCGCTTTAAGGTCTGATCCACCAGTTTAATATCACTTCCACAAAACTGCTTCCCACAGAGTTCAGATAAATCCGCTTCCTTCGTTCATCGGTTGTACTGTAGCTGACAGCTCCAAAAGGGCCAAAGGACGACTGCATCCACGCACACAGCTGATAGAGATTTGACTGTGTGTGTGTTTCCTGGAAACATCCTGCTGTGCCCAATCAGGAGCACATCAGTCGTTCTGTCCCATCCGTCATCACAGCGTTTGCTGTCATCCTATGCCGAGGCTCCTGGTGTCATTCTGAGTGAGCATCATGCTCCATAAACAATGAGCTGAAAGCAGAATGTCTTCAAGACAAACGTCTGCTTAAACAGTGTTAAACTGAATAACTGGACATAATCACTCACCATCGGTACTTTTTCCAACATTATGACAGGACTAACAGTTTTCCTGAGTACAGTATAAGAATTCATGAAATATGGTATATGTTACATGCAAAGGCTCAATGAACTGTGGCTATTTATACTCAATTTTAAAGAAAACACCTATATCTGTTATGTGATAAGCCTTTTATTTTAAAAACTGAAGAGAAGTGAGGTACAGTATCTGCAGTGATTGGGTTTTATGAAACAGAGGTATCAGAACACTGCATTAATTATTAGCCAGGGCTTTGGTTGATGATACATCCTTATTAGAATTACCACACTGATCAATGTCGAAGACTCATGTGGAAGATTCTTAACCCTTGACGAATGAAAATGCAACATGAAGCAGGAAAAAAACATCTTTGCTTTATATCACATTTACAGGCCAATGGTGAAACATATCTTTAATAATTTAACTTTTACTAGTGCAGTATATTAGTTATAGAATATGTAAAGCTTAACAGCTCGTGAGTAAATAACCCCACACGTCATATTAAAAAGTTTTGCCTTGAATTGCAGTAGAAAAGGCATCAACTTGAAGGAACTAGTCAAACCTTCCATCTTTAACGGCTCCTGCAGGACCTGCCCTCAGCATTCAGTGTATTTGAACTACCATTACTCTACTGTGTTAGGAAAAGCTTCATTCGAGAGTAGTAGATGGGGGTTAGATCGAAGACCCGATGCGAGTACTTGTGTCTCACAGAGAGACCTGTGACCAAACCAATGTTGGAAGCTTTGTCTGTCAAAGGCTCAACTGGGATTGTTTTGCGCATCATCCAAATCCAGATGTTTGCCCTTCACAGAGGACTGAGATGAGGAGAGACCCATCAGTGCTGAATCAGTAAAGTGAAACAAAGTGCACATGTTGATGTTAATGTTGATGTTTAAAATCCTGAAAACTGTAGCACTTTATGTAGAAAAACATCAAGTGTCAGGAATGATATGGTGAAGGGGGGTGTGATGGATTGTGACCCCGTGATTGACCACCAACCCATTCCCTTTGGCTGTTGTTACATTTCCTTTAGAGCAAGTCTCTGACTGAGACCAACCTCCTGCGTCGTGCCCCTGCCCCTCCCCAACGACAAACACCACCGCGGTTGATCCCCAACACACAAGGCACTGGTGTTTGATCACAGTGACATTTTCTGCCACTGAACCCGTCTGATAAGCTCGGAGTCCTGGCCTGTTGGCATTCAGGTGGCTCGCTGCTGCGGTGACTCATGTCCACAAGTGTGTAATCTCATAAATGAGAATTGACTGGTGCTGTCAGGGTTGACATTATCCCTAAGCACTGCTGAGGTCTGTGGATGGAGCTGCCACTATTTTAATTAAACCAGGCCAACGGAGGAGGGAAGACAGAGCATGAAACACAGACTGAAGGCTTCCATTTTATTTTGTCTTTTAATAGCAGAAACACAGAGGATTAACACATGAAAATGTTTTTTTTTATTTTATTAAGACCATAAGACGAGAGGACGTGTGAAAAGAGCAGCATTTTATTTTAATTTTTTTATCAACAGGATGAAGCACGAAAGGACAGAAATGTTTGTTCTAATGAAGAACCATTTTCTCTCCATCCACCACCTCGGGGTCACATCTCCAGAGCTGTACCAGAGCGAGGGACAGTCAGGTCCATGATATGTGGTTGTTTTTTCGATCAAGCAACACGTCTTGTCTTTTTAAACGGCTGGAATCTTGCTGCCTTAGCAGATTCGGCCTGTTTGGTGATGAGAGGAGCAGGTTTGTCTGCAGGAGACCATGTGCACTGATTTAGCCAGGATACCAACATTACTGGGATCCTTCCAGGGGGTGACTGGGTGCACAGCTGAGGGCTGTGGTGGGTGTTAACCTCAAAATATCAGTCCTCATTAAGACCCCCCCCCAGCAACAGCCTGGTGTTTACACGCAAACAGCTCGTACAGAGCCTGGTGACGACCTTTCCTTCACCTTTCCACAGAGAGACACACGCTGCCTGACGCTCGAGTTTGAGAAGACAGAACGTCAACATGTAACCTGCCCTAAGCCCGAAGCCGATTCTACCCGGGAAACAAAACAAGCCACAACATTATTACCCCCTGGTGATCTTACTGCACATGGAGAACTGCAGACAGTGTCCACCTTGTCTTTGATACCACCAGGTCTTAATGTTGTGGCTAATTGGTGACACATTCAGAGCAGTTCTCTTCCTCATCTGAAGTGTGACAATCACCCTGCAGGCATCTTAACAGCTGGCTGAGTGCTAAGCCATAAATAAACATGGCAACAAAACAAGTGCACACGCACACACACACACACACACACACACACACACACACTGTGCAGCCCAAAGCCTTCTGGGAGGTTGATGACATGAAGACTAGGTGAGGTTTTAAATGATGGAGCCGGGTTTGTTGCCTGTATCTGCTCAGCCCGAACTGGGGCTCAGATCCAGAGGGTTGAGGGTTTGAATCCAGGGGTCTTCTCAGGGGTCCTGTTGGCACATATTCAGACCAGTGTGTTCATTTTCTCCTCACCTGCTTCCTCCAGCTTTCTTCCTTCTTTGCTGCCTCTCTTTGGTTCCCCGTCCTCAGTCTCTTTCATTTTACTTCCACTGTTCCTGTTTCCTTCTCTCCATATTCTGTCCTTCCTGTCTCACTTCATTATCTCCTCCGTTCGTCGTAGACGACCGGTCCTGCCAAATCTCTGTGTTCCTGGTTGGTCAGATAAGAGTCTCCGCCAGCAGCCGTGCTTCCCTCTGAACTCCTATCTATTTAATCTCCTCCGCCATCTTCCCTTCTTCCGTCTTTCATCCCCCTCCTCACATCTTTTGGCCTTCGCCACATGTCACAGACAGAAGCGAGCAGCCCTGCACCATTGTGTTGCTTGTTACTGCAGCAGACAGCGTTATGCCTGATGGTGGTGATGGTGAGCAGCAGGTATTTGCATAGAGGGATTAATAAACCCATGTTCTTACACAGGGGCCAAAGGACCACAAACATCTATCACAGAGGCACAGGGTGGACACAGACACTCAACCAAAAAGACACAAACCGGACTGTAAATGAAGGTAAAGAGACCTGCGGGACCACAAAAAGACTCAAAGGTGATGGTGAAATGCAAATTGCCTACAATAATATTTACAATGAACACAAAAAGACAAGGAAACGCTCAACAAAAGACATGAAACTACTGCCGAGATGCCTTGTGATGTTTTATAATCAGTCCACGAATATTCGACACGTCTTTGACAAAACGGGGGATTTGTTGACACGATCGACGGAGAAGTCAGTTTGGAGAAGACGCTTCTCTGATCTGGTTAAGTGTGAAGATGAGATAAGTTTGGGAAAAACTCTCCTCTCTCCTCCTTCGCTTCACCTCGTTCGGGGTGAAATGAAGCTTCGGTTTGTTTGAGTCGTTTTCTCCCCTCGCTCTCTCTTTATAACCCCTCCCTCACTCCCTCCAAACTTTGTGTCCTACTTTTCCAGAGCTTTGAAAATTTGTCTTTGGCGAGGTTTGGATGAAAGTTGTCGGGGGTGGGTTGGGGGGAGATGGGGGGAGCGCCGGGCAGAGGAAGCGAGTGAAGGCTTGCCCCTTTATCTTCCTGCCCAGACCTCCATCATGTCTGACTCCCGCCCCCCCCCCCCCACACACACACACACACATTTCTATCTTTTCCTCTCTCTCCCTCTCTCATGTTGTGAGATTACTCATCACCACAAATTCTTCCATCCACACAGGAAAAAAAAAACAGCTCAGTTTTAAGTGACAGACTGCTCTGAAAATGTGATGAAACAGTCTGAACACAGTCTCTTTGATGCAGTTTCACATCTCGTGGTGAATGTTCACACAAAAAAAATGACACTTAACCATTGAGATGCTTTTTTAATGCATCCTGTTTCTATAGTGACCCAGGTGTACAGGTGAGTCTGTTGCCTGTTTGATGGGTGTTTGGACTTGACCCACTTTAGGCAAAACTCTAAGTTATTATCTTTTTAGACAGTCTGTGTCCATGCTGAATGTTTCTGCAGCAGCAATTATCCAAATGCAATTGTACTGAGAGACGGCTCAGCTCTCAAACACAAGAGAAAGGAAGTTAGTTTGCACCAGGAAAACAGAAGAAAACTATATCTTGATTAAAAAATAACATATTAGCCCTTTGGAAGCGTCTTGTGTTTTTAAATCATGTTTAGTCACATTAAGATGGAAACACGAGGGTCTGACACTGACAGAACGGTATTTACACACCAAAATCTCCGAGGTCACTTTAGCCACATTGCTAACTGTGCTGTACATGTTCGTGTTATGCTGGTTAATAAGTCTGTCTGTCTTTGGTCTGCGAGGCTCATTTTGAGCAGAAGTTTCTGCATAAAGACACAACAACAGTGAGGCCGCATTCAAAAGCAGTTTTTCCCTGATAGTGTGAAAACACCAATAAACATTAGCCTGTCGCTACGTAAGTCACTTCCTGCCCACAGCACTAACTGTTCCTGATGCAGAGCATTACATGTGTTAGCTACTCTATGTGAAATGAACTCAGGCTAGAAACGTTTAGTGTTAGCAGTTATAAAACCAGATGCAAACAAACAGCCTGTTTTTTTTAATTAGTGTTAATATTAATGTTATTGATGGAGAGAACTGGCTGAAATGATGCATCATACGACGTCGCCGTACGATAATCTGAATTACGAGCTACATGACAGGTGTTTAGCCAGCAAAGCTCTCGGCCTCATGGGAAGTGGCGTTTGTTAAATGTCCCACAAAACTCGTTGAAGAGTAGCACAGGTCGAGCCACAGTTTTTGAGTCAGTATCTCAGTGACTAACATCAGTGGGATTGATGAGGATTTGACGCCTCCACCTTGACGACGGCTGTCGCCAACGGCATTATCGACTTGTCCGTTTACTTTTGTCCTTATCAGTCCTGAACAGTAACACTAACTGATTATTACTACACCACAGCAGCTGATGAGTCAGCTCCAGAACAAACGTGGCTGCTGTTTTCTACATCAGGCTGAAATTAAAGAGACAGCTTTTCAAAAATTGCCGAGAGTGTTGATGTGACCCGCAGTCACAGAAGATTGGACATGGTATAAACATGTGGACATGAAGCACTGTGTGAGGTGGGTTAGAGCCCATTAGGCTGCTCCCGAAGCCCAGAGGAGGTGGACGTGTAAATCCTTCGCCTCATTAGCTTCTTGTTGTCAGATTTCCAGCAGAACACGCTCCCTGTTCATGTTTCACAACACAGCAACATCCCAATGTGCTGACGCAGCCCCTAAAAGCAATCAACCAATTAATCAATCCATCAGTACGTCAGACGGCGAAGCAGCGAACTGTGTGACCTGCTGACAGGTTAAAGAGCAGAACTGACCGCCCCCCTCCGGACTCAGCTGACGGCCTCATCAATTGCACGTCTGAAGGACCTGACTGCAAAATAGGCCAAAGCATCGCGTCTGTCTCCTTAAATTACTGATATGAGAGACAAAGAAGGTTTAACCCTTTACTGCCTGCCAGCTGTGTTTCCTCCCTGTATGAACGTTAATGATTCATAAGGATTCAGCAGCTGAATGATTTGACTGTCACCTGCAGGGCCGGACTTGCCTCCTACGGGGCCCAGCGGCAAAATTTGGTTTTTGGGTTTTGTGTTAACTCCGTGTTTCATTACTTTACCAGCCATCAAGAAATCAATCAGCACTCAGTGACTAATTAAAGTGAATGATGTAACATTACAGTGGTTTGGCTTGATACACTGTATTTTATTAGATCTTTGTAAGCTATCAACTAATCACCACATGAACTCGAAACCACTCATCTTCTTTCTCTGACCAAAGAGAGAACATGACTTTTCTTTTCATTATTATTATTATTTTAGTGTTTGATTTTAGATTATTAAATTTTCTGTATTTCTGTAATTTTCTTTAATTAAACGAAGCCGGAATTATTAAAAGAAAAATAATGAAATGGTCTAATAATTAAATTTGTAGGTCTCTCGCTCCAAGTTTAAAGCAGTTAATCATGTGGTTTGTGTGGTTTGGAGCAGAAAAGGACCCTGAGCAGGATAAAGGTCCATCCAGTCCAAAAACAAAACACCACACAGTTTCCAGACGAGTCGTGAGCAGATAGTTCACCAGCTTTAAACTTATATTGCAAATGTCCGTGTGTTTGATATTTTAATAGGAAAATGCTCCAACGCTTATCTTCATGTGGAGAGATGAGGTAGAAGCCTCCTGTGACACAGGCTCACTCCAATCTCAGGCCTGTCCAGTCGGAGAAGAGCGATTTCTGCTTGAATAGTAAGTTTTGTTCCATGTTGTCATCTGATAACTATGAGCTGAAGGACTGTGCAGAGCGGAGAATGAGCTGTAAATGCTTCATGTAGCAGCATTTTCTACTTGTACATCTACATTTATTTACAGTATATGTGGATGTGTCCTGTGTCCACAGTATATTTCATTGTATGTGAGGTGTAAACTCCGACTTCTCCTTCTCTAATTGGTTTTGCTGAGGCTCAGTTCTCGTCTCTACATTGTGCTAATAAATATATTTTGACAGAAAATACATTTTTTTCACATCACAGACAATAAATTGATTTCTTTATAACCGAAATTCCGCTTGTTTTTAACAGATTTGTGTTGTAAATGATATAAAAGTGCTAAACCACAGACAGTTTGTGCTGCGTCACACTGCAGCTCCTCCTGTTTTGATTGCTGTTGCTCTGCTGAGCAGGCGACCGTTTTACTACAGGAAGTGAGACAGAAGCTGGTTGGTGGGTTTTTTTTCTTTAACCACAGTGTGACAAAGAGCCAAGTTCACTGCGGTTGAGGAGGAAGCAGCCGTTGGGTTTGTTTTGATTGTCGTCCTTTATTCGGCCTCAATCTGAAACTAATCACTCGCTTCTTCTTTTAGAGCAGAGACATTACAACAAAGCTGCAGAAGAAATGTTTCATAGTGTTGTTGAGTTTAATCAACATCACAGTCAAATGACTAAAAACTCAGTTCTCATAGGATTTGTGTTCATCTACCTCCAGAACTTCTAAGTCATCAGGTGTTTGCCACTTCCAGACTGTCGCTGGTGGGGGTCCTCCTGTGTGCGCCACTGCGGACGGGTTCTAGTGTTGCTATGAAAGGAGGCGTCAGAAAGCACGTTTTAAAACTGCTGATGTGGACAAGATTTATCCCATAAACACACAGCAAACATCCCAGGTTCCACCAAAATGATGCACATTGATTGTAGCTATGCTGTTGACTTTCGCTGATTCTGATCCAGATTCTGGACCCTAAATCCTAAATCACCTGTAAGATCCTGACGATTGGATCCAGCCATGTTTAATGTGGGAAAACTAATAAAGAACGGACTGTTGTGGTTGTGAAGCCTCTGCTGGAGCAGACGCTCAGAGGTCTGGGAACTAGCCGACCTGCTGCAGCAATCATAATCAAATTAATTATCACAACCAAAGGAACAGTCGCTAACATGGTATCATGTCACCCTCACACTGCTGTGATACACATTGCGGCCTTTCATTTTTTCCTCTGGGTTCAATTCAATTCAACTTTATTTAAAAGCGCCCATTCACAACCAAGTCATCTCAAGGAACCAATCCCCTCTTGAGCAGCAGTGGAGAGGAGACAGTGAGACTTTGGCTCCTCCTCCTCCTGCTCAAAGAGGAAGTGAGAGTCGTAGTAACGAAGTGAGTATTTCTGACTACAGTTTAGGTTTGACAGTTGTAAGATTTTCCCGCCCGCCGCTCGCTCACATGACGGCAGTGACCCGCGGCTCGTGGTTAATTTGTGTTGTGTTGCTGCTGCAGATGTGGAAGGAAGTGCTGGTGCAGCGTGCAGATGACATTGTGGTTGAGATATGTCTTGCAGCCTGTACAGTCAAGCCACAGATGAAACTGAACAACAACTGCAGCCGCTCGGCTTTGACAGGAGTAAATCATGTGACGGTGGAAGATTCAGTACAACCTTGTGCACACGCATGTGTTAAAAAAAGAGGAATGTGATTGTGTCATTTCAATAATTGTCAACGACAAAAAGAGCTTTAGACACAGACAACACGAAGCTGTGGCGTCTCCTGCAGGTTCTAAAGCTTATAACAGTAAAACAAATGTGAAGGTTCCCCATCAAAGGAAGCTCATATACTCAATATAACCATTACAAGCTCAACCAGTTTGTATGTGGCACTGTAGTAAAAGCCACAGCGTCACCAAAACCCTTCGGATTTGTCTTCTGAGGACCATGAACAGCCACTGAAAACCTCCGGAGCCTATTGGGTGAACACAGATAAGGAGGCCTCCAGCTGTTGAGCAGTTTGGCAACATTTTCCTTCCATTGCGGTTTTGCAGGCTGCTGTTAAAGAAACGGTGATGCATCGGTGTTGGACATGTCCCCGACATGGACTCCAGCATAACCGCCGTTATGAGTCGTACTCAACATCCTCCCCACCAAAATAAAGCTCCTCTTCAGTCCCACCACCGTGTGATGACAGCAGCGTGCAGCGCCATCACACGTTGCTGCCGACAGCTTCATCTGCTCCTTTTTACCTTCACTGATCCCTGTTAGGACATCTGCTCTCTCCTGAGCCCCGTTCACAGCGGATTAATGTGTCGGCGAGGAGGTGGGAACTGTAATTATCACCAGAGCGCGTCTGTGCTTTTAGGGTTCTGTAAATCTGCCGCGTTAATAGTTTTTATAGACTGTGCGGACCATAAAAATTCTCCAGCTTGTTTTCTGTGAAAGGCTGCACAATGTGTAACAACAGCCGGAAGCTCCCATCAGCAAACAGGTGCCACTTTGGGTTTTTACTGTCAAACTATAGTGATTAATTAATCCCAGAAAAAATGAAGCACTCAAAAATAGATGACTCGTGTCCTGTGTTGAGGGGCGACAGTGTCTCCACACTGCGGCTGTCTGTCAACCACCAAGATGAGTCTTCATCCGACTCCACGTCACAGTGTCATTAGACAAAATGCCAGAGCCCAAATTAGTTAGATTCACTGTTCTAATCACTTGACAGCCCTAATTATGTTTACAGTTATTAGCGAATCGTCCTTTTTATTCCAGCGATTATTGAAAAACAACTTGAATGTTTAAATACATTTTATTAAAACACGTCATTATGTCAAAAACACGTGCGTCTGTGTGTGTGCGCGCGCGTGTGTCGGGATGACATCACAGTGCCTGGTTATTAAATCAGGCCTCGGTGTGTCGGGGGAGAACGTCCACAGACGGGACTTGATGGATTTCAGCGCTCGCACCTTAAATAAGCCAGCTGCACTCAGCTTCCTGTTTTACTGAGGATGAAGCTGAGCTCCCAGATGCTGAGATGGACATGTGAACGGAGCAGAGGAGGATGAGAGCCGGGGTTCACTGATTAGTTTAGCGATGCCAGAGAAATGACCTCGACTTTCCATGTGGCGTCAACGCTGTTTCCAAGGAGGAAACTGAAGGTTGTCGCGTTCACACACGTAACGCGCAGCGGGACACTGTCCACGTCACACACCTTCTGTGGTTGCTTCAGACACGAGGGGGCATCTGGGCAGAATGTGCACAGAATCCCAAACGAGCGAGCATCGGCCTCCTGAGCCTCGTAGATTTTTCGTTGGCACGTGCGTGTTAAATGATCCTCGTGCTTCACATTTCACCTCTTACCATGTCTGCTCCCTCGTGCTGAACTCTGCAGACGGATAATCGCAGTTTGTCCACACCGTCCTATGGCCTGGGGTGGATTCCTTCCTTCCTACCGTCTCGTGCCGCCTCCGCTCTTCTTGCACACTGGGGAAGTGAATTGGAAACACCTGATGATGAAAGTCTGATGCAAACCGGGCCGAGCGCTCCGCTGCGAGCCGCCCGAGGCTCGTCTGGCAGAACTTCACAGCCTCCTCATCTCGCCCGACACGTTTCACCAAAATAAAAGCCTGTTTGATGGCGACATGCTTCACAGGACGAATCCAGCGTGACTGGGGTTTTATATATTTGACATCTTTTTAAGGTCTATTCTGACTAAAGATGTGTTTAATTAAAGCGCTCAGGCTCATTCACGTCCGCACAGTCTCTAATCCGTCATGTGAGGAGCAGTTTGCCACGTTACATCACATGAGCTTCAATATCAGGCTGTGAACATTTGCGAAAACAGGATCCTGCTGAAAATAGTCTGAAGTCAGTTTAACTTTTCCTTCACACAACTGACAACGGTGATTTACTTCTGTTTCTTCATCACATTCAAATCATTTTATTCCCAAACTGTAGAATAACTTGGATTAAAACGCTGTGAAGCATCTCGTGTGTATTGAAGCATTTCAGTGCCAAAACCTTTAAGACAAAAGCCAGTTTTCAGAGCTCAGTCAGTGTTGGTCTCGTTTCTCCTGCTCATTCATTCAATTCATCTCAATTCCATTCTGTCCTTTAACAAACCGAAAAGCCCTCGAGATTCAGTTGAGAGCTCTCAAACCTTTAAACGTCGATATACGCACATAGTGTGTGTGTGTGTGTGTGTGTGAGGTCATCCAGCAGAGACCGACACACCAACAGTAGCCTCGCTGCAGGAACCTGCTGCAGTGTCCTAGAAGACGTCTTCACTGGAGGATGTGACTGTCCCCATGTTTGCTGTTTGCTTTTCTTCAGTAAAGCAAAAAATGGTTTCTCTCCCCCAGAAAAGATGGGGAGGGGGGGGGGAGGGGGTCATTCTGTCACCTCTCATCTAGCGATCACTGCTGCAGCTGCAGTTTGAACCAGTTTCTTTCGCTCCACCTGCTCTGTCCTCACACTGACGTCTTCAAACCTTCTGAAAACAGTGTTTTTACTTTTAGAAATGTTTCTGTGTATTTGCTTCCACCTGAGCTGCTGATGAGGTGGTAATGGCTCCAAACCTGCTCTGACCTGACTGAGCTCCTCACTGTTTCTAAATGTCCTCTGTTTGGGAAACGTGGCCGAAGCTTCAGTCATCATTGGTGGAAGCTGCAGCCGAGCGGAGGTGGGGCGGGGGGTTCTGGCGTCCTCTGGCCGTCCTGCCGTTCATCAAAATGAAATGATCTCGTAAATCTGAATGAAACGCTGCCACGGCCGCTGCTGCAGGACGTGGCCCCCGCAGCACTCAGAGCCCAAACAGTTCGGGTTTAAACGGCGGAGGATTTAAACACGATGGCGCTGAGGGAGCACTCAGCTGCTGGCAGCTTTACAACCCCGACTGCTGCAACCTTCTGTTGGGGGTCTGGGCCCACTGGGGGGGGGGGGCTTTATCAGCTTGATTGATGCTGCAGGAGTTTAAAGGAGAAGAGCCACAGTTCACCTTGACTTCGAGAGTGAGCAGCAGTGAAGAAGTAGCACAGAGGAAAAGGAAAAGGTTTAGAAGTTAAACACTGAGAGCTTATCAGCTCGATCTGCATCAGTGTGACTGATCATCAGTGTCATGACAAAGGTCCCAATGATGTTGGTCACTGTTTCCTACTAAACCTTAGCAGCACAGATGCCCTGGGTGGATCCTGTCTGGATGCTGGTGTAGGCTCCCACGTGGCTTTGCAGGCTGTGGAAAAACAGACCAGTTCTAATTGAACCAGCACATAGAACACATTGCACCCATTTTGCCACCAGATGTCTCCAGCAGACCCTCTGCTTCTGGTTACCTGACTCTGTCCCCACCTGACACACCTGGGTTCCACCAAGACATGTTTCACTGTGTCCAGTTTACTGACATTCTGTCTGTTGTGTCCACATTGACTCAGGCTTTGTTGTCCTAACATTTCTTTTTACCAGTTTTTGGATTGTGTCTCTGTTCTTGGCTTTGGAGCTCAGATTGAGCTCCTGACTTTGTTTTTCTGCTGGATTTACTTTAACCACATCTGCCACAAACCGTTTTAGCTCATTGTTCAGTTTCCAGACAGAATTTTACTTTTTCGGTTTGTTGTCAGACAAACCACAGAAAGACACAGAAAGACAGACACAGAAACATCAGCAGTTTAGCTGCTGAATGCTGCTCGATGTTCACCTGTCTCTAGCTGTCAGGAGGTGGTGGAGACCAAAAACAGAGCTAAAAGATTCCTCACATGTTCCTCCCTGTAATTAAATATGAGTGGCTTTGGATGAGGAGCAGGTTGTACATCATCTGCGGGGTCACCGGTTTGATTCCCACTTCTTCCAGACCACGTGTCCCTGCAGGTTTAAAGTGTTTGAATATTGCAACTTTGTACTTTACCTGCAACTTATAAAAAATAAAGGATGGATGTGAACAACAGTGGAGTTTAACTCACTTATGAGACCTCACACACACATCCATTGTTTCAGCAATCTGAGAAAAGCAAAGGCTCATGGGAAATCTCCAGTCAAACTGAGCCAAGCGAGTGTTTGGACGAGATCCACGCCGCTCACCGGGGGGATGTTTTCTTTCTGTGGGGAGGGGGGTCACAAACGCAACACAGCTGCCATTTTATTTTAGTTTGGAAGAGAAACTCTGAAGCTGATCCAGCTCGGGGTCAGAGGTCAGGGGTCAAGATAACAGCTCTTTCTTTTTCAACAACACAAACATGACACAGATGGAGATTAATTTTTCCTCTCTCCAACTTTACTCCATCAGCAGCGCTATAAATATGACTGTTATTCCACCTATTATTCTGTCATTACTGGACCTCTGTGTACAGAGAGATGTCCCTTATCCCGCAGGACACTAAACCATTTCTCAGCGGAGCTAAACAGAGGACGGTGGGAACTGAAGCACTAAGAGATATTAAGAGAATCCACCACAAACTTGGAGTCGTCATGATTCTGCTCTGCAGGAGAAAACATCGAGTCACTGACTAAGTATTTTAAAAAGCTGTTGCGGTGGCACTTCCCCCTCAGTCCACTGTCCTCCTTAATTTAAACACATCATTATCTGCTGTCCAAACCTGTTTCATGCACATTCGTAATATTTTGAGAATTAGCTATTTCCCCTTTCTGAAGTAAACCTGGAAATATTCATGCTCTCGGTAAATCCTGGTTGGGTGATTGTCATTTGTTTTTGTCCTGCTGTGAGGCTTCTGCAACTGAACCTGTCTAACTCCAAGCTGTGACGTTTATTTTATCTGTGTTCAAACGGATCAGAGAGAGCTGCATCTTTTTAATAACCACCTTCTTTAAAATGACTGTGTGTATGTGATAAATAGGAGAAATTATCTCAAAGTTAGAAGGTAACAAAGCTGTGGCTGCCCTCTGGACCTCCCCCCACAGGAGCCTGATGGTCGTCATGAGCGAGAATATTAATATAATAAATCACTTGTGTAATTGCTACCGTCAGTGCACAAACTTCTAACTAAAATCCAACCAGCCTGACACATTTTCTTTAAATTGCACTTTTCTTGCTGCTTGCAGTGATTCAGGTTTCCCCACACCCACCTACTCCCCTGTCTCTCATTCCCTTATGACCTCTCCACCCACCTTACCTGGTCCCAGTTTCCTCATCACCCTCAGACTTTATTAGACCGGTGGCTCCCCAGTGGCTTCTACAAGTTCTCTGTGGACTGATTTGCTTTAATACAGCAGGTGTCCCCCAACTGTGGGTCAGTGGCTCCAAGCCCGCTTCTCTGTGGCTTTGTGTCATAGTGTAACTGCAAAACGCGAGTCGTTTCTCAGAACGTCATCAGTCAAAGCCTAAATTCTGATCCAGTTCAAAGTTCTCAACTTACCAAGTACAGATCAAATCACCACAAGTGTCATTGCTCGGCCTGTTTTACCCTGAATGCTTTGTCAGCTGGTTTGTGTGGCTCAGGTATGGCAGCTTGTGTGGTATGTCTGAGTGCTTTTGCCAGCGTTCTTGAGCCAAGCTCACAGCTGAAGGAAACTGAACATTTTATTGGATATATCAAATGATGCTGAACTCACTAATCACTATAGAAATACATAGGTGAAAATAACAGGCTATGAATGAAAATTAACAGAAGTAGTGCAGTGGAAAATGGATGTTAATGTATAGAACCACATCCAGCCTACAAGTTTATTCTTTATCACTATCACAATTTGTTTTGTATCAGTTGGGATCATTGTGTCGCTACGAGAAATTGGCGTGAGGACGAAGCAGAGGAGAGTGTGATGACCCCTCAACAGAGACAGCAGAAAAAGAAGACATGAACTACTGTCACCATCAGTTATGAGTTAAGGAGCTGTTAATAGTCCTCCTGTCCTCTGAGTCCGGACCTTAAGTTTAAATTTGCCCAGTCTGAAGTCTGTGTTGGGAAATGCCTACTGAGCTCACTTGTCAGCTGATTTAAGCAGTGTCTCCTAAACGAGCAGGGGTAATTTAAATCCTGCCCCTCGCTCTCAATCCTCTGCTTCAATCTGAAAGTTGACCCTTCACTGTATCTGCCTTTTACCATCATCCACCACACAGAGATTGTGCTGTGGTGTCCGACATGTCGTTCCTGCTGATGACTTGATGTGATGATGGAGGAGCCGCCTGTCAGCCAGCATCGGATCGATACTGCGTCAGCCGGCCGCCCGAGGACGCACCAAAAAGCCATTTACAGCGTTGTCGTCATGGAGACATTGATTTCACTGCTTGGTGGCCACTCTTTGTTTGGACCAGATCCTCCTCGGTTCATTGGTTGGAAACACGCACTCTTTCAGTCTTTATAGGCTTTTTATTCAACAGACGCTCACACAGGATCATTTCAGTCTGACTGAGGACATCAGGTTTTCAGCAGAGATACTTGGTCCAGGATCTGCTGGACGACGTAAAACAAAGAATGATTCATTAACAAAATGTTCTTATGATCAAACTAGGTCTGGATGAATAATGAACAGCTGGACGTTAAGAAAGTAACACCATCAAAAACCCCAGGAGCCCTAAATAGCTCCTGGTGGGTCAGGTGAGAGCCTTGCATGGCAGCTGCCATTATATGTGTGTGTGTGTGTGAGAGAGAGAGAGTGAGAATGGGTGAATAGGAAGTGACATTGTAAAGTGCTCCATTGCTTTTTGATTGGCAGCCACAGAAAAATGTGAAAATGTCCTGTGACCTAATCATCTCACATCACACACACATCAAAGTGGGACTAAACCAATTTAGGAGGAGTGAGGTCAGAGGTCACTGTGTCAGCAGGTGGCGTCCGTCTTATCTCCTGACCTCTGGATGACATGAGAGACGCTGCTCTGCTGCAGATTCGTCTTCGTCACCAGCCTCTCCGACAGCCTCCACCCCCTCCTCCTCACCCCCCCACCCCCCTTCCACATCCGTCTCACAATTGGGTGTGACTCTGGGTGGTAACCATAGCGACAGCTGCTTGGGGATAGCCAGCAGCAAATGTTAGGACGTGTGTGTCCTCAGACATGGGCTACAGGTGTGTGTGTTTGAAACAAATGAGATAATCCACAGGGAGGTACATGGTGCTCATCTGTTAGCGTGACCCACATTTCCAGCTGAAATAAAAAGCACTGGATGGTCTGAACCTGTGTCTGAATTTGATCTCAGATCATTTCTGTGATCTCAGAAGGTTAGACGAGTTACAATCTGACATAAACATTTGGCTGCACATAAGATTTTTTTGGACGTTCATGCTTCTAAAATTTTATTCAGATGAAACAGAGAAATGAATATCTCTTTAGCTGACATCAGCCAAATGTTTAAACAAACAAACTAAATTCCCAACGCTTTTAACTTCTTGATTCCCGGCTGATCCTCAGTGGTGGGGAACAGAATAAGGACAGATGTCATGGAGAGGACAACCCATCCATCAGAAGTCATCTTACAAACTAAAGTTTGACAGCAGCTCATCAGTGTTTTGCGTGAAGCTGAGATAAATGTCTCCGAGTGATCTGACAGGAAGCCGTCTTTGAAGCGAGGCCTAATGTGATAAAAATGTGGCAGCTCGGGCTGACGAGTAGCAGCATGTTAGCCTCTTCTTCTAAACTCCTGCACGTGGCTTCAGTCCAGCACCAAACTCTCCGTGATCAGCTCTGCGTCCTGAATCTGCTGGTTTCCTGCTTATGATGCACACGCAGTAACCGGTCCAGCCTCAGGTCAAATCTGTTTACCTCTGCTGCCTCTTCCAAGGAAAAGGCATTAGCACATTTGCAGGAGTATATTTCTGCTTCTGAGAAAAACCGCAAAAGCAGCGGAGCAGCAACTCTGGGATCAGTTTGGAAGAAGCCGAGCAGCACAAAGTGAGTCACCTGACGTCCACCTCACATGTTCCCACTCAGCCCACTGCACCCTGCAAGTGTGAAGTCAAACATAAAAACGTCTCTCAGCTTGATGAAACCCGAGCAGAGGCTCGCGTTCAGGTACCAGCTGGACACTGAGATGCTCAGCGAGTCACAGATTAAACATTCACGGTGGAAAACAGCTCCTGACTTATTGATCTCACATGTGGTCATTACATCAGAGCAGTGGACGACTGACTGCAGACGCCTCCGGGATCAGTGGAGCAACAGGGTTTCCTCCTTCGTGTCTCATGTGTCCACACTGGACTTCACATGGTGTTACTGACTGTGTGATAGGGGGCGTGGTGCATGTGTTTACCTGCTGCTCCAGTACATGTGCTTTGAGGTTTGTCCTGATGAATGACGTGTCTACTCTGCCCCGTCCTCTCAGTGATGCTTTGTTTAATTACACTTAATAATATTTGTTAAATTACACTTAATAACGTGGTAATCAAGCAGAAAACTGTGCTCCTCTCTGATTGGTTAGAAGGTTGAGCCCAGTCGAACACATTTAGAAGATCTTTGATCTGCTGCCAGTAACAGTCACAGGAAGCTTTCACCTCACATCTCCACATTAAGAGAGGATTTTTCTATTAAAAAGCACTAAGTAAACATATCAAAGTGTAATCCAGAGAAATGAAATTAAAATTCTTTCAATTTTGGGTAATAATCGTCTTTGTTGATTAGTTAATAGCACCCGAGTTTCCCCTGTGGGGATCAATAAAGTTTTCTCTTATTTGCAGCTGCAGTCACAAACACTTGTTTTCCCTTTGATCACGACTTGACACTAAAACTCGAATCTGAAAATGTCAGGATGAATCAGCTCAGCACGGCTGACGTGCTGCGACACACAGAAAGAAAAAGATGAAACGGAGTTAAAAGCTCTTCAGCTCTGTAAATTAATCTTCTTGTGAAGTAAAGAGAAGAAAGGTCGTCCACAGCTGGAGCAGGAGAAGAAAGCCTTCATACATCAGTGTAGAGAGACGTTTTCTGGGTTCAAACTGTTAATGAGAAGCTGTTGGAGCCTCAGTCGGGGCTGCGGTGCTTTGTTAAACACTGTTAATTCTGCTGCTTTGATTGTAAAATGATGTTTTTCTGACTATGTTGTGATGTTAAAAGACCCTCATCTGCTCTCTAATCTTTAAATTCATGACCTAAAAACTGTTGGTTATTAGTCCTCAGTATTAGTGGAGGATTCCAAAGAAGTGACATCTGTCATTACATTCAGTTTGTTTGACTCCTACAACGCCAAGGAAAAATCAATACATCTGCAGTGAAGCCTGCCAGCGCAAGTCCACATTGTGGCTTCGTCATAAGAGGTGATGATAAACACGGCTGGGGAGATTCTGGCAGCAGTGTCTGTAACCAATCAGCAAAACGTTTGATTACCTGTCTCCTTTTTACCCCTTGCACAGTTATCATCACCTCTGACGGCTTTATTTAACATTTACTAACCATCTGTTTCAGCTGTCATAACCTCCACCTGACTTCCAGTTAGCAGCAGCACCTCCAATTATGTCTCCGACCACTTCCTGTCTCTCACTTGCTGAAACATTCTCTCTCACTTCAGTCTCTACTCTTTGTCTAATCACTAAGCTATTTAAACCCTGCTCTTTGTTCAGTACCTCGTCAGATTATCTCATGTTACCTTCTCACTTTGATGTTTCAGTCTGTAATTTATTTTGGATGAACTTCCTGGCTTGTGATTTGGATGTGGACTTCTTATCACTCCAACTCTGCCTTCGCACCTAGTTATTAGTTGTTACCCTTAACTCTATTCCATCCATCACTTCCCCTCACACCCTCCTCTATGCACTGCCTTTTATCACCATTGTCCCTCTAGGTGACCGGATGTGTCCAGTTACTACCTGTTTCTTCAGCACTCCCTCACCCACCGTTCCTGTCCACCTGCTTCTCCTGCTGCCGACTACCGGAGGTGTCCCACATCCAGCTCCCCACGTATCGTGATGAGAACACAACCCCGTCCCTCACTCTCTTCAATAAACCTTTTAAAATCGCCTCTCTGTCTCTGTTGTCCCTGCATTCTTGGGTCCAACTAAACCACAGTCTCTCACATTCCTATCTGTCTGTTTGTATGAACATCTTCCAACCTTTAAATGTTCACATTTGCCATAAATGGTGAGGCTGACTGTCCACTCTTGTCTGACATCACGTTGTCCTTTTTCTCTAAAAACAAGCCCCAAAGTCTTTAAGCAGCTCCTGATTTGTAGATGCCAAACAAAAAAAAAAAACTCCCTTGTCTCTTAAACCAAAATCCCCTTGAAGCTCTGTGATGTGTCTTAGTTTTTTCTCACATATAACAGTTTTCCTGTTTGAAATGATAGGTTTCTCCTGACTTTTGCAATGTTCACTGGAGACGATACACTTAGTATAAAAAGTACGTGTTTGTGTGTGTGTGTGCATTGTGGATACACGTTGGGGTGTGAACTTCCCGAGGATTTGCTCAGAATATTAGCCATAATCCGTAGCAATGTGAATGTGAGGATATGAATCAATAAATAGGTAATAGAAACCATTAGGGGCGTATCGTCCTCTGTGCGATAATATTTCTTCATATTGTCACTATTATAAGCTAAAAACAGTAGCTGTGTAGTTATGTGTTTATCTGGATGTAGTTTTACATTTATGACACATAATGTACCACATTTATTTCTGAAGATGTTTGTTTACATTGTTCATTCATGAACAAAGTACAAAACTGAGGCCAAAGTTTGTTTTTCTTCCATCTGTGGTGTGAGGATGAATTTCACGTTCCGAAGATGTTACAGTATGTAATGCAGCATCATGAACTGTGGAGGACACATGAACGATTGTCTCTCAGACTCAGTGAAAGACAAGGTCCAGGTTCTGTTCACCTTCTGTGTTTGTTGGTGAAATTTGAATTAGAAGCAGCAAAACTCTCAGCACCAACTGTAATGACACAAAGTGGGGCAACAAGAGGGTAGTTGAGCCTTAAAATAAAGAAAATATAACTCAGAAATCCAGAACCATATTCATTTCTCATGTGCTGTGACAGAACCGTTGCTGCACAGCTCTGCAAACATCTGGCATCAGTTTGCTCGTCCTGCTGTTTGCTTGCAGTCGGTGAAAAATGGCCGTTGCTCTTTCATACCTCGCCGCAGTCTGTTGATCAGTAATGGACATGCTCATTAACTGTGGCCTCCATGTTCCTGTTTGAATTATTTGATTATGGCAACGTTTATGCATCGCAGACATTTTTTCAGAACCACCCACGTTTAATGTACATTCTCACTACAGGGGTTCATGTGTTCATCAGCTGTGCAAACAACGCAGATCATTCATGGGTTCAGCATTTGTCAGGGTAAAGACGGATTCAACACGTTTGGCCGTCCAGCACTGAGCTTTTCTTTAGCACGGATCCATTTTTTTCCTCGATGAAAAGCAGCAAAAGCACCTTGGAACATGACTGACTGAAGGTTGACTGCTGATGCACCAGTTCGTCTTAACTACGTCTTTAGTAGCTTTGAGTGTGACTTTACGGTTCAGGCTCCATCAGTAAATCACAACTGTAAACTGTGTTAGCTGACAAAGTTTCCTCAGGGTTGGAGTTTCTTTGACTTTGCCAACTCCACTCAGCTCTCTGCTGTGTGCAGGTTATTTGATCGGGACAGTTGACAGGAAGACAGGGAGACAGAGGACGGCTCCACGCTGATTCATGGGCGCAAACAGCCTCACAACAGTTTGCGGGAAGCGTCGGCTCAGCAACAATCACTACCTATGAACTTCTGTCATTTACAGCGAAAACAAGTGATGAGAGCATAAGGAGACAAAATGAGAAAAGATGCAAAGATGAATGACTTAACTGAGTCAGCAGGTGGACGGGATGGAGGTCATCATTGTAAAAGTCAGGATTTTAAAACTCCGGAGCTTCGTTTGAGTTTGGATGATCCTGAGATAAACAGCAGAGATACGACGTTCGCTTTATGATGGACCAGTTCATCGCTTTACAAAGTGACATTAAGTAAAACCAGATCAAAGTTAAACACTTTCCACACATGGTCAACTCTACTGGAGAACACTGTCACAACTCCGGGCACAGTAGGCGTCTATTGCTGTCTTCCAAAGTACAATCCACATTATTGTCCCCTCTCGGGCTAATTACTGGGGTGGAAATGGAAATTTGCTATTAAAATTATCAAGTCAATAATTGCATTCATCACTGACTAAGTTAAATGAAAAGCAATGAAATATTTGCACTTAAAGTGCAAAGTGTGCTAAATAAGCAGTACAGGCCACGGACGCCGTGAGGACCTGAACTCCAGTGTCTGTGTTCAGCAGGGGAATTACATTCCTCAGAGTCACCACAGTGATGAGAAGTGCAGCTCAAGGCCGTCTGCACGACCTCTGCCAGCGGCCAGTAATGAGCAGAGTGGACCGGAAATCTCCGACTACTTGAGTCTCTTCAGGACAACAAGAGTAGGAGAAGGCAGAACCACATCTTTCCCCTCATGTTTCCTCTGTCTACTAATCACCTCTTTGTGGTTAAATGTCTCCACTATCCAGTCAAGCTGCAGTTTATATGTCTGTCAACATTCAGTCCAGCATCTGTGTCTAATTTGTTGCTAAATTATTCTAAGCTCCTTTACAGACAACTGCTAACTTCCAGCTCTAATGAAAGCATTTTTCCTTTTAATCAAATTCTAACTTAATGTAGAAAGTTTTATAACCTTTTGTTAATGTGGCTCCATCAGTCATTGGTAGAAGTCCACATCACTTTAACACACAGCAAAATGCCTAACATCCACCTCAACATCCAACCATGACACCGGGGACGCAGCACAAATGTCCTCACAAAGATGAAGACATCAATGTCCACATAGCTACAGAAAAGCTGCTCTAACACTGTTTCCCTGATGCTGTGATTCACTCAAATCCTGTGAAATCTCAAGTGGCCATGACCTCAGCTGGTTGCCGTGCGACCACCTGTGAGGCTGTGCCCCCCCCCCCGTCCACCCACTTACTCCAACACACCATTAAAACACACAGTGGTTAAGTAAACACAGGGTCTGAGCTGAAAAACTGAAGGAGGATTTTCATATATTAGCTTCCCTTACATTTCACTGTTTACAGTCCAGTCACATTTTTTTTAATTAAAATCAAAAACTGAAATCATAGTTAAACACACTAAATGTGTTTTTTGGCAGTTTGGGTCCAAACCTTAAAGCAAACTGAATGAATGTTTCTGAACTGTATTATCACAAAAACAATTATTTATAGTGATCTTCATGGAACGTTGTCATTACTTGTTCCTGATTGGGTCTTTTCAGGATTGGATGGATTTTCATTAGATATTTAGTGTGAGGTGGAGCTTTTTTATTTTGCCCTAAACTGTACATTTTAAAATTCCCAGGAGGAAACACGTGGAGAGAAATTTGAGTGATTTCAGGGCCAGAGCGTGGTCAGAGTCTACGGGAGGTGAAACATGCTGCGTTTTGTTTCAGGGCCTGATAGAAACATCATTAACATGTCGATTCTGCTCACAGGACAAAGTCCATTGTGTCCTTACAGGCAGGTTCCCACAGGTAAAGTGTGATTTATGTGTGAACTCCTGTCTAACTCCTTCATTGACCCTTTTCTTTACGCAAACGCTCAAACGTGTCACAACAGGGAAATTAGTTTAGGGAAACAGCTCGTGACCCTTCACAGCTGGATCATTGGTCTCACCTACTGTAAACAGTGGCTTCCGGGCTCCTGCGTCACCCTCCTGCCCCCGAGCTGAGGTCAGAGGAGGTCACAGCAACTGAATAATGTGCCTCAGCTGTTTGGCTCTGACATGGACGTCAGCATGTCCAATAACAATCTGAGTGTTTCTGGGAGAAGGTGTTGAGGTTATATGGGGGTGTACTTTATACAGTGGGTAACATTCTCACCTTTTAACTTTGAAAAAAATTCACGGTCCATTCGTTTATTTATTTACTACGATTTTCATAAATCATAAAGGCACCAACTCAAAATCTTGGCCATTCATCAGTTACTTTTAAGGAAACTCAGTGAACAGCTGATGTGTCATTAGCCAGATGTTGTGTTGAGTATTCAGACTAAAAACACTGAATAAGACTCAGTCTGGATGAACCCTGTATGATTTCCTCTTTGCTCACGTCCCTCCTCGTCCTCATCAGACGTCTCTCACTGACCAGCGGAGCCTTTTACACGATTGCAGTGAGTGGGGAGCTGCATAGTAATTTCATTTTGTCTCCGTGTTCGGGGGCAGATGAGAATAAAAGGGGGCGCTGCACCCGGAGAATATACAATGGATCAGTGCGGGATAAAAATAGCTGAGCACAACAAGGGAGGGAGGACACTGAGCTCTGTTCTCCTGCAGCAGAGAGGCCTGTGGTTTCCATTTGAGCCTCATGTTGCTCTGGGGGAGGATTGGATTCATTTTTTTCCCCCCTTGGAAGACATCAATTTGAACCCAGGTCTGGCTGCTTCGATAAGACGAGGCACCGCTCCAGATTGAAGTCAGATGTGCGGAGCGGTTGGTGGTTTTTCTGTTCACCCCTGAGGAATAAGGGGTTTCAGTGTTTTCTAATGAGCAGAGGATGTGGACTGAAGTGTTCTTCGAAAGCTGATACGTTCGCACACACAGAACTGCAGGCTTTCGCTAACAGTGCCGTCTGGTTCAGGGTTCAAACTGCAGAAAAGTAGAACAAAAGGCACAAATATAAAAGACTGGATTCTCGTCCATAAGACACTGACTGCCATGATTATGTTCACAAGTTCATATCCAAGTCGAGGCCCTGTTGGCCTGAACGTTGAAGGCACAGGCGATTTCACTGCAGCGTTTGTTAGTTTTGCACATTTACAACATGATTCAAGGTTGTGGACATTTTCTGCAAACAATGTCTGTGATGAGACATTAGAGAATGAGAAGACTGGAGGACCCCTACATTCCAAGATGTTACGAGGGCCCTGGATGATTCCTCTACTATTTAGTGAATGTTAATATTTGCTGTTTGAAAGTAACAGAGCTCGGTTAACTTTTCTTTCTTTTAAGAGACTAAAAGAGACAGAATACGGCCGTAAAAAATGGGACGTGACACCAACAACAGGTGCAAAATGACCAAAAACTACCACCAACATGAAGACGTGAGTCCTAAAGATGCAAACAGCCAGAAAAACAAAGACTTCAGTCCCAAAGATGAGTCATGCTGTTCATTGTCAACAACATGGTTCAAAAAATTATGAAAGTGAGCGAGAGGCTCACTCACCCTGTGAAAGTGAAACTGAAGACCGAAGTCCTGACTGACCCGCAGCTCTTGTGTGTTTTCCCAGACCAGCACACATTCACAATCAGATTAGTTTTAACCATCGCCAAAGATGACAGGTTGGAGAAGGTCCCAGCAATAAAGGAAAAACCCACGTCCTGCCTGCCAGCAACCAGAGCTAAAAAGCCATCCAGAAATCAGATGCTTGTTTTTTTTTTTACATCATAAATCTCTGCAGACCAGGCAGAGTCCAAGAATCACACTTGGCACGTCAGAGATGGGCTGGAAAGGGTTCAGCTGAAAACCGTCAGCTTTCAGTCAATCTGACGGACAAACCAATCCAGATAATCCAGGTCTCAAGACCTCCCTCCCCTGTTTTGTGCTGCTCTTAAACACCAGTTAACTCCTGGGTCTTTGAGGTTTTGCGAGTTTTGGAGCTCAAAGCCATCACGTTTTTGGCAGAGGACAAACAGAGACGTGGTCATTAGAGTTTTTATACAAACTTGTATTTAACATATTGCACAAACCAGTTAAACCAGCTCCTAATTAAACCAGTAATTATCTAAGTGCTTCAGAAGTTCACTTTGCTGTTGGCATCAAGCTGCGTCTTCACTAACCTGACGTCTCATGCAGCCAGTAGTCGACGTCTGGCAGACGCGTACTGGCACTAAGGACGTGTACGTGTTTCAAGTCATACTACAATTAGGATTCGGGCTACAAAACATCGAGTCATACTTTTAACTGTTGGACTGAAGGCCAGCAGCTCGTTCTGCTCCACAATACCAGGTTGCTGTGGCTAAAGACGTAGAACAGGTTCTGTCACGGTTCCTGGAGTCCACATGTCAAAGTCTCCTTGGCAAAGGAAACTGATGTGTGTTTTCTTTTAATCAAATGTTAATGTGTTAGTCAGCATGTCTGCAATGTTTGCTGAGCATCATGGGAACGTCAGTAATTTTGCAGGTATTTGCTCATGAACCGAATTTTGCCTTAATGGTGAAAAAATTCCAAGAACCAAAAAAAACTTTTACAATACCTGGACAATACGTTTAATATTTGTTGGGATATTTAAAAAGAGGGATTTCATCCTTATTGTGCTGCTAGAGGACTTTCAGCTCATTCAGTGATTGTCTAAAAACCTCAGCACTGGAAACTAGATCATAATATCTAGTCCTGTGTTGCTTAGACCTGAAGGTTAACTGACTGATGAACGCAGACAGTCAGAAGGCTGATTACACAGTGGCTGTTGGCCGACTGAGTAAAGCTGATTTCTGAGGCTGCAGGAACTGTCTGGTGGATCTCAAAGGCCCGGAGGTCACTGGGTCATGGCGTAAAGAAAAGCATGCGACTGTGGTGACGGACAGATTAGGATTTGAATGAGACTGAGCTCACTAATGGCTTTTCTCTTTGTTGAAATGAGTCATTCAGACTGAGAAGAATCCACATGTGAGGTGTTAGAAGGTCACGTGGGACAGGAAACCCAACTAATTAACCTTTGCAGCAAGAGGAAGCACATTCACAGTGCAACAGTTCTCTTTTTAGTTTTTCCTGGATGAAGCGCTCTTGTTTTAGTCGTGGGATGTGTTTCTTTGGTTGCTGGCTCGCTAAAACAGCCTAAAGTCCCCGGCTTATTAGAGGCCGGCAGAGTAAAGAGGCTGCCTCTGGATTATCGATCAGTGCAGGATTCATCGGTACAGAACAAGATCTGCTTCGTGTGTTTATTTCCTTGGCCCAGATCCATTAAACATGTGAGCGGACGGGACGGTTCTTGTGATTTGTAGCGATGCATTTTCACTTGCTTGATTTGTTCTGTGTAAAAGGAAACTGAACCAAAGGAGGGAATGGACCAGGGTTCCTCATCGGTCCACTAAGTGTGGATTTGACATGTGGATTTTAATTTAACAGTAAAGCAGTGACAGCGGCTATAAAACCTCCGACTGAAAATTCTCCAGGTGCTCCGGTTTCCTCCCACAGTCCAAAGACATGCACGCTGGGACAAATGTGTGAATGGCTGTCTGTCTGTGTATGGCCCTGAGACAAACTGGAGACCCTGCCTTTCACCTAATGACAGTTGGGATAGGCCCCAGCCCCCGAGACCCTGAACAGGGTGAGTAGTTGTAAGATGTTCCAGCTAACGGATGGATGGTTACGTACAGGACTGAACTCGGTGTTCTGACAGACTCTCAGTACGGTTTCATGGACCTGAGTAACCAGGCTGCAGTCATCCTTCTCGAGAAAGCTGATTTCTCTGAATAACCCAGGGACTTAAGTGAATGTAAACGCAGTGGCTGACTGGGACAGTCCGGTGCAGGAACTCCCCTGAATAGGAAAAACATGCTGGCGATTGTTCCCTGCATACTGAAGGTTTTACATGTTTTGCCTATTAACTGCAGAGTGTTTCCAAACTGTGTTGTGCAATGCTGTGTATGTCAGAAACACAAGTCCAGCGTCAGCCAAAATCCAGCCCCAGAACAATCTTGAACTTCCTGTTCTCTTTAGCTCTACGGGTTTTCAGCAAAGGAAAACAATCCTGAACCTCCTTTAGAAAATAAAAGAATGTGTCCAGCCTCCAGAGGACGAAGGTGATGATGACTTGGGGGGTTCACAGAGCTGTGGTGTTTGGACTGAGGCCGGCGGGGCACTGTTGCGTGCAGGAGGAAGATTAGCGGTGCTGACCGTGACCCTGTGAGAACCATCATACACGAATCAACTCCTTAATAACTGGGGGAGGAACAGATCACACTAAGCCCCCGTGGATCAGTTTTTTCTACTCTCTTGATATTATTTGAGTGATTCATAGGATTTTCTTTGTGTGTTGGACACATTTAGAATCCAGACAGTGCATTTTGATTTTCATTTTCAATGATATTTGTTGCCCTTGTGAAAGACTAGTCATCCTAAAGACGCCTAATGATTGTTCATCCATGCTGCCTGGGAACCATTACAGCCTTAACAAAGATATTAAAACATTTGAAACAGATGGAAGTCGGTGAGAGACGTGAAAGGTGTGTGAAAGGAGTCGACTGGGACGTTTCTTTGCAGACCTCATGTCTGCGGATGCGAGGTTACTGGGCTCCTATGTGATGTGTGTCACGTCCATTAGTAGACATTTTAAAAGAAATCACATTTGAAAGTAATGCTCATCGCAGTTTCCCAGCAGAAGGTGTCATCTTTCAGTGTGTGTGTGTGTGTGTGTGTGTGTGTGTGTGGTAGAGAGGTCAGTGGGTTGTAAAGACCTCTGCCTGTAAATCCAGTACGGTGCCCTGTAAACGTGTGTGTGTAAACCTGTGACTCATGTGTTTTCTGTCCACATTAAACACGGATCTGCTGCTACACCAGGCAGGAAATGTTGTCACCACAGGAAACGATCTCTCATTTTAAAAAGGTCCTTTTAATGAAACTGCTGTTTGCATCTAAGACAAATTCAGACATTTACATCAGACCTGTGTTTGAGTCAGATACACATCTTCAGTGTTGTGTTCTGATTTGCTGTCGCACAGGAAAAATAGACCTCGGCCACATTTTAACGTGTGTAGCTTTCTGTCTTTTGACCGACGCAATTCTCTCCCAGCTCCTCAACACGCACGAACCCCGAGCCGACCCTCTGGAGACGGTGCTGAGACCACGCGAGCCGTTCTGCATGTCTGATTAGACGATTACGTCTGTTTTGCATTATTAACATGAATTTGTCTGCGGGGAGAATCGTCTCGTGTTGCATGTGAGCTGGCAGCTGAATCACTGCGCTGCTGCAGGCGCTGACACAGTCTGAGTGGGCGGGGCGTGTGTGTGTGTGTGTGTGTGTGTGCGCGTGTGTTACAGCCCACGACATGAATCACGCTGTGTGTTTATGTGCGTTTCTCAGTTTGGGCACATTTTCTTTTGCTGATGAAACTGGACTAAAACCTACAGATGGTGTTGAGTTGATGTGGAAAGTGAAACCTGCTTCTCGGTCCTGTTTCAGTATGAACAGTCCAAAAAGAGGCTTTTCCACATTTCCTCGCTGCCGTGTCCCTTGTGTGATCGGATTGACACAGGCCGATTTGAAAAGGGTAAACATGGTCAGTAAGTGCGCCCTAAAGAGGCCCTGAAGTACGGTGGCCCTGAGGGCCCAAAGCCTCACAAGCAAAGTAAAAAACAAGCACAGACGACCACAGAAATGTCCCCTGGAGCAACTAAAAAGCAGCTGTCAACTTTGTGCACATACATTCAGTCCCATTATTTACGTTAGCAGGATAATAATTAGCAAAACGCTAACATTAGCTTAACAGTCATCAGCTATTTGGTAAAAAAAACATCAGCTCCAGTCCAAACCCGCTGAGGGAGAGTCAGCCCTGGTAAATTTGTCCGTCAGAAACTTTGGCAACCAGCGTGTCCCAGTTGTGTCCGTCTCTTTTTAGTGTCCCCTGGAACCATTGGAGACAACTGTCACACAGATAGGAAAGTCCCCAGGAGCCACTGAAAACTGACAGGCCTTCAGATTTGTAGGTGTTTGTTGCTCTCTGTTGCAGGGTAACTTTTTGCAGTGTATTACTTCGTTTGGTCGTGTTTAAGCTCTTTGCAGCTTCGATTATCTGTGTTGTGAAATTAATGAAATGGTTTCTTTCTTTTGCATGTGCTGAATCAAATGAGCCCTCAGGGCCACCATACTAAAGATATGCTGGAAATGTAGCTTTACATTTGGTGGTGATGCTTGTTTGAAATGTGTCTTAAAAATTGATTTGTGGACTATTTAGATGGTTCCTGACGTCAGTTTCTTGTCCTCTGAAGTTTGGAGAGTGTCAGCCTACCTGGAAAATATCTGTCAAACCTCTGCAGAGGACAGTGAGACCAGATCAGGAAAAGACAACAACCACCTTGTTAACAACAAGTCTGAATCTAATTATTAGGAGACAAGCTCCACTGCTCTGTTTTATCCCAGAGGATTATGGGTAAGACAAACAGTGACGGTGTGAGAAATCTGGCCAGGATCAACCCAAGACTATTTTTTTTTAAGTTGGTGGTAAAAGGTCAAAGTTCAACATGGAGAGTAAGTCTATCCTGTCATACAACACTCAGGTTCAGTTTCCATCAGTGAGTTTCCCAGGATTAACACACACACACTCACACACACACTCAGAGTCTTTTTTTGGGGTAAATCTGGTTGGAAGGTCACGAGGTCAAACTCTGCATTCTTTAGCAGGAGCAGTGTGTTGTTTGAACACACACACACACACACACACACACACACTTTTCCTGGTGGGAATAATTTGCCGTCACATCACAGACTCGCTGATGTGGATGAACTCTCTAAAAATAGACCAGACGACTCTGTTTGAAATGATTCAGAATTTCTTAGTGCTTCTTATGGACGATTTCTCTGCAGA
This sequence comes from Channa argus, assembly GCF_033026475.1. Taxonomy (NCBI): domain Eukaryota; kingdom Metazoa; phylum Chordata; class Actinopteri; order Anabantiformes; family Channidae; genus Channa; species Channa argus. The sequence goes on from NC_090199.1 coordinate 1,182,481, forward strand.
GATGAATTCTTTTCTTTTTTCTCTTTTTTTTACATTACATCCATGAGTCAGACTTGGTCATTTGATTCTTCAGTTCATCTTGGGTCCACAACATATTTTCCTTTAACATTTTATTGTCAGGCTGTCTTCAGGAGGAAGTTACACAGCTATGTCACTTTTGGTTTTAACAGGTAGCTGAAATGAAACCAGCAATCATGTGACTAATAACTGCTCTGAGTCAGAAGTAAATCAGATCAAGTTTTATTTATATTAACACAATTTAAAAATTTGCCCAACGAGCCTTTAGAGTCAGTAGAACACACAGTATTCTTTGTTAGTATTACATTTCAGGTGATAATTAAATAAATATCTGTTAATTATAAGTGATGCCAAATGTGCAGCTTTACATATTGTGATCCAAAAATAGCTACTTCCTTCTGACAGGGGAGGGTGATTTACACCTATGATGTAACTAGATAACATCTCTGTCCAATCCTTCCTCCATTAAATGCGTCATTCTTCCAGAACCCGGCCACAAAAAGGAGATTAAGGAGATTAAATGATCCTCACATTTCTGCCTCTTAGCTCTTGCACAGATGAACGAGGATAAAATAAAAATAACTCTACGTCTCTTCCAGACTTTCCAAATCAAATTTTGACAATCAAAACATTCAATTTGTGAGACTTGGTTTCGCTCCCCAAAATCTATTTTATAGTCAGTGTAGTTGCAGCGGTTTCTATGGGAAAACTACTTTTTGGGCCAGTGTGCATCACATGATCACTGAGGAAGCTGCAGTACTGTGTTCTGGCTTAGTACCAACCCCAGTGGGTTGGCTCCCCCCCGTTGCCAAACCTCTGGGCCTGCCCCTGGACATGAATGAGGTCTGTACTACAGTAGGTGAAAGGGGTGAGACATAAACACAAAGTCCATGAGCTGTTATTGTAAGTCAGTGTCAGAATTCTAAAAATCATTTCCATCCACAAAGAGCTTTGCAGGGTTTAACATGAATCAGTGACTGGACTGTAAGAGGAGATAAAAGCACGAGAAACGTTTTTTCTTTATAAATATACATTTAATGTTATTCAGCAAAATAAAAATAAAAGTTTCCATCTGGGTTTTAACGTGACCAGAGGAACACACACACACACACGCACACACACTCCAGATCATCTGGAGGAGCTCTATCACTTCCTGTTAACGGCATTTCAAATCCCCCTCAGACCTCTGATCCTTCTGTGCTTCTCACCCGCCCAAGACTAAGACCCCACAATACCCAACACCCCCCTCTGTCTGGGACACGAAAGCTGAGGGAATGTGTGTGTGAAACTCAGCCAACTCCTCACTAATCCCCCTGAGTGTGTGATGGCGATGGTCCCACACTCTGCCATGAGCGACTGAGCGAGCCCACCCATATTCCATGGTGTTTGTTCTGTTCTGCTCACTGCCCCCTCAGAAAGGAATTTCCAGCTCTCCCTCATCCACACATCATCATCCTCATCTTCCTCCTGGCTGAACAATCACGTGACCCAAGTTGTTTTGTGAGCAGCCTACACTTCCCACAGTGCAAAGGGGCCTTTTCTGGTTTAGTTGCTGCTACTTTTTGCAGCTGAACCCTGAAGAATAATAAAGATATGTTCAGGACCTCGTGTGCCTCAGACAGTGAACTCTGTTCCTGACTGACCTCCTTCTCAGTGACCCTCGTCCCCTTCATCTCCTCATGGGTCAGTCATTTTTAAATGTTTTTAAAACTTATTGTCTTGGCTTCTGACACTGAACTCACAGGATAAGACGAGAAGACAAAAAAAAATCAAATTCAAGTAATTTCTCATTTCTGCCCTACGATGATGCAAATCTGTAGGGAAACAGTGCTAAATTAATTTTTCAAAAAACAATTAAAAAATTTTATCAGCTTTGCTGATGAACCAGCTTTGCTTAGACACATGCTGTTACACTTCATTCAACAGTTGAAACGACATGACGTCATTGGTAAATGACGCCATGTCAGGTAACACGTAACAGGTAAATGAAATTACTTGGCAGCATATAATAATATTTGTAAAGGGGGCCTGATGGCTCAGTGGTTGAGTATTGGGTTGGGTTGCAGGAGGCCGCAGGTTTAAATCCGAGCCCGGGTAAAATGGGAGGGTTGTGGTGGGAAGGGCCAACTGTGGCTGTAATAAAAAATCCAGCCTGTACGGCAGAATAGGCAGCATGCAACATCATGTAGCACTAACTCAAAACATGGAATCAGTCCTCTCTGCCCGGCCCAGTCTCTGATTGGTCAGTAGGGTGAGCCTTACTCAAAACTCTGCTCGGCTGCCAGTGTTGTTCAGCGAGTGTGTGTCATTGGAGGCTTCTACCTCAGCTCTCCACATTAGGATATTTTGCTTATATGTGAAGAAGGTTTCCCACCGTGAAATGTTTGTTACATGCTACATATCGACTGCGTTTATTGACATAAGCACATACTGGAGGTGATGAAACTACTGAGAGTCCTGTATGAACAGGATAATGTCTTATGCAGTACTTTCTGATTTGAAAAACATACCTGTTGTTGACTGGCCAAATCTGAAGAAGGACGTGAAAAGGTGCCATACAAAAGGGAAATGTTCAGATGGGGTTCGAAACTTTTGCCTGTGCCTGCTACAGTGGTTGGTCACATTACCTTCTTTTGTTTGGCTACATACAGACAGTGACAAAGAGGAGAAGGAATCTAACTTAGAGAAATGAAAACACAATAGAAAGTAACAGTATGTGGAAAAAGGTAATAATGATGGATATAATGCAGTTTTCCAGTGACTTGGCGCATGATCTGCTAATAAAGACAGGGTCTGTTTAAATCTTGAACCACATCAGGCCTCCAAGTATCAAGACATCAGTTTGACAGGCGGGAAACACACTCAGTGTGTGTTTGGACCCTGTGCTGGAACAACAGCTCCCCCTGCTGACAGAACAGATCCACTGCTGGTGTCCTCACCCCACGTTACCCATAATGCCATGGGGCACGGGGCTTTATTTGTGTGACCCAATCAGACAGAAGCATATTTACCACTTTCTGAGGTAACACAAACACACCTGAGTAGTGGTCACTGATAAAACAGAGAGTTATAAAAGTAAAATGTGAAGAGCTACAAGTGTTGTTAATGCCCCTCAGTGGAAAAGGTTAGCTGGGATGTGGAGGCATCACACACAGATGAACAGTCTTTGTCTCAGGAAACTTTAAAGACAAGCATTAAGTTTTGTCCACTGTGATGTCTGTGCCACTGGTGCCTGAAAATACATTATTTTGTACCAATTTGACAATTAAATGAGAAACAGTCCCACTGTTTAAGCTGTTATTTGGACCTCACTTCATCTCTCGATTCAACTTTATTTATAAAGCACCAATTCACAACAAAGTCATCTCAAGGCACTTTACAGAATAACATCAAGACTATAAAGATTTATAGAGAAAACCCAACAATTCCAAGGTGAGCAGCCATCTGCCTTGGGGTTAATAGAAAGCATCCTGAAAGTAGGGAATTACAGTAGTGCAACCTAGAGGTAACAAATGCATGGACCAGTTTTTCGGCATCACTTTGAGACAGGATGCTCCTAATTTTGGCAATGTTCTGTAGGTGGAAGAAGGCTGTTCTAGAGATTTGTTTTATATGTGAGTTAAAGGACAAATCCTGATCAAAAATAACTCCAAGGTTCCTTGCAGTAGTACTGGAGGCCAGACTTATGCCATCTAGAGTAACAATATGGTTGGACATCATGTCTGAGATTTTTGGGCCCAAATACTATGACTTCAGTTTTGTCTGAGTTTAGAAGTAAAAAATTGTGGGACATCCAGGCCTTTATGTCTTGTAGACATGCTGGGGGACCTGGATCATCAAATATGATGTCTGCATTACAGAAATGTCTCTTATTCACCACGGTTACTGCATCCAGTGCTGGTTCACAGATGAATTAATCCATAGTGGAGAGAAACCGAAGCGGTAAAAGAACAGGTGAAAGGTAGAAACTCACCAAACAGTTCACACTTCAAACAACTTAATTACAAATACAAAAGGAACAACTACATAATTCACTGACTTCCTAGTAGTGTAACAGTACTGAAGTAAACAGTGTCTGGTGTATATTTACAGAATATGTCTAAAACGATTTAATTAAAATGAAAGTATAAAATTCATTTGTTGTTTTTAAAGCTTCATTATAAACAGGTCATATGGTTTGATTGACAGGACAGATGATCAGTGGAGCAGAGTTTTTACCATCTTTACTAACACAGGGACTGAGGAATGGGTAGAGTTTCTCAGTGAAGGAGCAGCCAGTAAAGGAGTAGATCAGAGCTGCAGCATCTACGTCATAGAAGGAGACCAGACCCTCCTCATAATCCACAAACACCCCCACTTTCTCAGGCTGAGACTTCAGGGAGAGAAGGACTGAAGTATTAACTATATATTCATTTTCATTCCTCAAAATCAAAGTCCAGAAACCATTTTGTCGACTCAGTCTGATGTCCCTCTTCCTGTTGATGGACTCTCTGGCCACTCCTAAATCCCATTTAGTTTTTCCTTTAACCTGAACCTCAAAGTAAAATCTGCCTGAAGAGAAACTCTGTTTTCCTAAGACACAAACAGACTGAGAAAATCTCTCTGGGTTTTCTGGGAGATCATTCCTCACATCACCACAGTAAACTTGTTTCCCATCATCAGACAGGATGAGTTCAGGATTTGCTGTATCAGGATCAAGAGTCACATCCACTGCAGACTGCTGGACCCTCTTCAGTTCGGCCTCAGCTAACACCCTCTCCATCTTTTTAGTGATCATCTCCTCCAGCTGACTCACAGCTCTCACCACAGTCCCCTCATATGATGAAGGATGGACTCTAACATGTGTCCAGTTCTTGGTGGGTGGAGCAGCTTCCAGGGACTGGAAGCTTTGGAGGAGGAGAAAGTGGTCTTCAGAGCGTGAGAGCTGCTCCACCTCGGAGCTTCTCTTCATCAGCTCAGAGATTTCCTGTTCCAGCTCTTTGATGAAATTTTCAGCCTGTTTCTCTGTAGTTTTGTGTTTGTCTTCGATCTCCTTTATGAGCTGGTTCAGGCCTCTCTCAACAGACTCCTTCAGAGCAGAGAAGACCTGAACCCCTTCTGCTGTCTCTCTGTCTGCACCTTCTTTACTGATCCTGACTGAGCGTTTGATCTCCTGAATCTTCAGTCGTCTCTTCTGGATCATCTGCTGAATTTCAGCCTCTGTCTTGTCCAGCTCTGCCTTCTTTCCTTCATATTCTTCTGTCAGAGGAACAAACTCATGTGTCTTGTGGTCTAAAACAGAGCAGAGCATGCAGACACATGTGTGGTCAGTCTTACAGAACAGCTCCAGAGGTTTATCGTGCTTCCTACACATCCTGCCTTCCAGGTTCTTCACAGGGTCCATCAGCTGATGTCTTTTCAGACCTGAAGCTGTCAGATGAGGTTCCAGGTGAGTCTCACAGAAGGAGACCAGACACACCAGGCAGGACTTCAGGGCCTTCAGTTTGGTTCCAGTGCAGACGTCACAGGGAACTTCTCCTGGTTTGACAACTTGTTGCTCTGAGCTGCTGCTTCTTTTCAGTTCAGCTTCATGTCTGAACTGAGAAACCATCTCAGAGATGAAGGTGTTGATGTCTAAATCAGGTCTTGTGTCAAAAACCTTCTTACACATTGGACACTGACACCTGTCATTAATATCCCAGTGCTGAGTGATGCAGTTTTTGCAGAAGTTGTGTCCACATGGGGTGGAGACTGGATCAGTGAACACATCCAGACAGATGGAGCACAGAAACTGGTCTTCGAATTTCAGACAGCTGGCAGCAGACATGTCTACACACTGGAAGTGACAACATTTTATATTGAGATTTATTTATTACTGATTATTCTGTAGTTTAATTTCATAAACAGTTCACCTTCATGTTTATTAGTGTCTACACTTAAATGAGCAACATATTTGTATGAAGAGTATAACTCTGTCTTTACAGTTGGTGGAGAAATCCGGTAATCTGCTGCTGCATGTATACATGGATTTCAAGTAAGCAGGTTTCTTAAGTAACTGCACACACCGTCACTTTTTCTAAATGGAAATATATTAAATTGAATTATTGTTAAAGAGAGAATTTGAATACAAGTGACAGAAGCGTCAAAAGAGAACAAAGCATGTCTGTCAGAGAACAGCTGTCTCTGCTGTTACTGTCTGAAACAGGACACAGCTGTGTCCACAGGTGACTCTTGCTTGAGACCTGTTATATAGTGGCATCGCTGAAAATACAATTTATTTTGAAAAAAAACAAAGTTACTCTTAAACTTCCTCTTTGATCATAGCTAAAGTTCAGTGTCATTGCAGATTTGTAAAACACAGTGGACACAGTGATTAGCTGTACTCACCAATATTTGAGTCAGTTGTTGAGAACGAACACATGAAATTTCTATTTTACGCAGAAGTAAAACTGTGTTGCGACTGCAGCTCTGCTGTTGCTCTGACAAACCTTCAGTTTCATTTCAGGAATATGACGTGACGCACTCCTCCTTGAAATGTTACTCCACCTGTTAGACCGAGCTCTGCTGGACTTGGGGAGGAGACATATATGATAAATCACAGTTTCTTCTTCTCTGGATCAAACTCCAGAAGAGTAGTTTAATGCCCCATGTGGTTTAATTCACTCTCTTCGCTCTCTTAGTAATCAGATGATGCTGATGACCTGGAGTAAATGGATTAAGCCGGAACTTTTCTTAGGTAGGAAGCATATGGGAAAATGTGCAATGGGACACCAACACAGTCTTTGGTCTATGTTTTTGTCTGTGTTAAAGAAAGAATGGTCTGAATTGAGAGCAACATAATCAGCACCCTCTTAAGTTTGGACTGAAACACCTGACGCATGTGTCAGTCAAGAAGCGGAGCCCCTAAAGATGGTATCGCATGAAATCAATGGTGAAGCACATGTCACAACGGACGTAAGCCAACAGTTTCTTTATTTAAGGGATGATGCTGAGGGTCACTGTGTCAAATCGTTTATTATTAACAACCGATTCGAAGAACACATTTTTACCATAAAAAGATCAGTGGCCTTCAGTCTGTTCCTTCAGGGGTCGTCACAGCAGAACATGTTTTGCATGCTGATTTGCCATGAGTTTTGAACCCACAGCCTTCTCTATCCCAACCCCAAGCTCTGCCACCAGGCCCTTTGAGATGAGGTTACCATAAAAACTCTACCAAATGGGCGTTTGCATTCATTTCAATTTTAATTCAACTTTCAACTTTATAAAGCACCAAGTCACAACAACGTCATCTCAAGGCACTTTACATAATAAAGTCAAGACTATAGAGATTTGTATGATGAGAAAACCCAACAAACAAACCTCATCATCATCTTGTTTGAACGTTAAGGGGACTTCACACAGCTCCAGTGATTTATTGAAGATTGGGTTCAGAACATGCTTTCAGACAGGCAGTGTTTTTTTTTTTTAATCTGGTGCTTGCTCCCTGTCCGAGGTTTGGTTTGTTCTGTTTTAGTATAATAAGTATAGTATAATAATTTAGAATAATAAACCTGTTCATCAGTTAACTCCCTCTCACCATCTCTTCACTTGGGTCTGTCCTTATACAAAACCTGACAAGTGCATTCAGCCTGAGCTGATATGGACATGGGTGCGGTGGTGGTGATCAATGACCTAGTGTTGGTAAGGGGTGTGTAACTGTGCCTTTCAAACCTTCAGCAAAGCGTCAGTTCTATGTTCTCCTTAGCAGGACGAGAAGGCTTCTTTCAATTTATAGTGTCCTGCAAGTTTTGCCACAATGTTGTGGGATCACTGAACAAACTTTTATGAAACAAGTGGCGATGTGAGACAATGGGAGAATGGGGGGCAAAGATGTGGGTTATCTAAAGTGAAGTGGACTGAAGATGTGAGGTGATGGTAAAGAGTGGAGCCTCAACGGGCTCTTGAGCTCTGTTGACAAGAAGTAATATGTGAGTGAGACAGTCGAGGACAGCTGCATGGGAGGCAGTACATCTAATGCTGGTTCGATGGTGGTGGGATGTGAAATGAACCAGGGGAGACGGGGCAATGAGCAGCTGAAAGGCTTTTTTGTGCAGTGTGACAGTAGAGAGGCTTTTCACATTTGATCTTTTTGTTATCTCTATAGTCTCCTTATGAGAAATGTTATTTTTAGAGGACATTATCCACCAGACGTAACATTTAGCGTTTCCGTTTCTCAAGAGAGGTGTGCTGTACGCTTAACCGAGAGATAAAAAGACCTCTGCAGTACTGTTTGTTGTTACACTTGAAGCAGACTACTATTGTTATTCTGACCAACTGTTTTATCATTTATCTCACGAAACCCAACTGGCAGCCCTAGACTTTAACATCACCCTGTGTAACTGGCTGTTAGACTTTCATTAATTGGACCCAGTCTGTGTCGTTGGGGAAGAACACCTCCTATGTCATCACCCTGAGCACCGGTTCCGCTCAGGGCTGTGTCCTGAGCCCAATGCTCTTCACCCTGATGAACCACGACTGTGTGGCCAGGTTCACTGCTAACCACATCATTAAATACGCTGATGATACAACAGTAGTGGGCCTCAGTCACGGCGATATCAACAGGGTATGCAGACAGGAGGTAGAGCAGCTTGTGGACTGGTGTGGGAGAAACAACCACAAACAACCGACAATTACGTTTGAAACAGTCACATAAGTCACACAGTTGATATAATGTTACCAGCCTCAGTGAACAGATCAAGGAATTAATTTTAGCAGTTTGTCACTGGACCTCATCAATCCATCCACTTTCTCTGCATCTTTTTCTGTTACCAACTATGATGGAAAACAAAAAAGACAAACTTTAAGTTTGTGCTTCTGTGATGTCTGTGCCTGAAGGAAAACAAATGGTACAAAAATGATGTTCCACACTGTTTCAGATGTCTGTGATTTGAATCTTTATTGTACGTCTCCCAAACACAGAAAAGGCACCTGGGTCAACAAACATGATGTCCACATCACAGACATGTCTCTTCTTCTCCTGGGATAATAAATCCAGTACTGGTTCACAGAGGGATTAATACATAGTGGAGAGAAACTGAAGCAGTAAAAAAACAGGTGAAAGGTAGAAACTCATGTAGTCAAGTTGTCATAATGTCATAACTCATAATTCATTGACCTCCTAGTAAACAGTGTCTGGTGTATATTTACAGAATATGTCTAAAACGATTTAATTAAAATGAAAGTATGAAGTTCATTTGTTGTTTTTAAAGCTTCATTATAAACAGGTCATATGGTTTGATTGACAGGACAGATGATCAGTGGAGCAGAGTTTTTACCATCTTTATTACTACAGGGACAGAAGTATGGGTAGAGTTTCTCAGTGAAGGAGCAGCCAGTAAAGGAGTAGATCAGAGCTGCAGCATCTACGTCATAGAAGGAGACCAGACCCTCCTCATAATCCACAAACACCCCCACTTTCTCAGGCTGAGACTTCAGGGACAGACTGACACGAGGCTCATCAAGAGCTTTGTACTCATTTCCATTTCTTAACCATGTAGCCCAGACACCACTTTGAGGACTCAGTGTAATGTCTCCCATCCTGTTGATGGACTCTCTGGCCACTCCTAAAGACCATTTCCATTTTCCTTTAACCTGAACCTCAAAGTAAAATCTGCCTGAAGAGAAACTCTGTTTTCCTAAGACACAAACAGACTGAGAAAATCTCTCTGGGTTTTCTGGGAGATCATTCCTCACATCACCACAGTGAACTTGTTTCCCATCATCAGACAGGATGAGTTTAGGATTTGCTGTATCAGGATCAAGAGTCACATCTACAGCAGACTGCTGGACCCTCTTCAGTTCGGCCTCAGCTAACACCCTCTCCATCTTTTTAGTGATCATCTCCTCCAGCTGAGCCACAGCTCTCACTACAATCTTTTTATATGATGGAGAAAAGACTCTGACCTGTGTCCAGTTCTTGGTGGGTGGAGCAGCTTCCAGGGACTGGAAGCTTTGGAGGAGGTGGAGGTGGTCTTCAGAGCGTGAGAGCTGCTCCACCTCAGAGCTTCTCTTCATCAGCTCAGAGATTTCCTGTTCCAGCTCTTTGATGAAATTTTCAGCCTGTTTCTCTGTAGTTTTGTGTTTGTCTTCGATCTCCTTTATGAGCTGGTTCAGGCCTCTCTCAACAGACTCCTTCAGAGCAGAGAAGACCTGAACCCCTTCTGCTGTCTCTCTGTCTGCACCTTCTTTACTGATCCTGACTGAGCGTTTGATCTCCTGAATCTTCAGTCGTCTCTTCTGGATCATCTGCTGAATTTCAGCCTCTGTCTTCTCCAGCTCTGCCTTCTTTCCTTCATATTCTTCTTTCAGAGGAACAAACTCATGTGTCTTGTGGTCTAAAACAGAGCAGAGCATGCAGACACATGTGTGGTCAGTCTTACAGAACAGCTCCAGAGGTTTATCGTGCTCCCTACACATCCTGCCTTCCAGGTTCTTCACAGGGTCCATCAGCTGATGTCTTTTCAGACCTGAAGCTGTCAGATGAGGTTCCAGGTGAGTCTCACAGTAGGAGACCAGACACACCAGGCAGGACTTCAGGGCCTTCAGTTTGGTTCCAGTGCAGACGTCACAGGGAACTTCTCCTGGTTTGACAACTTGTTGCTCTGAGCTGCTGCTTCTTTTCAGTTTAGCTTCATGTCTGAACTGAGAAACCATCTCAGAGATGAAGGTGTTGATGTCTAACTCCGGTCTAGTGCCAAAAACCTTCTTACACATTGGACACTGACACCTGTCATTAATATCCCAGTGCTGAGTGATGCAGTTTTTGCAGAAGTTGTGTCCACACGGGGTGGAGACTGGATCAGTGAACACATCCAGACAGATGGAGCACAGAAACTGGTCTTCGAATCTCAGACAGCTGGCAGCAGACATGTCTACACACTGGAAGTGACAACATTTTATATTGAGATTTATTCATTACTGAGTGTTCTGTAGTTTAATTACACAAACAGGACGTCTTCATGATTATTCATGTCTGCCATCCATTTGACTAGCAACATTACATAACTTCTAAGTTTTGTTACACAGTGAACATCCATACTCACCAGTATTTGTCAGTTGATGGTAAAAACAGACGAACTCAAGCTGTTTTTTGTTCAAGCAGAAACACGGATTTTTCCCACCACTCCTGTTTTCAGGATTGCTCCACCTCTTCCTGCAGCTCATGTCTCACGCTCTTTCACTTTACAGACGTTTTTCTTCTTTAGTCTTCTTTTCCCGCAGTGGAAACTTTTATTGCTGCCGACAGAACAGTTTCACAAAAATAGTTCAGTCCCACAATAGTTCTTGTTTAACTGAACTACTGGAAATAACAAAATTAAAAAATATATTGAATCTCTTTCTTTGCATTTGGAAAAAGTGAATATAAAGTCTTAACTTTAATTCGGGGAACATTGCAGAAATGCTACAGCTTTGAGCCATTTAACCTGCAAATAACAGTTTATAAAAATGACGCCTCTTTTACTGGAGGATATTTTTAGTCTTCACATTTACAGTCAGGCACTTCGTAGACAGCACTAGCTGTCAAACAGCGGGGGCCTTACGGGTCCTTCCTGCCCCGAGCCGCTCCGCCAACCTCCTGACGTAATCCGAGCACCGGAGATAAAACCATAAACTAACCCGCTATTCTTCAGAAACTGACCGGTCTCGGGAGCGATGATGGGCGGTAGGACGAGCGCGATAGCCGCGGGGGTGTGCGGGGCCCTGCTTGTTGGTTACTGCATTTATTTCGACAGGAAACGACGGAGTGACCCCAACTTCAAGAACAGGCTGCGAGAACGTGAGTGTTGACCTCTCCCTCCTCCTCTTCCTCACCTTCATCAGGCCCAGAAGTTTGGAATCTGGCCCGACCCGGTCCGGTTCGGTTTAGCCTTCGCGTTAGTTGTGTCACAGTCCCCACATGCTCCCAAGGACACTAGTATCTGTACGACCCGTTTGAGCTCGGTTACTGAGGCTCTTCCGCCGAACTCAGTTGCGATATTCTCCGATTTAAGGTCCACTCGCTACTCGGTGAATTAGTCGAATTTGTATAACACAATTGAAGACTAACACAAAGTCTTAGGTTCACAAGGGTTAATTCGGCTTAAAATCTATTAACCAGACAAGTCCAGTTACAGGGTAAAACCAGGTTTCTTTCGGGCTCTTCTGGTCCCTTAGAAGTCAGCACATGTGATACTGAGTTCTGATAAGACCTGCGTGCAACAGTGAAGGTTTGCTGTCAAGCTACGATGTCTTTTTTTTTATTTTTTATTTTTTATTTTTTATTTTTTGTCCTTGTCCCTGCTTAGATTTAGACCAGTCATTATTTAAGTAAAAGTATTGGCCTGAAAAGTCTCCACTACAAGTACCACTTCAAATAAAAGTACTTAGATTGGCTATTGGTCTATAACAGGCTAAATACACTTGGCTCAAGACAGGGTTTTTTTAAGTACAGCTGCCTTATAGGCCTTTGGTACAAAGTCTGTTTCTAAAGATAGATTGATCAAATCTAATATGAATGTGTCTAATAAAGGTAAAACATCTTGGGTTGGGACAGGGTCTAAAAGACTTGTTAGTTTTGAGGAAGCAATTGTTGAAGCTCGACTGCGTCTTTCCCATAGACGGTAAATTGTTCCCCTAACATAGACTCATTCATGAAGCTGTTGTACACATTTTAAGCTGTTACACAACAACACAGTATTACCTGCTCTGCTGGGATTTCACTCCAGTGGAGATTACAGCGTTATTCAGGGAACAGTGACATGAGGCTGCAGCACTTCAGACCTTTAACACAGTGGGCAGATTACACGCCAGCTCCTCAACAAATCAGATGCAGACTGATGGTTCTGAAGAGTTAACAGAGTTTTGGATGTAATTTACAGTTGCTGAAATGTCTTTGTCATTAAACATTCTCCCAAATAAAAGAAGAGTCTTAAGTAACTTAATTAAGACTTTTCCGTGTCTTTTCCTTTGGGCTGTTCTCTTTCTGGGGGTCAGCACAGCGAATCATGTGCCTCTTATATAACTGTATAAACTATATAAAACTGTATATAATATATAATCAGCAAGAGAATTGAGAAATGTTTTTAATATTCATAATTTGCAAGATATTTGCAAATAAATATCAGTGTACAGATCTGCACTTTTCTCCCTTAATTAAGAGATTGAGATGTGCTGATTGATATCAGTCTCATGTCTGTGTCGTTTATATGAACAGAAACAATAAAATGACAATCTGAGGTTTGAGTTTAAGTTACTTGCCAAACGTGGTGAATCCTTTTCAGTCAATTGGGTATAAATGAGTCTTAATTTGGATTTGGTTTGTGTTGTTTTGTTTTTTGTTGCAGGCAGGAGAAACCAGAAGGCAGCCAAAGAGAGGGCAGGCCTGGCAAAGGTGAGAAGAGTCTCTAACTGTAGACAAATATCTTTAGATCTACTTGCTGTGGCTGATTGTTGCCTGTCTTGCAGCTTCCAGACCTGAAGGATGCGGAAGCAGTGCAGAAGTTCTTCCTGGAGGAGATCCAGCTGGGGGAGGAGCTGCTGGCTCAGGGTAACACCTCCACCACAACACATCGGCATTTTCTGAAATCTTAAAGACTAAGCATAGCATCAGTTCTTGTCCAGTCCAGAACAACCCGCACTGCAATGAAATTAATCATGTGTTGTTTTTTTTTTTTGTGTCCCTTGATAGGGGACTATGAGAAAGGTGTAGATCATCTGACCAATGCCATTGCAGTGTGCGGTCAGCCTCAGCAGCTGCTGCAGGTGCTGCAGCAGACTCTGCCTCCACCCGTCTTCCAGATGCTGCTCACCAAACTGCCCAGCATTAGCCAGGTACATCCCAACATTTCTCTTAACTGGTTCTGAATCCATTGGGTTGCTCCACACCTCCCTAATTGTCCCATTGTCAGCAAGGTAACACCAAAGCTTTGTGCCTTCACCCAGAATCCGTTACTGGACTGGCATCATCTTTATCGCCCTAACATCCTATTAATTGGCCCACCATCAGTCAGAAGCCGAGAAACTCCATTTCAGCCCAAGTAAACTCATCTGTATAACTGGTCAAACATTTCCAAAAAATCCAAAACCTTCCTACCTAGTCCACAGTGAGTCAGCCAGGAGCCTCGTCAGGTTCTCACTGGGATTGTTTAGATTCAGCCTCATGGCTCAGAAGTGTCCCTGACTGCTTCAGAATCAGTAATATAGGCCATCTCCCTAACTGGTCCAACCTGATTGCTGTATCCTTCTCCCTGTCTAGAATCTGCTGATCCATTGTTGTTCTGCTTGGTTTTGTTAACTCCGTTCTTTTGTTCCTGTCCTGCAGCGGATTGTGAGCGCACAGAGTCTGAGCGAGGACGATATAGAATAAGGAAGCACTGACAGCAAACTTCCTCACACGGACCTCCTCCTCATCCTATCATGACCTGCCAACATCTCGGCCTCTATCACTTCGACCAATGCGTCCTGAAGGGAATTAGTTCTTTTTAATTCCTGGTTTTTCCATGGCAGTAATGTTTGTTTTTTTACATAAATGACCCGTTTTGGGATATTTGAACATCTTGAGCTTAAAGCCCAGAGAAATCCAAACAAGCTCATCCCCATATCCCCCCATCTTCAGGTATTCACTAACTGGACTGGATGTTAAAAATGTCTGCCTTCACGGTTACTATATCAGTTGTTGAACATTACAGAAATGGATGCGTCACAAAGTATTTATTGTTTTGTTATCAGTCTTCACTTTTTAAAAAGATTAAATGTTTTAATTTTAAAGAGGACGGCCCTCTTTAGAAAAACATTAAAAAATGTTAAACTACTAAAATGCTTTCTTGAGTTTTACTTTAGGAGACAAATCCACATGTGGAGCAGGACAGTCAATTGTCCAGGAAATGGATTTCTGAGGATCTTGAAGAAATCTTACCTCTCACCAGAAAGGCTGCACATCTGAGACTTACAGTGAATTGAGAGTCTTCACCTCCTGCACCTCTTTAAGAAAATAAGACAATTAAATTGGGTATTTGGTGACAAGTCTTTTATTGCACTTCATATGCATTTTACAAACCTGGGAAGTGTTTCACTAGTATTTGCAACATGAGATTATTTACATTTCAGAAAACTTCTAACCATCCAATAAGTTTCTAGAATGTGTGGAGAACCAGGCCCTGCAGCCGACTTTGTTTTACTAGTTAGATATTGTATTTAACTCCTTAAAACACTGAGCTCTGAATCATTACCGCAGTGTGTTGGTTTAAATATTATTCCCGATGCTTCCACATTAACAAGTTTAATGAAAACACAAGGTTCCACAAAATCTCTGTGCGTCACATTTTGTCAAAAAGACCATAGAATACAAATGTAACAGTAAATGAAATGAATATTTTGTTTAACTTGTATCAAAGAAATTGGATTGAACTTTAGTTTATTAGCTTCTTTGTCCACATGCTGTTGCAGCGAACCTGTAACCTTGTCGGACAGAATAGTTTCAGAGACAGGTTGAAACTGGAATTTCCAAACCTCCTTAACATCTGGAACATCAGAGCTAATCATTTGACTGATACGGCTGTAAAAACCCTGTTGGAATTGGCAGCAAGTCATTGGAACAACAAAGGTTGGCTCACTGTTGGCTTCAACAGAAACTCAAACACTTTTTCACTTTTTTTTTTTTGGTGTCAGATATGAACTGTCTTGTTTGGCTTCTGTTTCTTTTTCAGTCCTTTCTTTTTAGGCTTTTTGTTTGGATCTGTCATCTCTCCTTTGAATGAGGTGGAGCTTTTAGTCGACCTCAGCTGGTTTCCGCTGAATTTCTTTTGAGACTTGAAACCTCCCAGACCGCCGCCGCCTGTGTTCCTCCCTGAGCCCCTCGTCGGGCCCTTTGCTGGGCCCCTCTTTGGGCCCCTGCCTGCCCTCCCTGAGGCTCCTTTGCTCTCGGTTTTAGTCTTCAGCTTCTCTTTCTTCACAGACCTCTTCACCCGGATCGACCGGCCCTCCAGCTTCGAGCCGTCCAGTTTTAAAGCCAGCTGCACTGAGTCAGCACTCTGTGACAGGAACACACAGACCAAGAAAATTTACTTAGAGCACTGATTGTAAGTTTTGTCTAACTAAGTAAACCTTTTAAATGTGCCTTTCTTAATGCCTGCAACAACAATTAATTGTATGTTTTAAATATAAAGTCATGTAAAAGATGCTGGTTCTGAAGCATCACATTCCTGCTTTGGCTTGAAAAAAAAAGTTAAAACTTTTGGACGATGCTAACGAGCTGTATTTTACGCTTAAGTCAATGTTGTTTGACTCGTAGGCTCAATTGTACCCAGCTCTGTTGATTTTAGCACAAAAAGCGTGGCCAAAAGATATTTGGATGTAGAAATGTAAAAACTGTAGAACCAATAGGGACAATGTGTTATTGTTAGTGAGCTGTTTCACTAATTCATCCCAGCAGTCAATCATCATGATTCACATTAGTGCAGCCTGGACCTGCATGGATAGAATGACTCATTAAAAATAAATGGATTTAAGTGGATATAAGTTTTTCTAATGTTGTGAAAAGATGACTAGCATTAAATAGAAGATTTTCGATACCTTTCGATACCCTATGGTCCAATTGTTACTTTATGTAATTGTGGATTACGTAAAATATAAAGCCTTCACACATCTTAAGCAAAGCTGTACACAACTATTTCAGCAGCTTCTCTTTACAATTTACATTAAGGATTTTTTTTTTTTAGATGATTAAACAATATGCAATACCACTATACATAAATACTAAATACTACCACTATAGTGTAAGACTGAACAGAGACAGTCCAAGAAAGTCCGAGTCCAGATGGAGACTCAAACACATGGTCAATGGCAACAGCCTTTTTGGGCCCTGATCTTGTTATTGTTATTATCTCCATTATTATTGCTTTTTAATGGAGCTAAACCTGTTATAATCAATGCTACAAGAAACTGATTGTTCAGATGATATTTTGACTTTATCTGGAAATCAAAAAAGTAATGACGGCTTTGATGCTGCTCAACTAGCCCTTGGCATAAGTTCCCTGCTGATAAACTGTTTGCTGTGCATAAAATACAGAACGTTTAAATGGAATATTTTATGCACAAGCCAGAGTTTTCTTATGCCCCAAGTCTAGAGAAATGCAGGGGGTTGTGTCAGGAAGGGCATCGCATGTAAAACACGCCAAATTACACACAGGAATCATGACATCCATACAGGATTGGTCGCAGCCCAGGTTAACAACGGTTACAACGGCAGCCATCAGTGCATTACACAAATTAATAGGAGGAAAATATGGTTTAAGAAAGGTTTTTACAATTATTGTCCCAACAGCTAAAAAAAGGTTAAAAGGAGACAGTAATTCTGTTGTTGGGGTTTGACTTTGAAAGGATGCTGAGTTTTAAGAAAAATGAAAGTTCTAAAATTACTACTACTACTACTACTACTACTACTACTACTACTTTTAGTCCTTTTTAATATTTGAAGTTCCCGCCCGGAGTCAACTCTATGCTTTTATG